>NC_064645.1:334269948-334894948 GCF_023864345.2 Schistocerca serialis cubense
ACTGATACAACAGTGACGTCGCTCTGTGCCGAGCTTTAGTTTGACGTAACACACACATTTTTCGTGGTGGAGGTGAAATAAACAAGATTAGAATCATTTTGTTTGCTTCGGAAGAAATGTTTCTGTTTTTGTCTGAAGCGTGGACTGCAGCGTGAAACTTATTCCAGGCATCACTCCTCCTCTAATACAACACATTTGCGATTGTGTATACTGCATAAACTAATTTTCATCTTACATCCTCCACAATGTCACAAATCACAGGCTCGTTAAAGGCCATCTGATGGCGACAGCCGGCCGCGGTGGTCTCGCGGTTCTAGGCGCGCAGTCCGGAACCGCGCGATTGCTACGGTCGCAGGTTCGAATCCTGCCTCGGGCATGGATGTGTGTGATGTCCTTACGTTAGTTAGGTTTAAGTAGTTCTAAGTTCTAGGGGACTGATGACCACAGCTGTTAAGTCCCATAGTGCTCAGAGCCATTTGAACCATTTTTTGATGGCGACAGATGGCCATTTCGCTTTGTCAATGAGGTGGCCCACTGATCAACACAGTGAACTCGAATTCGGGAGGACGATCGTTCAAATCCCCTTCCGGCCATACAGATTTAGATTTTCTGTGATTTCCCTAAATGTCTCCAGGAAAATGCTGGAAGTGTCCCTGTGAAATGGAATGGCCAATTTCCTTCCACATACTTCTGTAACCCGATCTTCTGCTCCGTCTCTAATGGCCTGGGTGTCAACGGAACGCTAAGCTCTAATCATCCTTCCTATTTCTCAGTTCTACTTTACAGGAGCAAGATCGTGCACTCTTTGTCCGTACTAATTCACGGCTGGCCTTACACTCCTGCATACTGCGGCAAGGGATAACGAGTTGACTGGTATGAAGCCGCCGCAGCGCTTCAGTTCTCACATTCGTCATACTGGCCAGGCTACAACGAGAATGAAGGAAGCCCATTACCACTCATGCAACAGCGGCGCCTTCATTTGTGAAGTATGCAGCCCTCATCAACGGCTTCGTAATCGCTCCATTTCTGATCTCTGCTGAACACCCCAGTGGATTGCGGAACTGACCACCACATATGACAAGGGGCGCACCCATCAGTATGTATGGAGGTGTGGAGTATTTTGTTGTCAGTAGAAAAGTATGAACAGCAGAGAGTCGATCAAGAGAGTGCATTAACTTCGAAAGTGTACTAGTCGTTGGAACTTATCTGAGTAACAGTTCCATTAGGAACATTTCAACCATCCCAAAGCTACCAAGTCGTCTTTTAGTGATGTGACTGTGAAGGGAAAACGCGAAGGAACAACTGCTGTTAACGCAAAGCGAGTCAGATCTCGTGTACCGAAGGACAGGGAATCCCGGGTATTGGGGAGAGTCATTGTAAAAAATCGTGTGGTATTACTGGAAGGAATCATTCGTGCTACCAGCAGTTCGTCTGTCACAATGACTGTGCTTAGGGCCTTAAAAAGAATGGAGTACAATGATCGAGCAGTCCCCCACAAGCCACACATTTGTGGAGCCAGTGCTAAGCGTCGCTTTATATGACTTGAAGAGAGACGCCACTGAGCAGCGCATGACTAGAAACGAGTGATTTTGAGTGATGAGACGCGCTATACCCCCTGACAGACCGATGGAATGGTTTGGGTTTGGCGAAAGCCCGGAGAACATTGACTGTCATCTACTATAGTGCCAACTGTGAAATGCGCAGAAGGTTGTGTTACGGTATGGGTGTGTTGTCCTTGGTCAGGGTGTGGTCCCCATATTGCATTTAAGAAACCACTTAGACCGGAAGAATATGAACACATTTTACCGCTTTGTGTACTACCTGGAGTAGAGGCATAATTCAGGAAACGTATCAGCGTGACAACGGAGCCGGTCATAAAGTACCATCTGCGAGACAGTGTTTCGTGGACAGTAACATTCAAGAATGCAATTTTCACTCTGCAACGGACTGTGCGCTGATATGAAACTTCTTGGCAGATTAAACGTGTGTGCCGGATCGAGACACTAACTCGGGACCTTTCCATCTCGCGGGCAAGTGATCTACCGACTCATCTACTCAAGCACGAGTCACAATCCGTCTTCCTCCAGTTCCTCGTCTCCTACCTTCTGAACTTCACGAAAGCTCTTCTGCGAAAGCTGCAAAACTACAGAAGTGTTAGTTCTGCAGGTTTGTGAGGACAGCTTGTGTGAACTTTGGAAGGTAGGAGACGAGGAACTGGAGGAAGTAAAGCTGTGAGCGGGGGTCATGTTTTAAGCTTGGGCAGCTCAATCGGTAGGGCACTTGCCCGTGGAAGGCAAAGGTCTTGATCTCGAGTCTCGGTCCGATACACAGTTTTAATCTGCCGGGAAGTTTGACAATAACATTGCTGAAATGGACTGGCCTGCCAAGAGTCTCGATCTGAACCGAACAGAACACCTTTGAGATGAAACTTCCTGGCAGATTAAAATTGTGTGCCGGACCGGGACTCGAAATCGGGACCTTTGCCTTTCGCGGGAAAGTGCTCTACCACCTGTGTTACCCAAGCACGACTCACGCCCCGTCCTCACAGCTTCGCTTCTGCCAGTATCTCGTCCCCTACCTTCCAAACTTCACAGAGATACTGGCAGAAGTGAATCTTTGAGAACGGGGCGTGAGTCGTGCTTGGGTAGCTCAGATGGTAGAGCAGTTTCCCGCGAAAGGCAAAGGTCCCGAGTTCGAGTCTCGGTCCGGCACCCAGTTTTAATCTGCCAGGAAGTTTCATAACAGCACACACTCCGCTGCAGAGCAAAAATTTCATTCTGGAAACATTCCCCAGCCTGTGGCTAACCCATGTCTCCGTAATATCCTTTCTTCCAGGAGTGCTAGTTCTGCAAAGTTATCAGTGAAGTTTGGAAGGTAGGAGACGAGATACTGGCAGAAGTGAAGCTGTGAGGACGGAGCGTGAGTCGTGCTTGAGGAGCTCAGATGGTAGAGCACTTGCCCGCGAATGGCAAAGATCCCGAGTTCTAGTCTCGGTCCGACACAGAGTTTTAATCTGCCAGGAAGTTTCATAACAGCGCACACTCATTCTGGAAACCTTTGAGATGAGTTAAAACGTCGATTTCGCTCCAGACCCAGCGTTCCCCATCAGTACCTTCTCTGATTTCTGCTCTTAAGGAAGAATAGGCTGCCTTTCCTCCCCAGACGTTCAAGCACCTTAGTGAAAATTTCACCAGCAGAGTACAGGCCATCTTAATGTCTACTATTAGGTATCATATCAGATAGTGTACACCACAATTGTAAAAATGCAGATTGTTTTCTTTTATGGTATATGTCGTGAAACTGTTGGAGTAGCGTTTTGGTTGAATCGTGAAAAGGTATTGTGATCGTGCCAATCAGTCACAGTCTGACGTCCAGCAATGTTGCTTACATGTGGCTGCAATTTACGTTCCTGCAGTGTTGCTGGACAACATTTCTGGGCTATATTGTCGACAATATTCACTATCTGATTCCCATGTAATCCTTCTGAGTCGTCAGTCTTCTGACTGGTTTGATGAGGCCCTCTATGAATTTCTCTCCTGTAGCAACGTCTTCAGCTCAGAGTAGGAATTGCAACCATTTTCTCAATTCTTTCTTGGATATATTGCAGTCTCTGTGTTTCTCTACAGTTTTTACACTCTACAGCTTCCGCTAGTACCATAAAAGCTATTCCCTGATGTCCAAACAAATATCCTATCATACTATCCCCTCTTCTTATCAATGTTTTCCATATGCTTTTTACTCGCCGATTCTGCGCAGAACCTTCCATTCCTTACCTTGCCAGGACGCCTAATTTTCGAAAATCTTCTGTTGCACCACATGTCAAATGCTTCAATTCTTTTCTGTTCCGTTTTCCCACAGTTCATACTTCACTACCATACAATGCTGTGTTCCAAACGTGGATTCTCAAATATTTCTTCCTCAAATTAAGGCCTATTATTTTATACTAGTAGACCTCTGTTGGCCAGGAACGCTCTTTTTACCAGTGCTATTTATGTCGTTCTTGCTCCGTTCATCATGAGTTATTTTGCTGCTTCGGTAGCAGAATTCCTTAAGTTCATCTACTTTGTGATTCCCAATTCTGACGTTACATTTCTCGCTGATCTCATTTCTACTACTTCTCATTGCTTCCGTCTTTCTTCGATTTACTCTCAATCCGTATTCTGCTCTCATCATGCTGTTCAACAGATCCTGTAAGTCTTGTTCACTTTCACTGACGATAGCAATGTCATCAGCGAATTTTATCATTGAAATCCTTGCGTCTTAAATTTTAATCCCACTCTTGCAAGTTTCTTTTTTATTTCAATCTTTGCTTCTTCGGTGTATAGGCTGAACAGTACGGACGTAATACTAAAACCATGTCTTAATGTCTTAGAGTTTTTTTTAAATTCGAGAACTTCGGTCTTCATTTTCCAGTTTTACTGGTCTTTCTTGGTTCTCGTATGTGTATTAAATTATCCGTCTGTTCCTATAGCTTACCGCTGTTTTTCTCAGAAATTCGAACATGTCGCACGATTTCACATTGTCGAACACTTTGTCTAGGTCGAGAAATCCTATGAACTTGCACGGAATTTTTCTCATTGTTGCTTCCATTATCAACTGCAACGTCAGAATTGATTCTCTGGTGCCTTTACCTTTTCTTATGCCAAAGTGATCGTCATCTAACAGATCCTGAGTTTTCTTTTCTATTGTTTTGTATATTATTCTTGTTAGCAACTTGGGTGCACGGGCTATTAAGCTGATTGTACGATAAGTCTCAAACTTATCGACTCTTCCAATCCTCGGAACTGTGCGGAAGATGTCCTTCCGAAAGTCTGATGTTGTTTAGGCAGACTGACACATTCTACACATCAACGTGAATGACCGTTGCTTGTCATTTCCCCCGAATGAGTTTAGAAATTCCAAAGCTCTTGCAAAGCTCTTTTAAATTGTGATTCTAATACTGGAGCACCTGTCTCTTCTCTATCGACTACTGTTCCTTGTTCTATCAAGTCATCAGAGAAGTCCTCCTCTTTATAGAGAGACCTTCAGTGTATGCTTTCCACCTATTCGATCTCCCCTCTGCATTTAACAGTCGAATTCCCATTGCACTCTTAATGTTACCGTCCTTGCTTTTAAATTCACCGATGGTTGTTTCGGCTTTTATCTTTGTTGAGACCTTCCGACTATCATTTCTTTTTCGATTCCTTCACAGTTTTCGTGCAGTCATTTCGCGTTAGCTTCCCTAGCTTCACTTTTGTTTCATCTTACCACAAGGAGTGAATCAATGCGCTGCCACTGACCTGGCTGACGCCTCGTTTTTCTTTGATGGCGAGCAGAAGGACGGTTCGCCGCTGCCGGTGGAGCGCATCACGCTGCACAACGGCAACCTGACGATCGAGAGCATCAAGGAGAGCGACCGCGGCCTGTACCAGTGCGTGGCTTCCAACGAGGCGGCCACCATCTCGGTGGACACGGAGCTGATGATCGAGAACGTGGCGCCGCGCGCGCCCTACAACCTGAGCGCCACCAGCGACGAGGCGTCCGTGACGCTGCGCTGGGTGCCCGGCTTCACCAGGCCGCCCATGGACTACAGCATCTGGTAACGCAGCCCTGCTCCTCCACTTCTCTCGTCTGGCCGCAGGCGTCAGTACCATTCACACACAACTACACGCATACCGTAGTTGTCAATAAACAGGGTGACTCATCCAATACTTGCACCGCAAATATTGCGGAAATGGAAAGTGCTATTTGATGGGAGGTTTCAGCACAAAGCGTTGGTAGTCATGGGCTCGTCTTGTTTACCAATAAACAGATTCAAAAAATACTTAGAAAGAGAAATTTTTGTGCAAACATTCACTTTTTAAATGGAACAATGGCTATTGACATTGAAAGACTAAAAGTAGCGTAAATTAGAATGACAGTGCTGTCTATTTAACTTTTCATAACTGGGATTCACAGTCATGTCAAATTTCTTGAAAGACATCATGATTACGCCAGTGACTGTTAAACTTTCTATTTCCACTATTGCAATTTCGACCTTAGGCCATTATCAAGTGCAGATATTTTAGCTATAATCCATGCCTTCTTTATACAAGCTGACACAGTTATATGTCGTTGTCATTTGCTGTTATATACATTTGTAACGCTGCTAAGTAGTGCGAGCGTTACAAGTGTATATAACAGCAAATGACAACGACATATAAATGTGTCAGCTTGTATGAAGTAGGCATGGCTTATGGCCAAAACATCTGCACCTGATAATGGCCTAAGGTCGAAGTTGCAATAGTGGAAATAAAAAGTTTAACAGTCACTGGCGTAAAAATGATGTCTTTCAAGCCAGTGGTGTCTGTTGCAGGATTCTATGGTGAGTCGTTTTGGAGATGACGTCTTTTGAAAAGTTTCCACACCGACACTTGTACTATACCTGTGGTAGAACACACCAAAAAACGGCAGGAGTATACACTAGTTATGTGGGTTGTGACAAGGATCGAGAACACTGACCATCGGAGATTGTCTTCAAAATGACCAGCAGCACCGGCAATACACGCTTACGGTCTGGTGCTAGCATTTTAGCAGAGACGTCCGAATGATCCAAATGTCTCTGAGCACCATGAGACTTAACATCTAAGGTCATCAGTCCCCTAGACTTAAAACTGCTTAAACCTAACTAACCTAAGGACATCACACACATCCATACCCGAGTCAGGATTCGAACCTGCGACCGTATCGGCAGCGCGGTTCCGGACTAAAGCGCCTAGAACCGCTCGGTCGCAACAGCCGGCGAGACGTCCGAGCAGACTGCAGTAGTACGACGTTCTATTTCACCGAGTGTCGTTGGCACGTCCTTGCAGACAGTCTGTCAGCTATCAGCTCTGGAAAGAGTCTACAGCCGTCAATTTCTCAGAACAGACCGCCCAAGGTACTGGTTCTCCGCGTCCAATTCAATAATTTGGAATCAATTCGTGAAGACACGCTGTTTTACTTCATTCACTATGAGCTGGACAGCCATCATGTTGGTACCACAGGTTGCTCCTAGTCTGTAGAGAAACGTATTCTAGCATCCGCGGAAGATGGTCAGATAGGAGGCTGCCGCACTTGTGCGAGTTCAGTGTTCCGTCTATGAAAAATGGGCCTATGTGAATGTGAAGATCGTACATCAACCCACACCACACGTTTACACTCCACGGACACCAACGAGTGTCAACAGACCAATAGTGCATGTTTTGGCGATTTACCTGGGCATGACTGGTAAATGTGGCTTCATCACTAAACGAGATAAATGATACATCAGGTGTATTGTCTCATAATACCCATGCACAGAAGTTAACGCGTTTGTAATAATGTAGCCCTTGATGGAGAGAGATGCGATGCGGATGGAACCTATGTCGATGGAGAATGCCACTTCCTCGTCAGATTGCACGGGAGCTAACGTGCGCATCAACTAAAACAGCAGCAAAGGCATTAATTTCCCCCTCCTCTGTTGTCACTTTTTTCCTTCCTTTACGTTGTCTAGATGTAACACTAACATTTTCACCTAACTAGTTGAAGAGGCTGATAAATAATTGCCGAGATGGCTGACGTCTATTGCGATATCTTGCCGCATACACTGTACAAGAACGAACGGCATTCTCCCTACTCTCTCCATACACTATACATCGGTTTTTTCTGCATTGCTAAATCCCAGTGTCCACTCACGACCTGCTGCTTGTGCTCCCACACACTAACTGGTTAGGAAGTCGTAATGCACTCAAGCAACACACACGTACACTGTAAGCAAACAAACGACGTCGTGCCTAGCAACTACGCAGGCTGAATGATAGAAAGAAGTGTTACTGTGAAACCTTTAAAAAATACGATATCTCGTAAACGACGTACACTAGAATCCTGCAACAAAAACCACTGTCATTACAATTTACCATACTTTTAGTCTGTTAATATCAACAGCCATTGTTCCACTTAAAAACTGTATTTTTGCACGAAAAATACACTTCGTAAGTGTTATTACAATCTATTGTTTGGCAAACAATAGGAGTCTCTGACTACCAATCCATGCTGTGAAAAATGCACATAAATTGAGCTTTCCATTTCCGCAATATTTGAGTGGCAAGTTTTAGGTGATTCACCCTGGATGGACAAAATAAAACTGTCGCTGACTCTTTTACTTTGGGAATGAGGCCGGAACGCCACAGAAGATGGCCACCAGGGACGTTGACACAGCTCTGTGCTCGTTTTGTCAAACTCTGAGACACGCCTCTGCCTGAGGGACGGCAACAATAGCGTTTATATTGTAGCTTCCCTAGTGCGTGCACATGAACCTCCACTTTACCTCACAGTTAAAAGTCATAGGGAGAGAGATCAGGCGGTCGAGGTGGTCAAGAGGCCGCACTGTCTCTGCAGATTGTCCTCCCCTAACCGAGCAGTCGTACACACTCGACAAGTTATTCAAGTGGTGTGCGCTGTTGCTCCGCCTTCTTGAATATGTTTATACAGTCGTTCATCTTCTGTGAGTTAACGTTAACAGTTTTGTAAAAGATTCGTGGTAGGATGCGGACACTAGACATTGTCCACCAAATGTCAATTTCGACACTATTCAACTTACTTACTT
The DNA here is from genome assembly GCF_023864345.2 of Schistocerca serialis cubense. Taxonomy (NCBI): domain Eukaryota; kingdom Metazoa; phylum Arthropoda; class Insecta; order Orthoptera; family Acrididae; genus Schistocerca; species Schistocerca serialis. The sequence continues at coordinate 334,278,533 of NC_064645.1, forward strand.
TACTTTGCACAATCTAGCCCAGAGGACTTCTCACAGCTACAAGGCTCCTCTTCTATTGCTTTCTGTTTTGTGCTTTCTGTTGTCAATCACACTCTATGCCTACCTGCATCAAGTCCTCGTGGATTCCATCTGTCCACTTTTCTTGGTCTTTCTAGTGCTCTATACAGCTATACTGTTAAATTTAACCACCACAGAGGGGTATCTGTTGAGATGTCAAACAAACGTTTGATTCCTGAAGAGGGCCTTTTCAACAGTTGCAAGGGCTACAGTCTGCATGATTGACTGATCTGGCTTTGTAACATCAACCAAAATGGCCTTGCTGTGCTGGTATTGCAAACGGCTGAAAGCAGGTTGAAACTATAGCTGTAATTTTTCCCAAGGGCATGCAGCTCTACTGTATCTTGAAATGAGGATGGTATCCTTTCGAGTAAAATATTCCGGAGATAAAATAGTCCCCCATTCGAACCTCCGGGCGGGGACTACTGGGGAGTATGTCGTCATCACGAGAAAGAAAACTGACGTTCTACGGCTCGGAGCGTGGAATGTTAGATCCCTTAATCCAGAAGGTAGGTTAGAAAATTTAAAAAGGGAAATGAATAGGATGTAATTATGCTGGTAATTAGTGAAGTTCGATGGCAGGAGGCTAATACAAAGTGAAATAGGGGTAATTCATGAGTGGGCTTAATACTGAATAAGAAAATAGGAATACGAGTTAACTACTATGGACAGCGTAGTGAACTCATTATCATAGCCAACACAGACACGAAACACATACGCACGACAGTAGTACAAGTTTATATGCCAACTAGCTTCGCTAATGGTGAAGAGATTGAAGGAACGTATGATGAGATAAAAGAAATTATTGAAATAGCTAAGGGAGACGAAAATTTGATTGTGATGGGGGACTGGAATCCGATAATAGGGAAAGGAAGAAAAGGATAATAGTAGCTGAATATGTACTGGAGGATAGAAATGAAAGAGGAAACAGGCTGGTAGAATTTTGGACAGAGCATAATTTAATCATCGGTAATACTTGGTTTAAGGAACATCAAAGAAGGTTGTAAAACTGGAAGAGACATGGAGACAGCGGAAAGTTTGAGATTCATTATATAATGGTAAGACAGAGATTTAGGAACCGGATTTTACATTGTAAGACATTTCCAGGAGCAAATGTGGACTCTGACGACAATTTATTGGTTATGAGCTATAGATCAAAACTGAAGAAATTGCCAAAAGACAGAAAATAAAGGAGGTGGGATCTGGATTAGTTGTGTTTTGGGATGTACGAGGGCATTTCTAAAAGTAAAGATACAATGGCTCGCAGTCCTTAAACAGGACATTTATTTAGAAAACGTCAGCTACATCTTAGTAACAGGATTATTTGTTATTTTTCGACATAATCACCCCCATTATCCACTCATTTGTTAAGTCGGTGCACAAGCTTTTGTATCCCACAGTCATAGAAGGTTGCCGCCTGTTGTCGGAACCACATTTCAACTTCATCTTTGATCTCTTCATTGTCGTGGAATGACTTTCCACCAAGATGTCACTTCAGGTAACGGAAGACATGGAAGTCGGTGGGCGCAAGGTCCGGGCTGTATGGCGGATGGTCCAATATCCCCCATTTGAATTGTTTGAGCTGTGCTTTGGTTACGAGCGCTCTGTGAGGCCGAGCGTTGTCATGAAGCAAGCGGACTCCACTTGTCAGCGTTCCCCTGCGTTTGTTTTGAATTGCCCTTCGAAGACGTTTAAAAGTCTGGCAATATGCAGCAGCATTAATTGTCGTTCCAGGAGGCATAAATTCCAACAGAATTGTCTGTCCCAAAGAACAGAAGCCACGATTTTCTTTGCTGAAATCGACGTTTTGCATTTCTTGGGTTTTGGTGAATTCGAATGGCGCCATTGCATTGATTGTTGCTTGGATTCAGATGTATGGTGATAAACCCACGTCTCGTCACCTGTCACGATGTGATCAAGGAACTCATCACCTGCTTCAGCATAGCGTGTGAGGAAGTCGAGTGCAAAGCCCATCCTTTTCTTTTTGTATTCTTCTGTTAACGGTTTTGGAACCCAGCGCGCACACAATTTCCTGTACCCTAACTTGACAGTCACAACGTCATAAAGAGTTGTCATTGACACATCCGGTATGATCTGATGCAATTCTGTCAATGTGAGACGTCTATTCGCATGAATTGCTTCCTTCGTTCGACGAAGAAGGGCATCAAAGATCACAGATGGCCGACCTGTTCTTTGTTCGTCATGAACATCAGTCCTACCTTCGGAGAAATGACGACACCATTTCGTTCCACTTTGTCGATTCATAATGTTCTCATAAACAGAAACAATTTCTTTGTGAATATGCGCTGGTCGCTGACCTTTTGCATGAAGAAAGCGTATGACGGAGAGCACTTCGCATTTGGCGGGATTCTGAATCAGCGCAGCCATTTTAAACACGACCTACTCCAACCAGAAGCAACGTTCAACTGCCGAACGACCGCGAGGAGAAAGCTAAGGGCTCAAGGTTAACACCAGTGTCGCCAACTTGCTCGCCAAAACTCTTCTGTTCCGCTGGCGTACGGTGTATCTTTACCTTCCTCGTAATATAGAAATGATAAAGGACATAGATGAAGACAAAGTAAAAGATATGATACCGCGAGAAGAATTTGACGGATCTCTGAAAGACCTAGGTCGAAACAAGGCTCCGTGGCGAAAGACTTGGTAACCATATTGCTGAGCATCCTGTTGGCAAGTATGCAGCTTGTGTTTGACCTGCGGGCAGGTACCGGCCGGCGGACACCCCAGAGTGGCGGACGATGAAGCTGGCGTCCCGCACCAGCACAGAGGCGACGGTGCGCGACCTGGGCCCCGGCAGGACGTACGAGTTCATGGTGCTCAGCCAGGACTCCTACGGCGACGGGATGTTCAGCAAGATGCTGCAGGTCCGCACCAAAGGTGAGCGATGCGCGGCGACAGCCCCTGTGTCCAGACTCCGGGACACTACACATTTGTGTTAACTGACTGTCCCGTTGGTTCATGGGAGAATATTTTATACGTTGTGAATGAAAATCGCACGACTTTTGCGTAATATTCTGCAATATTTTTTATCATCGATAATTTCAGTCATCAGTCTTCTGACTTGCGTGATGCGACTTCCACGAATTTCTCTCCTGCGTCGACTCTTTCATCTCAGAGTAGCAATTGCATCATGTGCCCTAAATTATTAATATTTGTCTTCCCCTGCAGTTAATACTCTACCAAATTCAAATGAACCCGCAATTAATAAAAGATTTTGAGTTAGAGGGGAATAATAACCTCTGAAATCTTCACGCAAGAAACATTGGCATATCAATAACCCTTTATTACTACTACGAATGCCAAAAGCATCTCTTTATCTCTTGATTAACTGGTACTCTCATTGCAAGTGATACCGGCAGGCGGACTCGAGCGGATGCTTTTCAAAAGGTTTGTTACCATTTTCTTCTTTTCTTTCTCATTCGCACAACCAATGAAAAATGCCAGATATCATCTCCAACTGCATATTACTCGGAATTCGGAGAGGGTATTGACTTTAACAGATAATACGTTTTGAGATGCCAGTCTCCTTTCATTTTAGACCACAATTAAGAAGCCACGAGGCATGAGGTGCATGCTGCTGAATAGCTGAATAGTGCAGTACCAGTTTCCTTTGACGTTAATTCCTGCATTACATAGTGATGAGCATTCTGCCTGCAATTAGTCATTAGTTGTCACCCTGGTGGAGGTATATTATGTGGGTGCAAGGTGCCGCTGATTTTTGAAAAGCTGACCAGAGCGTTCGTCGCCCCTTATCCTTGTCAATCCTAATGCATTCAGTATGCAACATCAAAATTCAATTTTTTTCTAGATCAGGGAATAAACTAAGCTCACTGTGCCTCGTTCTGTGATGTACTTTACGTCATGTACGCGCTGTGCATCATTTGGTTTCATTTCTGTCTATTCCCAGCCAGTAGGTACAAGTATCTGCTTGAAGTAAGCTGTTTATCGAAATGTCAGCACGACCTCGAGAAACAAAGTTGATTGATGTTTTTCTACATGTTTAAACTTGTGAACTACATGGCCATTCATGATTGTTGTTGAATAACGGTACCAGACAATGCTTTATTCCAAAGCCATAGCCAGTTTCGGGCTACCATGTCCATCTTCAGATGGCTAACATTTCGAATTACATTGATTTTTTAGCCGGCAGCACGCCGTCTGCTCCTACATTCTGCAACAGTATTTGAATATTTAGAGCCGCGTTCTATGTTGTTTCATTAATAAAAAGATGTTAATAGGCCTGCATTTATTTTGATATAAGGAGAAAGAGTTTTATTCACTTACATGTGTTCGAGTGGATGGCAAATACTTTTGTTCTGTTCGTTATGGTTATCCAGGATGTTACACAAGGTGTTGTGTAGCTAACAGCACACACATTGTAGGTAAATCTTGTGTCACACTTCACAATATCACGATATTCTTAACGTCAGTTAGAATGCCATGCAAGTGCTTTGCATTCGATGATTTTGCTTATAATCCAAAGGGTATCCATTAAGCAGAGGTAGAAAGATATCATTCACTTTCCCCATCCATTAAGCAGAGATTTTAAGGTATCATCCATTTCCCACTGATGAAAGATGTAAAATAAGCAAACATGTGAGGGATGTTCAACACTGAACATGTTAAAAACAGAATAATGCTTTTATTCTAATACTGAAATTATTATTAAAGGATTAAAGAAGAAATTGTTTTCATATCGAAATTATGAAATACACATATACATACACAAACAGTTATATTACAGAGCTTCTGAGGATAATTACATTTTATAAGTTAGTTGAGGGACATAAAAGTAAAAAGGTGTATTGTGGGGTGAGGGCAACACGGACATTAAGTCAACATTACAGTTCAGGTTTCATAGTTTTGACGTGACATCATAAAAAGGTTGTTTAAAACAGAAATTTTGCATGTTACATTGTAGAAGGTTATTAGGAAGTGTTCAAAATTTTAAATCAGGCTACTCTGAGAGTGCTGATTTTGGTGTCTTCATAATATATCGTTAAAATTTCCGCTAACATTCGATAAAAAAATATGAAAAGATCTTGTCCTACAGTCCTTAAATAATAAGTTCACTCTTAGAATACAACCAGTTTTCCATTATTTATGTGCTGAATGTTGCACATCCCACACATCTTCTTTGCTTAATTTATGTCTGTGATCTATGGGGAATGACTGACATCTTTATATCCTCTCTTAATGGATATTCTTTACATTGCAAACTAAATCATCAAATGCAAAGAACATATATAGCACTCAAAGTAACATTAAGAAAATTATGAAGTGTGCTATAATGATTTATTTATAATATGGATAACCATAATTACAACAACAAAACTCATCGCCACCCATTGGAAAACATATAAGTGCACCAAACTTACATCTAAATAAATGCAGCCACATTGGCGTGTTTTTGTTAATGAAACATCCTATAAACTGGCTCTACATATTTAAACGTTGTTGTGCAGCGCAGGAGCAGACGATATGCTGTTAAAGAAAGCATCAATGCATTTGGAAATGTTAGCCATCTGAACAGGCTACAGCACTGAAATAAAGCTTTTAAAAATATTTGTGTGTGTTTGCGTTATTCACCAAAATTTCTATTTGTTTGTAGTCACTTCTATATTTTTAGAAAAAGCTGAACTTTGCTAGTATACTCTACTCTGTAGAATAAGTAATTGTTTAATTAATGACAATATAGCGATAATTTTTTTCGGTATATCACTGCGTCCACATACAGCAGCAACCTATACTTTTACATTCCAGTAGCACTTGTTTCATATTTTTCACGTGTTCGACATTCAGTTTTCTGAAAAAAGCACATATTATAGTTATTTTCAAACATAATAACATTCACTTCGTACAAGTTCTAAAATTTTGGTGAAACACGCCACTTCTTTAAATGTAGTAGTTTAGTCTTATTTTACACGAGAACAATCCATTGACCATTAACACAAGCTTTTCATTCATAAAAATGTAAGCTCAGTACCGAAGTGATGCCGATGACCCTGGTATCCCTTAGATCAGTTTACGGATATATTTCAAAGCTTTTCTCACAAACTATGCCTCACGAAACTCTCTAGAACATAAGAGTGTTTTGACTTCACGTTTACTCGACTGACAAAGAGCAAAAATAGACTTCTTAGGGAATTCGCTCATAGGAGACATATACGAACGGTTCACCTTCTCTTTACAGTAAATAGTATACATGATCTTAGAAATCTGTACTATATACGGTTTCCATGTCCATGGTTCGCGAGATGAAGTGTTTTAACATGACCAGACGTCTAAAAATTTCGGTTCTCAAGTTAGACACATTTGAAATACATCTCAACTCGTGATATTGTTTTCAGTGTCCTATGCCATGTATGCTGCCACTAACATATTTCACTTTAATGTTTCCTATGAGGATTAATCAAATTATTAGCGTGCGGAACACCATTCGAAGAGATTCTACGTGTTTCATCAACACACATAAGGGATCTTTGAAAGACATAAATAACTTTCCTGGTGTCGTAACAACACATGTCTCGCCGTTGAAAGATAAAATTTAAAACAGTTATTCCAACACATAAGTTTTTATTATTGCGCAAATCGACAGTAGTATTTTAGCTACAACACGTGCAGATACGTCGTTCAATCGCGTTTATATTCGTGATGTAAATTCAATGTTAGTTCTGTTAGTTATACAGGGTGTTCATTTTAACCGAAGACACTCTTATGTTCCGAAACTACACATCGGATCTGAGAAAGTTATGATTCCAAATTGTTTGTCTCTGAGGGGACATACATACCACACTCGACCCCCCACCCCACACCGTGCGTGGGGAACAGGGGACAATTGTGAAAACTTCAATGGGAAACCCCGTTTTCTATTGCAAATAACGATTCTGCGGCAAAATCTACATACGTTTTGTCTGAGGGCATTTTATTTGTTTCACGACTGACGGCACTGTAATGGGAGGAACTGAAATGGGCATACAATCGTAATTTACGACATACTACTCAAGGGCTTTGGAATATGCAATGACGCGTGGGACACCACCTCAATGCTGCGAGGGTAGAGCAGGTCAGTATTTCAGAACTTGTAATTGGAAACCCCGTCCGCAACGTTGTATTCCTCCAACATATCGAACTCGACGAATCACTATGGTCGTCGCTCGCATCGGATGCTACTATACTTTTCCAATTAGAGTAAGTATGCAAACGTAGTACCGCCAACTTCAATCCAGTTAGAGATCCGCTTTTCAAATGACCGTGTGCCGGACAAAAGCATATCTGCAGGAATGTCAGCACGGGCGTTTCTGATGCGATCGATCAACTTGCCACTTTCTGGTACGCCATATCTTCTAAATATCCCAGCAGAAAGAAATCTGGCGACGTCGAGTCGGCGACCTAGCGAGCCAATTAATAGGGCCACCTCTGTCAATCCACCAACCAATGTAAACACCTCCCGTGCTACAATTTCGTAATGCGCTGGGCAACCGTCATGCTGAAACCAGATGCGTTTTCAAATCTCCAGGGCAACATCGTGCAGTAGTACCGGTAGTTCCTGTTCCAGAAACGTTCAATATTTGCTTCCATTCAACGTGCCGTCGATGAAGTACGGTCCAATGAGTTTGATCCCCTATGATGCCCCAAGATACGTCAACCGACCAAGGACGTTAACGGTCAGCTTTCCGTAATCAGTGGGAATTGTCTGCATTCCAATAATGCATATTACTCCGGTTAACGCTACCATTGTTTGTGAAGGTAGAATTTTCGGAAAACAGTACTTCGGCAAAGAACAAGGGGGTCGTTTGCATTTTTTGACGTACTCATTCACAAAACGCTATCCGCTTATGGAAATCGGCACCATGAAGTTCTTGATGCAGTGACACGTGGTATGGATGATGCTTATGACGATGCAATATTGCGACAGTACTACCTACGGACGTACCGGAGCAGCGGTGTAATGGCCGGGCACTTATCCGTGGTTGTGGTGCACTGCCACTAATACAGCTATTTCATTAGCTTCTCCTGCTACATGTTTGCTTCGTTTCCTTTTACCGGTCTGTACGCTCCCATCAGACATAAAGGTGTTCACAATCTTTTGAAAGAACGAACGAGAGCGAGTTTTCTCTGGAAAACGCTCGGCATACGAAGCAACAGAAGCCTTAACAGTTTTTTCTTGTGTGGTTGCACTGTTCGCCGTCCACTTGCACGTCTGCTCTCCAAATGGTAGTTGGGTGTGCAGGAAATAAAGCACTGAACAAATATTCTAATGATTAGAGCCACTGTCTGTTCTACGTCTGCACGGTAGATGACCTCCGATCGCAGTGTACTGTCTGTTGCGATACATCGTAGTTCGCTATACGGCCAGGGTGACTCGTCGAGTAGTCACCTGTTCAGAATGTCGGAGGAACACAACGTCGCGAATGGGGTTTCCAATTAGAAGTTACGAAATACTGGCCTGTCCTACACCCCCATCGTGGGGATGGGGTCTTACCTGCCATCGGATATTCAAGGGCCATTCAGTAGCACGTCTAAATTACGGTTGTGTACCCATTTCTGTTCCTCCGATCACTGCGCCATCTCTGGCGAAACGAAGAAAAAGCTACAGACAAAACGTATGTATGTTTTGCAATCTGCAATAGAAAACGGGGATTCCCATTGAAGACTTCAAAGTTGCCCCTCACCGATCACGCACTGGGTGGGGTGACGGGTCGAGAGTGGTGTCGATGGATGGCCCTCTCCAAGACAAACAAAATGGAAAATATATTTTTTTAATCTGATATGTAGTTTCCATGATGTTGTAATGTCTTCAGTTAAAATGAACACCGTGAACACCCTGAATAGGGGACAGAAGCATTTTTGCTTGTTAGGTCAAATTAAGCAGTATAAAGAGGTGCAAGCTCAGTAATCGATCTGTCAGAATGCGATTTCCTCCTAAACTCAAAACCTCCGACCAGTCATTTTCTCGAAAGTTAACAGTTTAGGACTTCTGTATCATTTGGAGCTGTCAATTGACCTGCCTTTCCAAGCCGACGCCATTAGGAGAATCCATACATAGAAAGTGTACTATACTAAGTCGTGTATCTTCTATAAAATTTTCATTTGAGAGAAAGAGAAAAATAAATGACATATTTAGAAGTTTTAATTGCAAGCTCGTAACATAAAAAGTCAATAAAAAGTTCTTCAAATGAAACGCCCTAGAGTAAAACTATTACATCATAAGAAATCGCAAATTATTTCCTTACCACAAATTCTTTGAAGTAACAAGCTCACATCAAAATTCTCTGTAAATGCTGTTGACATTATCACCTTAGTAAGATGCAAATGGGCTATACCTAAACGACATCAAGTTTTCACCCATAAAATCAAATACTAATCGCTTGACAAGACGAAATGTCAATGTGGATATTTCGATGAAGTTTGTCTGAAATAAACTGAAAGTGTAAGGCAATATTGTTACATATTTTACCAGTCCAGTTCTGGGACTGACGTAATAATCTCATTTTTCAGGTAGTCCTGTCCACAACAGCTCGGCACAAGAATTGGGTAAGTAATGATGGATGTAAGTACTACAAATAAATTCAGTTTTATCTTCTTTTGATGACAGTTTATGGAAATGAAATAACTTTCAGAAAAGCTCTTTTTTAAAGACTTTCTTAATGGTACTGAATGATTTTATGAAATGTTTACTTTGTGAAATCACTACACAGGATGCATTAAGTCGGGGAACACTAATCCTTCAATGGCAATTGGAAAAGCGAAAAAGAGTAAGACATATACGTTACTGTCTAAAAACGTGTCTGGATCTATGTTTCTGCATTAAACAATACGAGTATCGACTGTGTATTCCCTGCGCGCGCTTTAAGAGTGAATCCGTCTATATTTTCTGCAGGAAATGGTGTGGAAAGAGAAGTTACAGTCGTTCTGCTGCAGTACGTTAACCGTTATAGATGAGTCGGTTCGTTGCAGTATTTTAACCTTTAAAGTTGGATGCTAAGCAAGTGAGACTGGCTGTATTTCTAGTTGACTGACAGAACGATTATTTGTCGAAACAGCTATTATAATACAGAGGGACATTTGCGGAAAATTATTTTCTGGGACTGCGTTTGCACCTGTCTCTTAAGATAAGCAAATCCATTGTAATGTGTAGGAACACAATAAATGCCTGTATAACGGGACTTGATAATGAGGTTTTGAGCATTAAACATAATATGGTATTAACTTAGCCAGAATGTCATTTAACTGTATAATTCCGTGATTCATGATAAAAAAAACGGAGATCTTAACTGGGTTTAAATCATGTTTATGCGGTTGAACCGTTTTCACATAACAATTCACGGTAATATTACCGCCATAAAAAGGAAATCTCTTCGTCATGCATATCAAAAAACAGTATTTGATCTGAAGAATATGAATCACGTCTTACGTTTTATATATGAAGCATGCGCAAAAGTAATCGGTCTTTTCGTACTGAAGTTTTAATTGATTAATACTGTGTTGCTTGATGCTTTCCCGACAGACTGGTTGTAAATATGGTTCTCGCCAGCTATGCTTCCTTCTTACAGCATTTTTAGAGAATGGATATTCTGAATGGGAAATCCACCGTGCCCTGCACCCGTGGCATGCTAGATAAAAAGAGGAGCTGGAAAAAAGTAAAGAACAAAGAGCAATGGTCGTTTACCCATACATCGGCGGTGTTTCTTCGAAAATAAGAAGATTATTGAAGAAAGATAAAGTTAAATGCGTCTTTCTCCCACCAATGAACCACAAAGCTCTTTTATGCTCAGTGAAAGATGATCTTCGTTTAACGGGACATTGTATGTCCTATGTCGCCAATGCTAAATTATCGAATTTTGTGACCCATTATCTTGATAACCTTGTAAGACACCAACTTACAATTTTCCATAATTATTGAATGCACCTTTCCAAATACACTGAACTAGAATTATTACTAAAATTCTATTGTGGGGCACGTTATCTTTTTTTTTTACACTCATTTTTTCGACAGAATTTTGTAAATAAATGAACATTAAAACAAAACAACTCAGGATATTTTAAGTATTCTAGTTCCATATGTGTTGAATCTCACACGTGGTATGCTGCGAAAATTTCATGTCTCTACCATCTGTACGTTTTTAGAAAACGGGTCATTTATTGGAAAAAATTTAGTTAAGAGATATTGATGTTTAAAACTTTTTTATTATAAATTCTCATACAGACTTACATTTCTGCGTCTTTTATGCACTAGAATTGTCCTGGCCCATGTTCTGTGACTTCTTCAGTGTCACAACAACCCAGTGCTTGGCTTCTTCCTTTCTTTCATGCCTCTTTTGTCATTTGCTGAGCAGCTAAATCTACTTCACGTACACGAAGCTCATCCAGCTACTGCTGTCCTTTAGCTGTGTTCTGTCCAAATCTTACCCCTAACTTCTCCAGAACCTCAAGTCTTTCGTAATTTCCACCACTGAAAGTTATTACAGCATCAGACGCTGTTAACTTTAGAGTCATAAGGCCAACAGATACATTTTTAGCACACAGCAGCACACAACATTATTGAAGGACTCATTCACATTCTGGGTCTTCCCATGTAAACACTACTTTAGTAGCTCAGGATTTGCCAAATCTCTGTAAATAGGTTTGATTGCCTCCATTACTGCCAAAGGAAGAGAATCTTTATGTGTAAACTCATGCAGGATGACAGAAAATTCAGCATGCCTATATTTACACCAAGTGTTTTGTGGAGGTGGCTTTTCATTGGTTGATATTCGATGAAAGAAGTTGCTCCACACAGCTCTTTTCACCTTCTCTAAATTGTGACAGTTATCTCTGATGGCCTTCCCATAATATTTATAAAAAGCAACAGAAGTTATCTTACTACAAAAATAGCCAATAATCACACTATTTTCAATGAAAACTAATATCAGAAAGAAAGGACTGATTTGTTTATTCGTAATGCCAACTTCTGAGACTTAACAGTGGCACAAAACGAAGCAATTCAAAGCCTTCTAGACTGTGTAGTTCCCAAGATATGACTGCTCAACTCTGGCAGTATATGTGTAGCCGCGAAATTTGACAGTCACACGTCAACATTCAAAATATGATTTGAAGATCTCATAATTGTCTGATTTTAATGTATTGTACACCACAATGTTCAGGAAAGTCCAAAGTACGTTATGGAGTAGAAAACAGAAAATGTCTTATTGCAATTAATTTCACGGACAATATCCCCTTAAGATGGCCAGCTCTGTAGCTGCTGGATATATATTGGATAAACTTGTACCGTAGAGGAGAGATGTGTCGAACATCGACGACACATACATCTGGACCAGCGAGACACACACGTCTGAGATATTGTTATTAAAGAAATAATGGAGATTTGCACATCGACTAATTTGCTTAGCACAGGATACCAACATAGCATGGCGTGGGATCCACCGCTGGCCATGTTGAAATCACAGCGAACACAAAGAAGAACGGTTGGTCATATAAGGGATGACGCTGCGATGGTCACATAGATATTAAGTGGACAGCGTCGAGGAAGGGCACTCCCCAGCGCAGACACGTATTCCGGCACGCGGCTTCCGACAGACAACGTTGGGGCAGCTGACGGCAGCGCACCGTATGACTGACAGCCTCAGCGCGTGCATTCATCGTCCGACAGGTGGCGTAGATGCATCTCTCACCACCGGTCAGGATATCTGGGCTATTGGTCACCGAAATCTGGGCAGTTTTTGTTCTGAATGTCATAAGTAAGAAGCGTCGACCACAGCTTGAACAGCTTCTTCGCCGCACCTGAAGATGTCGGTCATCTGCGCCGACAAAATATTGTGAAGTTTTCTCAACGACATTCGACATTTTACCCGAGAACCATATTTACATGATTAATACTATATAAAATATTGTTTTTTATTCGAAACTAGTTGTCTGGTCCGAAGTATTTTACCCTCCTACTTCGATTCAGATAGCTGAGGTACTTCGAAAGGCTTTTTAAAAGAAACATGTAAAATCAAACGTTGCAGGGTTTTCATTTCAGGTTTGGAGAGAATTGTTGACGGTAGCTGCACGCGCCAGACATATAACTTCACAGTGAGTAACTGACATGTGAAAAAGAGTGAAAAAGATTTATAACGAAACTTCATGGCAGATTAAAACTGTATGCCGGACTGGAACTCGAATGCAGGACCTTTGCCATTCGTGGGCAAGTGTTCTATTAATTTGAGCTACCCAACGGTGACTCATTACATCGCCAGTACGTCTTCACGTACGTTCCATACTCCAAAGATTGAAAAATTCGTTCAGTGTTGATAACTCTTGCCTGATGTTATTGAATCTGTACATTGAGCACACAGTAAAGGAAATCAAGGATAAAATTAGAAAGGGAATTAAAATTCTGAGAGAAGAAATGAAAACTTTGAAGTTTAGCGATAGCACTGTAATTTTGTCAGAGAGGAGCAATTCAACGGAATGGATAGTGTCTTGAAAACAGAAAATTAACATCTACAAATACAAAACAGGGGAAATGAAATTTATTCGAATTAAATGAGGTGACACTGAAGGAAACAGATTAGGAAACGAAATATTAAAAGTAGTTTATCAGTTTTTTTTTATTTCGGCAGCAAAGTAACTGCATACAAAATGTATTCTGGTTTTAGGAAGAAAAGCGCTTCTGAAAAAGAGTAATTTGTTAACACCCAATAAAAATTTAGGTGTTATCAAATCTTTCCTGAAGGAATTTGTTTACAATGTAGCCTCTTATGGAAGTCAGATGTGGATACGAAACAGTTCAAACACGAAGAGAAATGAAGCTTTTTGAAATATGATGCTACAGAAAAATGCTGAAAATAAAACTGGTAACGAGGAGGTAGTGAATGGAAGTGCAGAAGAAAGGAACTGATGGAACTTTTTGAATAAAGAAAAGGAATGAACTGACAGGACACCTCCTGAGGCATCAACGAATCTTTAGTTAGGTAAGTGTTAGTTGCTATAGTCGTAGAGGATGAATACAATAAGCAAAACAGTAAGCAGGATCGTGAGGATGTAGGCTGTAGTAGTTACGCAGAGATTAGAGGCTTACACAGAAGAAACTAGTGTAGAGAGCATCGAACTGGCCGACGAACTGAAGGCCACAGCAACATCATCATGACAACCGTGGCATTGTGCCACTGGGAGGCTTCAGTGATACTCGCCTGCTCCGCAGATCCGCTGCTTCCTGGCGCCAGACGCGTGCAGTGGCGCCAGCCAGATCGTAAACATGTCAACTCAGACAAGTACTGGCGCCTCTCATCTTCCCTTCTGCGACCTCGCTCTGTCCTCGACCTGCCTACCTGATTTCAGAAATTCGTCAGAGGTCCGTCCCTGGGAAGAGTGCGATGTAACACTCGTTCCCTTACCGCCAGAATTATTAAGGTCCTCAGGAGAGCTAACAGCGAGAAAACAGCGGCAACAGGTATGTAATATGTATGAAACAGGCAAAATATCTTCGGACTTACGGATTCCTATAACAGTCCCAACAAAGAAGAAGGCAGATCTTCACAGCTTTAATATCGAAGCATGATTGCATAAGACCAACACCAATTACGTTCCTGGAAGGAATGCCGTTCCAGTAGTTATGAGAAGGTCTGTGGTTGATAAAATTATCTTTAAAAAGCTTTATTCTCTGGCACAATCGCACTAAATTTCAAATTTAAATAACTTTTTCCGGCAATCACCAGCCATTGTCAGGGCTACATGAGAGCAAATGCAATGAAATGAAGCTTTACAGTTACCAAAGAAATTAAAGGACATAAAATACAAGAGAAAGAAGTAGTTCTCTCACAGGTGTATTATCAAAAACACTTTATATGGAAATAAATGAGCACTGTATTGTGTATAAAGGCTAAATCCTGGCGGCCATGTAGCTAACTATTCATGTGTGCTCTTGCACATACATTGGATGTACTTAAAACATATTAAAAACTACACACCTTGGTGTTTTTAGTCAAGGTTATAAACAAAATTGTATTAACAATGTGTAAATTTTATCGTATTTCAATTACAAGTAATTACATATAAAGGTTAATTACCTGGTGGGCGTGTACCTATTCACCCACCTTTGATATATTTAACATTATTATATATATTAATATATATATTTAACATTATTATAAATGAAAAGTATCAGATTGATGACGGCTTCGTAAGCTGAAAACCAGTTGAGATAATAAGTTAAACCTGTAGAACGCATACAATATTTGGTTTTCATTTATACTTATGAATTCGTTCTACCAAGAAGCAATGAAAGAATCGGTTAATATATTTGACACCCATCAAAAGTGCACATTAGTGTTTTTAGTCAAAATAATCTGTAAAATTTTATTAAAAAAGTGTGGTATTAGTTACCATGTTTTAATTACAAGGAAATTATGTAATGACTACAAGGAAATTACGTTTAAAAAATCAAATTTTAAAATCATTTTAAATTTTAAACAGTAAGTATTGAATAAAGAGAATCTTTTTACATGATTAATGTGATTAGAGACCTGAAGAATTATCCGCAATACCATATAGTATGGTTGATACATCCCACATGACACCTCATTTTTATTATATGTCTGTAAACATTAATATTAAAAGAAAACATTGGACGTGCGCTGGGACTCCAGTGAATTGGCTGGTTAAGTGAAGCAACTTATTTTCATTTCATTTCACTCTTGTAGAGGTGAAAGTAGTCAGTGGTTGCCAAAACATGTAATATGCATTTGAAATTTTATGTGATTGTACCAGAAAATAAAACACTTTAACGTGAATTACCTAAAAAGGATGGAACTTCTGGCAGAAACCGGCTTTGGGGACGATAAACTTGTATCAAGGAGAAACATAGCGAAAGCCATTATATGCTGATCCTGCTACTTACCTGTAAAATAGTTGAAGAAAGATATTTATCTTGTAGCTTTTCGTAATGTTGACCGCAAATGAACTTTTCGGATTTCTGAATTTATCATGTCCAAAACAAGGAGCTGCTTCCTTTTTGCTCGGCTACATCTAACCACAAACTAATATGTTTTACATCCTGACTGCAATGACTGCCTCACCCCATAAAGGACTTGTGCTCTGTAATACAAATAATTTCATAATCATGGCAAGCATCTGAATATATGCAACGAAACTGTGTAAAAAGAAGATTAGTGTTGTACTTCTCAGACAATTTTAAAGTCGTTCATAACTTAAATTATTATTCACCTAAGAATGTATTATCAAACCTTGCCCAATGTGATTTAGGTAGTGATTTTTCGAGACACCGCTTCCTTCTGGTGCATATTTAGTGCATACTTGTAAACATCGTCGCTCTAAAGTTGAGGGTATACCGTTGCGGAAAGGAAAAGTAACCTCTCGATATTTCAGACACAAAACCAAAAAAACAACGGATTTCAGTTAACTTTGTGCAGTGTATAATACATAGTTCAATGAGAAGCTACATGTGGTCATGGAGACTAAAATAATGAATAACACAAATACATAAAAATCATTTGAACCGGCAGCAATAAACATAACTCGAGCATCGCAGCTGCTGAACAAGAAGTTGCAGCATCTCTTGAAGAACAAATGTTTATACATCCTGTACATTGTTGAGGACTAGCCTTAATTTCAATCTGTGGGTCAACAGAAATTCATCATGGAATCAATAATAAATTTGTGGCAGAGTAATTACCCAATACCTCCTCATTGATTATTCGATCTACCCATCAATCTTCAATATTCTTCAGTAACACCATGTTTCAAATGTCTCTATTCTGTTCTTGTCTGAACTGTTTACTGTCCATGTTAAATTTCCATACGAGGCTGCAATCCATACAAATATCTTCAGAAAAGCTACCTAACACCTAAATTTATGTTCGATATTTATATGTCTGTTTTTCAGAAATGATTTTCTGGTTGTTTCCGATCCGTGTTTTATATCCTCTCTACTTTCGCCCTTGTCAATTATTTCGCTGCTCAAGTAGCGAAACTCTTTGACTACTTCTTGTGTTTCATTTCCTAAACTTATTCCCTCAGCTTCGCCTGATTTAACTGGACTACATTGTATTACCGTCATTTAACTTCTTCTTAAATTTTCCTTCTAATCTCATTTCAAGTTGTTATCCATTTTGTAGAACTGTACTTGCATGACAATTGCCGTCTTCAGTAGAATTACAATGTCATCAACAAACAGCAGAGTATTTATTTCTTTCAAACATTAATACCCTTAACAAATTTCTTAATGGTTTTCTTTGCTGCTTCCTCAGTGTACAGACTGAGTACTGCTTCTCTTTCATGTTCATCGCTTCTTAAAGAAGCTACATTTTGTTTGTGCTACCTACAGAATTTCAAATTACCATTTCAAGAAGCTTTCTCCAATTATGGAAATACATCTACATCTACATAATTACTCTGCAATTCACATTTAAGTGCTTGGCAGAGGGTTCATCGAACCACAATCATACTATCTCTCTAAGATTCCACTCCCGAACACCGCGCGGGAGAACGAACACCTAAACCTTTCAGTTCGAGGTCTGATTTCTCTTATTTTATTTTGATGATCATTCCTGCCTATGTAGGTTGGGTCCAACAAAATATTTTCGCATTCGGAAGAGAAAGTTGGTGACTGAAATTTCGTAAATAGATCTCGCCGCGACGAAAAACGTCTTTGCTTTAATGACTTCCATCTCAACTCGCGTATCATATCTGCCACACTCTCTCCCCTATTACGTGATCATACAAAACGAGCTGCAAATGCTATCAACGTAGGATTGCCTTTGTTTAACATTTTAAGGTACGTCATAGGGGCAGTGTGGCCTCGAGTTTCCTACATTTCTCCAAATCGCTGACTGATATTCGTTGATGACGACTTCTACCAGTTTTTCTGTTCTTCTATAAATAATTTTTGTGAGTAACTTGCAACTATGCAGTATTAAGATTGTGGTTCATTTATCTTGACAAATGTCTCTACCTGCCTTCCTTGGAAGAGGAATTATTACATTCTTCAAGTCTGGTGTCTGTCACTTGCCTCATATACGATGTGTTGCAGAGTATGTGTATCAGAGATTTACGGGTAACTGATAACATCATGGGGGACAACTTGTGAACAATACAAATTCATCCGTAATGCTTCTAGGCGGCGCCATGCATTGTTTAAGATTGGCTATGTCCCTGAGAGGCTGCAGAGTGTAACCCCTCTGCAGTGAGTTGACTGAAAAGTAGGGTACCAGCAGCGTCATTCTACCTTCCTCAGCACCTTTAAAAACGTTTGCAGAAATATTGGCATTTGAACATATTCGCGTTTTTTATGCTGAGGAGAAGGAGATAGTGGCAGGGAAAAAGAGAAGGAGATAGTAGACCGTGGTTGTGGGACAGAAAGAGCGAAGGAGACAATGGCAGTGAGGCAGAAAGAGAAGGACACAGTCGCAGTGGACCATAGTTGACAGTGACAGGACAAAGCTAAGAAAAGAGTGAAGAAGACAGTGCCAGAGGGAGAGGCAAAAAGAGACGGAGAAAGCAGAAGTGGGTAAAATCCAGTGAGAATGAGCAACTACAGCGAGGACGAGAGCGACAGTGATGAGAGCCAGCATCAGTGGGAATGAATGAATGAATGAGATAGCTGTAGGGAGAGAGAGCAAGAGGGAGACTGTATCACTGAGAGGAGACAGTAGTGGTAGGACAGAACGAAGGGCCCATGGCTGCGACACAGCAGATAGTGACAGACAGACACAAAGAGATAATGACAACGAGTTGGGCTGAATAAGTGAGAATGGGCAAGTGGGTGTGGATGGGTATGAACGACACAGCGATGGACTGGTGGATGTCGGCGAGTTATAGTTAGGGTAGCTTGTGGGAGGGGGAGATGAGTTGCATGTTGAAAAGTGGATTTATTACTTCTGAGTCTCTTTCCTGCTGCCACTGTCTCCTCTCCCAGCACAAAGGTGCGTGATATATTCGCATGGAAAAATTTCTGGAAAATTTTTAAAGTTACAGAGGGGGTAGTACCCCACTTATCAGCCAGAGTTTTAAACAGGAGCATATTCGCCTTTTTTGTGTTCCGCTACGAACATTTTCCCGCTACTTTTGATTTACTTCATTTTCCTTTCTCATGCCGATGCTTGGAGGAGCCAGCCATGCCTCCTCATGTACTAAATCCTGAGGCCGAAGCCTGCATGAATTTGGAATACAGTGGCGGAGATGTTTAATATTTTTTGTGGGATCTGAAATTTAAAAACCTCTCTCACACCGGCCTGATGTAGCTTCAATCATCAGGATCGTAAAAAACATGCGTATATTAAAGGAATTTTCATTCGTAAGGCAGGCTTATCACATTCACACACTTCAATACTGTCTGTCTTGCATCCGTTCCTGCTGACGATCTCTGTTACTTGTCGTTAGGCTTATATTGGTCCTCCCCGTTTAAAATCTCTAAATTCACGTAGACGTGTGCCGCATTACTTCGGTTCTGTACGTGCTGGAACAGCGAGTGAGTTTGTTAATTCGTACAATGGTATGGAATAGCACGTGGACTTCCACCAGAGTAATTTAGCTAGCAGTTATCTTATCTGGAGAGATCTCGGACCAGCCAGTGTAGAGTGTTTCAATATTTGGCATTAAACTAACCTAACTAAAGTTGCCTTTCATTGTCGATGTAGTAGCCAAACCCCAAGAAAATCATAATCTCTGTGTATAAAGAGGCTTTCCCATGCTGGTCATCATACAAATTGACTTCCATCCCCCACTTCGTGTATAATTATGTGACTTTATAGCTGTTATTATTGATCAATGACAAGAGCTAATGATGTTCTGATCAGTGTTAAATTTTGTCTATAGGTAACTAGAATCTCGAACGCTAATCCTCCTTCATTAAGATTGTTCAGAATCCCATTCCTTTACAGAGCGAACATGTTTAAGAATTAGCTTTCTAAGAATTCGTGACAAAGCAAATTCTTCAGTACACGGTTATACCGGATTTTAGCGATTCCCTTGCACTTATTTTGTTTGGTCACATCTATTACAAGCATGGGGTTTAAATGTTTGACAATCCGGTATGATCTTAAGTGTGTGAGCCAACGATTATAAAAGTGATGTGGATGAAATTGAGCGTCACTATACATTTTTTGGATCCATCATGCCAGAGTAAATTCATTAAAGTAGAAATTTCAGATTCACCTGTTAAAACAGTGTACAATATGGAAACATGACCTCACTTCATTCGCCTTATAAATAATTTAAACATCATCCATTCACTCATTAGTGGACCTACCACCTTTGATTGAGTTGTCGGTGCTCATACTATTCGCCATGATGTTGCTGTTATGCAGTCTTCCTCTCGCAGCTTTGTATTCTGATGACAGCCAACGCTGCCGCTGATTATTCAGCCTCTGTAGTGCCAGACTAATACTTTACTTCTCCTTGTGCAGTCCACCTTATCATACCGCATTTCCCTGCTGAATAATATTTATGTTTTTTTTCAAACCAGTGCCCTGAGCAGAACTTGTAGAGTTAAGTATATGATGAAAATTCAGTTTGTCTGAAAATAAAACATTTATTTAACTAAACACATAAACAGAAATATTGTTCTCGTAACTATACCTACGACAGAAACTTTCTTATTTAGCTTTTGATAACTACTTCAGCTAACATCGATCACTTTAAGTTATCCTCTTGTTCACATATAACTGTCAAGTTCTTCTCACTTACTCAAGGATTTTCAGAATAATGTTCTTAACTTAATCACAGAATCTATGTCTCTCCGATCTCTAAAGAACCATATCTTATCTTTTTTTTCATGTTTTGTCGTGGTCTTCAGTCCATAGACTGGTTTGATGCAGCTCTCCATGCTACTCTATCCTGTACAAGCTTCTTCATCTCCTAGAAACTACTGCAACCCACATCCTTCTCAATCTGCTTAGTGTATTCATCTCTTGATCTGCCTCTATGATTTTTACCCTCCACTCTTCCCTCCAATATTAAATTGGTGATCCCTTGATGCCTCGGAACGTGTCCTACCGAGCCCTTCTTTTAGTCAGGTTGTACCACAAAATCTTCTTTTCCACAATTCTATTTAGCAGCTACTCATTAGTTACATGATCTACCAATCTAATCTTCAGCATTTCGAAAGATTCTATTCTCGTCTTGTCTAAACTGTTTATCGTCTATGTTTCGCTTCCATACATGGCCACACACCTATAAGTACTTTCAGAAAAGACTTCCACACACTTAAATCTATAATGTTAACAAACTTCTCTTCTTCAGAAACGCTTTCCTTGTCAAAGCCAGTCTACATTTTATATCCTCTCTACTTCGACCATAGTAAGTTATTTTGCTCCTCAGATAGCAAAATTCATCTACTATCTTAAGTGTCTCATTTCCTATTCTAATTCCATGAGCATCACCTGATTTAATTCGACTACATTCCATTATCCTCGTTTCGCTTTTGTTGATGTTCATCTTATACCCTACTTTCTTCAACACACTGTCCATTTCGTTCAACTACTCTTCCAGGTCCTTTGCTGTCTCTGCCAGAATTACAATGTCATCGGCAAACCTCAAAGTTTTTATTTCTTTTCCGTGGGTATTAATTCCTTCTCCAAATTTTTCTTCTGTTCCATTCACTGGTTGCTCAATATACAGATTGAATAACATTGGGGATAGGCTACAACCCGTCTAACCCCCTTTTCAATCACTGCTTTCCTTTAGAGCTCCTCGACTTTTATAACTGATATAGTTTCTGTACAAATTGTAAATAGACTTTCACTCCCTGTATTTTACTCCCGCCGCCTTCAGAATTTTAAAGAGAGTATTCCAATCGACACTGTCAAAAGTTTCTCTAAGTCTAGGTTTGCCTTTCCTTAATTTATCTTCTAAGATAAGCCATGGGGTCAGTACCGTCTCGCATGTTCCAACATTTCTACGGAATCAAAAGTGATCTTCCCTGAGGTTGGCTTCTAGCAGTTTCTCCTTTCATCTGTAAATAATTCGTGTTAGTATTTTGCAGACATGACTTTTTAATTTGATAGTTCGGTAATTTTCATACCTGTCGACACCTGCTTTCTTTGGGACTAGAATTATTATATTCTTCTTCGTGTCTGAGGTTATTTCACCTGTCTCATACATCTTGCTCACCAGATGGTAGAATTTTGTCGTGGCTGGCTCTCCCAAGGCGATCATAGTTACACTGGAATGTTGGCTACTCCCAGTGCTTTTTTCTGACTTAGGTCTTTGAGTGCTCTGTCAAATTCTTCACGCAATATCATATCTCCCATTTCATCTTCATCTATGTCCTCTTCCATTTCCACAATGTTGTCCTCAAGTACATCTCCACTGTAAAGACCCTCTAAATACTTCTTCTACCTTTCTACCTTCCCTTATTGGCTTAGGACTGGTTTTCCATCTGAGCTCCTGGTATTCATACAAATTGTTGTGTTTTCTCCAAAGGTCTATTTAATTTTCCTGTAAGCAGTGTCTGTCACCCCTAGTGATATATGCCTCTACATGCTTACATTTGTCTTCTAGCCATTCTTCCTTAGCCTTTTTTACACTTCCTGTTGATATCATTTTCGAGACGTTTGTATTCCTTTTCGCCTGCTTCATTTACTGCGTTTTTATATTTTCTCCTTTCATCAATCCAGTTCTATACCTCTTTGTTACCCATGGATTTCTACTAGCCCTCATCTTTTTACCTAATTGATCCTCTGCATCCTTCACTGTATCATCTCTCAAAGTTGCCCATTCTTCTTCTACTGTATTTCTTTCCCCAGTATTTGTCAATCGTTCCTGAATATATTGCGTGTGGTGTCTGCTCTTTATATATATCCTTACAAAGCTTCACTTCCTCTCTGTCGTTAATACAAAGAGTCTGTTGTTATTTACTCTGTGGAATTCCTTTCGAGGATTATGTGAATGCATAGCGTCATTTTCGGACAACTTCGGAAGAGCAGACACCACACGCAATCCCTAACTGTGACACATAAGATGTCTATGGGGAAATTAAGTTCCGATAGATCGCGATGTAGAAACCACTCTGAAAATTCGATAAAGCTTTGCACATTTGTGTTGGGCAGTGTATCTAGTATGGCTGCTAATTGCGTCACGTCGCCCTTTTCGGTTCTGAATCTACAATGAGCACATAAAGGTGCCTTGGAAATAGCGTCTCCCGCCACGTACGAGAGCCTGATGACAGACTTCGCCTGTTGTCATGTAGCCCACATAACACAACTGTCATCCAGTACCTTCTTCCTCACAACAAATTCTCGACTGCTCTCTCTAGGGGCAATAAAGACGCTACTACAGTATTTCCGATGGGAAGTGTTTGATCACCCGCAATGCAGCCCATATGTGGGTACCCCTGAGTTTCATCTCTGCTCACATGAACAGCTGGCCTTGATGACAATATTTTGGTGCAGTCAACGAATTGTAGACCAGCGTAGAGTATTGGCGGAAAACAAAGTTTGCTCTATTCTGTGACGGGAGTGTTAGAAAGCTGGCACAAAGCTACGACATATTTCTAAGAAGGTGCGGGGGCTGTGTAGAAAAGTAGCTGGAAGGTGTACCTAACTGTTGCAAAAAAAAATTTTTTGTTTTTTACATTGGCTCCCATTTCGCGACCGATCGGAACTTACTTTTTGAATAGTTCTGGTATTATGTAAATTAAAGGTGAAGGCGGGAGAAACGAATAGAAAGCATAGGAACTACTTATATAAGTTGCATCGAGACTTTATGCGGAATTAGCGGTGATGAATGAAAATGTGCGCTGGACCGGAATTCGAAACCGGAGTCTCCTGCTTACTAGGCAGCTACATTAACCTCTGCGCTATCCGAACACAGTATTTGCCCATATTCCCACCTAGTACACCTATCAACAGTTCCCGTCCATGTCCTCCTACAGGAGGTCAAACGTAATTGTACATTCGCACTAAA
Source organism: Schistocerca serialis cubense (assembly GCF_023864345.2). Classification (NCBI taxonomy): domain Eukaryota; kingdom Metazoa; phylum Arthropoda; class Insecta; order Orthoptera; family Acrididae; genus Schistocerca; species Schistocerca serialis. The sequence goes on from NC_064645.1 coordinate 334,302,515, forward strand.
GGTAATGGATTTACTACCCATTGAGACATGTTATATGAATGCGTGGTGTCTCTTCTTTTGTACATGTCTGCGAGTAAAAAGGATGACAAGCCGGGCACTACGTCAGTAGCGTGTGGATAAGTTGAGAATTTGGGTCTAACAGGAGGTGTGCTAGTGTAGGCGGTGCGATGACCAGTGTGTCTGAATGGAGTAGTGATCAGCGCATCTACCTAGTGAGATGGAGGCCCTGGTTCGAATCCTGCATAAATTTTTAACTTTCCCCATTGATTTAAATCAATGCCCACTAGCAGTTAATGTCTCTTTTTTCCTTTGTGTCTTCATCAGAGGTGTACGCGTTCCGATTTTAAACTGCCCATGCTTGCCTTTTGGCCAGGTAGGTAACCTGCCGAACATTAACAGCAGAAAGGGCAGATTGGTTACTCCTGTCCAAGCTAAGCCATGCCCAATCCAAGCAGGCTGGACGTGTCCTACTTGCCTGCCTGTCTTCCCTCTGTGCTATGCTACATAGCAGTTTACTCTGTGTTATGAGCAGGCTTCGAAAGGTGACGAAAAGTCTCTTTTTACACGACTATTACGAGTCTCAGTGCAGTATATACTGAAGCGCCAAAGAAACTGGTATAGGCATGCGTATTCAAATAAAGAGATATGAAAATAGCCAGAATACGGCGCTGTGGTCGACAACGCGTGTATAAGACAACAAGTATCTAAAAATGGTTCAAAAGGCTCTGAGCACTATGGGACTTAACTTCTAAGGTCATCAGTCCCCTAGAACTTAGAACTACTTAAACCTAACTAACCTAAGGACATCACACACGTCCATGCCCGAGGCAGGATTCGAACCTGCGACCGTAGCCGTCGCGCGGTTCCAGACTGTAGCGCCTACAAATGCTCGGCCACATCGGCTGGCACAACAAGTATTTGCCGCAGTTGTTAGATCTGTAACTGCTGCTACAATGACAGGTTACCAAGACTTAAGTGAGTTTGAACGTGATGATGGGACACAGCCACTCCTAGCGATGAAATGGGAATTATCCTATACGACCATTTCAAGAGTGCACCGTGAATATCAGGAATCCGGTAAAACATCAAATCTCCGAATCGCTACGGCCGAAAACGATCCTGCAAGAACGGGACCAACGTCGCCTGAATAGAATCGTTCAACGTGATAGATGTGCAACCATTCCGCAAAATGCTGCAGATTTTAATTCTGGGTCATCAACAAGTGCCAACGTGCGAACCGTTCGACGAAAAATCATCGCTATGGGCTTTCCGAGCCTAGTACACACTCGTGTAGCCTTGGTGAGTGCACGACACAAAGCTTTACGTCTTAACTGTGCCCGTCAACACCGACACTGGACTGTTGATGAGTGGAAACATGTTGCCTGGTCAGGCAAGCCTCGTTTCAAATTGTAGCGAGCAAATGGAGATGTACGAGTATGGAGACAACTTCATCAATCCATAGACACTGCTTGTTATCAGGAGACTGTTCAAGCTGGTGGAGGCTCTGTAATGGCTTGGGGAGTGTGCAGTTGGAGTGATGTGGGATCCCTGACACGTCTAATTGTAACTCTGACAAGTGACACGTACATAAGCATCCTGTCAGATAATCTGCATCCATTCATGTCCCTTGTGCATTCCGAAGGACTTGGGCATTCCAGTAGGACAATGCAACACTTCAAACGTCCATAATTGCTACAGAGTGGTCCAGGAACACTCTTTTGAGTTTAAACACTTCCGCTGGCCACAAAACTCCTCAGACATGAACCTAATTGAGCATATCTTGGGTGCCTTGCAACGTGCTATTCAGAAGAGATCTCTAGCACAACCTCATATATTAGTCGAGTCAATGCCATGTTTTGTTGCGGCACTTCTGCTGGTCGCGGGGGCCCTACTCGATATCAGGCATGTGTACCAGTTTTTTAGCTCTTCAGTGTATCAGGCAGGGGTACCAGTTTCTTTGACCCTTCAGTGTATATTCATTTTGGGACAGTGTGGGTCAGAAAATGGGATTTTACTTATCCTTTTTTTTTCATTTGCACCGGATTTCGGGCTTGCTTATTTATTTCTGTGCAACTTAACAAGTTTCGACTAGTGCTGCCTTTTCTCAGTTCAAACCATCATCAGGTCATCTATAATATGTATTTTCTGTAATGAGCAGAACGATGTCTAAAAATCTAGATGGTTTTCGCCTAAGAAGAAGTCTATTAATCTGCAATGGCAGCCACAACTAGAGTAAGAGTTTGGAAGTCTAGTTTCTGTAACCTTAATGTGTTTCGGCCAATATAGCACCAATTATACGAATATTAATTACTTTTTGCAGACTGTGTGTTGCGCGTTCTCTGAACTTATTATAAGTTGTCAATACAGTTGATTCTAAATTCCCCAAATGCAATGTAGGAAACACGAAGCTCATTTTCCATATGATGTACATAAGGGGCACATACCTGGAAAACAAGCTTTTCTTTCATGCCAAACATTTTTCGCACTATGTTATGTACAACATTCTCTTATTTCACTGAAAGTTTGCCATAAATTTCGAAAGCCTATGTAATGCTAAATGGGCTCAAGTCCATAGAACAGATTTTCAAACACTTCTCAGCCACTAAGTCTTTGTCCTCTTCCAAAATATTTATTGAGTTAGTAAATTGCTCGTCAAATTTACAAACATGTCGTAACATACTCGAAATTACTGAATGAGTGTTTAGTGACTTTTTATACATTTTGCATTGCGAGATACCTACGGATTTTCCTGATAAACACACAAAAACCTTTCCCATGTTGGACTTGGGTGGTACATATTCTCTAATTAATAATTTCTCCTAAATCACATTTAAGTTTGGTTAGTTCATTTAGTTCTCCAACCTTTATGATAAATGAGCTATAATGAAACTACATACGAGGTGTGGCTAGAAAAAAACCGGATTAGTACTGGTGAAACAATAAAACGAATGCAATAAGGCTGAAAGTCGCGTGGCCTGTCACGTGACTCTCGCTCCGCCTACTACTCGAGTTTCATCTGCCTCCTGCACTCAGTCTGCTCGTGGTGTCTGTTTTAAGTAGTTGACGTTTTGTCTGTGCGTCGGAAAATGTTGAGTGTACAGAAAGAACAGCGTGTTAACATCAAATTTTGTTTCAAACTAGGAAAATCTGCAAGTTAAACGTTTGTAATGTTACAACAAGTGTACGGCGATGATTGTTTATCGCGAACACAAGTGTTTGAGTGGTTTAAACGATTTAAAGATGGCCGCGAAGACACCAGTGATGACACTCGCACTGGCAGACCATTGTCAGCAAGAACCGATGCAAACATTGAAAAAATCGGTAAACTTGTTCGACAAGATCGCCGTTTAACAATCAGAGCAGTGTCTGAGTTAACAGGAGTTGACTTGTTGTCTTGTCGAACAAGTTTACCGATTTTTTCAATGTTTGCATCAGTTTTTGCTGACAATGGTCTGCCAGTGCGAGTGTCATCACTGGTGTCTTCGCGGCCATCTTTAAATCGTTTAAACCACTCAAACACTTGTGTTCGCGATAAACAATCATCGCCGTACACTTATTGTAACATTACAAACGTTTCACTTGCAGATTTTCCTAGTTTGAAACAAAATTTGATGTTAACACGCTGTTCTTTCTGTACCCTCAACATTTTCCGACGCACAGACAAAACGTCAACTACTTAAAACAGACGCCACGGGCAGACTGAGTGCAGGAGGCAGATGAAACTCGAGCAGTAGGCGGAGCGAGAGTCACGTGACAGGCCACGCGACTTTCAGCCTTATTGCATTCGTTTTATTGTTTCACCAGTACTAGTCCGGTTTTTTTCTAGCCACACCTCGTATACCTGGCTAGTCGCGTTGGATTGATAACGCAATCTGTTGACGGGTCACGTGAAGTTTTCCAGACTCGTGGTAACACTGGCTAGTGTACTTTAACCACTGTACTTCAGAACATATGTACTTTTGTGTCTCAATTTCGGCAGGCTGAGCAGTTTTAATGGTTGCGGAGGAGCCAGAGGCAGGCAGGCTGAAAGGAGAATTTGCACACCTGTAGTCTTGATTCATAGTCGCTGCAGAATCAATACGATGACTGTTCATTTGGAAATGTCTGAAAGGATAGACAACACATATACTCTTCGAAGTAGTTTGTGTATTATCTGTCTCTGGTTACTGTACTGCACTCTGTTGATTAATCTAATAACTGCTTGCTATACTCTGCGTTGTTGTGGCGCTCACAGATCGCACCTACTTCATCTGGTAACAGTATTTTACAAAGCAGGCTACGTCATAAATTCGTCACTCACTTCCCGAGAAAAAAAAGCAAAAATATTCTAAAAAACGAACATTTTCACGTGATATTTACTTATTCCCAGACCAAGTATAACCTGACAGAAACTGCACGTGTGTCTGCAGCGTTGATAATCTTTGTGTGATTTTTTTTAGTATTGTTTGTGTTTGGTGTACTGTGTGTTCAGAATGGAACGCTCTGCGCAGGCTCGTTCCAGCAGATCGGGCCGCCGCACAACGTGACGGTGCAGCTGACGGACGACGGCTACATGGTGTCGTGGGAGCCGCCGCTGTTCGGCAGCGAGGACCTCAAGTCGTACACCGTGCGCTGGACCGAGGGCCCGCGCCAGCAGCTGTACGGCCGCGCAGACACCACCGACACCTTCTTCGTGGGTCAGTACGCAGCCCTCTCACCAAAGCGAATGATAGCGAACGCAGGCGAAAGTGCATGCGCAGACAACTGGCCAGTGTTCACTGTCATTCGCTTGTATCTGCGAACAAGGGTTTACAGTATAGGCAATGGAAGTGAACACGAGATAACGAACATAATCTAATTATTGTTGATACTAATACTAGGCAAGCAGGATACGACGCTATACAGTAAGATTGTAATATGAAGGCTTTCACGACCGGATCACATATCTTCTGGTAAACCTTCCGGGATGTAAGGTCGTGGTCCATGAAACTCTTCAGCTCCTAACGTTTCGTCCAGAGCTGCGCTGAACATCTTCAGAGGGGTGTTTCTCCTCCGGTGAGTCTTGCCGGAAGATGTCCAGCGCAGCTCTGGACGAAACGTTAGGAGCAGAAGAGTTTCATGGACCACGACCTTACATCCCGGAAGGTTTACCAGAAGATAGTAAGATTGTAAGTGCAGATATTTCTGTTGGTAACTGAGGACAATGTCAGAACATCGTAACATAATAATAATTATTTTTCAGACAGGCCAAGCTGCAGATGAGTCTGTCTCCACAATTAGGTTTCTTTTTAGTATCACATTCGTTGGCTTCGCCAAATTATAACCAAACTGCCACTTCCCAACTTAACCTATACGTCAGGCAAATCAACAGATCAGTCTCTCATCACAACTTTTTTTTTTGCGTGTGTTTTTAAATGTGCACCAAAAGCTAGCGTGACAGCGACCATAAACATTACGTCATTGGTCAAAGCCGACGACTCGTACGGAATATTCCTCTTTCCTCTTGACCCAACGCGCTGGCTACAAGCGAGGCAGCGTCCCAGCGACCACCGATACCCTATCCGCAAGATACCCGCGGAGTCGGCACAACAGACACCGCCAAAGAGGTTGGTACAGAACTGTCGCACCAACTGCAGAGGTAATATTACCCTCTGGCAAGAGCTTTACAATCAGTTGATCTCTGCAATCACCGCTACCTTTGACCAGTCCTCGGACTTTACATGATTATTGGTAAGAGCGAGCGGGAGCTTAAACTGGAGTACACGAGCTTTTCACCCCTGTTTGGGCTCTTTCAGTGGTACTCAGAAGTATTGTTTTAGAGTAAACGATCAGCCATCTTACTACTTTTGTCAACTTGCGGCAGTCTCCCCTGCCGACAAACAAAAAAATTTTGCTGCTGGTGAACCTTTCGGGATATAAGGTCGTGTTCCTAGCGTTTCGACCAGAACTGCGCCGGACGTCTTCAGAGACGTTGCTCCTGGTTTGAGTCTCGCCGGCTGAGGAACAACGCCTCTGAATATGTCCAGCGCAATTCTGGACGAAACATTAACAAGAGAAGAGTTTCGTGAAACGACCTTATATCTGACATTCTACCAAACAAGAGATTACTGATTGAAGCGTTGTCATTTCGCCTCGTGTGTGGCTCAGACGCTTACGCCAGCGTGTTTGCAGTGCCGCACCTGGAGGAGGGCGCGACGTACCAGTTCGAGGTGTCTGCGCGGTCGCACAACGAGTACCTGGCGACGAGCCCTAGGGTGGAGGTGCGCGTGCCCAGCCAGCAGCAGCAGCTGCGCGCCGTCGCACTCGGCGTCGCCGCCTCGGCGCTGCTGGTGGCCGCCGCCGCCGCCGCCGCCTGGTACCTGCGCCGCCTCCACCTGCGCCGCTCCGCCGTCCTCTCCAACTCCAGGCTCAAGGGCGTGCCGCACTGCTGAGAGCCACCAGTCCGTCGTGGCGTCCACTAGAACATCCACATTTCATCTGCCTCGTGCCCCCCAACTTCCATGGAAAATCGGCTAACATGACAAACTTATGCTATGTACAGGGTGGGCGAAAGGAAACTGGTCCGGAATACATACTGTGCACCTTAACAGTGGCAACCTAATTTACCTCATAAGCCCCCTTAAGATATGCAACCCGAGTTACATCATACGCCGCCGTTGCGGATGATGTAACTTGGGTTGCCTAAATTACGGGGGCTGGTAAGGTGAATTGGGTTGAAGGAGTTAAGGTGCACAAAATGTTTTCCGCACCACCCTTTATCTTCCCCACCTTGTATAATTTCCCTGACTTCAACATTTGTAGAAATGATACTTTGTCTTAGAGACAGTGAGTGACTTTTCATTGTACACTTTTTTTTACGCATTCACACATTTTTTTTTGTCGTTAACAGATATCACCCACCACTGGCCATCATTGGAAATTGTAAACGACAAAGAAAAAAATACTTATTTACATCTCACAAACTGCCACATGGTCCACATAGAACAGTGATCCTAAAAGTATATTATAAATATTTTTATTTCCGTCTATGATTACAAGCTTCTTAGGTCCTCAGACTACTTATTTCGCTCAGCAGTGGTCATCTTCAGATCTGTAGCAAAACATGGGAAAAACATAAATACAACTAGTGGATTGTCTACATCTTAAAACAGTGAAATAGGTCATAATGAAAAATATTACTGATATACATGTGTGAATCGTGCGTTTTAAATATGACGAGGCACACCTGTTTCAGAAATATGTCCTAATATAATGGAGCCTTAGTGGCATCGTTAGAAGATGAACACAAGTCAGCATATTCGTAAATAGATAAAATATGCTACATACGTGTCGTCTTGTTAACGGCGCTACTGTTCGTATCAAACTGCTGTAAAGTGAGCACAAAATGTTTGTGTCGTAAGCTTTGCTATCTCTACACCCATTAGACAACATAAAATTGTAAAAGGCAAAATTAATTTTCATACCGATTAAAAGCACCAAGTAACACTTTGTCAGACGGAATAAAATCCTCAGGATGCAAGTGCTACGTGAGGGCTATTGCTCCACTCCTTACGTTGCAGATGCAATATCCCTAGTCGAAGAGTCGGTAGAACTTACATTCGTGGTTTCCTTGAAATTCCATTTTGGATAAAAGATATTTTTAGAAGAAGTCTAGGTATGAATGTCTCTCTAAAAGACTTTTGTAAGAGTCTTCAAAACAAATCGCACAAAGACGAGTGATAGTATAAAAAAGATAAGACAATATCTCAAAGTAAAATTCAGTTATGTACACTTGAACAAAAATTAATCTTTAAAAAGAAGTGTTGTTTATTCAGTAAAAATACATCCAAACTTTCAACAGAATCGAGGTAACTGTTCGGGCATCTGAAAATAACGTTACTTCCATAATGAAGAAGGAATAGGACTCTGTTGACTTAATGTTGTTTCATTTTTGATGTCACGACGTGTACCATGACCCACTTGAAAAAACTGCACTCAGTGTTTATGAGCACTTTTCTTGGTTTTGAGTGTTTTTAAAAAAGTATCGCAGTTCTTTTATATCACAAAATTAGGTCTCGAGGGTTTAGCATATCTCTTGTCACTGTAAGTTTTGTACATCAGTTTTTTGGACTTCCAATAAAAGGGTTTTATAAACAACTTTTTTCCTTTTGAAAAGATTAATCAATGTTTCAGTTAAAAGGGAACTGTTAACAAGGCCATCACTGTAAACCTAGCGAACTCTGCCACGACGTAGCTTATAGGACGCGGGGAAGAGTCCTCTTGTAACACTTGCACCCGCCGTTTTTTCCAGTCTAACAGATCATAGCTTGGTGTCCATCTAATGTTGATTTCAGTCGCTATGAACATTAATTTTCGTTTCAATTGTCTCATGTTGCCCCCTATACATAGTGTTCACAAAGCAAAATACATATTCATTCGTTTCTTTTCTCTAACTCCGATGAGTGACAATGGTGGCTGACACCAGTTAACGACATAAAGCATTTTAGTAATTACATCAAAGAAAATAGTAGGCGTACATTTACTATTTGTTGCTCTGGGGTATAAAATTGACAGAATCTTCTTACTACTGCCCAGTTTAAACAAACATTTAAAATAATTCATTTCCCAAGTTTGTGAGTGAAAAGTTTCTTCTCCTCCACCTTGCACCAATGGTTGACAGGTTAGAAAATGAGTATGGAATAATAAGCGTGACAGACTGACTCATCCATTCCTTTCTGGACTATCAATAATATCCAGTAAAATGTATATTTATGTACTGTATCTAAGACATGTAACAAGAAATTTGAAAAATCTATTTGTTCGAATGTAGAATGTATCTCTCATGAGCATTAATTTTTATAAAATATTTCCTCTCGATCAGTGTAGTACAGCCCATGCAATTTAGTTCGACGTCACAACTCTCTCTCTCTCTCTCTCTCTCTCTCTCTCTCTCTCTCTCTCTCTCTCTCTACGCCTCTTTCTGTTCCTCCTCCCCCCTGAAGGTAACGAAGAAGTGATTAGTTCCTTTCGATCATTCTTCTGTTATTTAACTGCCTCTCGAGAATCGATTGTCTGAATATCTAACTGTCCTGTTTATAGCTGGTTCAATAAGAACATCTTCGTGCTGGCTACGTGTGACATTATTTGTTGTTCTTGAAATAATCCTTTCATGTCACTTACATTCTAACTTGTGGTGTAGAATTTCTAGAAAGAAGAAAAGTATTCACTAGTAGTTGCATTACGTAGCCAAATATGTTCGCTACAGATCTTCAAAAGAGTGTACGTTACATCTCCAAATATTTTATCATCTTAAAGTATGTGGCACAGAAAGAGTCTCGTTAAGTATTGAAAATTAGAAAAACACCGTGCGTGCATCTAGTCTTACAGGATAGCAAATTTTCTTCGATGTTTCTAACGGTCATCTGCAACAATATTTCTGTCATTTGGAAAGAACTGTATCATAGAAATTTTCATCTTATGACCCGACACACCCGGCTTGCAGTCAGATATTCGTCACCAACGTGTAACACATGTTACCTCTCTTCAATTTCACTTGTTTCCTTTTTTCATCCGCCAACACCTTTGTTCGGACAACCTATTACTTAAAAGATTAAAATTGTTGCAAACAAGATTTTGTTACGGTAAGTGGCGCAAGGCATGCAACAAACCAAGTACATGCCTTTTGTTTCAGATTGATATCCACCTGTTGGTAAATTCGCCATTTCATATCTAGAATGAAGTATTAATCCTGCCTTCTTCAGCAGCTGACATAACTTTGACAGAAACTTCGTTTAAATGTTTTCAGAATGGTGTCAGCTTATTCTGGAATGGTCTTTACAGCTCTTTGTATATACTGAAAGTAAATACCAGTCTCCCGGTGATGTGTTGATGTATTTATTATGAGTCTTACAGTTTTGTATATATGTATTTTATGAGCAATCTACGTGCCTTTTAATTGTGATCTAAATCCAACAAAGATGGAAGTATATGGCCCTGAGTGATAATTTAGTAAGTCCTGTGTTCATATGTTGTTAAAATAAAATGTACTGTGTGAACATTTTATGATATTTATTTTATAATAAAGGAAGATACTAGTTTTTGTTCCAATATCACGCAATTGCCTCAAAAAGATGACCCTATTGCTCCTAGATGTCTTATTTTTGTATTAGCTAGTCAGTTAGTTGACTAAGTCGTTGTAATTTTAGATCATTATGATGCGGAATGTGCAAAACAGTCTACCGAAAATAATGTTTCCCGTATTTATATCGTTACTTGTTGAAAAGAGCCTTAAGTATATTCTACGGCAAACACATTTTATGGCTTCAAAACTGTGTACTTATGTAAGATTAAGTCTAAAAAGTTCCAAATTCATTTCTATTTCTAGACTACTATACACACACAGACAGTGCAGAATAAATTTTAACAATGAGCGTGCACACAAAACACAGTGAACCTGAATTATTCCTTAGATCGAACAATGAACATTAACAACATTGTTTCTACAATTGCAGTTCAAATGCAGTTAAATGAAAGGCTGTGATATGAGCTATGTTGTTAACCTCAATAATTGTGTAGCTCTGATTCCCCATGCGAGAAAATGTCTGTTTCACTAAATACTTTGAAATTTCCCACAACTTACAGTGCATAATGACAAATTTTCTGAAATGTATAAACCACAAATTAGACCGAGAATATTTGAAAGGAACTTCTCGGTAATGAAACCATCACTAACCAGCAGCAAACGAAACACCAAGAGTTTTCAATCTTCTGGTAATACTTTATGCACACACACACACACACACACACACACACACACACACACACACACACACACACACACACGTGTGTGTGTGTGTGTGTGTGTGTGTGTGTGTGTGTGTGTGTTGTCACATATATCTGTCTTGTGAAGGGGAGGAATATTATTTTATAGAAAACATTTACAGTGAGTGCAATGAAAGACTGTTTCTGAAGTGCAAGACAAGCAGGTGGATTTCGTCGAACTTAATCTGGTCGTGTTTCATGTAATGAATAGGATACGTGGTTTCGTGATAAGTAAAGGAATATTTAAAATTAAAAAAGTACTGAAAGGAAAATTAGCAGGTGGGTATGTGCCAGACTTGCAGAACACGTTTAAGACACGGCAAAAAGAAAATAGATTACATCTCTGCAGCAAGCAACAGAAGCATGGAAGGCCACATACCAGATTGGAACAAGCAAACAACGACTTAGCAAACAAAAGAAACGAAAGGAATATGGATAAAGAAATGCGGAGGAAGTATCTGAATCTGTATATACCGGTAGCATCAATGTGCGTACAGAGTGTGTGCAGAAGTACCGAAACACAAAAATCACAATACATTACCAAGCCTAATACGGTGTATGAGACCCGTTGGCATTCACAACAGCTACTAATCGTCTTCGAATAGTTAAATACAAGTCCCGTATGGTTTTCAAGCTTTCTTCCTGCAAAATAGTGGCAAGTTCAGGCGGCAATGACGGCGGTGGATAGCGGTCACTCACCCTTCTCTCCAAAGAAGATCACACAGGCTCAATAAAATTGAGATGTGATGACTGACTGGTGGTTAGGGAAGTTGCGTGCTCACAAAATCAGTCCCGAATGATTCGAGCTGTGTGAACAGTGGCCCTGTCATCTTAGAACATATTGGGAACCGTATATAGTACCATGGGGTAGACCTTATCAGCCAAATTGGTCAAGTAATCCTTGGCAGTAACGCGATATTGCAAACAATGGGATCCACGGACTAGCAAGATATGCCTGCCCAAATCAGCGCTGCATCCCTGGCGTGTTTCACTCTTGGCAACAAGTGGCCTGCATCGTAGGCTTGGGGCGACGTAATCCCGTCGTAAACTCGGCCAGAAGTTGGAACAGCGTAAGACAAGACCCATCCGACCACACGACTTCCTTCCATTGCTCCAAAAACTGGATTTTATGACTTGGGCACCACGTTTTCCTGTTACAGGCATTTGCATCACTGACGAGTGGTTTTGGAATTCCAACTCGCACTCAAATTTTCAACTCATGGAGCTCCCTTCGTGTTGTTTCCGTGCTGACAGGGTTCGCGGGACATTCTGCAGTGCCTAGTTTAGCTGCCGTCCACTTACTTTTCGTCAAAACCCTTTTCAGTTATATCACGATCACTCATCACATAGTTACGTCCGCGTTGTGACATAGCGAATGATATTCGCCGCTTTTTCTGTACGCCGAATAACTCTTCGGCAGGGTGCCTCGTGAAACACTAAACACTTCCCCACCTTAGTTACGGAAACACATACCATTCGAGCAACAAGTTACCTACTTTCGAATTAATTATCAGCGACTTAATGCCCTCACAACTATACAGAAGCACGACTGACACTTGCAACATACTGAAGACACTGCACAGATTCCGTTCGCGGTTAAATACAAAAGCTTAACGTGGAAGCTTGGCTAGCATCTGCACTGTTTCCACGTTTTTGTCCAACTCTTGTGAGCGAAATGTGGACCACGGGAAATCAAGCAAAAGCACGACGTATCTGAATAGTACCATTAAACTAGTATTTTCTGCCGGCCGGAGTGGCCGTGCGGTTCTAGGTGCTACAGTCTGGAGCAGAGCGACCGCTACGGTCACAGGTTCGAATCCTGCCTCGGGCATGGATGTGTGTGATGTCCTTAGGTTAGTTAGGTTTAAGTAGTTCTAAGTTCTACGTGAATGATGACCTCAGAAGTTTAGTCGCATAGTGCTCAGAGCCATTTTAGTATTTTCTAAATTAGCTGAGCTGGACAGAATAAGTACGAAACGGAGAGAGAAAAGATTAGCTATTACAGACGTCTTATTAAATTCTTATTTGAAAATCAATCAACTTCTAAAGAACTGAAATACTCAGTTACTGTGTATCGATGATGTGCTTCCGAAGTACTTCAGGATGCTAGACACTGCGATACTGAATTCCAAACATCGCACTTAAGTCGAAGACGTAAAAACATCCCTAAAAATAACAATCAGAAGTTGTACAATGAAATGTAGGTAGGAGGAGGGTAGCTACGAGAAACCTTGGGTATCGGAAAAAAATACTTCAATTAATCGACAAAAGGAGAACTTACACCAATGTTCAGGAAAGTACAAGCATGCAGCATTATAGGACACTTAATAAAATGATATCGTTAGGAAGCTGGAAGTTAGCAGCGTCGGTTTATTACACTGAGATTTATTCCACCAGACTACCATTGTGACTAAACAAAATGCTCGAATGTGATATATCATGAGTTGCATTATTATTAACGTATCAGTGACAGTGGTTAGTCACTTGAGAGCCTTAGTGCCACAGATTGTATTAAACCGGGCGCGGAGCGTGCAGCGGACCAACGTCCACCTAACGTTTGTTGGTGTCGTAAGCTCCACAGACCACGACTTTTATATTTCTCGAAGATTGGCTCTCAAAGGTACTCCTGCTCTTCCACTCTCGATGCTACTCACTGTGGGCTATCTTGAGAAGCAAAATATCAACCAAGTACTGTTGTAGTGGAACAGGGTCTAGCAGCAAATAAGAACACGGACGTACCGTAAATAAAATATAATTAAGAGACGCAGTGTCCTCCAATAAAGCACATGTTTCAGCTGCAAGGGATTGCTGATACAGTAATGTTGGGCACCTGTAGTTAATCCGAGAACGCACATGTGACAGAGTATCTGCCTAATGTCTTCCCTTACGCGCCTTATGATGACACATCTCTCATTTGCGTTCATAAATTATCTTAACAATGAATCAGGCTCTATCCCTCAGAACAATGCAACATATGTGAGTCCCTTCTAGATCAATCTGTCTTCTATTTATGCTCACAGAATTCAGATACGGGTTTCACTCAGAGTTAAACAATTAATTTTGCACTGCCACGAGGGATTTCTAATGATGCAACTACAACAAACACTCGCTCGGATGAGCATTACCACATTACACAATGAATTTAGATTCGTTTAACTGTGCTCAACTCTACTAGCATCTTTCATACAGCAAAACCTTGAAGATGTATTAGAAAATTGCACCAGAGCCGAGCTATGCAAGAAATCACTTACCTATGGCGATTACGATAAGCGGTTCTACCGTTGCTCTAAAGTTCGTAACAGTTCCAATGAGACTTCGTATTCAAAATCACTGCCACGCGTGCGCTTTTGATGGCATATTACATTGCCGAATAACCTGTCACTACTCAACTATTGTTCCAGACACTCAGATGAGTGCCCGGAAAGCCATTTGTATTGTAAAAGTAGTTACTGACCGAATAGAGTTGGCATTTCATCGGAGCGGTCAGATACGGGTCCGTCCATCATGAAGCACCCAGAGCGACTCTCAAGAGCGAAGACGCCAACACCAAAATTACCGCTCACCTCCTCTTTATTCGTACCTCTGCGCCGATAAGTAATCGCGTCTTTACGCAGTTTATAAACTAATGAAAGAAAATAGAATGTAAGATTGGAGAGTTTTCTTAAGCCTTGTCCTCAAATGGCTCTGAGCACTATGGGACTCAACTGCTGAGGTCATTAGTCCCCTAGAACTTAGAACTAGTTAAACCTAACTAACCTAAGGACATCACAAACATCCATGCCCGAGGCAGGATTCGAACCTGCGACCGTAGCGGTCTTGCGGTTCCAGACTGCCGCGCCTTTAACCGCACGGCCACTTCGGCCGGCCCTTGTCCTCAATTGCGTGCTTTAGATTACTATTAAAATATATTTTTCTTAACCTGAAGGGTTAAGAACACGTGGACTATTTTCTCTCGACGCCGACATCTCGCAATATCGCCCTTGAATTTCTGCAAGGGGAGTTCCCCTCAGCATTCACAATCCCGCGCGCTTTCTGATACCGGAACGGTATTACTACGCTGAACTTGTTCTAGAAGGTTCTAGAAACGTATCATTTCCCGCGCACCTGGCACTCCCATCTACAACTGGCCACGTCAACCACTGTGCCTTCCCGCTCAAGATGACTCAGGGCCTTCTGTACCGATCGTTCGACGTATGCCTGCCCACTGCCTTCTGTATACTGTAATTTACATTTACTTTGATTAATAACGAAAGTATATTAACTCACGTCACCTTATGGGAGGTGTGAATTACGTTGGTTTAAATTTGGGTCAATCCCTTGCGTTATTATTATTATTATTATTATTATTGAAATTACTATTGAAACCTTTAAATAAAATTGCAAAATAGAGTGGGTATATTTATACAGTACTGCATAACGTAGTTTCTAAGTTACAAAGTGCAGGAATCTAAAGCGAAATGGCTGCAGGAAAAACATGAAAAAATCGAAAACAAAATGATAGGTGGATAGATTCAGCATAGAGAGAAGTCAAAACAGCCTTTGCTATAAGTAAAAGCAAAGGATCAACATTAAGATTGCAAAATGAATTTCACTGTAAAAGCAGTGGGGGAGAGTGGACAGACGACAAGAGAACAATGAAGGCTTGTGCGAGGTGGAGTCAATGTCTGCTGACGTGACATAAGAACTGTGTGCCGATTTGCAGGACACAGGGGAAGCAGTATTAGAATCAGAGTCTGAAAGAGGTCTGAAAGGCTTGCGATCAGGTAAGGCAGAAGAGATAGATTACATCCCTTCGGAATTTCGACAATCACCGAGGGAAGTGGCAAGAAAATGACTGTTCAAGGTGGTGTGTACAGTCTGTGAGAGTGGAGACGCAAGGTCACGCTTTCGGAAAAATGTTTTCCACGAAATCCCGAGAACATTATGGGCAGAAAAATACTAGAACTACCGTAAAATCAGTTCAACAGCGCATACATCCAAGTTCCTCATGAAGTAGTATACAGAAGATTGGAATAGAAAACTAAGGATCTCTTGGATGGCGATCATTCTGGCTTTAAGAAAAGTAGAGATACCAGATAGGCAGTTCTGAGGTTCGTTGATAATGAAATCAAGAGGCAAGAAAACTCAAGAAACTTTCATGTGACGTATAGAGAACAAAAAGCGTTGGACAACACAATACAGAACAAGATGTTTGGAAATCTCAACAGAAAAGTACAAGCTCTAAGGGAAGCCGGGTAATACACAATATGTACAAGAACTAACAATAAGAATGGAAGACGAAGAAGGGAGTTCTAGGATTAAAACGGGTGTAAGGCAGGTTCGCAGTGTTCCTTCTCTATTGTTTAAACTATACATCGAAGAAGAAATGACTGAATAAATGATAGCTTCAGGGCGGGAATAAATTCATTGTCAAAGGGTATTAATAATACGATTCGCTTATGACACTATATCCTCAGTGACAGAATCAATTACAGGAGCTATTGATCTGAATGAAGTGTAATGAACACAGAATATGGACTGATAGTGAACCACACAAACACGACAGTAATGTAAAGTAACATAAGTGAAATTAGCGATACAATTAACATAAAAATTGGAGACCACAAAGTATACGAAGTGAGGGAATTCTGTTACATTGGAAGTTAAATAATGCACAACGGACGAAGCAAATACATAAAAAAGTTGTTGCAGAGTAGCACAGGCAAAGAGGCCATACCTTGGTTATCGAAGTTTACTGGTAGCAAACATAGGCCCTCAGTAAATCGACGTGTTTTGGGTGTGATGCTACAGAAGTATGTGGCTCTGAGCACTATGGGACTTAACATCTGAGGTCATCAGTCCCCTAGATCTTAGAACTACTTAAACCTAACTAACCTAAGGACATCACATACATCCATGCCCGAGGCAGGACTCGAACCTGCGACCATAGTGGTCGCGCGGTTCCAGACTGAAGCGCCTAGAACCGCTCGGCCACACCGGCCGGCAGAAGTATGTTACAAAGTAGATGGACATATAAGAAACATTATAGGGAGCTCTTCCGTAGAACTGTCGGTTGGGAGAAACATGTGAAAAATTTCCATAGTGCAAGAAGAAACAGTAGAAGGAAAAACTATAGAAGATAGCGACTAGACCACACTCAACAAATAATTAATTGCTTGGATTTCTTACTGTGAGAAGAGAAGGTTGCACTCAAGACACAAAGTCTCGTGGTGGGTCGCATAAAACCAGTCAAAAGAAAGCAGGTATTAATGAGATTGTCGGATAAACTATAAATTAATTTAGTCTTTGCTTTTTGTTCATGTTCTTCTGCAAAGAAGTGAACCGTACGTGTGTATTTTACTGTGTAGACTAGGGGTTAGAAAATTAATCGTAGTTTTTGTTGTTTCGTAAGTCTCGTGAACATCCTCGTTTGGGCAGCTGCCTAGTGTAAATTTACCGTCGCCAGAAATTCCGTCACGCCACTGAGTTTTAATTTTGTGCTAGTAGACAGTTTATATCATGCATTGTAGGTTGAATATTTATCTCTAGCAGTAACTTTCCGGGAAACTGGATTTCTAATAACAGATATCTGTAAATACATTAGTAGAGAAATTAAATAGCTTGTGGTCTCAGAGTACAGTGAGAAATCTGCACAACACACTTTAGAGTTACTTTATTCTCTTTTGGTATATTTTCAAACTCAGTAGCGCCATTTGGGACATTTTATCTCTCTTATACACACTACGATATCGCTAGGGACTGCGCTTGTTCGGTCAACAGTTGTAAAACTCTGATTCCTCTCTTTCAAAACCCTCTCTATGGGGAGAGTGGGAGAGTTTTAGTTTTAGAGAATCACAATTTACGATGTAAATAACTATTTTTTATTTATCCATAACCATTTTCCACGCAAAAATTAGAACACGGATTTTCTTGAATTACAGCGCCAACTACCAAGAATCAAAACAAATGTTTAAGACAAAATGTACTATTTTTTTTCATGTGTAATCTGATTCTGTAATAAAAAATGGGGGTTCTCATTTGAAATTGTAAAGTAGCGTCCCTCCCCATCCCCAGGGAGCTGGGGTGGCGGGCTAATTTTAGCACTAGCAGATGTACCCCTCGAAAATAATTAACCTTGGATTCCACAAATTTTTTGTGTGAAGCTTATTTTACGAGTTATTCTGGTTTGTCAACTTAAAATTTACACGCTGTATATAAATGATCTAGTAGAAGGGGTCGGATGCTCTTTAAGGCTATTAGCAGACGATGCAGTTGTCTGTACGAATGTAGCAACGCCAGAAAATAGTAAGAATTTGCAGATCGACCTGCAGAGAATTGATGAACGGTGCAGACCCTGGCAGAACGTAAATAAATGTAACACATTGCGCATACATAGGAAAAGAAATTGATGACAAACAGCTGGAGACAGCGTCTGCCGTAAAACATCTAGGCGTAACTATCCAGAGCGACCTTAAGTGGAGTGACCGTATAAAACAGATAGTGAAAAAAGCAGACACCAGACTTAGATTCATATGAGGAATCTTGAGGAAATGTAACTCATCCACGAGAGAAGTGGCTTATAAGGCGCTTGTTCGCCCAACTCTTGATTATTGTTCAACTACCTGGAATCATTGTCAGGTAGAACTGATAGAGGAGATAGAGAAGATCCAACGAAGAGCGGTGCGTTTCGTCATGGGATCGTTTAGCTCGCGACAGTGCGTTACGGAGATGCTAAGCAAACTCCACTGGCAGACGTTACAAGAGAGGCGTTGTGCATCACGGAGAGATTAACTATTGAAATTTCGGGACATTACTTTTCAGGAGGAGTCAGACTACATGTTACTTCCCCCCACATACATGTCATGTACTGAGCACGAGGAGAAAAATCGAGAAATTACAGCCAATACAGAGGTTTACTGACAATCATTCCTCCCACGCACTATTAGGGAGTAGATCAGGGTTGGAGGCATCAGATAGTGGTACCGAAAGTACCCTCCGCCACACACCGTTAGGTGGCTTTCGGGGTATGATGTAGATGTAGATGTCTCCTTAGTAATCACTAGGGCATAGATTTAGCGAAAACTATTTGTGAAGTGAATAATTAGAAGCTAAGTCAGGTAGATGTATCCTGTTCAGTCGGAAAATGCTATTCTACAGGGGTAGATATAAACCAAGGCCAACATACATACTGTTTTTCACTGTGAGCCAGTTTTCTCTATTTTTGACATATCGCAGCTATTCTGTGTCCTCGGCCACCCCACTCTGGAATCTAGGGTCGCCCACACAACATCCATTTTCAGGAAGTCAAGGCTCCTCCATGTGTTTCGTCACGTATTACAAATTCTGCAGTTAAAAATTCCACATTTTCAGTTTCAGATCGAAACACTCTTTACGTGTGCTAACATTCATCCGAGTCTGAGAATGTTTCTCATGTCTAACAGGCAGGAGCATCGCAATGGAACAGTCTGACGGACAATGCGTGAAAGCTTGCATACCCCACCACCGTTTTACGAATAACCTGCATGTATCTCAGTGTGAAAACTATGTGGACTCCGTATTCATAGCTCCAATTTAGCCCGTCCGGAAAAAACAAGCTACATTTTGTCATACTATAATCTACAACGTTTATTCACATACAACTTAGACATATCTTAAAATCGTGTAAGACTTAAACATATCCTGTTTTTACTAACATCACTCTGTATTTCACATATTTACAATTTATGGGCTGTTTCTCAGAACGAATGTAAGTCATGCCGAACTCCACACTAGAAACCCCCATGGTTCTGCAGTGCAAACAATTGTAGCTTTGTCAATAATAACACTAGCGCGAACCAAGTATCTAGACATAGCCACGAAGTACACAAAAAGCAGTTCAGAACTTTTCACACAACACTCACAACTTAGCCGTTGTTGTCAGTGTCCCTGCTTCAGCTTCACAGAACATAACATTTGGCCAAACTCTCCATAATGTCTCTGTTTGATGTACAACAAGCAGACGTAACGGACACTATCAACTACCTCCTCTCCACTGTCTACTGGGGTTTTATATATCTTCGACGTCATGTAATCCAACATGAAAGGAATTAATGAAAGTGAAGTCTGGCTGTACAGCTGTCAGAATCTTTACTGCAAGTGAATTTTTCCTTACTTTTTGCACGTGAATCTTAGTCTGTTAAGTCCAGTATTTCTCAGTAGCAAGTAAATTACGTATGTTAGCATCAACGCCTATGGCTAGTTCTCAGTTATTTATTTTGCAAGATAAAGTGAGTATGTCATTTATTATTTATCTGGTTTAAGTTAGCCGTTTATAGACAGGAAGATCAAGAGAATATTTGTGATGGCTCAGTTAACCGCTTTGCCTGCGTGTGTTTGTCAGTAATTAAAATGGTAGCATACATGCTGTAGAAAAGGTTTTTGCTACTTGTAGAGTCGATGGCCATCCATTTCGTTACCGAATGATTTGGAGAATATTATTCCCCTACTTAAAATATTAGTTTTCTTCATGAGATGTATTTCAGTCTGTGATTGAAAATCATATGAAAAGACGAATAGCGGATTTTTAATGATGCTAAATAAATATTAAGTAGAGTTTTAATCTATTAATGAATATTAAAATTCACGAAATTTTTTGTATGGTATGAGTCCACAATATGATGGTGGTTCGCTTTCGATTACGCCGGCAAATTTCGCTGCATGACCTCACAGGGTAAAATAATAAACTCGGCCAGAAATGATTACATTTGGTCGTTACTGTTGCTTACTCAAGTTAATAGTATCTCTTAATTTACAATAATCGCTGTTAGATCATTAAGTAAACAGTTTAACTCAAATGTCGAAACAGCTCAGCTACAGCAAACGTTCATATTCATACGCACGTTAAAAATTAAAGCGCAACACGCCTGTAATGTAGTAGAAGATCAAATGCTATGAAATTTTATTGTGGTACCAACTATTTATCATAACATAACTCATAATCAAGGCAAGTAAAACAAACAACGAGGGGGTAGATGTAGCACAGCTTTAAGATATTATTATTCGAAGTCATTTTTCCTATATTTGGCTGTTAAATGGTTCAAATGGCTCTGAGCAGTATGCGACTTAACGTCTGAGGTCATCAGTCGCCTATAACTTAGAACTAATTCAACCTAACTAACCTAAGGACATCACACACATCCATTCCCGAGGCAGGATTCGAACCTGCGACCGTAGCGGTCGCTCGGCTCCAGACTGTAGCGCTTAGAACCGCACGGCCACTCCGGCCGCCTTTGGCTGTGAAACAAAAATATGTACGGAATGGGCTGACGTCGAACACAATGCAAATTTATGAGCAGCCTCTTTAAAATCTGTGTGACTGTGATGAGTTCGAAAATGTTCTGTTTACTGCTTATACATTAGAATATGTACGAGCAGCTCATCCACCACATAACACTCAC
This sequence comes from Schistocerca serialis cubense, assembly GCF_023864345.2. Lineage (NCBI taxonomy): Eukaryota > Metazoa > Arthropoda > Insecta > Orthoptera > Acrididae > Schistocerca > Schistocerca serialis. The sequence continues at coordinate 334,323,709 of NC_064645.1, forward strand.
CAAGCAAAGTTAATAATGTATGCAGATCTCACAAGTCTAGTAATTATTCTTGCTGTAGAGAATGCAGAAGAAGGAACTGTATACATTGTCCTTCAAGAAATTAATAACCTCTCTTAATTTTTAAATAAAAGTGTATTTATATTGTATCTCAATATCTACAAAAGTGAAATATCACCAATAATGAATATAGTAAATCAACAGGAGTTAGTAAATAGGGTAGAATGTTCCATATTTGTTGGTATAACTTACATATTGATGAAAACTAAATCACGGGAAACATATCACCGACTGTTTAGATTACTAAGGTCAGCAGCTGATACTTACTGTACATATTACTGCTACTTTTTGAAAACAAGTAAACAAAAATCTTAGTATATTTCGCATATTTCCATTCATATCTTATGGGTTTTTTTTTTTTTTTGGGAAGGGTAACTCATCACTAAGAATTAAAGTTTTGCTCTCGTAACAGCGAGCACAGTAGGTAATATGTGTTGTTCTCACAGAACAATCTCTTGGCCTCCTCTTCAATCAGTTAAGAGTATTACACTCCTAACATATTTACATTCGCTAAGGCAATTCCTCATAAGTAATCCACCACAATTTGAGAAGAACAATGATGTTCACGGTTACAACATTAGAAGAAAATCCATAATGTTTACTAAAGCTGTTAGTAGCCCAGAAATGAGGAGAATGTATAGCCATAAAATTATGTGATTTTTACAAATAACATAAAATATCTTACAGGCAGGAAAGAAAAATTAAATTCAAGCTTGAAATCGTTTTTTCCTATCAACTCCGTCTATTAAAAGGACGGATTTTTAGTTAAAATCTGGTAAGTGAGACTTAAAATCTTGTTAAAGGATAACATGATCTCACGTATTAAATTTAGGCCAGTGTGGTATTCAGTAACGTGTAAATGATCAGCAAGTAGACATTCTCACAAACACATCATGTTTGCGTTGACTGTAAACTGACACGTTCCACATCATTCACAAAAACCATGGAGATAGTCTATAGAACATGTAACTAACTAACTGACTCAAGATACAAAAATAATCTGGACGTTATATGCATACTTCTGAGCTATCCGGCAAGTTACTGTTACATCCAAAATCAGATGTCTGCGTGATACGTGCATACATTTGTCTAATAATTACAACCAAATGGTTCAAATGGCTCTGAGCACTATGGGACTTAACTTCTCAGGTCATCAGTCCCCTAGGACTTAGAACTACTTAACCCTAACTAACCTAAGGACATCACACATATTCATGCCTGAGGCAGGATTCGAACCTGCGACCGTACGGTCGCGCGGTAACAGACTGTAGCGCCTAGAACCGCTCGGCCACACCGGCCTGCCTACAACCAAATAAAGGAAAAATAACTTCACCTAATATACCTCTGTGCAGGCTGTGAACCCCAGTTCTAATTAATTATTATTAACTTATTATTATTTGCGGTTTTTTTCCATTTCTTTCCTCCTGAGCTGCCAGCAGCGATGTAGTTGCTGTTCAGCTTCCAGGTATTTAACAGAAAAGCGATACTAAAAGTAACATCGAAAGGAGACAGAAATGTGATATTACTAAATACAAGGTGATGCTGATACGGTGGAGCTAACTTTATTTGGTGAGCTAAGGGATGGTGAGTGTCGGTTCAGCCTCTTGGCTAGCTCCAGGTATCGTGTAAATTGGAGGAGATCATCGTGGAGATCGGACGACGGATGAAGGTATGGAGCTGACACCAGAGACGCTAGAGGTACGGTCAAAGGCCATTAGGTCTGATCTGTGGTGAGGATTGTGACGACGTGATAAACCTAGAGTGCTAGGGGCGGAGGAACTACCCAAAGTTGAGAGGGAAGGAGTTGGAAGAGCATGAGTAGTCGGGAAAACAGGGATTAGGAACGGTTTTGGGAATGTGTGACAGCAGCATTTAAATGGAACACCTAACGGGCAACCAGGGTAAAGCAGAGGACATTGGGAAACTCAAATGATTCGAAATTTTGAAAGACAGGGGAAACAATAAAGCGGATAATATCTTCAGTAATCTGGTCCGAGAGTATTTTTACCTCCTCTTCTTTGGTCATGATGTGTGTCTATTTATGTATTTCGAACGTGTCACAGCAGATGTGTAACAAACGTTGTTACTTTACGTTCCAGCTTGTTTAGTGATCACTAACATCAGCACGAACACCATCATTGTCGTGGCATAAAATAATGCGGTGCCAGGCCCTGTGTGAAATTTTTCGAAGCATAGGCAATGGGATTTCCTTGAATGCCTCCGAAACATCTTGCTTCAATTCGTCAATTGTCTGGCATCGCTGTTTCGCGATATGCTGACTAATTATTCCACACAGGGAATTATCGCACGTGGTCAGATCTGCATTCCTCGGAGGCCATTCAATCGGCGCTGGCAGACGCACTGACCCTCTCCCTACCCACCTCTGAGGTAACATTTCATCTAAAGATTCTCGAATGCGGAGAGAGTAGTGGGAACGAGCTCAGTCTTGTTGAAGCGAAATGTCACAAAAAATGTTCAGCTCTAGAGCTTTGGAATGCATCGTTAGTGCAACATTTGCGAGTGGAAACGTTGATTCCCGCACCGTTCAAGAAATTCGGCCCTATGAAGTGTCTACTGGACATTTCCGCCAAGATCATAATTAATAGGGGATTATTCTCTACTTCTTCAGAATAATATAGGTTTTCTTTGCTGCAGAATATGCCCCTATCCGACATGATCGATAAATTCCACGTTTGTCTGAGATGTGGGAGAGTCACAAACGCATCGAGTAATATTGAGCAAGCTTTATGTCTTCGACGCATGTCCTCATCACGCAACTAATTCACGAATGTTGGCCTAAAAGATTTTAATTCCAGATATTTTTTCATGTGTGTCAGCATAGACGTCTTTGGAATTCCAGGATCAGCAGATCTTCTCCGTCATGATTTTCTGGGAGATCTGGTCACAGAATCCACCACTGCTGCACATGTTTGTTGTCTTGTTGATGATCGATTTGACCTCTTTCCGTCCAAAATCGATTTGCTTGTGAAGAGTATCATTCGCTTTGGCGGAGCTTCTTTTTGGAATCGCATCGCAAAATCCCGTTGCACGTGTCTTATGGTTCCCCCGGTGTGTGCACGTCCATGAGCCCATGCACTTGCCAGAACACGTTCTTTCGCACCACATGTCCCTGTGCCCGCCATCTGAAAAGAAAGGAAAAGACATATGGAGTACAAACACACATCGTGTCCAAAAAAGAGCAGTAAAAGGACTTTTGGACCATACTGTAGTACACTTTCAAGGCAGTACCTACGCTTGTATTTCTCTCCCACAATAAAGACTCTACGAAACTACAAATTTTGTCAGTACTGTAAAGTAATGACTTCCATAGAGGGGAAAGTAAATATTCAGGTTTCTATGCTACACTGTTTTCATTTCACACGCCATTTGGGAGCCTTTAACATCGAGTAAAACCAGCTCACGAGTCTGTCGCACGAAACCCCTGGTATGCAGCGTATTCTCGATATAATACATAGCTAAAATTTTGAAAGTTGTGGAATATCCAAGAGTACCTAGGTCCTAATCTTTGTGGAGGACTGATTGGAGGCAGCTAATATGTAGCATACAAAAAAAAAAAAAAAAAAAAAAAAAAAAAAAAATCGAAAAGATATTGAATAAAGCATGTTAAATAATTATCAAACACAATAATACCATCCCTCTATACTTCATACTAACTAGCCATTGCAATGCTCACAAAGTAAGTTGCCGACACATTCGCAGACAACAGACCAGCGGAGCTCAAATGAGCAGCGGTGGGGGTTTCGATGCTATTGGCGACCGCGTGTTTGGAGAGGTGCAATTCAACAGCTGAAGTCTCCACACAAACTTATTGATATGTTCCTATCAGCAAGTACAATTTCGACATCAGACTCTGAGGTGCCGCAGATGTCAGTTTAAATGGAATGTCACTTGCAATTTCACATCATACACGCATTCCAAAAACATAATTAGAGAAATGATTACGATGCAAAGTTCCAAACACACACGTTTGTTAAAGAACTCATAGCCCACTTTCAGATCCGTGTACACTGCAAGCCAGTAAGGATCATATTAAGTTGAATTACACCATGCAGTTTCTATCCCACTGTAGACACTTACGAATAACGCTAGTTCCCCATGGTACGATGCCAGGTGTGGCTCGAACTGTAGCGGCTACTGTTATGGACACATTCGAAATCTACAGCTGCGGTATAAATCTCCGATGAATAACACACACTCAGTCTTTGTCTGCTAAGCTGCAAGGCATGACTTAAGTAATAGTGCGGGGTGAAACTACAGCTCCGTCTTATTGGCTGCTAGAGCGGAGTGATATTACAGCTCCCTACTATAGGCTGCTAGCATGAAGATATAGTACACCTCCATCCTATTGGTTACCCGCGACGAGTGACTTGCAATGTAGTCCATCTCCACTGGCGACGGCAGAAGACCGCTGGAATACTGGCGTATTGGCTTCGCCTGGCGTATATGCAGTTCTGGTTACCTTCCGTGATGGAAGGGTAGTCTATGAGATAGGCGTTGCGAGTGGCTCAGAATATGTACCATTCGAAGTTTTATCCCACAGCGATCGACATTGTCAGTTGTTCCAATAGGTTTACATGAAATTTTACAAAGTTATTTATTTGCTGTGATTACTAAGCTCATTATTTTCATGACTTTTGAGTGGTGTAAATATGTTAACGGCTAGACTTTCACAGCCGGTATTTGCAATGTTGCTGATATTCGATTTGTGGGCATATACCCTTGGTCCACGGTAGAGAACTATGCCTTGTACCATGGTCTTATGCACATAAATCAAATATTAGCAATGTCGGTGTAAACATCTACCTCTGGAAAATCATGAAAAAAAATTAGAGGTCTTAAAAAATAACTAACTTTGTAAAATCAAAGGTTATACTATTCGAACAACTGCCAGTGCCGATCACCGTGAGATAAAAGTTCGAATGGTAAATGCGCAACTAAGAACAATTCTGAAAATATATTCATCTGTGGGGAAAAGTCTAACTATCTGGATGCCTGGTACTTGCAATAAGTACACCCCCACACACCCATTTATAAATACTCGACATTTATTGCACCAGTTAACAAACATTTAGTGCCAAAAACAACACAGACTAACTGCCTTAACTATGGCTAAAACTGCACTAACTTGGAGGACACTGCCGCTGCGGCATAAATAATATATAACAATAAGCATATTTCACAGTATTCTTTAAATAATTGCATATTGGTATTATAATTCAAAGACATAAATCACCGGCGGTTTGAACACAAAATGTGGTGACTGTTTTTATGTAACCCGAATTTAGATAGAAAGTTATTTTTAGACTCTTAGCCAATGAAATACATTTTCTAAAAAATGCACACAGAAAAGTATTAATTTACCTTGTAATTATGCAGTTGTTTCCCCAAATAAGTTTTTCTCTGACTTTTTGAGACAATATTAACGGAATTATACACAAAACTTTTGAACAAATTTCGTAGCTGTTTTTAAACTAATTTGGAGTTGTTACAATACCTTATGGAACTCCCAAAAACAAGTATTTTCTAGAATATTCCAAAAACATTTTTTGTGTAAAACCTCTAAGCTACAGCTAGCGGGACTGAGAACGATCGTATTAGCAGGTAATACCAGTAAAGCCCACAATTGGGTCAATACATAGACTCAAAGACACTAACTCTCTCTGTTTTCTTGTCTTATTATAATTATGCTTGGGTTTGGATCATGGCCATTAAAAGCCATGACTTTAAATTTTTTGGGACGAGGTGGTTAATTTGTAGCTCTTTGCAGTTATATTTCATTTATAAATGGCCTTTTGAAGAGTGCCCTGTCTGTTAGATATCAGGTGTTGGTCGTCAGTTCACAGTTCTTTCTTTTTTTCTTTTTTTTTACGTAATTCCGTTGCTTGAAGATGTAGGTACAGAAGTCTATTTCTTTAAGCCATCATCCCAACATATCATCAACAAGGATATTGAACAGAGTTAAAGACGATCTGCATTCTCATCATTAGAATAGATTTGTTGTTATTTTAATATTTTATTTTATGGAAGTTATGATTGTAAGTGTGGAATGGGTATGGATCCTTTCTTGCATTACATTCTGCTTGGAAAGCAACATAAACGGGGAGCTAGTAGTGTTAGTTTGTGATCAATTACGTCACTTGCCGATGCCAACAGACCGAGCCCAGCTTTTACGTTGTCCCAGCAGCACTATTCGCAGTCCAAACTGTCACCTCTGTGTCCGGTTGCACGGGGTAAAGACAGGGCTGTGGATACAGTAGGTGAGCATCATCAGCAGGAATTGTTAAAACGCCAACGCGACTCGATAACCACCCAGAATCAAATGTATGAAGTGTGGCGGTGTTTAAATTATAAAACTCTTCCTTCGTCAACAATAGGTTAAAAACTATTTTTGAGGTTAGCCGGAAAGTGATGGCGAACATATTGACTATAATTTCCAGTTTGCAAGTCCATATTATTTATTGTATTCACTGAAAGAAAATGTTCCTACTTGCTATTTACTCGATGGATCAGGAACTACGAGTGTAGATAAAAATTTTGAGATGTAACCGATTAATATATTCAGAAAAAATGCACACTCACAAACATAATATTCCTGATAGTAATAATATTGTCCCTATCAAAAACAGCACTATTAATAGTTCAGGGGCGCCCACAGAATGAAGAAGTATCTCCATCCATTTTCAGGAAGTTAAGGCTCAAATGGTTCAGATGGCTCTAAGCACTATGGGACTTAACATCTGAGGTCATCAGTCCCCTAGAACTTAGAAGTACTCAAACCTAACTAACCTAAGGACATCACACACACCCATGCCTGAGTCAGGATTCGAACCTGCGATCGTAGCAGTCGCGCGGTTCCGGACTGAAGCGCCTGGAACCCCTCGACGACAGCGACCTGTTCAAAATTACAGGTGGCACACAAATAGTTACTTCCGTGAGAACTAAGCGATCCACGACGGTGTACCTCCTCGTGATTTCACTTCCTACCTTTACCGAAAACACTTGTTAGCTACCCGGCTGTAACGTCATCAGAGGCACAGCTTACACAGACGTTTGACTGATCCGGACAGATTGATGCCTCGGTGCGAAGAGACCCCTCCTATTGTCTGTCTAGCTGTATTTATACATGTGCGCAACAGACTGCCAAACGGAACATCTGCTAGCAACTGGTATAGGCACAGGTAGCAGAAACTAAATGGCTACTTTCTCGATCACATATTAATTAATATCTTTGTTGTTTAATAATTTGCAAGCTTCTTAATGTTTATGTAATGGATAACTTGGAATTTTCTTAATTTTTATGTGATGGAGTTAAATTTGCTTTAGTTTTAGCTCGACTGCATTTTAAACTTTGCTAGCTAGAATTTTTATAAAGGAAAAGACAGTAGAACATGCCTGTTTTAGATTCCTTGCAATGATTGTTATTTACACTAAAGTCTTGAAACTTCGTATAGCTGCTTTATTTCTTCAAAGTAATCCAGCATTGTAATTAGAACTTTGTATAAAAATTTCAAATGACACATAATCTATCATGAATAGGGAAGCTTTCGCTGAAAATTTGATTTCCTGGTGAATTACTTGAAAACTAACAGAGGTAGCTTATTGGTGTAACATATTTAGTGGTTTTATGTGAAACTGAGGTTACGTACTAATTTTCATCTTTCTGTGTCTAATACTTAGCACCTTCCATTTTTCGAAAACACGCCGAATTTGATCAAAATATTGCTTCGATCAAGTTCAGATTTCTAACTTTTGGTTGTGACATACATTTGCACATTCTGAATAATTTTTTGCCTTCTAGCTTCATTATTTAGTGCCACTTATTTTTTTCTTAAAATAATATGTAAAGCGAAACATATTCGTTTGATCTCTATGAGACTTCACAAGCTGGCCGGTGTGGCTGATCGGTTCTAGGCGCTACAGTATGGAACTGCGTGACCGCTACGGTCGCAGGTTCGAATCCTGCCTCGGGCATGGATGTGTGTGCTGTCCTTAGGTTAGTTAGGTTTAAGTAGTTCTAAGTTCTAGGGGGACTGATGACCACAGATGTCAAGTCCCATAGTGCTCAGAGCCACTTGAACCATTTTTGAACCACAACGAAAAAGGAGCAAATTCCTCTATGTGTCATACCTCAAAACCTACAGTCGTCTCGTTGCACGTTTGCACCTCTAGAAGTGTCGGTAACCAGTAGTTTCGAACCTTCGTCTCGCAGCAGGCTGACAACCAGTGGTTGTATTAATCAGTCAGGAGCCCCACCTTTTCTAATTTATATGGAAAGTGACGGCTGTACAAGAAAAGAATCTCCCTAGATGGTAATGTCGAATGAGGCTTCTCGTTGTTCCATTAAGTTTCGGGTGTGCAGCCGCGAGAATTCTCTTTCATCTTCTAATATTTCGGCCGTATGACGTTCAGCCATCTTCAAAGTTATACGTCCGAAATATTAGAAGGAGAATTCTTGCGGCTGCACACCGGAAACTTAATGGAACAGTCTTTGGGCCTCCAAAACCTGAAGATTCACGTCAAGTACCTCTGCGGGGAGGATACGGTTTTATGTGTTCGACGATTGGATAAGTTTCGACTCTTGAGACCAAGATTACTGAGCTCTAAGTTTTTTACTATGGTGCTGTGACCACGGCATAATTCCGACGTTAGCCAGATTAGTACATTTTATAAAATCGACGTCTATGAATAAGATTTTAACGAAAGCTGGTTCTGCTATTGTTAAGGAGAGGATCCACTTTATTTACCGAAGATCAGATCTGGTTTCTGAAGAACTTTATCGCCTCCACCTGAAGATGTCTGGTGATACCCTATGATTCTTGGAATTGGATTGATGGTACAATTTGGGCCAAATCAGACTGGATTCGTGAGGTAGCCACATCCTTACAGACTGCAAAGTTTCACATCGAGACTTCTCGTTGTCTATTTGCAATGAAGTTAACTGCTCCTTTTGTAGTAGAGAGAACACGGATAACTGAATTACATGCCTGCGATTTGTCTATTTGAATTTAGGTAGCTAGCAGCGTAGTTTTGGCGGAGAGAGAGAGCAGCCTCCGCCACCAACCGGAGCGTATTACTCCGAAGGTCTTCAGCACCTTGGCGGCGGAGACTTTTACATCCCCACTGCCCCTTCTGAGTTCTGCTTTCACATGGCCACACAAGCGGTGGTGGCGTGTTTCTCCTCCCACGACATGGATTGGATGTTTCTCTTCATCAAAATCTTGGTTGAGCAACTTCCATCCAACGTGTTCATCCTACACCCAATCCAAATCTTCTAGCTCACATAACCCTCTCACCCGCTGTTCCCTTCGTGTAACCCTGTGATGTGATCTGTCTTCATTAAAAACTAACAACAATTTTTTACGTGTCAAAGGATAACATTTTATTTAACAACTTCAGTGTACAGTTTCCAAAAAATTTGATATTTTTATCATTTTAATTCTATATATATACACCTCAATCGGCCGCCTGTTATCGGCAACGACACAGGAGCAATGCAGATGTAGAGTACGTCACTGCAAATGCTCTATTTGACTGAAAATCTTCGACTTGTCAATAATTGAAAACATTACGTATCGTTAAAAAATAAAAATAAAATAAAAGTAAAAAAGATACGTATCGTAACATGATTACACATATTTCGTTGAAAATTTCTTTTAATTCAATCCAAGTAAATAACTTCTTTGGCCAAGTGACCTATCACCTCTTCCCTGATTCTTAGAATATTATAAACAGTAAATTGTGCCCGTACTAAAGGTATACCTCTGCTTTATCTCGTAAAATACCCTCTAATGATCTTTTACTGTGTTCCGAAATACCTTGAACTTCTTGCAATTTTTCGTCGATTTCTTTATGGACTTCTAACATGAGTTGAGGCGATTCCCCCTTTTGTGCATACCATTCTAATTCTTCATCCTCTTTATCTCGCGTCATTCTTAATTGTTTGTTTATAACTGGTATTTCTTCTAATTTTAGCTTTTGCTCAAAGAGATGTGTGACATCCCCGAATGTTACGCTACCTTTCCCCATATCTATTATCGCTCGTCTCTCATTTAAAAAATCTGCACCTATAATCAAATCTACAGTTAGTTTAGGTATAATCACGAAGTTGGCTTCGATCTTTTGACCTTGGCACGAAAGAGTTAACCTTGTTTGTCTCGTAACTTCCGCAGCATTGTTTCTAATAGGACCTCTTACTTTAATCTTACGTGTTTTCAGAACTGGCAATTCCTCATTGGCATTACACTGCATGAATAAATTTTCTGAGATCGCAGTCAGTTCACTTCCGCTATCAATTACAATATTGACTGGGATATGCTTTACCATGGCCTTCACAACTGGTTGAATTTGAAAGGATTGGTTCTGTTCTTCTTCTTCTTGCATCAAAGAATTCTCCACTGAATCATACATGAGTCTTTTTAGGAATTTCCATTGTGAATTCGAACTTTCTGTAGGATAAGCTTCGACTGCTACTTCTCTCTCTTTTATTTCCTCTTCTCTATTTCTTCCTTCATTTACGCTTTCTTCAACATCCTCTACTTTTTCCTCATCCTCGTCTATCTTCTCCTTCTTCGTCGCTACTTCCACATAATCGCATCTAAATGCTCTAATTATCGCTTCATAACTTCCTTCATTATAAACGTTGGGTTGTATGCCCACTCGTAACTTCTTTTCAACTTCTGTCGACTGCGCATCATCCTCATTGAATTCGCTTTCCCTGGTTTCCATCACAAATAGCTCTGCAATACTCATTACTTCGTCCATTCCTCCTACATTCGTTGTGCATGCCTCTGGTAATTCATCTTCCTCGTCGGTATTCTCCCAATTAATTTCATCCCAAAACGATATTGTTATTTTCTTGTCTTCGTTTTCATCTGGTCCCTGCGGATTTGTTTCTTCCTTCTTCTCTTCTCGTGATAAGATTTTTACTTCTCTGTTCAAGGTGCTGCAATTATCCTGGGTCGGTGCGTCATTCTCTTTGGCATGGGCGTTTAGCTGTCAATTCGAACGTTTATCGGGGTTTGGTGGTCTTACCTCGACCTCTTTTATCTGTATTCTCTTTTCTTGTTCAGCTTGTTGATAGTGGTTTCTTTGTTGATAATTTGTCGGTCTATTGGCTCTCCAGTACCCGTTCCGGTTGTTATTCCCTCTGCAATAGTTGTTGCCGTTCCTGGGTGAATTATAGTTATTGCCATATTCTCTTCTAAATCCATAACCGGTTCTTTGTTGAAATCTATTGTCGTTTCTTGGTGCGAAGTTATCACATGGTTGATAATTATTGTTTCTTCGTACTGTGTCTTATGGATTCCACTGCTTTTTGCTTTCGTTTTCACGTGCGCTTCGTCTTTTTCTAGCGTCATCTTCCGAAAATATGAACTCTAGTTCTCTTAGAATACCTTTAAATGCTTCGACGTCATTGCCTCCGCGACCTACTAATGATTGCTGGTATTTCAATGGTAGCTTCATCGCGCATAATTTAATCAACTCTCTGTCACTGTATGGTACATCTAAGCATTGATTTTTCTTTGCCATTAATTCGAAAAATTTCACGGGACTCTTCTCTCCTGAATTTTCAAAATATGGGTTCTGTAATAATTCGTACTTCACTCTGTTCTGTGCTTCGCTGGACCAATATCGTGAGAGAAACTTCTCTCTGAAATCTTCGTACGATCGACATGTCGCTGCAACATTTTGCATGGTTTCTGCGACTGTTCCTGACATGTGTGCGCATATAATGTCTAATTTGTGTGCTAGCGTCCAGTGTTCTGGTAATCCTACTCGGAATTGATCAATAAAAGTTCGTGGATGTAATGAGTTTCCTTCTCGAAAGTGTTGAAATTTTCTGACTGAGGAAATGATTGTTGTCGTACTTCGTCATAGTTCCATATGAAATTCGCGATTCTTCGCCACTTTTGTTTCTGATCATTTCTCCCGTCGTTCTTTCCGGTTGTGGTAGATCCATTGGATATTGTCCACTGTAACTTTCGCCTACCCTTGCGTAGTATCGTTGGAGTGGTACGCAATAATTTTCTTCCATCGGTTGTGAACGCGTAGCTGAATGCATTGCACTGTACTCTTCGCGACGTGGCTTTCCATTGTCACGTATGTTACTTTCCGACTGTGATTGGAATCGCAAATGCATGATATCTTCGTTAATTGCTTGTTTTTCCGGTGCTGTTACAGATACAGATGTGGTTGCAGACTCTGTGCTTGTTCGATCCTGTTCACTACGCTCTTCAATGATTTGCAACAACTCTGTTCGCAATTTCTGAAATTGTCGCTTCGTTTGCGCTTCTATTTTGACTATGCGGTTGTCATATCTTTTCAGCGCTGCTTTCGTGATACGTTTGTGTAACACACTGTTTTCAACAACTTCACGCGCTGTACCTGCTGCTTGTCTAGTAATTACGTTTATCTGTTTCTCTAGTTTCTTGACTTCTCCCTGGGTGTTTTTACGTAATGTTTTGATCTCGTCCTGAATGTCATTACGCAATGTTTCTACGTCCACTTGTACCTTGTCAATATCTGCTCTCAATTGATGGTGACCTGTCATTAAGTTTCCTATCACTTCTCGAAATTCTTTTGCCCCGTCTTCAATATGACTTAGGCGTAACTGATTTTTTTTGTTTTGTTCTTTAATCGCACGCATTTGTCGCGTGGTTTCTGCATTTTGTTTCGTCATTTCTGCATTTTGAATTTTAATTTGGTTCGAAATTTCTTTATTTTCTCTTGTCATGGTTTCCGTCATTAATTGTAACAATTCTGTCAGATTGGTGGGTCCTATTGCGTTTTCTTCCGACGTCCTACGCTCTGTGTTTTCGCCCAAATGTTGGTTTGCAACCGATTGCATTGTACTGTGCTGTGACACGTTTCTGCTCGCATTCCTTGTACTCTGTGGTGAGGGAGCTCTGATTACTTGTACTATGGGTTCTACGTATTCAAGACGCAAGTTAGAATCCTCATCGACTGCCTCTACTTTCCTGGTCCTCTGTCGTATGCTGACTTACGTTTTCTGTGCCTTGACGTACATTATCCTCGTTATGGTGCGTTATGTGTCCTATTTCTCGCGATACTGCATCGTCTGTTGTACTGTTCTCTATTCTCATGCTGGGTCTCTACCTCAGTTCGGTCAAGGTCTCGATCTGCCATTGCTAATATTTCCGAATCCCTTATTTTCTGTTTTAAAAGCAATTCAGGCGCCCTACTTCGAGTCAACATGTGCTCATACGATCTCACGCGTTTCATAAACTTTTTGTTCACACGACTTGACAATCCATTCATTTACTTGTTGGGTCAGCACCAACTTTTCAACGATGTATCCGCCACCTGTGCGCTTGCATTGGAGAGAAAACTTACTTCTAACAATTTTTAAAATTCATAACTTAATTATGCTACTTTCTCAGCTAGAATCTCTCATTATTGAATACTTTCTTACTATCTATCGCTGCAGCTACTGTTTTCGACAATCACTTTAGGAAAAAAATTTTTACTACGAAAATTTTTCAACAGGATATTTTTCTCACCTAGTTAGGCATGTGGTCGACCTTCAATCATGGTATTTTACCTTCCTGGCAGGGTCACCATTTTCTAAACATTCTGCGTGGTGTCTGTCTGTTCTATATCGTGTCTCCCTACCACTTTCGCGCAACGACGCTCTGAGCGTGTTTTTTAGGGAATTGACTAGTTTGAACCTGGGACCTGTTGCTGGTAAGGAGACGCCAGACCACGCATGACATGTAGAATTCAGGAGAGTTCAGTAAGACTAGCGATGATATAACCAAATACTTAATGATTTCGGCGTCAGCTCCACTGCACTCTCTGTAAAAGAATCTTAATACTAACTAAATTTAGTGGAAGGGGTTCAAGGCTTTCCTATTTTTAGTTAGCTGGTAAAATAACGTCGAAAAAGCAGTTAAGTTTACCATTGGAAATTTTATTCTACTCACAAAACATCGTTTATAAATTGCACTATTTATAAAAGGAAATGTTTTAACAGAGGATGGTAAAAACCAACTGCGTTCAACAAAAGTGTGAACGAATATTTCCTGAATGGGTATCTAATTTCTACAATGTATCGAAGGATGACCTATGCCATGTCACATCTATAATCTAGGTTTAAATTAAGTTTCACAAAAGAGCAAACTATCAAAATGGTCTACAGTGACTGTCAATTATCTTTAATTACTTATCTAACTTGTCGTAAATTACAGTGGCTGATGTGGCTTCTCAATAACTATATAACAGAAAAATCATCGCGTTTCAGATTTTTACTTCAAGTGGCAAATGTGAACACCATGAGCTTTAATTGACGATCGACACTAGTATTACGCAAAAAGGGGGTGTAACAGATGAGATTTCTGCAGTTCTGAGTGAAGCTTTATGCGCTGTTATGCAGCATCGCGTGCGTTCATTACCTTGTCGGTGTTCGTCAGGGGGCGGCGGACAGCACAGCTCTGCTCACCTCTCCGTCTCCGAAGCAACTCTCTCCTAACTTCTCCTTACTACAATTTACCGAAGTTGGTTTAAAAAAACTATCTGGCTGTGTTTTCATCTGACCAATCAGGGTCTCAATGTCAACCTTAAGCTCCGCCTACAAAAACTCTGTCCATCCAATGAGAAACGTTATACTTTTCGTGGTGGGGCAATGTTTTTAAAGTTTGGAACTTAACAGAGACGCGAAAAAGTCTCACGCTAAAACTTGCAGCTGGTGTGGTCCTTTTAGCGTTATCGTAAGATCTATACTGTTCTTCTGGAGGGCTCTATCTTTTAAAATGGGCTGGGGGGTGGTCCTAACGTAACAGAGACGCGAAAAAGTCTCAAGCTAAAACTTGCTGGTGGTGTAGCCCTTTTTGTGTTATCGTAAGATCTATACTGTTCTTCTGGAGGGCACTAGCTTTTAACATTGGCTGGGGGGTGGTCTTGACGTAACACAGACGCGAAAAAGTTTCACGCTAAAACTTGCGGGTGGTGTGGTCCTAGCAGTTAGCTGGTGACGTGGGTGTCCGTCCGTCCGTCCCTTATCGTAGGGCCTTCCAGCTTAACACGGATCTGCTCTCGGCTTCTGTTCTCGTTTCTCCCCTCGGAACTGCGTCTGTCTCACGGTGGGAAGGTATGACATGCATTTAGGCATTCTTGTGTTAGTCTGTGGTACTCCATTTGCGCACTCGTTACTCTTATTACTTTGGTTAGTTTAATGTCACGATTTATTCGGAGCTATGTGACATACTACTGGATTTGCTTATCATGTCAGGGTTTTCATGGAAGGTGTTGGATTTGCCTGACACCTTACAGGTATGGAAGCAAAAAGATTATATTATGTTTGGAAAATTTCACAAGGCACCAAAGACTATTTGGTATATGTGTTTGATTTAATTTCTTTCTTTTTTTTTCTTGCACATCTCCATCACACTCATATTACACTGGTGTAGGCTTGCGTATTCAAATACAGAGATATATAGAAAGGCAGAGTACGGCGCTTCGGTCGGAAACGCCTATATAAGACACCAAGTTTCTGGCGCAGTTGCTAGATTGGTTACTGCTGCTACAAATTGTTGTAAATTGTTGTAGTTGTGCTGGGAAAGTCCCTGAGCTTCAAGCGCTAATAGAAAGCACAGGAGCTGAAATCGTTATAGGTACAGAAAGCTGGCTAAAGCCTGAAATAAGTTCTGCAGAAATTTTTACGAAGTCTCAGACGGTGTTCAGGAAAGATAGATTAGGCACAGTTGGTGGTGGAGTGTTTGTGTCTGTCAGTAGTGGTTTATCTTGTAGTGAAGTCGAAGTAGATACCCCGTGCAAATTGGTATGGGTGGAGGTTATACTTAACAGCCGAACTAAGTTAATAATTGGCTCCTTCTACCGACCCCCAGACTCCGATGATATAGTTGCGGAAGAGTTCAGAGAAAATTTGATTCTCGCAACAAATAAATACCCCACTCGTAAGGTTATAGTTGGTGGGGACTTCAACCTTCCCTCGATATGTTGGCAAAAATACTTGTTCAAAACCGGTGGTAGGCAGAAAACATCTTCCGAGATTGTCCTAAATGCTTTCTCCGAAAATTATTTCGAGCAGTTAGTCCACGAACCCACGCGAATTGTAAATGGTTGCGAAAACACACTTGACCTCTTAGCCACAAACAATCCAGAGCTAATAGAGAGCATCATGACTGATACAGGGATTAGTGATCACAAGGTCGTTGTAGCTAGGCTCAATACCGTTTCTTCCAAATCCACCAGAAACAAACGCAAAATAATTTTATTTAAAAAAGCGGATAAAGTGTCACTAGAAGCCTTCCTAAGAGACAATCTCCATTCCTTCCGAACTGACTATGCAAATGTTGACGAGATGTGACTCAAATTCAAAGATATAGTAGCAACAGCAATTGAGAGATTCATACCTCATAAATTGGTAAGAGATGGAACTGATCCACCGTGGTACACAAAACAGGTCTGAACTCTGTTGCAGAGGCAACGGAAAAAGCACGTGAAGTTCTGAAGAACGCGAAATCCCGAAGATTGGCTAAAATTTACAGATGCGCGAAATTTGGCACGGACTT
Organism: Schistocerca serialis cubense; assembly: GCF_023864345.2. Lineage (NCBI taxonomy): Eukaryota > Metazoa > Arthropoda > Insecta > Orthoptera > Acrididae > Schistocerca > Schistocerca serialis. The sequence goes on from NC_064645.1 coordinate 334,340,337, forward strand.
CAATGCGAGATGCCTTTAATATGTTCCACAACGAAACATTGTCTCGAAATTTTGTAGAAAATCCGAAGAAATTCTGGTCGTATGTAAAGTACACATGCGGCAAGACGCAGTCAATACCTTCGCTGCGCAGTGCCGATGGTACTGTTACCGACGACTGTGCCGCTAAAGCGGAGTTATTGAACGCAGTTTTCCGAAATTCCTCCACCAGGGAAGATAAATGGAATATTCCAGAATTTGAAACACGAACAGCTGCTAGCATGAGTTTCTTAGAAGTAGTTACCTTAGGGGTTGCGAAGCAACTCAAATCGCTTGATACGGGCAAGTCTTCAGGTCCAGATTGTATATCGATTAGGTTCCTTTCAGATTACGCTGATACGATAGCTCCCTACTTAGCACTCATATACAACCTCTCGCTCACCGATAGATCTGTACCCACAGATTGGAAAATTGCGCAGGTCGCACCAGTGTTTAAGAAGGGTAGTAGGAGTAATCCATCTAACTACAGACATATATCATTGACGTCGGTTTGCAGTAGGGTTTTGGAGCATATACTGTATTCAAACATTATGAATGACCTCGAAGGGAACGATCTATTGATACGTAATCAGCATGGATTCAGAAAACATCGTTCTTGTGCAACGATTTTTTTTTCGCACGAGATAATGGCCGCTATCGACAGGGGATCTCAAGTTGATTCCGTATTTCTAGATTTCCGGAAAGCTTTTGATACCGTTCCTCACAAGCGACTTCTAATCAAGCTGCGGGCCTATGGGGTATCGTCTCAGTTGTGCGACTGGATTCGTGATTTCCTGTCAGGAAGGTCGCAGTTCGTAGTGATAGACGGCAAATCATCGAGTAAAACTTAAGTGATATCAGGTGTTCCCCAGGGAAGCGTCCTGGGACCTCTGCTGTTCTTGATCTATATAAATGACCTGGGTGACAATCTGAGCAGTTCTCTTAGGTTGTTCGCAGATGATGCTGTAATTTACCGTCTAGTAAGGTCATCCGAAGACCAGTATCAGTTGCAAAGCGATTTAGAAAAGATTTCTGTATGGTGTGGCAGGTGGCAGTTGACGCTAAATAACGAAAAGTGTGAGGTGATCCACATGAGTTCCGAAAGAAATCCGTTGGTATTCGATTACTCGATAAATAGTACAATTCTCAAGGCTGTCAATTCAACTAAGTACCTGGGTGTTAAAATTACGAACAACTTCAGTTGGAAAGACCACATAGATAATATTGTGGGGAAGGCGAGCCAAAGGTTGCGTTTCATTGGCAGGACACTTAGAAGATGCAACAAGTCCACTAAAGAGACAGCTTACACTACATTCGTTCGTCCTCTGTTAGAATATTGCTGCGCGGTGTGGGATCCTTACCAGGTGGGATTGGCGGAGGACATCGAAAGGGTGCAAAAAAGGTAGCTCGTTTTGTATTATGACATAGTAGGGGAGAGAGTGTGGCAGATATGATACGCGAATTGGGATGGAAGTCATTACAGCAAAGACGTTTTTCGTCCGGCGAGATCTATTTACGAAATTTCAGTCACCAACTTTCTCTTCCGAATGCGAAAATATTTTGTTGAGCCCAACCTACATAGGTAGAAATGATCATCAAAATAAAATAAGAGAAATCAGAGCTCGAACAGAAATGTTTAGGTGTTCGTTTTTCCCGCGCGCTGTTCGGGAGTGGAATGGTAGAGAGATAGTATGATTGTGGTTCGACGAACCCTCTGCCAAGCACTTAAATGTGAATTGCAGAGTAGTGATGTAGATGTAGATGTAGATGTACAATAGTAGGCTATCAAGATTTAAGTGAGTTTGAAAGTGGTGTTATAGTCGGCGCACAAGCGTTTGGACACAGCATCTCCCAGGTAGCGATGAAATGGGGATTTCCACGTACGACCATTTCGCGTGTTTACCGTGAAAATCAGGAACCCGGTAAAAAATTACATCTCCGACGTCGCTACGGCCAGAAAAAGATCCTGCAAGAACGGGACCAACGTCGACTGAAGACAATAGTTCAACGTGACAGAAGTGCATCCCTTCCGCAAATTGCTGCAGATTTCAATGCTGGATCATCAATAAGTGCCAGCGTGCGAACCGTTCGGCGAAACATCGATATGGACTTTCCGAGCCGAAGGCTCACTCGTGTATTTTTGACGACTGCACGACACAAAGCTTTATGCCCCGCCTGGGCCCGTCAACACCGACATTGGACTGTTGACGACTGGATACATGTTGCCTCGTCGGACGAGTCTCGTTTCAAATTTTATCGAGCGGATGGAGGTGTACGAATTTGGAGACAACCTCATGAATCCGCGGACCCACCATGTCAGCAACGGACTGTTCAAGCTGGTGGAGGCTATGTAATGCTGTGGTGCGTATGCAGTTGGAGTGATATGGGACATCTGATACGTCTAGATACGACTCTGAGAGGTGAGACGTACGTAAGCATCCTGTCTGATCAGCTGCATTCATGTTCATTGTGCATCCCGATGGACTTCGGCAATTTCAGTAGGAAAATGCGACACCCCACACGTCCAGGATTGCTACAGAGTGGCTTCAAGAACACTCTTCTTAGTTTAAACACTTTCGCTGGCGAACACTCTCCCCGGACGTGAACATAATTGAGCATATCTGGGATGCCTTGCAACGTGCTGTTCAGAAGAGATCTCACCCCCTCGTACTCTTACGGATTTATGGACAGCCCTGCAGGCGACTGCGGTGGCCTAGCGGTTCTAGGCCTGCAGTCCGGAACCGAGCGACTGCTACGGTCGCAGGTTCGAATCCTGCCTCGGGCATGGATGTGTGTGCTGTCCTTAGGTTAGTTAGGTTTAAGTAGTTCTAAGTTCTAGGGGACTGATGACCACAGATGTTAAGTCCCATAGTGCTCAGAGCCATTTGAACCATTTGAGCCAGCCCTGCAGGATTCGTGGTGTCAGTCCCCTGCAGCGCTACTTGAGATATTAGTCGAGTCTATGCCACGTCGTGTTAGGCACTGTTTGCGGGGGCTCTGCACGACATTAGGCAGGTGTACCAGTTTCTTTGGCTCTTCGGTATATAAGGGATGTCTGCGTTGCTGCAATCCAGCGCGACACCGATGCTAATATATAAGCACCGACATTTAGGAAAGGAATTGGTGTGGCATTCTAAAGTTTTGATCACCCCTTATATTAATTAATCTTCTGCCGAGTCTACAAACTTTTGATTACTTGGCGATTAACGCTTCAGTACAGTAGGTTACGATTAACGACGAACGAGAGAGCGAAGACACAGATGATTTATAAATTTCATCTGTGATTTGCGTTATCTTAGATTGCAGTTACTTTTAATATTTATGAAGAAACAACTACAGCCACATAGCATCTGCAAAAACAAGGAGAACAGCGACGAAATGATGAGAGTTCTGAGGTTTCGAGGCAAATAGCTCTGCGTATACCTGATGTTGGGGACTATCTGTTAAATATCCTAGCTCCCTTTAAACACACTGAGTGTGTGGTAGAGCAGGATTCGGCGGAAATGGGGGCAGTACCTGACCTCCCTGCTTCTCCCTGCCCATCACTGGGTATGCATTTGAGCTTACTGATTATGAAATGTATTTAATGCATACTCGTAGATGTTAAACAACTCGCTTCATTAACGTTGACTACATTATCTGAATTTTAGATACCAGAATTAGAAAGTGAAGAGTAATTCTGTTGCTGTTAACAGAACTGTAAATTGTAAGTACGAGGCAGTCATGTTTCGCGTTTGTTGATGCCCGTTCTCAGTTCATATTCAAAAGCACAAGAGGTGAGAGCGTGAGATGGTGTCACAATGAGTCGCACGAAGTGAGCTACGCTAAATGAGTTGTAGGCTGGCCTTGCCGTAGTCCCAATGTAGTAATTATTGAGGAACATTATCAAGTCTCTTGTCATCCAATGTCGATCAATACGCCAATGAAGTGTATAAGAACGAAATCGGGCGGAGGGGGGGGGGGGGGGGGGGGGGCTAGCCACCGGGACAACGATCCAGAACAATTCGTTAGGGGTAATCAATGACATGAGGCTTCAATTCAGATGTTAGTCTCCACTCCCCATGCCTAACGTCTCACTCCGACAGACTTTGTAGCCAAAAGGAAGTTCTCATTTTTCAATGTGCAAAGTAAATCGGCTAAGAGGGATGTAATTGCAACTGCCAGTTTTTACACTGAACTGTTATTACCTGTGTTCATTCTCTGTGAACTACACTACGCTGCAAACGCGGTAAACATCTTACTTTATTTTTACGATCCCTATACAAGATATACGGTGGTGGCAGGATATGTGTCGCCCAGTCTCCTTCGAATATACTTCTCTAAATTTGGCCACTTGGTTTCGCGAGAACTACGTCGTATTTCTTTCAAAGGTTCTATAAGGGGCGACAAAAAGTTTCCGTTCGCAAGCCTTAAAGTCCAGAATTCGTATGCTAATCACGTAAAATCACCGTGAACATTAAGGCAATAATCCCAGCGACGCACCAGTTTGAAGATACCTGTTTGGTAAAATACCGCTTCCTAATGCGTGAAGAAGCCCGTAAATGCCTGCTGCAAATCCTCGTCTGAAACGAATCATCGACCTTTCAAGGCCTCTCTTAAGCGACCGAAAGCGTGATAACCGCATGGTGAGAGATCAGGACTACAGAGCGAGCGCTCGAGCGTCTCCCACTTGCGTTGCTGTAGCTTCTACTGGCTTTCCAAATCGACCGGCGTCTTGTGTCGAATTGTCAATAGCACGACAATTGGCGCGTTATTCTACAACAATGGTTTTCGACAGACATACTGCCCCATACACATTCCTCATTCGCCGATGGGTCTACAGATGTTTGCGCTTCGACAGCAAAGAAACGAATAACAGCACATTGTTCCTCTTTGGACACATTTGCTAATAACGTCGCCACAGTTCATGTTTCCGCATTTACGGCACGCACGTCGGAACGACACGAGTACCCCACTAGATACATTACCCATATGTCGGTGCTTATACGGGGTGAATCACCTAAAACTTGCACCGCAAATATTGTGGAAATGGAAAGTGCTACTGCTGTGCAGTTTTCACAGAATTGATTGCAGGCCAGGGACTCGTATTGTTAGCCAGTCAACACATTGTAATATACTCAGTATGTGTATTTTTTGTGAAAACTTATACTTTTTAAAATGACACAATGGCTATTGACATTAACAGACTAAAAGTACGGTAAATCAGTACATCACTGTGTTTCTTTCAGGCTTCTAGTGCGAATTGTTTACGAGACATCGTATTTTGAAAAGTTCTCACACTGACACTTGTATAGTTCCTATAGCAACAACACAAGTCCACGCATTACAATACGTTCATCATAAGAATAAACTTGATGTAAACATTGCACTATGGGTTCTTCCGCGTTTTCTGGAACCTCATTGGCTTTCCGTTTCACGTGGGACTGCAGCAAAGCTGTCTCGAGTACTGTCACGTACGATAATAAGAGTAAGTTTCGTGCTTTGCGTTAGCGCACTTCGATTTGGTGATAGTACGGGATAACAGCTTTACCAGCGTATTTAACTTGAACAGCACTGGCTGGTCATCTGGAACAGCTAGCGTGCAGTGACATGGCCAGCTGCAGTTCACACCTAAAAAGAGACGAGTAGAGGAGAAATACAGCTTCGAATGTAATGTAATTTTTAAGCAGAATATCCCACAATACGCTCCTTAGACGACTAGACGAAAACCGTAACACATCGTTTTTAGCTAACGTACTATTGTAATTAAATACAAAACTTAACCACAGGATAATTTTTCTGTATAGGCAGTGTGTAACGTAAGAGAGTATTGAAGGATTTCACCGTATAGTTAACTATTGAAGACACTGAAGATATTACTTACAGTCAGTCGTCTGGTAACCTCTTAGCCACTTCCTTCTGCGAATCCGAAAAATTCATTTCAGTTCTGGAAGTGTCACCTGCTACGTTGATAACGAGCCTATCAACAACAGAATCCACGAAGCCAACCAGGTTCAGCATTTTCTCTTCTTCTTTTATGACGAGCCGTTCTATATTCCCCCAGCGTAGGGCAGTTACGTGTGAAAAATCTGCCTGCATTTGTTCCATCTTAACATTCTTGTTACTTCTCGGGCCAAATTCCCCACCTCGGTTTCAGATTAGTTCTGTTGGGTTCATATTGTAATGGTCGAGCAGCAAATGCAAAAATGCAGCATTTATATGATGTGCTGTATGCTGCGAAAATGATTGTTTTTCATGTTTCTACGATACTTACTTAACTCTGTGGCATAAAAAGATGGAATAGTCGAAACAAAGAGGATTTTGTTTTAAATTTTTGCCCTAAAAATTAAATAGTTAAGCTTTCTGAAGTTTAACAACTTTTATGAACAGTCTTTCATAGAACAGCGATATTTAAGAATTTATATTTGAAATGGAAACAGAAATTTCGCGTCCAATATTTAATTAGAAACAATAAAACGTGAATTACTCATAAAAATTATAATGAGCTTTACAATTTCGGGATGTAGGTATTTCAAGTTGAATGAGAAAAAAAAATGAGACAGGGGAGGCTTGATCCACATTCCATTACGCTACCGACTGCGCTACACGTTCGATGAGTTTGTTTAACATCTGCATTATATACAATGCTAGGAAAACTTCAGAGCTGATTAACTCATTAAATTTATGAAAAACATTAAGAACAGCCTATTTCTCGGCAGTTTTTTTACCTAGGCCGTTACACACTTCCTGACTAGCATGTCACAATGCACTCAAGGAACACACAAGCGTCTGTAAGCAAATATAACAACAACGTGCCTAGTAACTTCGTTGGTTGAATGGCAAAAACAAACATCGGTGTGAAGACTTGTCCAAATACTACATCTCGTAAGAGATACCCACAAGAATCGTGCTACATACATCTGACATTCTAGTTTACCCTGCTTTTAGTTGGTTAATGTCAATTGGCATTATTCCATTTAAAAAGTGTATGTCTGCGCAAATCATACATTTTTAAGTTTTATTACAGTCTCTTTATTGGCTAAAAATACGCTCCCCTAGCTACCAGCCCATTCTGTGAAAACCGCACATAAATAGCACTTTCCGTTTCCGAAAAATATTTGCAGTGTAAAGTTTATGTGATTCGCCACATATAACCACATCGGGATCGCGCTACGTGGCATATACACTGTAGGTAAGCCCTCAATCGGAAACTTTCTGACCGCTCTTTATAAGTTCCCCAAGCATCTCTGTTACACTTTCGTATGAGCTATGCCAACTTTGTTAGACCGTAGCTGTGCGCCCCTGAATTCGTTCGATGTATGTTTCCATGCGTATTTAATATGGTGTCCAAACAGTTGACGAATACTCTAGAACTGGCCACGCTAGCACATCGAATGCTATTTCTTTTGCAGATACCGTTCCAACAAATCAGAGTGTTCTCTTTTCTTTCCCTAATACTGATTTTATGTAATCATCTTATTCCGTCGCTCTCCCTAAATAGTCTACGGTATTGATGTGCTCAAAACGTTCACCATTAATCATGTAATCAGATACTATCGATTTCTTTCTATTTGATAGAGACACCAGTCTTAGAATTGTGCACTGATATAGAGAACTGGCAAGTGGAAATGTTGTCCAAATCTCTCTGCAGTTCGCTACGATCGTTAACGGTGCTGTACGTGACCACATCGTCAGCGAATCTCAAAGCGGTGTTAATCCTGCCTGATAAATGCACCGTCCAGTCTCATTAATGTAACCACCTATCAAAAGCCAGAATAACCACTATTGCAATGTGGACGGGCAGGAAGACAGTGAGGTTGTGGAAGGTACCGACAGGAATGTGGTGCCATGCCGATTCCAGTGTCATGGTCAGCTACGCTATGTTTCCCTTATTAAAATCCATGGTACGAAAAGCTTCATCGAGGACGTCCCAGATTTTCGATTCGGTTTAAATCCGGAGAGTTTTTTGGCCAGGTGAGTACCCTAAATCATCCTGATGCTCTTCGAACCTCGCACGTGCGCTATGAACGGTGTGACACTTTGCATTGTCCTGCTGGTGGATGCCGTCATACCGAGGAAAAAGCAGCTGCAAGTAGGGGAGGATGTTCCCCAAGGATAGCTCCATTGTACCTTTCAGAATTACGAAATAATCCAGGAATACTAGATCATAACGCTTCCCCCTCCTTCCTGGACGCTACCGACGATTGTTGCATAGTGTTTGCTTTCTGACGTTTCACGTCGTTCATGCCAATGGCCATTGCCCGATGGAGCATAAAACGGGATTCATTTGAAAAGGACTACCCGTCGCAACTCAGTGGACGTCCAGTTGCGGTACAGGCGTGTGAATTCCACCGTTCGTCGCCAATGAGCGGCATTCAGCATGGATGCGTAAACCAGGATCCTGCTGCAAAGACCCAAGTTCGCTGAACGGTCGTTGAGCAGGCATTACTGGAAGCCCCTTGATTCATCTGGGAAGTCAGTTGCACGTCAATTCGCTCTTACACATTTCCGCAGACGTCGTTCACCAATGTGATCTACGGTCCATAGTGCACCACAGTTGCCTCAGCGTCGACTTTGGATGGTGTCATTTTGACATGCATGGCATACTTTAATCGGGGAAGCACGCGAACAGTTTCAAATTTAGCCGTTTCGGAAGTCCTTCCACCTTGGTGGGGAAAGCAAATGATCATGTCCATTTGGACGTCAGATAAGTCTTTCCGTTTCCGCATTACGACAACGAATGCATTGTTCTTCTGCGTCCGCCCGACACATTTCATATACCCTCCACTGCTAGTGCTTCCGCCTGCCGTCTGTATGCGGTTATTACACGTTAACTTCGAACACAGGCACGGTCACATTAATGTAAGTGGACTGTGCAGCTTCAGAGCCTTTTCAGATTCATCTTGGAGGACCGAACCTACGTGTTCATCAGCATCTATTGTTTGCAAGATGTTGTGTATGAACAAAGCAAGCTGTGCTTAACGCGACTGGTATCTATCCAGTACGTGCTGTGCAGCTGAGCGTCGCCCATTTCTCTCGCAACCCGACCGCTTGCTTCTCTCACTATTTCCCTCCTGCTCACCAGTTCAACTCCAAGAAGACGAGAGCGCACGCGCTGCCACCAGAGACTCAGAACCGTACACGCGCCCCCTCTGGGCAAAGATCACACACTTGCAAGCCAGACGCGACCTATCGACTCACGGCACGGCTGAAAGAAGCATACGAAAGGTCAGTCCGGCATTTCCCCGTGGATGAAACCAGCCTGTCATAATTAATGTTTCCCCTCTTTGCATATATTCAATAGCACCTATTATTCGTGCTTTGTATGTTACCCATGCACTTGACCAATATTCTAGGGTGGGTTGTGCGAAAGTTTTGTAAATAATCTCCAGTGTAGATTGACTACAGTTTCGCAACAAACCGAAGTCTGTCACCTGCTTTACCTGCGACTGATCCTGTGTGACCGTTCCATTTTGTATCCATTAAAACTGATACACCCACTTTGCCTGTTTTTATATGTTAACTGATCCCAGGTGTGATTCATTGATACTGTAGTCTTAGGATAGTAACTTGTCTGTTTTTCGAAGTGCAAATTTTTTCGTTTCTGAATACTTCAAGGAACTTGCCAATTTTTGCATCACTTTGAAATCTCACCAATATCCAACTCAATATTTCTACAACTTTGTTCCCGCAATACTTCATTATAGATATCGATGTCAGCTGCGAAAAATCTGATTTTACTGTTAATATTGTCTCCAAGGTCATTAACATACAAAATTGAACAGCATGGACCCAAACACACTTCCCTGTGGCACACCTGGAATTACTTGTACAACTGACGATGCCTATCCATCCAAGACCACATGGGGTGCACTCAAATTTCACTTGATACCCCATACGATCGCACTTTCGATAATAAGGATTGGTGCTTTTAGGAGTTTACAGACTCTCCATTTCCTTTAAGATACACTTCGAGCAGATTTTGAGTGAGAAAATTTTCAGTTTTCATTTACGTCAGTGACATCTTCTGTGCAGTGCTGAAACCATACTTTTGAGTTGGTTGTGACGTACATGAGGAGAGATACAACTGAGGATGAGAGGGTGGCTGTGACTCTGAGCTGAGTAGGAATGAAATTCTTGCTGCAAAAATATGTAAGGATTTATTAGAGTTCTAATACATTATTTGTTATAACTTTATTTAAGTTACTCAAAAATGACAATCTAATGTCGAGAAAGCTTTTCTTCTCAATTCCATCACTGTCGAAACCTTTCATCTAAAAATAACAGTGTTTATTCAAAACAGGTGTGATTCAAAGGGGAGGCAGCATGCCTTCATGTCACAACCCACTCGCACCAAATTTCAGTAAAAGCGTTTGTATTTTAACATGCATATATTTCCAAGTTTTTAGTCTTTTTTTTCGGAAACGAAGCCGCTTGAGAACATTCTAAAATGATACAAAATTTTAGAATGTAATAAGCCATGTTACACACAGGTCACTTTTCAGCTGCTTTCGTGGCTAGCCCACAGGGGTTGGGCTTGCATACGGACCACCGTGAAGCGGATTTTCCGGCCGTGGGGTTTGCAACTCGAGACGTCAGCCTGGTATTTTCAACCACAAATATTTTAGCCATGAGTTTTCTGACCATCAAAAGAAGCCGTTTTGAAATAAGAATATCCCTTCACATTTTATCCAGTCTATGTACTATGTACATAGTATACACGCATGTTTAAAAGTTTCTTTCTTTGTTTTCACACCTTCATTTTTTATTTCCCTTCACTTTTTCTTTTTTTCTGTCTACAATATTATAGTATCAAGTGATTAAACTTATTGTCTTATTTGATGTATATCAATTTATCAGTTTTTTTTATAAGGAAACCAGAGATTTCAACCATCTTCTTAAATCACAGGGGAGGAATGTCAATGACTCCTACCTACCCATCCTCAGACGTGTGGAACTCTGCTTACAGACTCAACGCTCCTTTCAACATCTTTCCCTCTGTTTGTTCTTTTTTGAAGGGGCAAGACAATGGAGTCCTTTTTAATTTCAGATATAACATTTACTGCTTCTTGCTTCAGCTTATTTATCAGAAAGTATATGTTCGGATGTTTTCGATTTAATGAGAAGTCCAGTTTCCTTTGCTAAACTGCTGTACTGCTAGTTAGAAACATTCTACATTTCAGCTGATGTTCTATGATTTTCCATCCATTGATTGACCATATATACTCTGCAAATTTTCTCCAGTGTTACCATCCACGTTTCATGAACACAGTTTTCCGGGATACGTGCCACTGCAGTACACACGCGGCAAAACATTCGGAATTCTTCACAATAACTGCATTCTTCCGTTAATCCTTTTCTTGCATTTTCTTCCTCAGACAATGGCTGGAATGAAAATTGCAACCAGAAAGGGGTGTTCCGGGAAACATTGTTTTCATAGGCTGACTAACAGTAACAACAGATCCGCATATGGGCAACCACTGGTATAAAACAGCAGCGGGGGTGGTTCTGGGAGGAAAACCTGCGGTGTGAAACTGCTTGATCGGAGGTCTCACGGTATAGGGGCCACATACAAAAGGGTCACAAACAGCATAGTCGGGAAGCCCAGGTAGTCCAGATCGCCTGCAGCGAACATTCCAGTCAGGTAATGAAGAACAAGTGGGAGTCGATACAGAAGAAATGAGGGATCCAGTATTAGAATTTAAAAGAGCTTTCGAAGACTTAATATCAAATAAGGTAGAAGGAGTAGATAATTTCTAAAATCTGTGGGGGAAGTGGCAACAAAACAACTGTTCTCGCTGGCGTGTAGAATCTGAGATCCCCTCGCCAATGGTCAGCAAAAGGTGCACATGCCCCTCAATGCGCGTAAGAACGGCGGCGACGCACAGTTTTACGCCAGACCGCGCGTTTTACGAAGTACCTTATCGAACCGCACAGCGACTTAACAACAAATTACGGACGCTTTAGCTCTGAGGCATCAGCGAGAACATTCGCAACAGTCCCCGTGAAGCACGGTTACGACCCAGCGTGGCGTTATGACATCTTTTGCTCTCGCCCCAACATCGTACAGCCCGCCTACAGTGGTGTCGTGAAGGGAGCTTATGGAACAAAGAATGGGGACGTATTGTCATCACTGATCAGAGTCACTTCTGCCTTGACGCCAATGACAGTCGCACACGTGTGTAGTGTCGTACAGGTGAGCGCCGACGTCTGGAGTGCATACGACGGAGGCTCGAAGGCTAACACCCAGCATCACTGTGTGTAGAGCCACATCATACAACGGCCGTTCTCCTCTGGCGATCGTAGGGGGAACATTGAACAGTGCACGGTACATCCAAAACATCAGGTGATGTCCTTTCCAACAACACAATGCAAGCACGCATCATCCCGTGGCATCCAACCCGCTCCTCAAGGTGTACGTCAACTATCCTGGCCAGGAAAATCCTCAGATCGGTCCTCCATGCAGCATATTTGGGACTAGACGAACGTCATCTTGCGGCGTGTGCTAGACCGACGAGAAATCTGGCTTAGTGAGGCACCAGTTGGAAACTGCATAGCAGGCCATTCGCCTCATCTACTATCGTCTCCGTGGGAGAACTGCAGTCAGCATTACTGCAAAATGAGGGTCTAAGGGGTACTAGCACTGACACTTCGCACGCCCTGCTGACTGTACTCAAGTGCGTATGGCTCTGTCTGTGCGATAGTTGTATACGCCTTCAAGAATGTTTCTGCTGGGTCGATGCATCCATGGTGTTCTTTTTTCATTTTATTGTAGTGTGTTTTCACGGAACCATTTTGGGAGCTGGTGAAATCAAGAAATTAGTCGGCAGCTGTCGCGTGTGTAGGCGGTGTCGTGTGCCCTTTGGGTGGATCCTGACCGGTGAAGAAAATTATGCTTCCAGCACGTAAAGACTGCAACCATACGAAAGTGTGTTCTCGTGAGTCACGTGAAATCCTGCTTCGGCATTGTCGGTGTTGCCTGTAAGTGGGCGAGCACGGTCCCAGCAGGCGGAGCCCTGACCAGACCGCAGAGCCGGTAGCAAGCTGGCTGGTAGTGTTTCATTGAACGGAACGGACCTGGTGACATAGGGCAAGCCGAAATATTCACGAACGACGGAAGCAAAACGGTCATGTCATCAAGGCCTAGCTGTTTTCTGCACAAAGAAGTTACATTTTGTGTAGAGATTGTGGAATTTGTTCTTCCATATTATGTTAATGGAATGTGCAGTGGGTTAGGGGGGAAGGCGGGGGGGCATGGGAGAGGAAATGAAAAGTTGCCTTAACCAGTATGCTATCCGGACTCACTGTTTACCGTCCATGTTCGGACTGGCTGTGGACGTGGGTGTGACTTTCCTCGACACCACGGAAGCTCCGAGGCACGCAAGGACGAAACGTTTCCCGTCTTCCTTGTTTCCTTACAGCCTGTCTAATTTCTCCCAACGAGCCTATGTGCAGCGTCCCAGCGAGTACAAATAAATTGCCATAATTGGCAGTAAATTGACTCATAGACGTCTTTATAATTACTGTAAATCCATCATCTGAACATGTAAATAACAACTGTACACGTAACTAGTGATTATACTTATTCCTAGATAGTTTCGAGTTCTGTCGATCGATGAAGTTGCACAACGTATCGTTTCGCTGTTGGAGAACGCCTGGGCCATAGGCATCCCACTTAACAAAAGAGCTTGCGAGGTAGCGCAGACACATAATGCAAGGCGCATCCACCACTATAACGTTTTCAGTGAAAAGAGCACTTCTTTATCTGTTGTGAAGCCATCGTAAGGCTGTATTGTGGTTCCTTAATGAAGACTGTGTATGGGGCAGGATATCTCTCGAAAACCAGGACACGATTTCTTCCCAGATCGCTGTCGGTAGCCTGTGGTGACTATTTCTCTCCAGTTGTTTGTCACCTATCGTATTTATATGTGCTCTTCTCAGCTGTGGGGCCCAAACCGTGTTCCAGATACTTATCTATGGATGCGACGTGGAAATGCGAAGCCCATTTCTTCAAGACTGGATGTATATTGCCTGAATGTTAGGCCATAGCAGTTCTGAATGTGGTCTGTCATGGAATCAGTCAATTTTCCTTTCGTATCTAAGGTTTCCTCGTCATCTGTCTTTTTTTTTTCTTTCATAACTGATTTCAACCTTCTCAGCCTGGCACCCATTCTTTACTGCCGATGTCGTATACATTCAAGTTTGCTTACATTTATACTGTTCCCATATTGTTGCCTTTGCAAAACTTCTTTGAATGCATTAAAGTCACCGTTTCCCAGATACTGGACATAGCGAACATGACACCACTCCCAAAAGCGACGAAAAATATTTTTTTACCCCAGCAGCGTCCATGCCACCACTACTACCACAATAATTAACATCATTGTCATTATCATGTTCATTATTCAGGTTATCTATGCATTTACAACATCATGGATGTTATTTTGAGCATTAGTAGTATTACGATGTATTAATTTGTGTTTACTTATTTTATAGCACTTGATACTGGGATAGCGTAGTCCCGAAACATGTTGTGGTAAATGAACCACAAATTCGACAGGCCTGCAATAGTTCGCTGCCAATCCTGCTTGAAGAGTGAACAAGCTCTATGTTAAGACATACACGTTCAACACTTCGTTGCTTCTCGTGGTTTCACCGTCCTTCAATTACTTTCCACACATTTACACAACAGCACCAGGCCAACAGCCTACCAGCTTCGCTGTTTCTCAGCTGCTCCAACCGCCTAACCATAACGATCTGCCAGTGTCGCTTATGAGAATGAATTCCTCCATTTGTGGCCGCTATTGTCGCCAGAGTGATTCTTCATTCCTTTGTGCTCCACTTACATATAAGGGGCGATCAAAATGTTTCCGTTCGAAGGTCGTAGCCTACTTCCGTTAATTAGTATGCCAGTCAGCCAAAATCACCGTGAACACTGAGGTAATCATATCATCGACGCACTAGGTTGAATATATCCGTTTGGTAAAACACCGCATCCTGATGCATTAAGAAGTTCTTAATAGCCTGCTGCATATACTCGTGCTACAAGAATCTTCAAATCCTCGTCACACAAGAATCTTCAACCATTCTTGAGTTGACGTGCCTTCCACGTCACAACATTCGCGATATGGTGACGTGCATCATCATGAATCAGCAACACCCCTGACATAGTTTTTACCTTAATTGCATGCCGTTATTTCTTCAGAGTTGTGCAGTACCACTCCCCACATATGGAGACATCAGATTCCTTTAAATCAATAAGCAATGGGCCTCAGAAATGAAGGAGCAGGGTGAGCATCACCTTCCCAGCAGATGGCTGGCTATTGAACTTCTTGAGACAATGGGACAAAGGATGGCACCACTGCATCGTCGACTCTTTCGACTCCCACCGGTGACAACCGCTTTCGTCCCCTGCAATAGTGCGCTCAAGAAGTGTGTTGCTTTCAACATCGAAACGCATCAGGTGCTTCAGGCAAATAGCCATATGGTTCACTTCTCGTTCGGCATCCAACACACACGGTATCCACCGCCTGCAGACCTTACAGTAACCCAATGTGTTGCAATCTACCGAAACTGATGTCGCGACCCTTTGCTAGCGAATGAATGGTTATATGCTAGTCCGCCCTAATCACATCATCAACCGCCCGCTTGTTGTTGGTCGTAATGGATGAGGCTGACCTCCTGAGCCCCCGATCACCCGCGTATTGTGACGAATCGTGACCAGCACGGAACTTGGTGCACCATTCTACAGCGGTGGTTTTCGACAGATAGGATGCCCAATACACATTCTTCATTCTCCATTGGATGGCTACCGGTGTTTGTCCGTCGACAGCCAAGGAAAGGATAACTGCACGTTGGTCCTGCTTGGACTTGTTTGATAGTAATGTCTCCATAGTTAATGTTTCCGCATTTACTGCATGCACGTCGCAAAGACACAAATGCCACACTAGCCCGTTGCCTATACGCAGGTACTTATACACTCGCATCGGTCTCACTGGGTTGCAGAAGCGCTGCAGCAGCGCCCTCAAACGGAAACTTTTTGATCGCCCCTTATAGTTTTCTTACAACATCATGTGCCCACAACGCTACAGCTATCGTTCAGTCTCGCCGCTTTGTATTTTTTTATGTGGGTGAAAGTCTTGGGAAGGAAGTTATTATAAGTTCGGTCACCGGCTGCTGAAAACCTAGGTACTCTTCTGGTATAAATGGGGTTCATGTGCCTCAAATTGGATGGGGCGGCTATTATATTCAAAGCAAATCGGCTGTCAAAAAATTGTTCAAATGGCTCTGAGCTCTATGGGACTTAACTTCTGAGGTCATCAGTCCCCTAGAACTTAGAACTAATTAAACCTAACTAATCTAAGGACATCAGACACCCATGCCCAAGGCAGGATTCGAACCTGCGACCGTAGCGATCGGCTGTAAATCTACTTGGCTATGCGGACGCTACGTGACGTCCGTTCGACAAACACTTGTCGTCCTATGCGGCGACTTACACTTGTTCAGTAATTATCTCTGTGATGTTGAAGATCTGCCCAAGACAACCCTGGCCTCGCAAGCCCCAATGCTCGTACGCTGAGGTGACAAAAGTCATGAGATACATCCTAATATCGCGTCGTATCTCTTTTTTCCCGGCGTAATGCAGCAACTCGGAGTGGGAAGCACTCAACAAGTCGCTGGAGCTCCCTACAGAAATACTGAGCCAAGCTACCTCTACAGCTGGGATTTTGCGTGCGAACTTAACTTTCGATTACGTCGCATATATGTTCGATAGGACTCATTTTGGGCCGAATGGGTGGCCGAACCATTCGCTCGCAAGTGTCCAGAATGCTCTTCAAACAAACAGTGAACCATTGTGGCCCAGCGATACTTGTTATCCATAAGAATTTCATCGTTATTTGGGAACACGAAGTCCACGAATGACTGCAAATAATCTTTAAGCAGTCGAATATAACCATTTACATAACCATTTTCATACCGGAGATACTGACAGGTATCAGATAGATTATATAATGGTAAGACAGAGATTTAGGAACCAGGTTTTAAATTGTAAGACATTTCCAGGGGCAGATGTGGACTCTGACCACAATCTATTGGTTATGACCTGTAGATTAAAAGTGAAGAAACTGCAAAAAGGTGGGAATTTCAGGAGATGGGACCTGGATAAACTGAAAGAACCAGAGGTTTGACATAATTTCAAGGAGAACATAGGAGAACGATTGACAGGAATGGGGGAAAGAAATACAGTAGAAGAAGAATGGGTAGCTTTCAGGGATGAAGTAATGAAGGCAGCAGAGGAGAAAGTAAGCTAGAAATCCTTGGGTAACAGAAAAAATATTGAACTTAATTGATGAAAGGAGAAAATATAAAAATGCAGTAAATGAAGCAGGCACAAAGGAAAACAAACGTCTCAAAAATTAGATCGACAGGAAGTGCAAAATGGCTAAGCAGGGATGGCTAGAGGGCAAATTTAAGGATATAGAGTCTTGTCTCACCAGGGGTAAGATAGGTACTGCCTACAGGAAAATTAAAGAGACCTTTGGAGAAAAGAGAACCACTTGTATGAATATCAAGAGCTCAGATGGAAACCCAGTTCTAAGCAACAAAGGGAAAGCAGAAAGGTGGAAGGAGTATATAGAGGGTGTATACAAGGGTGATGTACTTGAGGACAATATGGAAATGGGAGAGGATGTAGATGAAGATGAAATGGGAGATATGATACTTCGTGAAGAGTTTGACACAACACTGAAAGAACTGAGTCGAAACAAGGCCCCGGGAGTAGAGAACATTCCATTAGAACTACTGACAGCCTTGGGAGAGCCAGTCCTGACAAAACTCTACCATCTGGTGAGCAAGAAGAATATAATAATTCCAATCCCAAAGAAAGCAGGTGTTGACAGATGCGAAAATTACCGAACTATCAGTTTCATAAGTCACAGCTGCAAAATACTAACGCGAATTCTTTACAGACGAATGGAAAAACTAGTAGAAGCCGACCTCGGGGAAGATCAGTTTGGATTCCGTAGAAATATTGGAACACGTGAGGCAATACCGACCCTACGAATTATCTTAGAAGCTAGATTAAGGAAAGGCAAACCTACGTTTCTAGCGTTTGTAGATTTAGAGAAAGCTTTTGACAATGCCGACTGGAACACTCTCTTTCAAATTCTTAAGATGGCAGGGGTAAAATACAGGGAGCGAAAGGCTATTTACAAATTGTACAGAAATCAGATGGCAGTTATAAGAGTCGAGGCACACGAAAGGGAAGCAGTGGTTGGGAAGGGAGTGAGACAGGGTTGTAGCCTCTTCCCGATGTTATTCAATCTGTATATTGAGCAAGTAGTAAAGGAAACAAAAAAAAATTTGGAGTAGGTATTAAAATCCATGGAGAAGAAATAAAAACTTTGAGGTTCGCCGATGACATTGTAATTCTGTCAGAAACAGCAAAGGACTTGGAAGAGCAGTTGAACGGCATGGATAGTGTCTTGAAAGGAGGATATAAGATGAACATCAACAAAAGCAAAACGAGTATAATGGAAAGTAGTCGAATACACTAAGCAGATTCAGAAGGATGTAGGTTGCAGTAGTTACTGGGAGATGAAGCTTGCACAGGATAGAGTAGCATATAGAGCTGCATCAAGTCAGTCTCAAGACTTAAGACCACAACAACAACAACCGTTTCCACACCATTATGGAGCCACCACCAGCTTGCACAGCGCCTTGTTGACAACTTGGGCCCATGGCACCGAGGTGCCTGGGCCACACTCGAGCCCTACCATCAGCTCTTGCCAACTTTTGTCGGGACTCATTTGAGCAGCCCACGGTTTTCTAGTCGTCTAGGGTCCAACCGATATGCTCAGGAGCCCAGGAGAGGCGCTACAGGGAGTGTTGTGCTGTTAGCTAAGGCACTCGCGTCGGTCACCCATTAACGCCAAATTTCGCCACACTGTCCAAAAGGAGACTGATTTCTGAGGTTATTTCAAGCAGTGCTGCTTGTCTGTTAGCCCTGACAACTATACTCAAATGCCACTGCTGTCAGGTTGTTACATGATGTTCATCGACCACTGTGTTGTCCGTGGTGAGAGTTAATGCCTGAAATGTGGCATATAGTCACACGGTTGACAATATGGATCTAGGTGCAACGTGAAGGTGCAAACAAGAACTTCTTATAAGTTCTATACTAACTGTAAGCACTCCAACAATAAAAGGTAAAATCAGTTTCATTTAACAAGGGCACTTGAATAATAAAGATGAAATAAGTTTCTTTTGAACAGGTCACCTGGGCAAGCGTAATAGGACAATTCACATAATTTCCAATTTCCGCTACCCATCAAGTATTTCTCTTTAACATGTACATAAGTCCAACTCCCTCTGCACATAAGGTGTAATTCAGAACACTAGTCTCCTTCCTTTATGGTTTTGAAGGTAAATATATAAGCAGTATAGCAAACGGAACAGACGCCTTGGCGTCCCAATGCAGAGGAAACTTAATGCAAGATCCCCACTCACTGCAACCCGAACAACTCTGTGGCCGCCGTATCATTTGCCATTTTCGCCGCGGCCAAAAGAACCTCCGTTCCCTGTGGTATTGGTCGGCCAAGGCGTCGTACTCCGGAAATCGATTTAGACATGGACTAGGTGCCCACTGCAGTGCTGCAACAGAAAAGCACAAACACACAGCCACAGCCAAAAGAAACAATGTTAACAGCTCCAGAATATAGTAAGATAAAATTCTGCAAAGATAGATTACATCAAGACAAAGGTAAATTAAAAGTAATTAAAAGAATTAAATGTAGACCTCAAATTTCAAAATATGTGAAACTGACCCAGAACAAACAGACTAGTTTTAAAAGTGCAACGATAAGACAAAGCATAATACTCTTACACCAGTACGTCGCAGTTCCAATACAACACTGGCACTCTTAAGAAAGGGTAGAAGCTATTGATAACACGGATAGGCCCGAGTGCAAAACTAGAAAGCTTGAATGTCTACTTCTTCAATAGACAGCTGCGTGGTACATAGTTCAACTCCACTAGCCAAAATGAATAACACATTGCTGATCGCCCTGTGTAGAAAACCGTGGCCCAGTCACACGTCAGGAAGTTGCAATAACAGGCCCGCTCCCGCACTCCGAGCCACATACACCGGTCAAATCCAGCTAACTCCACGCAAACACGAGTTTCACTCTCTGAGCAGCGACACGTACCGGCCATTCCGGAGTCAAAACCCAGTCAGGCCGCCAGCCCACCAGCACCACCACCGGCCAACGAGGCAAAGATAAGCAACGCCAGAGGGAAACAATCGATCCGGGTGAATCGAACGGAGAAAGCGACTGGCGCCAGTGCCTCCCCACGTATCACTATTGAATTCCCTTAAGAATTCTGAAATGGAATGTCCCATGCATCTTACTCCAACTACCACACTGCTTCAAAGTCTGTTAACGTTCGTGGTGTGAATGTAAACACGTCAGAAACCTTTCCACATGAATCATCTGAGTATAAATGACAGCTCCGCCAATGCACTGCCTTGTTGTACCTTCTGTACGCGATGCTACCGCTATCAGAGTATGTGCATATCGCCATCCCATGACTTGTTATCTCTTCAGTATGGACTGGCAATGAATCTGTTCATAAATGACACATAAATGAGAGGTAGCCCTGTCCCAAGTCTCCCAACGTATCACTCGTAATAAAGCAGCAGCTAGACGAGCAATGGACTTGCCACTGAACAGGTCAAAAGAACAACCGTTGACACAAACAATAATGTCTTCAGCATAATGACCAGTTCCTAGAGAGAGCCCAAAATGAATTAACATGGGTCATGAATACGATGACAGTAACAGGAGTCGGACAGAAGAGCTCAAACCGCTGCGTGTCGATTTACGACGCCAGCATTTCGCTGCACAAATGCAATTACAGCACAGACGTAATCATCGTAGCTGCAGCGTGCTTCGTAATTCTAAACACCTGGAGCAACTCGCGGGTGGTTAAAACAAGGTTGCTCCAAAGGTAATGGAAAGGGCATTAACTGCTGCTCGGTGAACCTCGCGAACCCGACACCTTGAGCAACTGCAACGGACTGAGGTGGACTACTTAAAGTCTCGGTCTATGTACCCCAGTGCACCTAATTGTGATGCGGGCTGGGCTGGACAGAGCTGTGGCCTCCCCACATGCGTTGTAAGTCGAAGTACTAGGGACAGTACAGCTGTTGTGTGGAAAGCGTCTGGATTGCGGGTCATCTACATCTACATACATACTCCGCAATCCACCATAGGGTGCGTGGCTGAGGGTACCTCCTACCACAACTAGCATCTTCTCTTCCTGTTGCACTCCCAAACAGAACGAGGGAAAATGACTGCCTATACGCCTTTGTACGAGACCCAATCTCTCTTATCTTATTTTTGTGGTCTTTCCACGGAACGTAAGTTGCCGACAGTAAAATTGTACTGCAGTCAGCCTCAAATGCTGGTTCTCTAAATTTCCTCAGTAGCGATTCACGAAAAGAATGCCTCCTTTGCTCTAGAGACTCCCATCCGAGTTCCTGAAGCATTTCCGTAACACTCGCGTGATGATCAAACCTACCAGTAACAAATCTAGCAGCCCGCCTCTGAATTGCTTCTATGTCCTCTATCAATCCGACCTGATAGGGATCCCAAACGCTCGAGCAGTAGTCAAGAATAGGTCGTATTAGTGTTTTATAAGCGGTCTCCTTTACAGATGAACCACATCTTCCCAAAATTCTACCAATGAACCGAAGACGACTATCCGCCTTCCCCACAACTGCCATTACATGCTTGTTCCACTTCATAACGCTCTGCAATGTTACTCCCAAATATTTAATCGACGTGACTGTGCAAGCGCTGTCTTCTAATGGAGTATTCAAACATTACGGGATTCCTTTTCCTATTCATCTGCATTAATTTACATTTATCTATAATTAGAGGTAGATGCTATTCTTCACACCAATCACAAATCCTGTCCAAGTCATCTTGTATCATCCGACAGTCACTCAACGACGACACCTTCCCGTACACCACAGCATCATCAGCAAACAGCTGCTCATTGCTATCCACCCTATCCAAAAGATCATTTATGAAGATAGAAAACAACAGCGGACCTACCACACTTCCCTGGGGCACTCCAGATGATGCCCGCACCTCCGATGAACACTCACCATCGAGGACTTGTTTCTTGCAAGACAAAGGCGAATTGTAAACATCGTGCCTCTTAGACGACTGTTGCGTGACTCCACTCAACAGCAACAACAGACAAGGCCAAACAACCGCACTGTAAATTCATACACCAGCGGCGGGGCAAATGGAATGAGGCGTCTTTTTACTGTGAAATGGTGACATCAATTTCACCCAGGCCGCACAGACGTGTGTGGTGCTGAGCGGGGAGGAGGGCCATCGACATCGACCCCAGAAGAGAATGTGCAAGCAATTGAGAAACTGATTTCCAGTACTTCTAGATTTTCCGACGATGAAGACGTTCACACAGCTCAGTGACCAAGAAACAGATTTCTATCGTTGAGGAATTGGACAACTGGTACCACCGACATTATAGTCTAGTCTTAGCCGCTAATTCTTTTCATTATTACTCCTTATAACACGTTTCTCTTTAACAGCATCGTTAGATCTTATGTACACACAGTATCTAGTCGAAGTCAAACATCTTCATCAGTATTTATTCAGAGTAGGTACTATGCATCCACAAGCTCTGACCATGCATTACGTAGAATAATAATGATAATATCTAGCGAGTGAGACAAGAGAATATAATTTAGCCAAACATTGTCGCAGACCCAATGAAGGACTGTGTGTCCAAAATAACTGGATTGGTAGGACGTTCCTCCCGTTGTTTATAGTGTTTATAGAGACTTGGTGACTATGTTGAAGAATAGTGACATGGATCTGTGTCACTTTGGAGTGTAGTGCAGCATTCAATAAATGTTGCTTGACCTGCCATATTAATATGTAGCTTATTCTTTTATGTCCGTGGTATCTTTAATCTTATCTCCTATCTCCAGCATTGACGTTCATATAATTTGACTCGGATAAACCTCACTTATAAGCGGTCTAAAATAAAAAAAATTCATTGGAAAAATTGATTTTCCAGGAAAAGAATCATAGTTTAAAATAAAAAATTCATTGGAAAAATTAATTTTCCAGGAAAAGAATCATAGTTTAGAAGGTGAATGAGCATCTGACAACATTAAATAATGTTACACTGTTACATGTGCCACTAATACGACCAAATGATAAGTCAAATATTAAATATTAGTCTCAGCTTCACGCAGCAATTAAAACAGAAACTGAACGCTGTGGTAAATTACTGAAAACAAAGTGAGAGGCCTTTCATTTCAGTTCATTGAACTAAACCATTGCTCACTGAATTGAAAATGTAATAAATATTCTGTGAATGATGTTTCAGGCTCTGCGCCTCGTAATACAAAAGTTTGTAAGAGTTTTTAACAATATTAAAAATAAGGGGAAAACCTCTAGCTAGCCTGGTGCAACTATAAACACATTAGTATAGAACGAATACAGTGTAATGACAGACAAATACAATATCATAATTTTCTTGTTTCTTTGAAGACAAAGGCGAATTGCAGACGTTGTGCCCCTTAGACGACTGTTGCGTGCCTCCACTCATCACCAACAACAGACAAGGCCAAACAACCGCACTATGAAATCATAGACCATCGGCGATTGTTATATGAAGCAGCCAACTCAAAAGACTTGTGTCGCAAGTAAAATTAGCGACTTGTGAGTTGATACTGAACGATGTTAGTTGGTAAAGAAAACACATCGTGGGTGTAACAGATATTTTTGTTCATTAATGAGAACTGTGTACTGAATAATATTATATCATCAGTCGCGTCTTGAAGCAGTGATATCAGAAACTACCATCACCTGAAGATGACGAGCTGTTGCATCGATGAAATATTGTGGGATTTACACAATACGATAGAATGGCAAACGCGAGAAGAGTGTTTGCAACGGATCAGTCGGTAAAGCCTCAAAAGTCACAATATTACATCAGTATTTACGTCATTAGCAGAATAATAATTACGGCTGTTACAAGTCGTATGTTTTTAGGTAGGCCAGTAGCTCCAAGTAAACGTGGAAAGAGCAAGCCATTAATCTTTGTTTTCACCCAGGCAGCAGGTCCGGTGTTGAAGTGTGGAAGCACGGAAGCAAAACAGTTTGTCTATAACGAAACGCACAGCTCACTTAGTGGTGCAGTTACAACTGTGCAGTAAACATCAGGTCACAACACTAGTGACGTTTTTGTAAGATGACTGTTCGACGCAGGAAAAAAACAACCAACACAACAATATTTGTACATATCAAAGTATCAGATATAGAAATATCTGCACTTATGCCCACTACACGCTGTACAGTTGTTTTAGTAGAAATGAGACAAAAACGATTAATAAAGCACAACTGTGATTACTTGGTGTATAGAATATGTAAGTTAAGTAGGTTGTTTAGGTTTTTATGTTGGTAACGTCACCTAGCGCTCTGTATGAAAGTCACTGGCTGTGCTGTGTGCAGTCTGTGGCTGGTGGGCATTGTTGAAATAGTCGCTATTGTAGTGTTGGGCAGTTGGCTGTTATCAGCGCGTAGCGTTGCGCGGTTGGAGGTGAGCCGCCAGCAGTGGTGGATGTGAGGAGAGAGATGGCGGAGTTTTCAGAGCGGATGATCTGGACGTGTGTCCATCAGAGACAGTAAATTTGTAAGACTGGATGTCATGAACTGATATATATATTATGACTTTTGAACACTATTAAGGTAAATACATTGTTTGTTCTCTATCAAAACCTTTCATTTGCTAACTATGCCTATCAGTAGTTAGTGCCTTCAGTAGTTAGAATCTTTTATTTAGCTGGCAGTATTGGCGCTCGCTGTATTGCAGTAGTTCGAGTAATGAAGATTTTTGTGAGGTAATTGATTCATGAAAGGTATAGGTTATTGTTAGTCAGGGCCATTCTTTTGTAGGGATTATTAAAAGTCAGATTGCGCTGCGCTAAAAATATTGTGTGTCAGTTTAGTGATGATCAGAATAAGTAAAGAGAGAAATTTCTGAGTACGTTCAGTTTTGCGCAGCTGTTTGAAAATCAAATAACGTAAGGGGTTTACCAGCACAGTAATTCATTAATTTTTTTAAGGGGACGTTTCACATATTCAACATGACTAGCTGATTTATAAACAAAGCAGTGCATATCTTTGAAAAAAATCTGCTATTTTTGTAGGTATGAACCGTTAGGAACTTCTGCAGCATTTCTACATGTACAGTAGTTACTCAGTAAAACATTTACATATTTTCCAAACTATTTTTTATACAAAAGTCCTATAATGTACACATCAATCTGTTGTAGTCAAACAATGTTCATGTTACCAATAGTCTCATAGTGCTCAGAGCCATTTGAACCATTTTTTGTTACAATTTCAAGAACAATTTCAGTGACTAGAATTTTGTTTAATGAAATTCATTTTGAGTAGACCACCACGTTCAAATGAATATTGATCACAGTACACTATAAGTAATGGGACTGCACAAATAGATAGATATACATACAAATAAAACACTCTTCTTTCGCTACTTTCACCCAATTCTCCTGTAAAGATAATATATTATCTTTACCTTTCACTTCCTAAAGGCTATTAAATGATATTATTTCGAAATATTCATTATGGCTGTGACAATAATCTTGGTTTCGCAATGCTGCTGCCTCCAAATTGCTCTTTTTTTTCTTCTGGTCCCTCTTTAGATGGTCCTGCAACTGAAGATAGGTAGGCCGGAAGGTCGGAACAGTGAATGGCATGGCGTTTGAATCAAGCTGTGGTTCTGAAAGTGGAGCAGTTATGGTTTTACCGTCTGTGACAAGTACTTCCCAGACAATTTATTTAGCTTTGAAATTCTGTGACGAACATGAAAAATGAGCAGCGAAGTATAGTTATCATAACATATTCAAGGCAACTGATCGGGCAGTCAGTAATATACCGTAGTCTAAAAGATGCATTAACAAACTACATTCAGGACAAAGGTACATGTTAAATTTACCACTAAGTATTTAGTAACTGCGAAATCCTAACTTGGCGTTGAATGCAGACATTTCTGCCTCATTATATCGTGTTTAGGAAGCTTGAACACATGAACCTTGTTTTCTGCTATGTATCTTCAGTACCCGACACTTCATAACCATAATGAAGATAAAACTGAGTAAATGTACATTACGTTGCATTAAACTCAGACAAGTACAACTTAGTAACGCATAATATGATTTCCGTGTACTTAAATAACATTCTCGTAACGATCGCATAGCACAACGAGCATTTATACACTCAAAACATTGTTGATACAACACAAGCCAGCTGTTGACTTTCGCCGCTTCTCGCTAACGTCACAGCTTCGGGTTCTCGCAGTTGTACGGACTTTGCATCTAGGTGGTGTTGCTCCGACGCATTCACATCAGCCTGCACACTGCGATGTGCGAAGCTAGCTGGTGGATACATTCTGTGCAGGCTATATGAAGCAATTTATTTTAAATTTTCTGATAAAAGTATTTTACACCACTTGTCGCCTTTCTGCCACCGTAACCAACCGTTTGAAATTAACATTTTTCTAGCTTCATGTTTGAAATTAATATTTTAGCTGGGAATAAAAAAAGTACGTAACTGGATCGTTACGCGCACTTCAGATATCGTGTCTACACTTGCGGCAAAAGCAGCGTCCAGCTGCATCATTTGGGGTCGTATCATACACTGGACATCAACCGGGACAACCAGACCCGTGAGTTTTGGCCACTAAGTTGTGTGTGTGTGTGTGTGTGTGTGTGTGTGTACGGACTGTTGCTGGACTCCTCCGCATTCTGAACGAATCTATTTGTTTAGTCTGTCCAGTCATGGAACTGTCAGTTCGACACAGGTTTATTCCAGTATCGCAACGTGACTACAATAGGGCTGTAAAAGTAACGACAAAATTTTGTACCGTGAGAATGTTGGTTTTGTCGAAACACTTACTCTTCACAAGTTATTTGTTACTCATTACTATCGTTGCTGAACATCGTTAGCTATGACCGTTTTTTCCTATTTTTTTGTGAGTCTTCCTTCGACACAGTATGGTTTTTACGTCGTCAGTGAGATGACCATGAATTCCATTTAGACGAAGCATTTATAGCTGTCTGGAAAGCCCACCAGAACGGATTTCCCAAACGTTTCGGAGCCAGTCAAGCTTAAAGTTTGTCATTCTTGCCTTATCTTGACTTTGAAGAATGACGTCATCAGGGAACAACTTTACTTCTTTAGGGGTCGTGGGACTTGTTTTTGCACCCATCTGCTGTAATTACCAGTATCACTGAAGCGCTGCTTTTCACGCCCTGATGTTTCGATGGTAACTTCTTTTGTTCGCTTCTCAACAATCGTGTAATTACGTGACATATTAAACAAAACTGGCGCCTCATCGGCGTTGCCTAATCGTCCCATCGAAAAATCCTTCTCTTTCCCAAGTGTGATGACATGCTGCTGAAATTATGGAAGTTTTCTCTCAAAATCCTGGGTTCAGCTTTTGGTATTGTACGCCGTTTCATAAAGCGATCAACCTGTCCACGACTAGCCCTAAACTCTTGCCTCGGCATGTTACGGACTACAGCTACCTCTTTTGCTCTTTTTCTTGTGGTGCTACCAGTCACATGCTTCCGCTATGCACGGAAGAATCCTAAAACTTTTACTTCAACATCAGGATGTCTTCCATTATGAGGGTCAGTAATTTCATTTATAGTAGTGGTAGTCGCAAATAACGCCAATTTCTGCTTCTTCCATTAGCGAATGTTACTCTCAGCCGTATTGAGCACTCGTTCTGGCCTCCTCCTACCACATTTTTCCGCATAAAAAATTACTTTACTCTTGAAAGTCGCATCATGCGATGTTCTTCTCTGTATGCCTTCCATTTCGCGACTACCTAACACAAACACACTCGGCCGTAATAGATCAACAATAATGTAATGAAACTGAGAAATAAAAAATGCGCTGTGACGTAAGTAACAATACCTAAATTTGAATGATATTGCTGGCGAACAACGGATGTAAGTTTGTACTCGAATGTAAGGAGACATTGAATCTTATGCGCGCCCCGATACTGAATACTGCAAATCGTAAAAAATGTGAGCATTGGAATCGCGTAAACGCGATAATCTTTCCATTAAGAACAGTTTAATATTGTAATGGAACTGGCCAGTCCGCAAGGAACGTATGTAGATCGAAGTAACTGATCTTCAACACACAGTTCCCGTACAAGTCACCTGTAATGTTTACAAATGAAACATTGACTCGACATTAAGCATAAAATTTCTGCTGAGCGACGCCTAATAAGTATTGATACATCTTTGTGTAATTATATTTTAATGTTACTGCAGTTATTTTATTGATTTTGTGTTTCTACTTTATCTGCTTCATATCCATCATGAGAAACAAGGTGTTCCAACCGGCTATGGGTGGCGCTGCGTCAGAGGTAGCTGTGCGATATTGCAGTCTGACCAACGGCCAATTAGCTGCTACGAAGTTGGAAGACGTTGTCCTGTTGTTCCTTTAGTTAAAACTGAAATAAAATGAAATTTCAAATGTTGTTAATACTGTTACATATGAACTGGAGCAGCTCAATAAAAACTAGTTTCCCGTAAAAAAAAAAAAAATCTTCGTCCTATGACTAGCGTCATTGGAGACGGTTATGAAGAATGTGGAGATCGAAGCACTGAACAGATGTATGAAAAAAAAAAGAATATTATTTTATTTCAGAAGGCTTGGAGAGCTAATTTTCACAATGCGGTCGGACTGTTTTAAGTTTTAAGCGAAGATGCTCATACAGACATTTTACAGGAAATACGAACGTTCTTTGGCGCGCGTTGTCGTGAGCACGAAGAATAAAACAATATCTCTGACTTTAACGAATTTTGATATTATGGAAGGTATATAACTCGTTACTTTGATTTGGAGATTTGTTTGGTCTCGAATGGTTTCGGTGACGTGTCAGAGGAATACTGATTCAACACCAGTGGCTGTATGAGAGAATTTCATATATGTTGTCAAGTGGTAATTAGACCTACCTCGCAACTAAATCGCTGATTGGAGCTTTAGCGTTACTACTTTGATTAGACTTCAACAGCGGAAACTATTAATAGAGTCCAGATTTCTTAAATCCTTTAAATGTTGTTGTTGTTGTGGTCTTCAGTCCAGAGACGGGTTTGATGCAGCTCTCCATCCTGTGCAAGCTTCTTCATCTCCACATAACTACTGCATCCTACATCCTTCTGAATCTGCTTAGTATATTCATCTCTTGGTCTCCCCCTATGATTTTCACCCTCCACGCTTCCCTCCAATACTAACTTTGTGATCCCTTGATGTTTAAAAACATGTCCTGCCAACCGATCCCTTCTTCTAGTCAAGTCGTGCCACAAAGTCCTCTTGTCCCCAATTCAATTAAGTACCTCCTCATTAGTTACGGGATCTACTCATCCAAACTTCAGCATTTTTCTGTAGCACCAAATTTTGAAAGCTCCTATTCTCTTCTTGTCTAAACTATTTATCGTCCATGTTTCACATCAGTACATAGCTACCCTCCAAACAAATAATTTTACAAAAGAGTTCCTGACACTTAAATCTATACTCGATGATAAGAAATTTCTCTTCTTCAGAAATGCTTGTATTACCATCGTCAGTCTATATTTTACATCCTCTCTATTTCAACCATCATCAGTTATTTTGCTCCCTAAAAAGCAAAACTCATCTACTACTTTAAGCGTCTCATTTCCTAATCTAATTCTCTCAGCATTACCTGATTTAATTAGACTTGATTTCATTATCCTCGTTTTGCATTTGTTGATGTTCATCTTATATTCTCCTTTGAAGAGACTGTCCATTCGACTCAACTGCTCTTCCAGGTCCTTTGCTGTCTCTGACTGAATTACAATGTCATCGGCAAACCTCAAAGTTTTTGTTTCTTCTCCATGGATTTTAGTTCCTATTCCAAATTTTTCTTTTGTTTCCTTTACTGCTTGCTTAATATATAGACTGAATACATTGGGGATAGGCTACAATCCTATCTCACTCCCTTACCAACCACTGCTTCCCTTTCGTGTCCCTCGACTCTTATAACTGCTATTTGGCTTCTGTACAAATTGTAAATAGCCTTTCGTTCGCTGTATTTGACACCTGCCACCTTCAGAATCTCAAAGCGAGTATTCCAGTCAACATTGTCAGAAGCTTTCTCTAACTCTACAAAAGCTAGAAATGTAGGTTTGTCTTTCCATAATGTATATTCTAAGATAAACCGTAGAGCCAGTATTGCCTCACGTGTTTCAACATTTCTATGGAATCCAGACTGATCTTCCCCAAGGTCTGCTTCTACCAGTTTTTCCATTCCTCTATAAAGAATTCGTGTCACTATTTTACAGCCGTGACTTATTAAACTAATATTTCGGTAATTTTCGCACCTGTCAACACTTTCTCTCGTTGGGGCTTGGAATTATTACATTCTTCTTGAAGTCTGAGGGCACTTCGCCTATCTCATACATCTTGCTCAAGGCTATCAGTAGTTCTAATAGAATGTTGTCTACTCCCGAGGCCTTTAAATCCTTTAAATAATCGTAGTTAAGAAGTACAGAGAAACTTTGAGGAATATTAATAACTATTTATGGAGAAAAACATTCGTGTGTTGGCTACTATCAACATAATATCTGGCTGACTTTACTATATAAACAGATGGACTACCACCGTAACGTTGGTGGGGAGATTTGTGTGCCTCAGTAATCCACTGAGTTATGCTGGCGAGAGCAATGCTCCTGGCCGGGTCACCCATTCCAGACTGATCAGTTGGTAAGATTCCAGAGACAGTTCAGTCTCCCTAGGGGGCTCCCTTCTTGGGAGTATGTGGATGGCAACCGCATGAACGTTTAGCTAACTCTGGCATTACTTCCACCTATTTGTGTGAGGCTTCTTCTGTTCTTTTTTTTCCTTTCCTTTTCTTTTCTGTCGGCCTGCTTTGGCCAACTTTTGTTTTTTCGACCCCAACGGTATTATGTTTCGAGAGCAATCTGTGTTTTTCTTTTTGCTTTTTCCTTTCTATCTCCAATGGTCAAAATTTGACAAAGGATCCCAAAGTATGTTCAGGCTACTGATACATATTTAGAATCAGAAAAATGAGAAACGTCAACTGAAATTTGATGAATAAATCAGACCTTGAAGAGTTCAAACCAGCTCTACCGACAAACGCTACTCCCACGTCCACGAAGATATGTGTCGCGTGATATCTGCTTAACGCATGGCATGCAGTCGCTGTACGTTATGTGATCAACGGGAGGAGGATGAAAGGCGAGTTGTCCTCCATACACAACATATTGGCTGAGTGAGATAACCCAGAGAGAAAAACTTGGTCCTCCTAGAAAGGAGGCTGGCAACCAACTCTTGGAAAACACACACTACTCTTGGTTCTCCACGGAGTCTCGGAAATAGTATGGTCTCAAAATACAATGAAAAAGCTATGAAAAAGAATAAACGAAAATGGATCAACGAATGTACTAAAGTACGCTCTGGAATGTCAGAGGAATTTCCCAAAAAGAGATAGAACTAGTAGATGTACTAAAAAAACATGAATACTGATATTCTAGCAATCACAGAAACGAAAAAGAAAGACGTAATAAATAAATAGATGATTATGTTCTATAGTGGAATCGAACAAAAAGAGCGAGCAAAGTTGTAGCCTTATTCCCTCATAAGAGAAGGGAAAAAGAGATCACAAGTTACACATACATAAGCTGAAGAATACTCTCAGTCAGTCTGAAGCTAAGAAGAGGCAAAGTCACCGATATGAGCGTATATACACCAGAAGAAGGAAACAAGAATGAGTCTTGGACCTTCCGTTAAAAACTACAGAATACTCTGAATAAATACAGTGCTACTGATAAAGATTATTATGATGGGTGGTTTCAATGGCAGAATAGGAAGTATTCCAGTAAAGAGTATAATAGAGCTTTTTGAAGAACCGGTGTGTAATGATAATGGATAAGTACTAAGGGATTTTGCTACTTACAATAATCCAAAGACAGCAAATTCACATTTTAAGAAAAGAGATATGCCTAAGTATACTTGGGCCAGTAGAGATATTAGATCAATAACTGACTACGTTTTAGTAAATGATAAGCTAGCAGGTCAAGTAAGAGATAAAAAAGTTTGGGGAGGACCAGATACAGGACCAGATAATTTTGTACTAATCTTCTGAACAGATCTTTTAGCGAAGTGGAAGAAAATGACAAGTAAAATCAACAAGATCAAGTTCTTTATATAGTATAGTTGTTTGAAGAGGACAGCATCAAACATCTTTACCAAAGCAGATTAAATATAGAGGCAGCACACTTTCAAACTAAAGAAAATAAAGAAGAAGAATGGCAAAATCTAAAGAATGTGGTACGTAAAGTAGTAAGAGAAGCTCTCGTAAAAGAAAGGGAAATAAAGGACAAAGGACCAAAAAATTTGGTTTGAGGATATAAGAAAAGCTGTTAGAGAAAAACAGTATGCATATATGAAATACTTAAGCTACCTAACAGCTGAAATTATGGAATCCTATAAGGGCAGAAGAAATATTGTTAAATGTGTAGTAAGAAAGGTACACCAAGAACACTGGGATAGATTTATTTCTACTATCGAGAATGATGTTCACGGAAGACAGCAGATAACCTTGGAAGTTTTAAAAACTTTAACCGCAACAGTAAAAGAGAAATAAATGAACAATATTGAAGAAAACTATGGGTAAATTATTATTTAGGATTACAGTATGATGATACACCACAAGAAACTGAAACTGAAACAGTAGATGACAATGGGTTAGATGAAATACTGTCTGACGAAGTAAAATGTGCCTTAACATCACATAATAACAGAAAAGCAAGGTATTACTGCAAGAAATATGTAGAAATTATGCTTAGTTCGCCGCTTTATCTCGGAGTATGTTTCCCGCAGTGGGAGACGAAACGTCAGGGGAGAGTTTTATACATCGATCACGGCCTATCAGCCCGGAAGTTTTAAGTGAAGGCAATACCGGCCGTAAAAGCCTACATTGTATGATACTCTTAGTAAATTCAACCGGGCATATGGAACAATTAACAGAAACCTTAAAAACAAAATTATAGTAGATACACAAGTTATACAAAACAGTTGCAATTCTCGCACTGCTCTAAGGAAGATAGATGTGGGCGGTTAGTAAAAAGCAAGAAAACCGTATCAGGCACAAGAACTGAAATTCCGAGACGATTTAAAGGTTGCGCAATAGAAGACACAACAAAGAATCTAGATATTAGAGAAGAACTAAAAAAATTCGTCTAATTGAGGAAATTCTAGATTACAGGAGCAAATGGAATGAACGTCTAGAAAGAAAGGAGAGTGACAGACTCCCCTTAAATGGTAGAAATTAATAAGTGCGAGGAAGAAGAGACAGAGGAAGACAAGAGCAACGATGGGTACCATAACAGACAATTTCGCCTAATACCTGAAGAAGAGAAGAAGAAGAAGTGACTTTAAGGATTGTAAAGACAGACGTATGCTTCACATTACGCCTAAACGGCTGCTGAATTGCGTAATTCGTTCATTCAGTTTACACAATGCCCGAAGAAGAAAGTTACTTTACCTGTTGACGGAATCAGAGATGTTAACTGAGAAACTACACTCCTGGAAATGGAAAAAAGAACACATTGACACCGGTGTGTCAGACCCACCATACTTGCACCGGACACTGCGAGAGGGCTGTACAAGCAATGATCACACGCACGGCACAGCGGACACACCAGGAACAGCGGTGTTGGCCGTCGAATGGCGCTAGCTGCGCAGCATTTGTGCACCGCCGCCGTCAGTGTCAGCCAGTTTGCCGTGGCATACGGAGCTCCATCGCAGTCTTTAACACTGGTAGCATGCCGCGACAGCGTGGACGTGAACCGTATGTGCAGCTGACGGACTTTGAGCGAGGGCGTATAGTGGGCATGCGGGAGGCCGGGTGGACGTACCGCCGAATTGCTCAACACGTGGGGCGTGAGGTCTCCACAGTATATCGATGTTGTCGCCAGTTGTCGGCGGAAGGTGCACGTGCCCGTCGACCTGGGACCGGACGGCAGCGACGCACGGATGCACGCCAAGACCGTAGGATCCTACGCAGTGCCGTAGGGGGCCGCACCGCCACTTCCCAGCAAATTCGGGACACTGTTGCTCCTGGGGTATCGGCGAGGACCATTCGCAACCGTCTCCATGAAGCTGGGCTACGGTCCCGCACACCGTTAGGCCGTCTTCCGCTCACGCCCCAACATCGTGCAGCCCGCCTCCAGTGGTGTCGCGACAGGCGTGAATGGAGGGACGAATGGAGACGTGTCGTCTTCAGCGATGAGAGTCGCTTCTGCCTTGGTGCCAATGATGGTCGTATGCGTGTTTGGCGCCGTGCAGGTGAGCGCCACAATCAGGACTGCATACGACCGAGGCACACAGGGCCAACACCCGGCATCATGGTGTGGGGAGCGATCTCCTACACTGGCCGTACACCACTGGTGATCGTCGAGGGGACACTGAATAGTGCACGGTACATCCAAACCGTCATCGAACCCATCGTTCTACCATTCCTAGACCGGCAAGGGAACTTGCTGTTCCAACAGGACAATGCACGTCCGCATGTATCCCGTGCCACCCAACGTGCTCTAGAAGGTGTAAGTCAACTACCCTGGCCAGCAAGATCTCCGGATCTGTCCCCCATTGAGCATGTTTGGGACTGGATGAAGCGTCGTCTCACGCGGTCTGCACGTCCAGCACGAACGCTGGTCCAACTGAGGCGCCAGGTGGAAATGACATGGCAAGCCGTTCCACAGGACTACATCCAGCATCTCTACGATCGTCTCCATGGGAGAATAGCAGCCTGCATTGCTGCGAAAGGTGGATATACACTGTACTTGTGCCGACATTGTGCATGCTCTGTTGCCTGTGTCTATGTGCCTGTGGTTCTGTCAGTGTGATCATGTGATGTATCTGACCCCAGGAATGTGTCAATAAAGTTTCCCCTTCCTGGGACAATGAATTCACGGTGTTCTTATTTCAATTTCCAGGAGTGTATAATCGATTAACAACAAACTCCTCCGTTTTTCAAAAAATTCACTATTACAATCGACGAGTGTTAACATGCATTGTACGTCCCGGATTTTTTCTTATTGCTTTTGGTTCGCAGAAAGGAACTGCAGACCACTAACCTGAGGAAGATGGTTCAAAATGGTTCAAATGGCTCTGAGCACTATGGGACTTAACTTCTGAGGTCATCAGTCCCCTAGAACTTAAAACTACTTAAACCTAACTAACCGAAGGACATCACACACATCCATGCGCGAGGCAGGATTCGAACCTGCTACCGTAGCGGTCGCGCGGTTCCAGACTGCAGCGCCTAGTACGACTCGGCTACCCCGGCCGGCTTGAGGAAGATATGATTACGAAGACGAACAAGAAGATTTCCTGTTCGCACTGAAAGAACTGATTCTGGTGTTATAAGAGAACTTATAGCTGGTGATAACGTTGTCATAACATTGTCAAATTAAGGAATCATTACAAGTTCTTACCCTTTAGGGAGTTTTGTAGCAATTTGGAACGAGCCGGATATTGTATGTGGAAGGGAGAACGCGGCACACGCACACCATCCATTGCTCGCTCACGGCGTTTGAAGTAGCAGGACTGACCTCAGGCAGACACAGCAATTGCGCCGTTTGAAGGCGTGCCTCTGCACAGGCGCAGCCACACACAGTGCGGTCGTCGGACAGAAGCTGTGATCCGTCTGGGTGTCAAAGCACTGGTAAAAATCCCGCTTAACGCCGCGGGCAATTGAAACGCCGACGTTTGCCGCACAGCAGAAACCGGAGCGCGTAAAATGTGTAGCACGTGAAACGTACTGGGAGGAAGGTATTGGAGATTTACGATTACCACCCACTCGTCCCGCGTCGGGCACTAATTGTAAGCGAGGAAGAGTCCGAATAACGAAGTATTTCAGGCAATAACAAAACGGCATTCAGAGTCTCGTTACTCAGTAACGAATATATTCGATATCCAACGACCCTAGACTGCAAGTGAAACACTTATTTCCGGACGTAGGTACCTCCATCTCAAACCAGTAACCAGTTCGTGGTTCCAGAACGTTCTCAACTCGTTTTCCCATCGTACTACTTGGTTTTCTTTTTTCGAAACAAAGTTTGTCTTGATGAAGACGTTATCGAAAACTCAGTACTGTTTCCAGAGTGTCGTATCTCGTTTCGTTGTTTATTTCCAAAGTGTCACATTTCTGCACAGGCAACAGAAACACTTGAGAATGAGCATTTTCTAATATTCTCGCAATGTCTAGGGCCACAACGTTGAAACGAGTCAAAATATGGCCACCTCTTGCAGTTGATGTGGAGCTACTCAGCAGAAGTCTTGAGCACCAAAATTTTGACGATATGAAAGAGCCTTTAAGTAAATTACGGTTAACTAATATTTTATAGCGGCCTGTTCTTTTTGTCAAGCCGAGTGGATGCTGTTACCTGTTTGCTGATGAAGCTGTGGTGTACGGGAAGGTGTCGTCGTTGAGTGACTGTAGGAGGATTCAAGACGACTTGGACAGGATTTGTGATTGGTGTAAAGAATGGCAGCTAACTCTAAATATAGATAAATGTAAATTAATGCAGATGAATAGGAAAAAGAATCCCTTAATGTTTGAATACTCCATTAGCAGTGTAGTCCATTGACACAGTCACGTCGATTAAATATTTGGGCGTAACATTGCAGTGTGATATGAAGTGGGACAAGCATGTAATGGCAGTTGTGGGGAAGGCGGATAGTCGTCTTCATTGGTAGAATTTTGGGAAGATGTGGTTCATCTGTAAAGGAGACCGCTTATAAAACACTAATACGACCAATTCTTGACTACTGCTCGAGCGTTTGGGATCCCTATCAGGTCGGATTGATAGAGTACATAGAAGCAATTCAGAGGCGGGCTGCTAGATTTGTTACTGGTAGGTTTGATCATCACGCGAGTGTTACGGAAATGCTTCAGGAACTCGGGTGGGAGTCTCCAGAGGAAAGGAGGCGTTCTTTTCGTGAATCGCTATTGAGGAAATTTAGAGAACCAGCATTTGAAGCTGACTGCAGTACAATTTTACTGCCGCCAACTTATACTTCGCGGAAAGACCACAAAGATAAGAGAGATTAGGGCTCGAACAGATGCATATAGGCAGTCATTTTTCCCTTGTTCTGTTTGGGAGTGAAAGAGGGAGAGAAGATGCTAGTTCTGGTACGAGGTACCCTCCGCCATGCATCGTATGGTGGATTGCGGAGTATGTAGATGTAGATGTAGAAATAATGATTTGTTAACCTTCTGTATGAAATTTACCACTATTCTTCGACATTTTCAGCCTCATATAAAACTGTTTCCTAAATATAGTGATTTAAATAGTGCTTGAGGTGATGTAAGTAAAAGTCCAACTGATTTTTTAAACTAAACAGATAGCAGTTAAATTACTTTTTAATGACAAATACAGAAAAATGCAAAGAGTTTTCTGCAAAGTAACTTAATCCCAAAACGCAAAAAGTGTTATGTGTCACTTATTAATGATCAGAAATTTGCTCTCCATTACTTCCATATTTATAACACTAAACTGGAGCCATGTGTCACAAACTTGGCTTCAGAATCAAAATGTAAGTTGATTATTTAAAATTCGCGTGTCCTACACGTTTCAGGCACCGAACGTACTTGGTGTGAAATATATAAATGTCGCAGGGAGAGGAACCGCTCCATCGAACCAGGGAAAGCACTTGCTCTCCTGAGGCGATGTGCATCCACGGATGAAGTACGAGGGATATTCTGAAAGTAAGTTCCGATCGGTCAAGAAATGGAAACCACTGTGAAAATCTAATAAAGCTTTGCACATATGTGTTCGCCATTGTCTCTAGTATCGATGTCGGTTGCGTCACTTCGCTCTTTTCAGTTCTGTGCGCATGGTGAGCACACAAAGATGCGTTGAAAATAGTGTCTCCCGCCATTTATGAGGTCCTGGTGAGAGATTTAGCCTGTTGTTATACAACCCACATTACAGAACTGTCATACGGTTCCTACTTCCTGACAATTCACGGTCGCAATCTGCAGTGTTGGGAAGTGTTTGATCAGCCGCACTACGGGTGGTAATTGGCTCCCTCTTTGTTTCATCTCTGCTCTCATTAACTACTGGCTACGAAGACAACATTTTCGCACAGACAACGAGCTAAAGAAGAGCTTAGAGAATTGGCGGGAAGCACAGGCGGCTGCCTTCTATGGCGAGGGCATTGGAAAGTTGGTATAACGGTGCCACAGATGTCCTAGCTGGAGCAGTGACTACGTAGAGAAGTAGCTGGAAGGTGGAGCCAACTGTCGCAAATAAAACATTTCCGATTTTCAATGTAGTTCCCATTTCGCGACTGATTGGAACTTACTTTCTGGACAAGCCTTGTATATACAGCCTCATCACAGGGCAAAATAGGGCTGACTAAGCAGAAGTGGAAATTATGGCAAAACAGAGTAATAATAATTTCAAATAATTTATTGATATAAACTTCACAGTACTTGAAGCATAAAACTTGTGTGTGACAATAAAGATCAGTGCTTACTGGCAAGATCTTGTTTTAAACCTGATGTAGCCCTAGATACAGTGAACAATTACTAATGTCTCTTATATACAGTTCAGTCACATTAACGCGACCACCATCCATGTTCGACGTTAACGTGCAATAATCACTCACACACCGGAAGCATCAGAACTAATACTCTGGAAACAGCGCTGAGCTTTCGATAACGTCATCATCAAGACAAACTCTGCTCCGAAAAAATAAAACCAAGCAGTACGATGGAAAAACGTGTAGACAACGTTCTGGAACCACAAACTGGTTACTAGTTTGAGATGGAGATACCTACGTCTTGGGATAAGTGTTGGGTGGACGCGGAAACATTGCCGTCTTTAATGTAATATGGAAACGGAACAATTTATCTGTCGTCTAAAAGAGCATGATCATTGGCTTTCAGGCCAAATTTGGAAGCATTTCCGAAAGTGTATAATCTGTAACTGTTCACGTGTCTCCGTGGTTAAAGTATACCGTGCGTGACTAAAGGGCGCTATCCGAAACCAATACCGATGCAAATGTGGTGCAGCACGGGCCATAGATGACGGGGGTAAACGACGGCTGCAGAGATGTGTACTGACGAATAGACGTGAACTGCTGAGCAGCTGACTGCCAGATGAACACAGGGGCTAGCAACAGTGTGCCCTCAACAACCGTTCAGCGAAAACCGCTGTGTGCGGGCCTCTGCAGCAGGCAGTCTCGTTCATGCATCTATGCTGACTGCTTACATCACCGACGAAGGCTGGAATCTGCATTCGAATGTCGTAACTGGATGTCCACTAAGTGGCGACAGATGGTCTTTTCAGATGCATCACTCTCCTCTGATGGCCGTTGGCGCGTCCGTTTATCTTTTCCTCGACAAGATGACGCCTACCAACAGGACAGTGCGACGTGTCACACAGCCCTCAGTGTACGTGCGTGGTTCGAGGAGCGTCAGGGTGAGTTCACTACACTCCTCTCGCCACCAAAATCGCTGGATTTAACCGATCTGGAAACTGTGGAACTACTTCGATTGGGCCTTTCATGCCACAGATCGTCAGCTGAGAATCCTAGCGCAGCTGGCTTCGAAACTCGAGACAGTATGGTTCCACATCACTGTTGGTACATTCCAGAACATCATTGACCTTCGCCCACAGCTCGTGGTCTAGTGGCTAGCATTGCTGCCTCTGGATCCCGGGATCCCGGGTTCGATTCCCGACTGGGTTGGGGATTTTCTATGCTCGGGGACTGGATGTTTGTGTTGTCCTCATCATTTCATCATCATTCATGAAAGTGGCGAGATTGGACTAGGGTAAAGATTGTGAATTTGTACGGGCGGTGATAACCGCGCAGTTGAGCGCCCCACGACTTCATCATCATCATCATCATTGACTCTCGTCCTGCTCCTGCATGTCTCGCACTGCAAAAGGTGGTTATTCAGGCTCTTGACAGATGGTCACACTATCCAGTCACGGATAGTGTATAACTCTCAGTTCAGCATTTCTTGGTGGAGACTGCAGATTAGACCTAAGACACTCGCTGAGACACGGTGTAGTGACAT
Organism: Schistocerca serialis cubense; assembly: GCF_023864345.2. Lineage (NCBI taxonomy): Eukaryota > Metazoa > Arthropoda > Insecta > Orthoptera > Acrididae > Schistocerca > Schistocerca serialis. The sequence continues at coordinate 334,380,561 of NC_064645.1, forward strand.
GTGCTCTTGAGGTATTCACTACAGCCATTCACTAACTAACTTAGGCCGTGTGTCTGCTTGTATCCGTGTTTCGTGGTTTGGTGATCACTTGGGTGAATGCTCTGAAAAGCTAATCATTTGCATATCACAGCATCTTCTTCCTGTAGGTTAAATTTCGCATCTGTAGCCCGTCATCTTCGTGGTGTAGCAATTTTAATGGCCAGTAGTGTAGTTTTGGTCAGATTCCACAGAGGGCATAGAGACAAGGACTTCAGAGCATCTTATCCGCATGGCTGAAACGGATCGTGCAGCCACGTATCGATCCCTGAGTCAACAGATGGGGACGTTTGCAAGACAACAACCATCTGCACGAACAGTTCGACGACGTTTGCAGCAGCATCGACTATCAGTTCAGAGACCATGACTGCGGTTACCCTTGACGCTGCATCACAGGCAGGAGCACCTGCGATGGTGTACTCAACGACGAACCTGGGTGCAAGAATGGCAAAACGTAATTTTTTCGGATGAATCCAGGTTCTGTTTACAGCATCATGATGGTCGCGTCCGTGTTTGGCGACATCGCGGTGAACGCAAAAAAATGGTTCAAATGGCTCTGAGCACTATGGGACTTAACATCTATGGTCATCAGTCCCCTAGAACTTAGAACTACTTAAACCTAACTAACCTAAGGACAGCACACAACACCCAGCCATCACGAGGCAGAGAAAATCCCTGACCCCGCCGGGAATCGAACCCGGGAACCCGGGCGTGGGAAGCGAGAACGCTACCGCACGACCACGAGATGCGGGCCGGTGAACGCACATTCGTCATCGCCATACTGGCGTATCACCGAGCGTGATTGTATGGAGTGCCATTGGTTACACGTCTCGATCACCTCTTGTTCGCATTGACGGCACTTTCAACAGTGGACGTTACATTTCAGATGTATTACGACCTGTGGCTCTACCCTTCATTCGATCCCTGCGAAACCCTACGTTTCAGCAGGATAATGCACGACCGCATGTTGCAGGTCCTGTACGGGCCATTCTGGATACAGAAAATGTTGAACTGCTGCCCTGGCCAGCACATTCTCCAGATCTCTCACCAATTGAAAAGGTCTGGTCAATGGTGGCCGAGCAACTGGCTCGTCACAATACGCCAGTCACTAATCTTGATGAACTGTGGTATCGTGTTGAAGCTGCATGGGCAGCTGTACCTGTACACGCCATCCAAGCTCTGTTTGACTCAATGCCCAGGCGTATCAAGGCTATTACTACGGCCAGGGATGATTGTTCTGGGTACTGATTTCTCAGGATCTATGCACCCAAATTGCGTGAAAATGTAATCACATGTCAGTTCTAGTATAATATATTTGTCCAATGAATACCCGTTTATCATTTGCATTTCTTCTTGGTGTAGCAATTTTAATGGCCAGTAGTGTATGTTTTGAATGAGTCAGAGGTAGCTAGGGACTCTTCTATGTATTTTTGTCCCTTATCTCCCCTTGTACACAGCGCTAACATTTTCGTTCCTTCGCGAAGTGTCATTTAGTAAATACGCTCTTCAGTTGTTAATGGATGTCCTTCTGAGAAGGGGCAAAACCTGCGAGTCAGAGTACATAAAATCTTCAGGACAGGACAGAGACCGAGCGTCTTTATCGTCGATGCATACCATGAAATGCGACCTCGGCCGGCGCGTGGCCTTGGCCGGCACAGCCGCGCAGAGCCAACGCAACGGCAGCGGCTTTGACCTCCCCGCTGGTCAGCTGTTGGCGCGGACGTAGCATGCCGCTGAAATATTCAGCAGCCCGCTGACGTCAGCCGCGGCTTGCTTCCGGACTAATTCACCTGCTCCGTCCATTTCTAGGTACCCGCCTGCCTACATACCCTACACTGGCCAATCCAGTGTTAGGTACAGACCGCTTTTGCCGCATTCTGTTTTCGCCTTCATACATTTACACTCGGCGAATCACCGTGAAGCGGGTGGAAGGTCGCGAGATAGCGCACAGCCATGAGTGCAGACACAGAGGACGCTCAGTTACTTTGCTCCGCAAATAGCAAAACTTGTCTACAACTTTCTGTGTCTCATTTCCTAATCTAATCGCCTCAGCATTACCTGATTTCAGTTGTCTACATTCCATTATTTTTTGTATACTTTTAATTACTTCCACCTTGCACCTTCTTTTAAAGAAACCACTCACCCCATTCCACTGATATTCCATTCCTTTGCCGCCTGACAGAATTACAGTGACACTGGCAAACCTTAAACTTTAACTGCCTTTCCATCCTAACACACTCCCGTGTTTCCAGGTCCTCTTTTCTGATTCTTAACTCAGTGCTAGCAATGAATAAATGTTTATGCAACATTTTTGAAGGCATTTCGTTACGTTCACACACTCCACATGGTCCTACTATTTTTTCTTCTCTTCATTTCCCTGCTGAAAAATTTCATTCCCCATCACAGTTATATTTTCGTCTTTCTTCATTATCTGAATAATTTCCTTTATGTCTTCTTCATATGCAGAGCTACTTGTCATGTTAACTTGTACTATTGCAATGCTTGTTGCCTTCATGTTTCTTCTGGCTACGATAATGTGAACACTATGCTGTTGATGGTAGCTTGCCGACATTTCTTATTTACAGTTAGGCCAACTTCTGCATCAGACCTATTGGATTTTGTTTTGATAAACTTACTCTCCTGTCCAGAAGTCGTGTCCTTCCAGCCAAAACACTTCACTAATTTCCACTATGTCTAACGTCAACCTAGTCATTTTCCTTTTCAGACCTGGATGAGCGGTTCTAGGCGCATCAGCCCGGAACCGCGCTGCTCCTACGGTCACAGGTTCGAATCCTGTCTCGAGCATGGTTAGATTTAAGTAGTTCTAGGTCTAGGGACTGTTGACCACAGATAGTGCTTAGAACCATTTGAACTTTTCAACTTCCCTAACCTACCTACCGAACTACGGGAGCTAATACACGTCGTTTCGACCCGTAAAAAGGCAGATTTGTTTTTTCGGTTGACAATATCCTCACGATTACTCACCCGGATATCCGTATGGGAGATTTATTTCAGCTCTGGAATATTTTATTTGAAATGATGCTTTCACCATTAAGTAGTACAACAGAGACATCCTCGGGAAATAAAATGGCAGTAGTTTCCACTTGCTTTCAGCCATTCGCAGTAAGAACATAGCAACAACCTGTTGGATGATGTTATAACGCTAGATCAGTCAGTCGTGCAAAATGTTGTCCCTGGAACTACTGTTAATTCTCTTTCCTCTCTTCAGGAATCAAATGTTCCTCGAGCGTTTCACTATGCTGTTAAGAGTATTTCATCTGTCTTTTCCTATTTTCTTATTAGTTTTTAGACTCTCTCCTGTGTTACTTCCGTCTGATTCTGTGTTGGTAAGCCTGTACTCTCATGCCTAGATTTGGTTGCATCTTCTACTGACTGTCTGAATCGTTGAGGTACGCAACCTACACTACTGCAACAAACTCCCTGATTCTTTGAAGGGGAGGTGGGAGGAGTTTGCTATAGTAAATATCATTTGTAAGATCGTAAAACTCCTGCAAGGGTAGAAGGATGAACAACATCAGCTGTATGCAATTAAGCCTGATGAGCGAAAATCTCCAATAGCTTGATAGGGTGTTGGTCCACATTTGCTACACAATACAGCAACGATTCTGCGTGTCATGGATTCGATGAGTCCTTGGTAGGCTTCCAGAGGTATGTGGCACCAAATGTCTGTTCACTGATTAAGAAATTCCCATAGCCAGTGGTTTGAGGGTGCCGAGCTGGTGTCCAATAGTGTTACGGATGTGTTCCGTCCATATCAGGCGCATGTGACTGCCAAGACGTCTGTTGTGTACGACTTTCGCTACAGAGCGGTGTGGTAGGTATTGTTAAGAGAAAGCTGGACAGGAACGAAAATGATTAGCGAACAAGGTAAATGGCCGAGCGGTTCTAGGCGCTACAGTCTGGAACCGCGCGACCGCTACGGTCGCAGGTTTGAATCCTGCCTCGGACATGGATGTGTGCGATGTCCTTAGGTTAGTTAGGTTTAAGTAGTTCTACGTTCTAGGGGACCGATGACCTCAGAAGTTAAGTCCCATAGTGCTCAGAGACATTTTTTTTTAACAAGGTAAAACAAGATCGTGCTTCTCCAAGCATACGAAGTCTCATTACAACTAAGGCAGCTCATCAGTGTCACCAAGGAACAGTCTTGCTATACTGAGCGTGAACTATGGCCTAGGAGGCGGGAGTAGACAGCAAGCGTTACGTGGCGAAGTGGCTCGGAGAAGTAGTTAGCTTAGCAGCTGTCGCTGGCCGTCCTATATAGCGGCCGCTCATGGTACGGAACCGCTGGAGGCGTAGCTTATCACACACCACTGGGCTCACCAGGTCCGGTGCAACCACTATCAGCCTCAAACCCAAATTTGCAATTCCGTTACCAACTTGGAGTGCCACTGGGATGGTCTCGATACGTGACACCACAACATCAAAGTTAATCCAGTACCGTGCATCTCAAACCACCGTTGCACAATTCTGGCTTTGTGACATGGACGATGCCCAACCGGAAAATTTCATCGCGATCAAGGAGGAATGCAAGAATGAAGGAATGCAAGAGGTCTGCTGTAATTTTCACGGTGTCCACAGTTGTCACGATGTCTTCACTTACTACCAAAGGCTCCTTTAAACCTCAGGTAAGTGTCCCTCATAACATAATACTGGTCTCACCAGCCTGTATCAGTTGCACGGTGTATGTTTCGAACAGCTATCTATCTGGATGACAGGTATCTGGACACTATCATCGATATGGTGAAGGAAGAAACGTGATTCAGCAGACCAGCCGACACGTTTCCAGGGATCTAAGGTCTGATCTGGATGGTCCGAATCACTGCAATCGTAATTTACAATGCCTTTACATCAATGCCCTAATAAGTTGGGGTTGTCCGCTGCCGAGTCCCAGTGCGATATATCGGTTGACCTGTTTAGCATATCCCTAAGATGCTAGAAGACCGATCTCCTCTGATGTCCAGAGAAGGGACGCTCACCATACGATCATGCAAATTCAGGAGAAACAGTATCGTGCAACGGATAAAGTCCGGACTACAAAAGGAAACTAGCGACCTTTGTAACAGTTTGTTTTATTACCATAGGACGTTGAACAAATGATTTATTCACTGAATTAATCGTGTAAACTGATAACTAAACGAAAGTTTGGCACAGGTGGGCTGGAGCGTGGCTCAGGTGGTCTGTAACATGACGTGTTTACATTTGGCGGGTTTTGTATAGTTCAATGCAAATGTCTTTCAGACATACGTGCGTGCTTGCATACACACATGCACTCACTGCCAAAACAAGGCCACTTGGCGAAAAAAAAAGTGTCTCTCCCTATGCGGAAATTAAACGACGGTGTGCAAGCACTATGGGACCTCAACACATAGTGACATATGGAAGCTTGGATCAATCTGGGATGCGTGCACGGATAGCCCAGGTGATTAACGCGACCGTTCGCGATAAGCAAGAAATCCGGGTATTCACAATTTGCGAATACATTTCACGATCAAATAAAACAATTGATCTTCAGCAGCGTCTTTTCCTTCAGACGTGCATAAATGTTGAAGGACATTTTCATCGAACTATACAGAAAACGTCAAATGCAGACACTACACCAACGGTACAAATGTCCGTGCATTATAAGCTGTCTGTAGGCGGAACGGTGTTCACAGCGTCAGGCAGAAACTGGAAATAGACAACAGAGTGAGGGTGAATGTTGAGCAGAGCACGCTACCCAACCGAAATGAAAGTCTCGACGCCAAGCAATATGACTGAGAGCCTAAAGATCATGGCTATAAAATGCAGAGCCAGCAGCACTTCTTCATCTTCGATTCTGTGGAACAAAACTCTTCTTCTGCTAGCTCTTTGCTTTACTCGTTTTAATAGGTGATGGTATGGAAGAAAAAGTAAAAACTGTCGAGTAAATAAAAGCCCTGAAGTGGGTACCTGACAAACGACGAGTACTTGTTCATCTTCGCTGCTGCGAAACACATCTCTCCTACTGAACACATGAGCTCAAATCTCTTAAAGTATTCACTTTAGAGTAATGTTTACTAGAATTATGTCTTTTGAATGACCGTACTGTCATAGCACTGAATTTTGACCTTTTCTCCTTGAATACAATATAGTTTTGTACAGCGTAACTGCCACCGTTGTATGCTCTAATTTTGAACAGTTTATTTCGTTCTTCTCCAGAAATCTGAAACATTCAACTCAATAGGCTCGCTTGGGTGCAGAAGTGGAAAGTATTTCATTTTGCGTTCCGAGTGACACTAGGTAAGCCACCAAGTTATAGGTAGTCAGAAACGAAGTGCATGGGTCTATAGTGGGGACGCTCAGACAGCGGCATTTCGACATCCAGTTCAGGCAGAGATTGCTGGCACTGACATGCACGCAGTCAGCGTATCATATCTTCGACAAAAGTCGATTTTTGTTCTTGTAAATACTGGCAGCAGCTAAACGGACACTAGCTTCTAACCTGTTCTCCTTTTCCTCGCTATTTCGTGATGAACCGTCTGCATTCGTCAATCTGGCATACTTTCGAGTTATGTTTGGAATACTTTCGAGTTTTGTGCCACGTTTTCCGGCTACTATCGATGGATGGTTTAGAGCGGTCATGCCCGGGGTGGTACTTGGTTTCTTCATCTTTCGCAGGGGTTTGCTCGTACACGGGTTATATTTTTCCCTCTAGCACTTCGTTGCGAAGTAGATCTCTCTATTATAAAGGCTACGTCTCGTACATATAACGCCCTCCCTCTCCCCACCTAATCCCCTATCCATATACCCCATTTATTGAACAGTTTTATTAGAAGCAACTGCAATCATGTAATCTGACATCTTTATGATCTAGTGAGCAACGGGAGCCATCGGTTCGTTGTTTTAAGTGCAACATCATATGGTATGTTTCAGTTGTAATGGGGTGTTTCGTCTCTAGTATGTTGATTGGTTCTTTTAGATCGTGGCTCAGTCCTGGTCGTTTATCGTTTATGTACAATGTCAGTTGCGAAGTGACATTTACATCCTTGGTGGAAACACCTATTTTCCCATTGTAGTATGAAATTTTTCAAGATTTTAATATTTTGGAATGTATTATCGACAGTAACATCTTCGAAATTTCCTGCCAACTGAAGCTGTGTGCCGGACCGATATTCGCAACTGTGACATTTTGCCGTTGGTAGCGTACTTGCCTGCAAAAGGCAAATGGTTCCAGGTTCGGAACCCGGTCCAACGCACAGTACCTCTTCTCCTACCTTCCGAACTTCGCAGAAGTTCTCCTGCATACCTGCGGAATTAACATTCCTGCAGGAGAGTGTCCGAACGTGAGTCGGGTCTGGATAGCTCTGTCGGTAGAGTGCTTGGTCGCGAAAGATAGGGGTCGCAGATTCTAGTCCCGATCCAAAATGCAGCTTTAATCTGCTGGGAAAATTCAGTTATGCTTACACTAATCAACTGAGTGAAAAATCATTTAGAAGAAGTCTGTGGACCAAAACACCTCTATTTTCGCCGATGTCCAATTATTTTGTCAGTTTCTATTTCGCTAATGTTATCGTGTTGTTGGTGACATCATCTACTGGTCATTTTCACCATGTTTATCACATCTTCGGTCTACGGGTGTCTTATCGCATCGTTAACTAATCTTCACCTATTGTGGTTAATACGTTAGGTGTTGCTGGGTGATACTGCACAGCGGGTAAACGTACGCTTTCAGTATTTTCTTCGCATCCTTCCTCTGATCCTTGTGAGTAACAAACAGGAACAAAACGACAGACACCATTTGAGCTGAAGAATCAGAGAGTGAGTTAAATAGAACAGACAATAATTATTAGTAGTTTACATTTATCTGAAGATGTTATTAAAACTTCTAATTCATTGAATTATTGCAATTCACTTTCTAAATATAGCAGTTTGCTTTCTGAATGTAATAGTTTTGCGTAAAGAATCTGATTACTTAGCGTGTTCCGGCAGACAAGTGAAATGATGCGCTGAAAGAAAGAAAGATGCGCACCCCAGCGAATAAGAAGCTGAAATGAAGAAGAAAGTAAGGAATGAAAATAAACAATATACTGGCTTGAATAACAAGAATGGATGTTTTATTACGCAGACAGAAAGGAAGACAAAGAAAACCGGAATTAATCATGTAACAACAGAGTCATTGGGGGTTTCGGGTGATTTCAGTATTTTTGATTGATCCACAAATCCTGAAAGAAATTGCAAACAAAAAATTTTACTTCTTTGCGCTATCGCAATATACGTAAATATCTTGAGAAATCCCATCAAAAAAAAATCTTAACAGCAAACCCTAACAGCACAACCCTGGCAGGGTCGAAATTATGAGAGGCACCCACATGCCTTGCTCATACTGTGGCATCAAGCACTCAGGCCTGCAAGATGAGTGGTCTGCCAAGCGAGTGGATTTGTTGTTATTTCTCGTGTAACATCAGTGACTGATTATGAGCTCTAGTACCCACAATTAAGCTACAAATTATTCTCCTGTTTGAATATTACGCAATGGAAACGGATAACGCACTTCTGACTATTAGTAATTTACACAACTCTGATCGTTCACTACGCTCTGGCAATACCACATTTTCTTTCTTACCCAACGGCTTTGACCAACACGTGGCCATCGCAATGAATATGAATGGCGCACACATTATAAATTCTGGATATCATGACTACACACTATTTGAAGAACAAGTCCACCAATCTTTTTCTTTTCACTATCTTTTTTATTCTGATAAATTCTATTATGGTTCAAAGATAACCTCAACACGCCATTGCATTTTATACAACAATTACACATGAGAAACTCCGCCCAGTGGGCATGGCTTTACATTGCTGATTCTCTGTCTTATGGTCTCGTAATTGTCTAACACTACAGTGCACTTTCTGGATAGGATGGTGGATCTTTTGCTATATCTCACACTTCGACTCTCACACCCATCATCACGAAAATATCCTCCAGACCGAGCGGTACAAAAAGGAACACGCATAACCCACTGCCTCTGAACCTATCGTGCTACTCTCCCATGCAAACCACACTTACTGTACTTAAATTACTTGAAATACATCACACTGCCAACATACATCACAAAGAATAGTCACAACGTTAGAATCACTTCACTTTCAGCTTTCCCACTTCAATTAGTATTCATCCCAGTTTCACACGACACTGCCCCACTTCGTTACTTTTCTTTCCTACTACGAACTCTGGAGGATATATGCACGTCTTCCTGTGCAATGCGAGCCAAGTGGCGTTGCTGGATAGACGGCTGACTTACCTTGCTTCTCTCTCAGAGTATTAGAAAAAAATGTCTCTGAGCACTATGGGACTTAACATCTGAGGTCATCAGTCCCATAGACTTAGAACTACTTAAACCTAACTAACCTAAGGACATCACACACATCCATGCCCGAGGCAGGATTCGAACCTGCGATCGTAGCGGTCGTGCGGTTCCAGAATTAAGCGCCTAGAACCGCTCGGCCAGTCCGGCTGGCCAGAGTATTAGAGTTTGAATCCAGCGTCACACGGAAACATAACACGCAAAGTAATATTAAGAACATATTCGTCACACACTCAAGTCCTCAACTGATACCATGGACGAGTACTTCTCTTTATCCTTTGTCTCATACACAGATTGAGACTCACACAGTACTCACCACGTGGAAGTACTCGTCTCTAATTTCAAGTCCTGCACACGCCATTTCTTAAATATTTCCATCTTATAGTACACACGCCAGTAATTCAGCTTAACTTTAGCACTCGGAAGTATTTCAACTTAGTACTAGCACTCGCAAGTATTCCAAATTATTGCTACACGTGGTTTCACTGTGACCGTTGGTCACTTCCGAAGATTACTACAATCCCTTTAATATTACCTGCCTGTCATTTAATTCTCCCCCCAAAAGTTAATGAAATAGAGAAATAATTATTCCAAACTACTATTAAGTATTTCACATGCATACCATTTTCTTTACTCTTTTGTCTTAAAGGAGCACACCTAAGACAGGTCTTATCAACACAAGATCCGGCGCCAAAGTACTGAAACATGGCCGTTCTTCAGGTCCTCTCGCACCTCTGTCGAGGTGGGGGAGCACCATGCTACCGTATTGGTCAGCCACATTTCAGGCGCTCAAAGCGCAGGTAAATTTCATCTCTTTGGTTCCACCAAAGGTGACCAAAGGACCGTCTCAAAGATGATCATATATTGAACATTCACTATCTGCGGTTAGCAGACGACCATACATTCATTCATTCATTTCACAGATCTCACGAAATTGGATGTAGGGATTTATTTTGTGGGAGTGCACATGTGATCAATTAAATAAATAAATTGTTATTCTTTCACACACTGGTATCCGGCTTTGGTGTATTAAGTGAAATTGAGTTATTATTACAAAAAATATGTTGTTCTGACAAGAATAACGAAGAATGTTGTACCTATTTTCAATGTCGGGCGGTACAATACCCTTTCAAGTTCAGTTGATCAACGACGGATAATTTCTCTATCAGGTGGAAAATCCCAACCGCATCTTTGTAATATTTCTAGATAAACGTCATTGCAATGTGGTTACTTCTGAAATGGTAGTAGATTTCAATTCTGTACAGTAAACTTAGAGAAACTGCATAACCTTACATAAGTTGCTTTTACGTTACTTGTTACGAATGTGTCAAAATAATAATTTTTGTTAAAGTGCGCACTGTCCCCATTCTTTCTCTTATATCGGATCTACCCCAGGGTTGTGCTTGCGTATTGTTTTGTAAATGTTAAACTGACTTATAGAGTCAGCAGTATCGTTGTTAGTACACTGTGGTGAGCTTTGGAAATGAAATAGCTTAGGGTAGTAATGAAGGTTCTTTTCATGTGGGCAGGTGTTAGATTATGATACGAATTTGGACGGATGAGATTATGTTCTTCGATAATGGTATGTGACATTCAGTGATTGCCCAATTCATGATGTAGTAGGATATGTTTAACACCTGCTTACCAAGGGAGGCATAAGTATGCAGCTTGCTTACTACGCCAAGGCAAGCATTAACATAATTTCTGGTTTACGTTGCTGCTTTAGCTTGTGATGGAGGTGTAATGGCTGGAAACACGGTTTGGCCCTTCAATTTAGCGCTATACGACTTTTTAGTGGTATGTGTCCTTCTTACCTTCGGTTCAGGCGGAGGTAAATTTTACTTTCTGATCATCTTCATTCGGGAACGCATGTCGGTAAACCGACTTTTAGACAGATTTTAGGGTTTTGATCAACCACACTAGTCGTCTCAGAATTTCTATCCGGTTTACGATGTATTATTTGACATTGATATATCTCCATCCTTCTGCTGAGAAGCGCTTATGGCGTTTTTTGCTTCTGAGATATGTACACTCCTGGAAATGGAAAAAAGAACACATGACACCGGTGTGTCAGACCCACCATACTTGCTCTGGACACTGCGAGAGGGCTGTACAAGCAATGATCACACGCACGGCACAGCGGACACACCAGGAACCGCGGTGTTGGCCGTCGAATGGCGCTAGCTGCGCAGCATTTGTGCACCGCCGCCGTCAGTGTCAGCCAGTTTGCCGTGGCATACGGAGCTCCATCGCAGTCTTTAACACTGGTAGCATGCCGCGACAGCGTGGACGTGAACCGTATGTGCAGTTGACGGACTTTGAGCGAGGGCGTATAGTGGGCATGCGGGAGGCCGGGTGGACGTACCGCCGAATTGCTCAACACGTGGGGCGTGAGGTCTCCACAGTACATCGATGTTGTCACCAGTGGTCGGCGGAAGGTGCACGTGCCCGTCGACCTGGGACCGGACCGCAGCGACGCACGGATGCACGCCAAGACCGTAGGATCCTACGCAGTGCCGTAGAGGACCGCACCGCCACTTCCCAGCAAATTAGGGACACTGTTGCTCCTGGGGTATCGGCGAGGACCATTCGCAACCGTCTCCATGAAGCTGGGCTACGGTCCCGCACACCGTTAGGCCGTCTTCCGCTCACGCCCCAACATCGTGCAGCCCGCCTCCAGTGGTGTCGCGACAGGCGTGAATGGAGGGACGAATGGAGACGTGTCGTCTTCAGCGATGAGAGTCGCTTCTGCCTTGGTGCCAATGATGGTCGAATGCGTGTTTGGCGCCGTGCAGGTGAGCGCCACAATCAGGACTGCATACGACCGAGGCACACAGGGCCAACACCCGGCATCATGGTGTGGGGACCGATCTCCTACACTGGCCGTACACCACTGGTGATCGTCGAGGGGACACTGAATAGTGCACGGTACATCCAAACCGTCATCGAACCCATCGTTCTACCATTCCTAGACCGGCAAGGGAACTTGCTGTTCCAACAGGACAATGCACGTCCGCATGTATCCCGTGCCACCCAACGTGCTCTAGAAGGTGTAAGTCAACTACCCTGGCCAGCAAGATCTCCGGATCTGTCCCCCATTGAGCATGTTTGGGACTGGATGAAGCGTCGTCTCACGCGGTCTGCACGTGCAGCACGAACGCTGGTCCAATTGAGGCGCCAGGTGGAAATGGAATGGCAAGCCGTTCCACAGGACTACATCCAGCATCTCTACGATCGTCTCCATGGGAGAATAGCAGCCTGCATTGCTGTGAAATGTGGATATACACTGTACTAGTGCCAACATTGTGCATGCTCTGTTGCCTGTGTCTATGTGCCTGTGGTTCTGTCAGTGTGATCATGTGATGTATCTGACCCCAGGAATGTGTCAATAAAGTTTCCCCTTCCTGGGACAATAAATTCACGGTGTTCTTATTTCAATTTCCAGGAGTGTATTTAGGTTATTTCGTTTTAATGATCAGATTTCTTCGTCTTGAAGTTTGAATGTTTAGTGAAATTTTAACCAGATATGAAACCCCGTGGCAAAATAAAACTGTGTACCGGACAAGGAGTCTTCTCTGGAACCTTACATTCGGAAAAATTCATGCTTCTGTGTCCTTAATCAGCGTTAAAAATTTAGAACGTGCTACAGTTTGTGAAATAAATGAGAGAAAGATATTTAACAGTCACCACGACAAATCGGCTTTGACAGAATAACAAAGAAAGAAATTCGATTAAGAAAAAGCAAATAACAAGTATCTGAGGAGACCATACTGCCTACGCGAGCGAAGAGGCGGGCGCTAACGTGGTAATCATTTAAAACCGCTCAACAGTGGAGAGCGAAAATTTTCCCTATAAAAATAAACATATGCAACGCAAACAGAGATCTTCCATAACTCAGCTCGCTCTGTTATTCTATGAGATTCAGTGCATCGTAGACAGAGGCGTTCATATTCATGCCGCTTTCGTTGACATCCGGAAGGCACTAGATACAGTTCGACACCTTCATTTATTGAACTAACCGAGTGTAGGACAATATTTCTAATTAGATCTTACGTCCTTGCTGACAGAACTGAAAAAGTCGTTGTTAAAGGAACGAAATCAATAAATGTAAAGATAATGTCGGGAGCATCTCAGTGGAGTGTTATAAAGCCACTATTAGTTACTATTTATATCAATGATGTAATGTCTAACTTAGAGGATCAGTTTGTGTATTCACTGACGATGCTGTTGCCTACAGGAAGGCTGCAACGTAAGAGGACTCTGGCGAGTTGCAGGAAGACCTGCAGAGAACCGACGGTCGATGAAGGCACTGGTAGTTTACCACGAACGTAAATACACTCCTGGAAATTGAAATAAGAACACCGTGAATTCATTGTCCCAGGAAGGGGAAACTTTATTGACACATTCCTGGGGTCAGATACATCACATGATCACACTGACAGAACCACAGGCACATAGACACAGGCAACAGAGCATGCACAATGTCGGCACTAGTACAGTGTATATCCACCTTTCGCAGCAATGCAGGCTGCTATTCTCCCATGGAGACGATCGTAGAGATGCTGAATGTAGTCCTGTGGAACGGCTTGCCATGCCATTTCCACCTGGCGCCTCAGTTGGACCAGCGTTCGTGCTTGACGTGCAGACCGCGTGAGACGACGCTTCATCCAGTCCCAAACATGCTCAATGGGGGACAGATCCGGAGATCTTGCTGGCCAGGGTAGTTGACTTACACCTTCTAGAGCACGTTGGGTGGCACGGGATACATGCGGACGTGCATTGTCCTGTTGGAACAGCAAGTTCCCTTGCCGGTCTAGGAATGGTAGAACGATGGGTTCGATGACGGTTTGGATGTACCGTGCACTATTCAGTGTCCCCTCGACGATCACCAGTGGTGTACGGCCAGTGTAGGAGATCGGTCCCCACACCATGATGCCGGGTGTTGGCCCTGTGTGCCTCGGTCGTATGCAGTCCTGATTGTGGCGCTCACCTGCACGGCGCCAAACACGCATTCGACCATCATTGGCACCAAGGCAGAAGCGACTCTCATCGCTGAAGACGACACGTCTCCATTCGTCCCTCCATTCACGCCTGTCGCGACACCACTGGAGGCGGGCTGCACGATGTTGGGGCGTGAGCGGAAGACGGCCTAACGGTGTGCGGGACCGTAGCCCAGCTTCATGGAGACGGTTGCGAATGGTCCTCGCCGATACCCCAGGAGCAACAGTGTCCCTAATTTGCTGGGAAGTGGCGGTGCGGTCCCCTACGGCACTGCGTAGGATCCTACGGTCTTGGCGTGCATCCGTGCGTCGCTGCGGTCCGGTCCCAGGTCGACGGGCACGTGCACCTTCCGCCGACCACTGGCGACAACATCGATGTACTGTGGAGACCTCACGCCCCACGTGTTGAGCAATTCGGCGGTACGTCCACCCGGCCTCCCGCATGCCCACTATACGCCCTCGCTCAAAGTCCGTCAACTGCACATACGGTTCACGTCCACGCTGTCGCGGCATGCTACCAGTGTTAAAGACTGCGATGGAGCTCCGTATGCCACGGCAAACTGGCTGACACTGACGGCGGCGGTGCACAAATGCTGCGCAGCTAGCGCCATTCGACGGCCAACACCGCGGTTCCTGGTGTGTCCGCTGTGCCGTGCGTGTGATCATTGCTTGTACAGCCCTCTCGCAGTGTCCGGAGCAAGTATGGTGGGTCTGACACACCGGTGTCAATGTGTTCTTTTTTCCATTTCCAGGAGTGTAAGTGTAACGTGCTGCGCATAAACGGGGGAAGAGATCCGCTGACGTTCCGTTATACTATTGGAGATAAGTCACTGTGAACATTAATTATTTTAAAGTACACTCTGAGACAAAAAAAAAAACACGCACTACGAAGAAATTATCCGAATTTGACGAAAAGCGGTAGATGTGATGTAGATGAACAGAAAAAGAAATAATTACAATATCAGAAAAACTGGACGATTTATTCAAGAGAAAGAGTTTCACAAACTGAGCAAGGCAATAACGCGGTGGTCCACCTCCGGCCATTATGCAGGTAATTTTCGATTGTTGGACTTGGCATTGACTGACAGAATTGCTGGAAGTCCTCCTGGGGCATATCCTGCCAGATTCTGTCCAGTTCGCGAGATGGTTGGAGGGACCTGCTCATAACGCTCCAAACGTTCTCCGTTGAGGAGAGATACGGTCACCTTTTTGGCCAAGATAGGATTTGGATAGCACGAAGACAAGCACCAAGACATCTCGACGTGCACGGCCGGTCGTTATCTAGCTGAAATGTAACGCCAGGGTTGCTTCCATCAAGGGCTACAAAACAGGACATAGAATATCGCTGAAGTGGCGCTGTGTCACAAGACCCGTAGGGACGGGAAAAACCAAAAGTTTACAACCGATACCGGCATTTTAGTTCTGAATAACCGGTATTTTTCGGTATTTGTTTTGGTTTCGGGTATAACACGCGTTTGTTACTTTTTACTAATACTGAGTAAAAAAAGAAACTACCGATTACCTACAACAGCTGTGCTAAAATATTTCCTTTTCAAACAAACATTTTTTTAAAAGGATAAACTTTTGTTCACAAAATTTTATTGGTTTAAACTATTGACTTATCATGCAAAATGGGAAAAGCGATCAGTACTAACTACTATTTTAATAACAATGCCAAAAGGAACGAGGACGAAACACGTGACGTAAGAATGTTGCAGAATAGCTGAAACAATAATGTCCGTATTTCCACGTGTCGAGGCTTACGGCACGCGTGTACGTGCAGCGTGGAACACTCGCCCCCATCTAGTGTGCACGTCAGTTCCTCGCTGTCGTCGCCGGACATCCATTGCATTAGAGAATGGCACAAACCATAGTATGGAGAAAATTTTACGAAGTGACATTACAATGCGTACAATGCTCCATTTCCTTTAAGAGGGTAAAGATTTTTCTACCATTTCTACGAAATAGTAAAAGAGGGGGGAAAATATTGTAACATAATAAACTAAAAACTTAACAACAGATCATTCACAGTTGTTGTTGTTGTGGTTTTCAGTCCAGAGACTGGTTTGATGCAGATCTCCATGCTACTCCATCCTGTGCAAGCTTCTTCTTCTCCCAGTACTTACTGCAATCTACATCCTTCTGCATCTGCTTAGTGCATTCATCTCTTCGTCCCCGTCTACGATTTTTATCCTCCACGCTACCCTCCAATACTAAATTGATGATCCCTTGATGCCTCAGAACATGTCCTAACAACCGATCCCTTCTTCTAGTCAATTTGTGCCACAAATTTCTCTTCTTCCCAATTCTATTCAATACCTCCTCATTACTTACGTGATCTACCCATCTAATCTTCAGTGATATTCTGTAGCACCATATTACGAAAGCTTCTACAATAAAAATATAAAGTCGCTGATGTACTGCCTGTGTCTATGTAATATGTTTTTCTCTGCTTGTAGCCCTTCAAAACGGGTAAGTTAGGAAGAAAAACGAAGATTTTCAGCATCATATTTCACCCTTTTGCACTGTCTATTCTTAATCCCCAATAACAACATACGTTTTGAGCAGGGTGTCAAAAATTGGAATCAGTAAGACAATACCAAGGACTTTTTTGTGATATTCAACCCTTTATCACTTTCCGAGAAGAGCAGCGAACAATGAAAGGATTAAATTTTCTTTTATTTGTCTATTTAATACTTTGATTCTATATGTCTCGTAATTGAAAGAGCCAGAATTTTCCAGTTTTTGTTCGATTTTCACGTTCATCAAAGGAAAAAATAGGAATGAAAAATCGAAAATCGCTTTTTTCAGAAACCCGTTACTTTGAGCGGTTTTAAGAATCAGGTTAAACTGGCATGGAAAAAACCGATATAAGCAAAAACCGGTTGTTTGAGCAATAAACGCCATCCCCACTGAAGGATGCCGTAAATGACAACCAAGGGGTTCTGCTCTGAAAACGGATGGCACCTCCTTGTTGCCGAGACGCATGTCGGGAGATAGTCCGGATGGTTTCCCACCGCTGTCCTGAATATCTCCAGACGTCTCTTCAGCCTTGAATCTCATTCACTGGTGTAGAATTATCTTCATCGATTAGTCTACTTCAAATTAACTCCAGATTACAAGAGAAGACAGCATGGAGTGATGGTGTGGAGTGCCATTGCTTTTTATAGCAGGAACCGCTAGGTTGTCATCCGGGGCATATTTAGAACAGAGCGGTACATCGACGATATTCTACGCCTCGTTTTGTTGCCCTTCATAGCAAGCCATCTTGGGCTTGAGCAAGATAAGGCCCGCCTGCCACAAGGCAAGAGTTTCTAATGCTTGTCTTGGTGTTCGCCAAATCCTGCCTTGGCCAGCTGGGTCGTCGAATCTCTCCCCCAGTTGAGAACATTTGGCCCCTCCAACCAGATCGGGATTTTGACGATGTAACGTACAAATTGGACAGACCGTGGCACGCCATACCTCAGGAGGACATCGAACAAATCCATCTATCAATGCCAAGCCGAATAACTGCGTGCATCAGGATCAGAGGTCGACCGACGCGTTGTTGACTTGCTCAGGTTGTGATGCGCTTTCTCTTCAATAAATAATCCGATTTTCTGAGGTTGTAACCATTTTCTTGTTTGCACATATGCATCACGTCTACCCATTTCCGTCCCATTCGAATAACTCCTTTGTGTTGTGTCTTGTTTGTCTCTGTATATCTATTAATGAGCATACGGAGCAACCTTAAGTGAAATGACCACATAAAAAAATGTGGGTACAGCAAATGAACTGAGATACTTCGGGTGAATGTTAAAAAATGTAATTCATCCACGAAAGAAGTGGCTTATGCACACATGTTCGAGTCGTTCTTATCGAGTATGGCTCATCTGTCTGGGATTATTAAGAGATTGGATTAACAGAAGAGATTGAGAAGATCGAACGAAGAGTCGGCACGAGAGCGCTACAGATATGTTCAACAATGTCCAGTGATAGACGTTACATACTTGCGAAGTGATCACGGCGAGGAAATCACAGTAACTATATGACATACAGAACCTTCTCCCCACGTGCCATATGTCTCTGAAGAAATGGGAAAGAGGTAAATAGTTATGCCAGAGGTTCCATCCGACACACTGCTTATGGAGTAGATGTATATGTGTTATTATGCTGACTGCGTGACTGAAAACATAACAAGCCTGCCGCAATTTGAACAGCCTGAATGCTCCCTCAAAATTATACTAGAAATCGTCAAGCATAGCATACGCGGCAAGCTTGCAGCTACATGTCAACTTAAAGCAGTAACAATCTCCACTTCAAGGGGAACGTACGAACATCCTCTCACCGATTTGATTCTCAGTGACAGGATGTGCAGGGCACGACTACGCCTTCCATATATATACAAACAGGAAGATGTAACTCTTTTCAAGAAAATCGAGTTTGAAAGTTTTACGCGTGTTATATACTTTGCATGGTTGCTAATACCTTAGGAGGTATCATCCTAGCGCATAAGCTTATTAGTTTCAAAAGCATGAGGTCCATCGATCGAATCTGGCTGCTGGCACTATGTTTTTTTTTCATTCCCAAGTAATTATAACAAAGGTTTTATTATTACTGCGCAAATTACCAGTATTAAATGATTCATTTACTATTTTCATAATATTTATCCTGAAGAAAGAAGAATAGAAATAAAAAAGGATACACAAGAAATTCCAATCAAATCAGTCTACTCATTTTATTTATGTTATTGTATCTACATTTGTTACAAGTATTATATATCCCCTATGGAGTGCTGCGTCAATCAGAATGCTACTGGTCATAGAAACATGCAAAAACATAATTATTGTGACACGCAGCACTTTAATGCACGATCAATTCTCTTACGTGCATTGTTTTCTCATAGTGTGTATTGCAGAAGAAACTTGGTTTGCATTCGTTAAAGGTTCTCGGTCATCACACAGTGACACAGTTCACGACGTACCACACGTATATGTTGTTAGAATTACGTGAAAAAAGTACCGGCAGTGAGATTCAGTCCACAGGCCTTCCACATATGAAACTAAGAGCTTACTGCCTCTCTGTCTTCGTTTAATTGACCTCTCATTTACAGAACTAAGTGTTTACTCGCTTCTTTTCATATGATAACAGCCTATTATTATTTTTTATATTTATTTATTTAGTTATTTATTGTTGAAACATTATTACTTGCTGCTCAAAAAAGAAAGAAGCAATATCGGGCTTGATCCTGCATGCTTTCCGCCACTTAAAAAAGAAAAACTTCGTTTACAGTCATGACTTGCAACAATTTTGTTTATGTCTTATTAATTAAACAAAAAATGAAACAAGGTAAACAGGGCCACAAAAATGAAATAAATTGTCAAACAATACACCTGAAAAGGGAGCATGAGAAAATATCAAGAGCACGCATTAACTCAAAACCTTCTTTTTTTGTCAGGTTTACCAAATGCAAGGTAACAGGAATGAAACTTCCGAACAGAAAGGGGATTCTACACTTCAAATCCTGGTCCACAGCTCGTGGTCGTGCGGTAGCGTTCTCGCTTCCCGCGCCCAGATTCCCGGGTTCGATTCCCGGCGGGGTCAGGGATTTTCTCTACCTCGTGATGACTGGGTGTTGTGTGATGTCCTTAGGTTAGTTAGGTTTAAGTAGTTCTAAGTTCTAGGGGATTGATGACCATAGATGTTAAGTCCCACAGTGCTCAGAGCCATTTGAACCAACTTCAAATCCTTGACAAATGAATACCAGATACTGCATATTCGCAAAAAGCTCACGATAGTGTGTCACCCTTTGCCATGTCCAATGGACTGTAAGCATATCCTGCTAAAAAGCACAAGTGTCCGGGTCATACCCGCTCCGCACCACGTAATGAACATAATGCCTGACAAGCCATAAGTGTACTGTTCTTCGCTCTGGCAAAGAAGGCTGAATCGGGACGCAGCAGAATCTCAGTCGAGATTGGCGCTTCCGTCGTTCTGGCAAGAAAGGTCAATTGTCGGCGGAGCCATCTCCAATGTCCGTGTCCGCAGGCGACCAACCGATGACATGATCTATCCATTTCATGGCGACAAGTGCATCGGTGTGTCTCATTAAGGCCAATGCGAAAAAGTCTAACGTTGACGGGGAGAAGGTTATGAACGACTCGGTACCATGACGACACCAGGTACATCGGAAAAATACGTAGGCTTACACTGGACCAAACCACCTTCCAATCTATCTCTGGCAATAGGGACTACACAGAGGAAGCGTGATTTGGAAACGTTCAGCGGCTTAGCAGCACTTTAACAGGGAGATGCGACTGGGAAAGAATGTCAACCCCCAAATAATTGACATCTACACATCCTGTAAGTATGAATCAAATTAGTGCGGGGAAGTTCGTGAGGTTCCCTTGTTAGAACAGTGCAGGTGTCTCCGCCTGCGGTGGACTTTAGCTGCTGACTCTGTGTAATCTGCGCTAAAATCTCTCGCCTGAGAAACTTGAACTCGTTTGTTTCGGGGAGCGCCGGCTGGCGAGACAACGCAGCCTGAGAACAATAACACGGCCGGCTCCCGTGGGCCGCGGCACATCTACACGCGTGACCAGATAGTGCCCTGGCCCGGCTTGTCGCGCAGTAAACAAAGACGCCTGCTGGTGCACGCCGGCTGGTTCTCTCGCAGATACCAACACCCAACGCTGCGCTTCCTACCCACCGCAGATAGCGACCTCCGCTACGCTCGGCTGTCTCGCGTGACGAAAGAATGTCGCTCGCTGGGTGCTAATTTAGTCGGACATTCCATGCGCCGGCGATCAATAGAGCGCCCCATATGAAAAGCAAAAAACTGAAACTTTTACTCTCTAATATTGCTTTTTTCCGAGTTATGTACGGGGCGTCTCACAAAGATTCATTCGGTTTCACAAGACTACATCTTCAACTGGAATGCAGACAAAAATTTATCCATCGAAAGTAAAAGTTTACCTCGGTGCCAATTGTAGCTTGCCGATTCATGAGGTTATCGACACGTGGGTTTCCGGAGCAGATACCCAGCTCTCTCGCTCGTTCAATCTTCACTGCGTGGTGAGATAACGCTCACACACCAACGAAACATATTTTGAGTTCTATGATCCAGCATTCCAATTCAGTGCGGCGTGACTTTCGTGGAGACTACGACATTGCAGCTCACATTGCACCATTCGGCTTCAGAGTCATCTGATTTCAACGGTCTATTTTTTTCAGTGTTCGTGAAAAATTCCATCTATGTGCCTTTAGACACATCGACCAGTCACATTAATATGACCACCCGTCAAAAGCCTGAATAACTACCCTTTTCATCGTGGACCGTTGCGAGACGTGTAGGAAGAGGTCAGTAATGGTCTTGAAGATTCCAACAGGTATGTGGAGCCATGCCGATTCCAGTTCCGTAGATAGCTGCGCTAGGTTTCTTGGATGAGGATCCGTGGCGCGTACATCCCAATCCAGATGTCCTCACCGATTCAAAATTGCGTTTAAATCCAAGAGAGTAATCTCATCCTGCCCGTCCGGTTGGACTTCCGGTCTAACGCACGGCTTTCCGGGCGCGAAGGAGCGCCTGGTCCCCGGCACGAATCCGCCCGGCGGATTTGTGTCGACGTCCGGTGAACCGGCCAGTCTGTGGATGGTTTTTCGGCGGTTTTCCATCTGCCTCGGCGAATGTGGGCTGGTTCCCCTTATTCCGCCTCAGTTACACTATGTCGACGATTTCTGCCCAAACAAGTTCTCCACGTGCAAGTGCACCACCATTACTCTACCACGCAAACATAGGGGTTACACTCGTCTGGTGTGAGACGTTCCCTGGAGGGGGGGGGGGGGGGGGGGAGGGGGGGGGGCACCGGGGGCCGAACCGCACAATAACCCTGGGTTCAGTGTGGGGCGGCGGAGGCATGAAGACATGAGGTAGTCGTTGTGGGGTTGTGGTACCGCGGCGGCTGCGGCGGGAACGGAGCCTCTCCCTCGTTTCTATGTCCCCGGTTAACATACAATACATAAAAATCTCATCCTGCTGGTTTTCAAGCAATGCATGTACATTGCGAGTTGTGTGACACGTCGCATTGTCCTCCTGGTGGATGTCATAGTGCCGGCGAAAAACAAAAGTGCTTGTAGGGGTCAACATGGCTCCCAACGATAACTGAATACTTAGGTTGACTCATTGTGCCTTCCAGGCTGACGAGATCACCCATGGAATCCTACGAAAAGATTACCCAAACGACAACACTCCCTCCTCCGGCCTAGACTTTACCGACGTATGTTACAGTACAGGGTGTGGTTTCAGACTTGTCACGCCACACATGCCCTGTCCTGTGGAGTATAAAACGTGATTCATCTCAAAAGGCCACATGTTGCCACTCGGTGCATGTTTAGTTGCGGTACTGACGTGCAAATTCCAGTCTTCGTCGCTGATGAACAACAGCCAGCATGGGTGCATCAACCAGCCGCCTGCTACGGAGGACCATAAGCATCAACCTTCGCTGAGCAGTCATTGAGGAGACATTTTTCACCTAGGCGATCATCTGTATAACAATTGCGCATCTATTCGTCCATATAAACCTCTGCTGCTTGTTGGTTGGTTGGTTGTTTCGGGGAAGGAGACCAGACAGCGAGGTCATCGGTCTCATCGGATTAGGGAAGGACGGCGAAGGAAGTCGGCCGTGCCCTTTGAAAGGAACCATCCCGGCATTTGCCTGGAGCGATTTAGGGAAATCACGGAAAACCTAAATCAGGATGGCCGGACGCGGGATTGAACCGTCGTCCTCCCGAATGCGAGTCCAGTGTCTAACCACTGCGCCACTTCGCTCGGTCTCTGCTGCTTGTAGCCGGCCGTTGTGGCCGAACGGTTCTAGGTGCTTTATAGTCTGGAACCGCGCGACCGCTACGGTCACAGGTTCGAATCCAGCCTCGAGCATGGATGTGTGTGATGTCCTTAGGTTAGTTAGGTTTAAATAATTCTAAGTCTAGGGGACTGATGACCTCAGATGTTAAGTCCCATAGTGCTCAGAGCCATTTGAACTATTTGAACCTCTGCAGCCATCGTTCACCCCTCTCATCTATGGTCCGTGATGCAACAAGTTGACTCGGCTCCGGTTTTCGATGGCGCAATTTTGCCATGCACTGTATAATTGAACAACGCCGCCATCCATACAGTTTAGAAACTAGGCCATATCGGAAATGCTTCCACACTTGCTCCGAAAGCCAATGATGATGTCCTTTCGGATGTCAGATAAATCGCGCCGTTTCCGCATTATGACAACGACTGCACTGCGTCCCCCGACAAATTTTGTATACCCTCTACTGCTACTGCTTCCATCTGTGTCTACGAGCGGTTATTGCACGGTGACGTCGAACAGAGGTGATGATCACATATATGTGACTCGACAGTTTATAATTTGAGTAACAGATAATCAATTATGGAAACAACGTCGATCGAAGCACCTTGCAATAGAGTCATTGACTCTACCGTCACTCGATGTTTCTTCAATACGCATGACACATATTTAACAACAACACAACATTGTTGACTGCTTGCTGACTCCGTGGATACCAAACAAACCTTCTGAAATTCTATTTTCCCATGCTTGTAAGAAATTCATTTGTCGAATGTTCTAAACGGATAAATCCACTACCGCATATTTTGCTACCATGAACTGAGGGTCTGTAACAACTAAAGATCACGATTAGATAATGAGTTTCATGGAGGGCCAAATCTTATGGCTAATTACAAAATTGTATCAGATATGGACAAAGGAATGTGGTATGAAACATCAAAATCGAATTAAACAGCATTTTCAAATACAGTCGGAATCAATTTTAACAGCGTCAAGGGACCTATGGTTTACGGTCATTATAGCTTATGGTCGTACAAAACAGGTTTTTGCGTTGTCCATTGATAAAAGTTTTGTATCTGTAAATTTTGGACAGCCACAGGGTTAGTACTTCAAAAAGTATGTGATATACAGTGCACTTTTAGTATTTACAATACGGTACTTATGACAAGGAACTGAAGAGGAATTTTTTATGGGCTCAAATGGCTCTGAGCACTATGGGACTCAACCGCTGAGGTCATTAGTCCCCTAGAACTTAGAACTAGTTAAACCTAACTAACCTAAGGACATCACAAACATCCATGCCCGAGGCAGGATTCGAACCTGCAACCGTAGCGGTCTTGCGGTTCCAGACTGCAGCGCCTTTAACCGCACGGCCACTTCGGCCGGCAATTTTTTATGTTTATGTATTACACACAGTAATGAAATGCCAGTAAAATATAAAACCCTTTAATATGTGAAGAAAGAAAGAAGCAGTACCATTGTCAATTGCTCAATAATATGGTACACGATCTTGGATAATGTATGAGATAAAATGATGGGCATGTTTCAAACTTACTGTAAGTGTTATATAAAAGGACTGCCGATATTTTTAAAACCATCAGTGATCCGATGTATCAATATTAATGAAAACGTCACATTTATTGGCTCTCGATATATCGAAACATACTTGTATATCAATGAAAAAATGGTCGACGTACTGGCCAAAAAGAAATCGGCTGCACATTTTAAATAGACTGCCAGTTTCACTGCTGTATATTTAAGTATTTATTTATTATTAGGTATTCTGTACATCAACAAGCTAGCAGTCTGCTTATCCCCCTTAGAGCAAGAATTGAAAGGGAAGTGATGCGCGTTAACGCTTGGCGATAACCACTTCGTTAACAATGGTAACCAGAGGTAAGTGGCACAATAAAAGGTGTCCAGTGGGTCCGTCTTTCGGTTTCACGCTTACTGGATTTGTTTGGAACACTTCATGTAGACTTCCTTGCTTTTTCATTTCTGCAAACGTCAGCGACGTAGCAGTTGTAGTGTCAGAATTGCGTTATGATGTTAAACGTTGCAATTTCTGTTGGTAGTACAGAGCGCAGATTATGACAGCAACTGATATTACAAAAATTTTATTGGCTGTGATCCAACAAACGCAGGCTATTTAATTATAGCATGTATATATAGTCACTTCGGTTGCACAAAATTTTGTGAATTGACCACGGTTTCGATTGCACTTCGGCAATCTTCATCAGAACAAAAAGTTACATGGAAGACCTAAATATATAATGAGATGGACTGAAATAATATACACTTAATAGGATTACATTCGTAAGTTACGTACAAACAGAACGTACTTACTTACATGTCATCACACCATGGATTTAAAACGTCTGAGCAAAGGTGCCCTAGTCCAAACAGAAATGTCGTAGGAATAAAAACTTGAATGCAAAAGTATAACATAATAGTCAATCGATGAAATACTCCATGCAGCATAATCACAACCGCAA
The DNA here is from genome assembly GCF_023864345.2 of Schistocerca serialis cubense. NCBI lineage: Eukaryota > Metazoa > Arthropoda > Insecta > Orthoptera > Acrididae > Schistocerca > Schistocerca serialis. Next base: position 334,406,273 of record NC_064645.1, read on the forward strand.
GATCGCTTAGGACCAAGAGCAGTATAATACAGACTAAACGGCTAACACGCCGAGGCATCCACGAGGAGGACACGAAAACAGATTCGTTCCACGCCGCAGGAGTGAAATACAGACAACTTAAGAGCAAACGAGGCATTGCAGGGGCAGTTTTAAACATTATTGGTAACAAATAGGAACCAGTGTGTGAAAGTCACAGCCTTTTTTACGGAAGAAATTACAGTTCAGGTAATATACAGAGAAAACATAATACTGGAAAGAAAAACAATGTTTAGGAGATTACACTGAGGAGAGTATCGTCATTCAGACAATTTTAATTAGCTAAAAAAAAAAAAAAAAAAAAAAATATGGCTCTGATCACTATGGGACTTAACTTCTGAGGTCATCAGTCCCCTAGAACTTAGAATAACTTAAACCTAACTAACCTAAGGACATCACACAGATGCCCGAGGCAGGATTCGAACCTGCGACCGTAGCGGTCGCGCGGTTCCAGACTGTAGCGCCTAGAACCGTTCGGCCACCCCGGCCGGCTTTAATTAGCAGCTCTATACCTTGAAAGAAGTAATTGCAACTGTCCGTTAAGAATGACACCGTCCTTCAGAGATAGGTATTTATTAATTTCTAACTCTTCTAAGATGTTACGCCTAAAGCCTATTTTCTCTGAATGTAAGATATGGACGTATTTTACATATTTAGGATTATGCATTGTGATTAATAAATGGTCAGCGAAAGTTGAATTATGAACATTGGTGCATTTTTTCTCTAGAAGGTGTTTTTGAATTTTATCGAAATAGCTCGGCCTGTTTGCCCTATGTAATAGGAGGGGCAGTTGTCGCAAATAATTTTATAAACACCAGAATTTTGCAAAGGAGAAAAAATGGTTCATATGGCTCTGAGCACTAGGGATTTAACAGCTGAGGTCATCCGTCCTCTAGAACTTAGAACTACTTAAACCTAACTAACCTAAGGACATCACACACATCCATGCCCGAGGCAGGATTCAAACCTGCGACCGTAGCAGTCGCGCGGTTCCAGACTGAAGCGCCACCGCGGCCACCGCGGCCGGCTGCAAAGGAGAAAGCGTAAGTTTCAAGTTATGTATGATGTTAAGATTCAAGTTATACATGATGTTATTTTTTAAATAATTATTAGGCTACTCTACAATAATACTTATTTCGAAACAGATGCAGAGAGAAATTCATTACGTTCATTATTAGAAATGCGTAGAATTGTGGTTCTCTTATTGGTTTTACTACTAAAAGTGTTATCTACCATGGAAGGGTCATAGCCCTTATTGACTGTAATAGTTTTAATCCGACTGATTTCAGATTTGAGATTTTTACTAGAAATGGAGATGGAGGTGGCTCTATGGGTAGCTGAATAAAAAGAGGTTTTGTTTTTAGAATGTGGGTGTACTGAAGTGAAAGGTATAAGTTGATCATAACTAGTTTCTTTAGTGAAGGTAGTGAAGCTAATTTTGTCGCCTACTATCGGTAGGCCCTTTCTAAGTGATCAAGATGTTGTCAACGTTTCCAGCGTCTGGAAGGATGCCTACAGCTGATACTGAGAAATTACTGAAAAACTTTACTTCTAACGAATTAATGAATACATCTACAAGGTATTATTAAAAAACTAAAACCCGTCTCGATTGCAAAAAAAGCACCTAGTGTTAAGTGTTAATCCAGGTTTCGGTGTAGATAACTACACCTTCTTCAGAACAACAATAAAACCCACAAGTGCCTAAGAAGACCTTTGTCAATGATTAAAAGAACACCATAGCTATACATTTATAAACAAAAAAGGAAAGGAAAACACAAACAGTACATATGTACAAAGTCAAAACCATTACTTAACTTAATGGTGCACGCTCCACCTCACACCGGCCTATGATCGATGGGCCATAACCCGCTATAAACCGCCAGCCGCGGTGGCCGTACGGTTCCAGGCGCTCCAGTCCGGAGCCGCGCTGTTGCTACGGTCGCAGGTTCGAATCCTGCCTCGGGCATGGGTGTATGTGATGTCCTTAGGTTAGTTAGGTTTAAGTATTTCCAAGTTCTAGGGGACTGATAACCACAGCAGTTGAGTCCCATAGTGCTCAGAGCCATTTTGAACCGCTATAAACTGCAGCTACAAATGGTCGCTCACTTCCAAGCCTGACCCGCTGTCTATGCACATGCGCAAGACAAGGGAGGTTACTTGAATGCGCATGCGCATATGAGTTCGAGAAAGTTTATACATGGGTCAGGGCTAAACAGCCCATATAATCCCAACCGTAGATCAATGTACATCAAAAACACGCGTTACCAATTGTTCGTCTAAAATTAGGAGCCATATGTTTGTGACTATTACAGCGCCATCCATCACAAAGCGAAAAAAGTGGTCCAACTAAAGCATTCATATTTATTTACGCACTAAACGAATATGTAACAAAAGATGGGGGTTCCTATTTAGAAAAACGCAGTTGATATCCGTTTGACCTATGGCAACGCCATCTAGCGGGCCAACCATAGCGCCATCTGATTTCCCCCTTCAAGCTACACAAGTTTCGTTCTTTGTAGTTTTTTCGTTTGACGCTTATTTCGTGAGATATTTGGCCCGGTCACGATCAATGGACGACCCTGTATAAGTGCCAACATGTAGGCAAGGGATTACTTTCGCATTCATGTCTTGCCGTTGTGCGTACGGCGAATTCGGAAACGTGAAGTACTCATTACCAAATGCGTCCAGACAGGACCGAAGTGCTGTTATCCTTTTCTTACCTGCCGAAGGTCAAAAACTGGTAAAATTCATAAAGGAATGTAGAAAGAGTCTGTCAAAAAACGCTCTTAAGAGTGTTGCAGCAAGTTCCGTCCTGCTCATGACAACGTACGTCCCCATATCGCAAATGTCGTAACGCAGAAGTTCTACCAACTCAAGTGAGACACACTCGAGTACAGCCCCTACTGTCCTGATCTCTCCCCAAGGGATTATCACGACATCAATCCCCTAAAAAAAAAAGCCTTTAAGGGTCAACGACTCTTGTCGGTCGAGGATCTGGCGCAGGCAGTTACGGACTTCAAGCAACAGGACACGTTGTTTTACCAAACAGGTATCTTCAGTCGATGCATCGGTGGAATGATTGCCACAATGGTCACTTTGATTTACCTGATTGGCATACGGTTTCTGGACTGTACCGCCGTCGAACGGCATCTGTTTGATCGCCACTTATAAAATATGATCACTGATGATGATGATAATGCTGTTATGATATACTCGTGGTCCTGGTGGTGTTTGATAATGATTATGGTGACGGGAAAATGCAGGTAGTGAATTAAGGAAGTCGCTAAGGAAGTGCGAGTGAGAGGGCAAAAGATGGAAAAGTGGCTTGATTTGTAGCGTTGTAACTAGGACTGGAAAGACGAGTAAATGTTGAGACGAATTTCATCGTTGAGTTGTCGGAGTAAGAGTTCCAGAGAATAGATAAGTTTGAAGGGGCGTAGAAGGTAGAATAGGAATGTAGTGATATAGCAGTGTACCTGGACTGGTGATTAGTGGATAGGATACTGGTTGCTGGGACAGGGTTCTATGGTTAGTATATAGGATACGATGGTGCTCTAAGCAGAGAAGAAGGTGGACGAGTTGCAGTAGGATGTGAGTTGAGGAAGGTAGCCGGATGCTGGAGGTGGGATGGAGTGCACATCTTCCCAATATTTCAAGTAATTTGTGGAAAGCCGGCCGGTGTGGCCGAGCGGTTCTAGGTGCTTCAGTCTGGAACCCCGCGACCGCTACGGTCGCAGGTTCGAATCCTGCCTCGGGCATGGATGTGTGTGATGTCCTTAGGTTAGTTAGGTTTAAGTAGTTCTAAGTTCTAGGGGACTGATGACCTAAGAAGTTAAGTCCCATGGTGCTCAGAGCCAATTTTTGGAATTTAGGGGAGACAGACATCCAGGCAATGTTGGAATAATGTAGGATGGCTTGGCTGAGAAATTTGTAGATGAGCATACTGACAGAAGGATGTAGACCTCAGCTGCAGCCTGTTAATATTTTTAGTACCTTCGGTGAGTTGGATCGTACAGAGTTGTACGTTCTATGGTGGATTTCAGTCCAGAGTTAGAGCTGAATACTTTACTGTGTTAGTCGGAGGGATAGGTTGGTTATATACGATGAGGTGGAAATCCGGAGGATAGAAACGCTGAGTGGTGCAAGCAGAGATGGTGGCATGGCTTTTCTGTGAATTAACTTGAAGTTACACAACTCGACCAGGAGATTCAAGCAACGTTGGGGAGAAATGGGAGGAAGTTGGAGGATGTAGGTGGTGGTTAGGTAGCCGGTGTCGCCAGCATATTGCAGGAGGTACAGAGGGGTGTGTTGGTTGTTTTGGAGTGCCCTACTGCGTACAAGATGAAAGGAACGGAGGATAGGACAGAGCCTTCATACACACCTGCAGTAGGCAAACAAATCTGGGAGCGGGTGTGGCTGATTGAAGGCCAGAATGCCACACTTTGTCAAAGGCTTACGTACACAACGTACTACCAATAACGCAGTTACTAATACTTCCTGAGGTTAACGGCGTTTGCGAGAACAAAGTGTAACTGCTTAATTGTATTGTATTAACTAGCATGTCATCCACCACACGACAGAAAAGAGGGAGCGCAGTATAAAGCAGACTGTTTTTTCCATGACGGATTTATCCCATCCCTCCGGGATCTCGTCACCGCCGCGAGTGAAGTAGACTGGATGCGATATTTTGCTCGCAGACCAGCACGGGGCAGAACAAGAGATAAGAGAAAAAGCGGCCGGTATGCCTGTGAGGGCATTCCTGGGTGATGAGTGACTGGTGATCGTTTGGCTTTCCACGCGAGCCTCGCTCACAGGTATACGTACGTGCGTCATCAGTCCGCGGCCGCCCTGACGTAAGCGGCAAGTCCGGAGGTTATTCACGGGAACTGTCAGTGCAAGCGTACTTGCCTGAGCAGATCGTTTTTCTGAGTTCTTAAGCGCATGTCTTTCAGTTAGTAGCCATCCATATCTTTGAGGGCTTTGCGCTCCGTCTTGCTTTATCATCCGTTTTCCTCCTCCCACGTGAATCTTCAACCATCGCATCAAATATCCATCGCCTCTCACCCACATTGAACACCTCCGTACATGATACACTGCCAGCAAACTAGCTTCCAACAACATCATATTTTCCTCCTCTGGACACAAATTCAAGTACGGTGCCATACCTTTATCAACAAATTTCACCGTCTCTACACCTACACACATTCCATACATTGTCCCAACGCAGTTTCCACTGACTTCCCCTCCCACACAATGATCATCACCCCCGATATTTATCCACCATATCAACTTTAACTCTTCTACACCTATCCCACATCAGTGCTCCCCCTTCCTTCTTCCCTGTCCATATTTCCCCATCCATTCTCTTCTTTGTATTACGGCTGTACCCGCACACCAAGTATTTCATCCCTTTGAGTCTTCCTCCTGTCCACCCGAACTCTTACCTTCTCTTCCGTAGATACCACCTAACAGACAGCTATAATTACACTCACACTTTTCAATTCTACACAACACTCAACTTTTACCCTTTCTAAAACACCTTTATTCCTCAGGTCCCTCAACGTTTTAGCGAAAGTGCAGTGCTACATTTAAAGTACGTCAGCTTTTCTCGACTCATTTACAACTTCTATTTCCATATTTATCTTTTAGTCATTTGATTTTAATTTTTGGCTGAGCAATTAAATCAACACTGCAACTTTATGTACCACAAATAGCATTAAAATACATCGTTTTATAAATGTTAAGATCGTTTGTAACTTTTTCACCATTTAATTATATTTGTAAAGTCATCATGTATCGTTTAAAGCATTTAGTTGAGGAGTTGGACGTTGTACTGCCAAACCCCCAACCTTATCGACAGGAAAGGATGAAATAAAAATAAATGAAAGCTACCTGGTCTAGTCTGCGATGGTATACTGTTAGTAAAGGCGGTATACTGATACAGGATTTTCACAAAGTCCCGCAGTCATTTCAGAAAATCATAAATTGGAATGTATATTCGTTTGCTGTAAAACGTTCAGCAACTCTCAAAAGGTTTTCCAGAATTTCTGTTTCTTTAAACTACATTTCACTTATTAAAAATTAGCACAAGAGCTTCTTTAGATACTAGCTCAGAAATACTTGCATCGCTTGGTCGATTTTCCGTTTAATTTCTGAACTGGAAATAAATATGAAATTAATCATCTCGTTTGTGTAGGATTTTATTCTTAGTATACAGTTGTAAACTACATTTGATATATTGCTTTCGGGAACAAATATGAATATGTTACGTTTTGTGGTAGTGTGACGAGCTGACACGCTACGCATGGGATGTTGTCCCTGGGAGAAAGACGATTCTTTTAAATTTACTTCATAACAACGGATTGTTCACGCTTGAGCTTTATCGATAGACAGTAGGCCAATTAGACCGAATAATGGTGCCTTTTAAAGCTGAATGGTACGTCGGTTGAGTGGAATTTGTGGTATGGATACTAACTACCTTTTTCTTTTCCAGTAAATTTTCTGCTTTTACGATATTATTTAAGAGGACATACCTGAAATTTTGAGCACATTTAGAAATTCTGTTGGGATTTTATGCTTTCGTCTTGATTCACCACTGTATCAATGGATTTAAATACCTTTATCTTCCCCTGGTATCATTCTATAGTCTCACACACAACCATTCTTTGTTTACGTAGTTTCTTTCTGATTAAAACGTGATGCGGCATTTTTTCTCGCATCTCACTGATTTTGACGTAATGTCTCCTGAACTTAGTGCCAAACAACAATATTTTTTGCAGGTACGTTCTCTAGTAGATGTGAATACTGTCTGGAAAATCTTTCGTGAGTGGAGTTAATAGTGTATAAGTAATAAATTAAAACTTTGTGAATCATACGGTAATTTTACTGCATCTTGATTTCTTTCATCATTTTGTAGGTGTGTGGTTGAGGCGGGGTGTGAGAGTTTGAGGGGGATTGGGGGCGGTGCGAGCGAGGAAAACTCTTTGAAATTATGTGTTAAGTTTGGAAAAGTATATTTGAAATTATGTGTTAAGTTTGTATTCTGGAACATTCGAAAATATTCTCAAACACTGGAAACCATTCGAAAATATTCGTAGAAGCTCGAGCACATTATAGAGCAATCTCGAATTTATCCCTTGAGAAATACATTGATGGGTAAAAGAGATACCTTGATTATTATCATAATCTGATGGAGATCATTCAAATACTTGCATCTCCACAACAGCAATAGCTGTCACCGCGTAACCCCTATAGTGTGCAACGTGGGAACAAATGGTAGCATCAGGCACACAAATCTGTGGGTAGTTTTGGAGTTATCGTCAGTTTCACCCACAAATTTGTACATCATGTTCCACTGTGGTCTTCTAACCGACCAGATAGCAGCGTGCGATAAGGCGCCCGCTTCCAGGCTGGTTTCCACGTACCACCTGAGATGCACGTTACCCAAACGCTTAGAAAACTTTCTCACTGTTTCAATTCCGGGGGCGGGGGTGAGGGGGGAGGAGGGAGTGGAAGGAGGGGGTGTATAAGGCAGTGATGACCTCAGGTGTTTCATGTCCTTAAACCCATATCATCAGGAACAACAGCTATAGCATTTTGTGCGTTTTTATGAACTTGTGCCACAACATTGCCAACAGAAACCAACTGCTTCTCATTGCAAGCAATGCTCCAGCAAAAGTCGTGAGCTGTTACATTTCATTCTCAATTGCGACACTCTTTGCTTAGGTGAAAAATGGAGAACAGCCAATTCTGCTTATCGGTAATCCTAGAGATACTAGAAGTCTAGAATAGAGGTTGCCTTTATCTTCGGGCTTCGTGAAAACAAGTGTATATCATCCTTGTCACTTAGTCTGTTTAAATGTATATATGGACAAGTAAACAGCGGTGGAAAATTTTATTTCAGATTTATGATGCAGATACTTACAAATCGTAAACAGTGCTTTTCTTTAACATGTGAATCTGGCTAATAAGGGTCAGCTGTGGTGGGCAGTTGTAACGCCTTGAAAAATGTTAACTTTGTTGCTCAGAAAGTGGTTTAATCATTAAAATTCATAGATTCTCTTGCTATTAAAATAAATAAAATGTTACAAGGTCTTACCTCAACAAGTTAAATGAAAATAAATAGATTTAAAATTAGTAAACTAAGTACTGCTTAAAACTACACTCCATACGGCGAAAGAAGATTCCCGGTAGCTTGCAGTACTGTTGCCAGCTGTCAGCAGCCAAGTGAAGCGTCAGCCGCAGCCCTGAAAGTCACTCGTGCCGAACACTGAGGTGTTGCCACAGTAACGTGCACTGAATCGTGTTTCGTGTTTGGTTATGGCAGATACGCGAAGCTGTCCGGGATCTTCTTTTGCTTTATGGTTTATGGAGCTTGATCATTTCCACCTCGTTCAACGTAGTGAGTTTTCTGCTTTGGCTCAAACGTCGAACTTCTGTTTCGTCCCGTACGCTGCTGCAGGCATGCAGATATGGTTCAAATGGCTCTGAGCACTATAGGACTTAACTTCTGTGGTCATCAGTCCCCTAGAACTTAAAACTACTTAAACCTAACTAACCTAAGGACATCACACACATCCATGCCCGAGGCAGGATTCGAGCCTGCGACCGAAGCGGTCGCGCGGTTCCGAACTGAAGCGCCTAGAACCGCTCGGCCACACCGGCCGGCGCAGATATGGTTGAAATGGCTCTGAGCACTGTGGCACTTAACATATGTGGTCATCAGTCCCCTAGATTTAGAACTACTTAAACCTAACTAACCCAAGGACATCACACACACCCATGCCCAAGGCAGGATTCGAGCCTGCGACCGTAGCAGCAGCGCGGTTCCGGACTGAAGCGTCTAGAACCGTTCGGCCACCACGGACGTCTAGGCAGATATGTTTGGTGGTGTAGTACCAACTCCTAGCATCAGACAGTGCAAGTTGCTTTCTCTATACAGTAGGGTATAATAGGCCACTTTGTCCAGTAACATCATCATGAAAAGGGGAGCCTCAGTTGTACCAATTGGTGGAGGTAGGTTTTGATTTCTTTCTTCTATGGGATATGACAGAGACGCAAAATCCAAGTTTCCGACTTCGGCAGCCCCCCCCCCCCCTCCCCCCCTCCCCACATCGCTTTTAATGTCCCAAAAGTGCTACATTTACTTATCTTTTCGTGTTTTTTTTCCCGGTCATGACCATGAAGGACCACGTTTTCGACAAAGACCATACATTTTTAAAAAGGATTGAATTTGCTACAATTTTAGGCTCATAGTGGATCGCAAGATCTAATAGTTCCTGGGATACAGGTTTCCAAAGTTTGGGAAATCTTAGAAACCTCAAAATTTTAAGCTCATTTTTATGTTATTTGCAGGCAATTGTCTTCATATCTTCAATAACCTGCCTGAATAGAATAAGTGAAGTAAATACTTATTCAGTTTAATATTTTTAACGGTGATGATACGTAGATATAATGATGTCAAAACTTAGTGAGAGATAGGAATTTGGTGATGATTTCTCTGAACCTAATATTTCTGTTGTGACTTGGCAAGACAGCCAAGCCACTAGGAGGTGAAGCCGAAAGGCACGCGTTTAAGCTCACGCAGGCTGGCGTGAGGTCTGGAACAGTTAAAGGATTTGAGTCTAGCAAATAAAGTACGTAGCTGTTGGAATACTTAACTTTAATCCATAATTGGTGAACATCGGTCTGACGGTACATGCATCACAAGATAAATAGCAATTGATAATGGCGCCTTGCTAGGTCGTAGCAAATGACGTAGCTGAAGGCTATGCTAACTATCGTCTCGGCAAATGAGAGCGTAATTTGTCAGTGAACCATCGCTAGCAAAGTCGGCTGTACAACTGGGGCGAGTGCTAGGAAGTCTCTCTAGACCTGCCGTGTGGCGGCGCTCGGTCTGCAATCACTGACAGTGGCGACACGCGGGTCCGACGTGTACTACCGGACCGCGGCCGACTTAAAGGCTACCACCTAGCAAGTGTGGTGTCTGGCGGTGACACCTCAATTTCAAGTGAGTTGCTGAAACAAGAAGAAGGAGTTGGAGGAGAGAAAGATGGCAACTGTCATATTGCAAGAGGTACTTCAAAGAAAGAAATGCTGAAGGTTGTCGTGATAAACTTCCAAAACGTCAAATTCGAGCGTAATACCAAATATATGTCTTTCATCTGCTGTTCGTACTGTTCCCTCTGGCATCAGGAAACTCACTGTCAATCCTCTCACCCTGTTTCACAGGACAAGTGTTTTGAAAAATTCGGATGAAGAGTTTAAGAAATTCACGTATGAGCTTCCACCATTCCCGGTGTATCTATTCACTCAAGAAGGAATGAGGAAGGGCAATAAATCTTCTTTGTATGCAGCATTCCAGCCTGTCAATATTGTCGAGTCACGAGGAAAAAAACTTCATTTGTTGATGTAGATGGTGGCCATCTCCTGCACAAAGTGGTGTGGCCCAAACACTCCTGATCTGAGTTGATAGCTACCCGATATAAGCAGTATATCGAGGCATGGTACGGTCAGAACATAGCCGTAGTGTATGATGGTTATCCAACAGAGCCTGACCAAAACAGTACAAGGAGCTCTGAACGTAATCGCCGAGGTCATGCACATTCTCCTCCTGAGGTGATGTTTGAGGAAACATCACTCGGAACGTGCCCCAAGAAAATTTTTTTGCGAATGATAAAAATAGGTTAAGATTCATCCACCGGCCGTCGGTGAAATTTGAATGCAAACACGTTGTGGTTTTTCAGGCTGAAAAAAGTACCGTCACGCTTATCATAACTACAGTTATGGGAAAGGCCTCTGAACTTCAGGTCGTGCTTACTGCAGGAGAGTGCACAAACTTGTCAGTCATCGTCATTGGTCCCAGGGGTCTCACGCGAGGTACCGTATACCTTCAGAACTATGGAAGAGGCGAAACGCCAGATGTCTTATACTCAACCATCTCAATATTCGCAGTCCCCTAATCACTTTCACTCATGCCTTCAGTGGCTGCGATTCCACATCGTGCCTCTTTGGTCAAGTGTAACTGAAATTGCTTTAAATACTATAGAAACATGCAGACCTTATAGAGACAGCTCTAATTGTTTCTGTTCTAGCTGCGACATCTGCCTGCTGAAGCCGGGGAGAAAGTCTTCACTGAGCTGTACTGTGCGGTAAGGTCCACTCAGACCCTCTTACGACATGCGCTACCACCTCTCCACAAGACCTGTTTCAAACTGGTCCGACTTCCTCCCAGGGAACATGCTGCAATGCTACATTCGTTTAGTACGTGTCACCAGGCATAGCGATGGCTGGATTACAAAAAGAATCCGCTCGAATGGGGATAGGCTGCTTCAGTCCAAGGCCTTTTCCCCAAAATGATGTCGAGAGAAGTGGCTCCCCTCGAGCTTGGTAAACATGATTTCCTGCGGTTGCAAGAAGGGGTGCAGAAATGCTTGCTGATGCATTAAAGCAGGCTTGAAATGTTCAGTTATCTTCGGATCCCCAATGGCCAGTCCTGCGAAAACCTGTCTGAAATTTTGGTTGACTTCGACTTCGACACCCACGGTTCGGACGAACTCGACGACGGTGACAACGAAATGGATTTGTTGTTGAAGATTACCATTATTTCCATTAATTAAAACTTACCAGCACATGTTACTGATGCCATTATCTCTATTAGTTAATACTTACCTACAAGTATGTTACATTACGACTTTCCGACAAGATTTCATCTTGGAATAATCAACAAATAAATCCTCACGTTCGCAGGACGTCTAGGACGATGAAAATGGCACTGAATGACGCGTATTGGTGGATTTTCTAGCCTCTGCTCCTTCAAAGAGGAGGAAACACCGAACTTCTAGGCAGACGAAAGCTGTGTGCTGGACCGAGACTCGAACTCGGGAGTTCGAGTCTCGGTCCGGCACACAGTTTTACTCTGCCAAGAAGTTTCATATCAGCACACACTCCGCTGCAGAGTGAAAATTTCATTCAGGAGGAAACACGTTTAATTCACGTTTCGTGTACACTATCACACACTTCATTTACACTTTTCTGTATGCACGTGATGTAAATGTTTGTTAAATAAATATTTATGAACACTTTTCTCTTCCATTACTGACGCCTTGTTGTGAACAGTGACCTCCTGCCGAACGTCTCCTCCCCCACCGCCCTTCAATATGTCAGATTCAATAAATGTTCACTTAACGATTTCAGGCGGGTTACTGAAGATATAAAGACAACTTCCTACGATGAAACATGTAAATTAGCTTAAAATTTAGAAAATTTGCGAAACTTTCAAAAGCAGTATTTCAGAAACTATTAGGTCCTGCGAGCCCATTTTGGTCTAAAATTGTAGCAAACGCAGTCTGCTTTGATATTGTACCGGATAGCCTTTGTCCAAAATATGCTCCTTCATTGTCAAAATGGGAAAAAGCTGAAATTTAGAATTTTTTGGGATATTCAAAAGTGATCAGGCGGCTGCCGAGATCGAAAACTTGGGCTTTGCATCTCAGTCACATCCCATACAAGAAATAAAAAAGAAACCGAGTACCACCACTTGGTATAAATTACAGTGTACTGGATTAATTGTTTAGACGTGAGCAACTCATCATGTCTATGCGTGGTTATTGCTTCTGTGAAAATGGAAGGCAGAAGTCGACGAAGTCACGATGTTATTGCGAAAAGAGTTATGGACGCTACTGAGAGTGAAGAAGTTTATTGAAGGGGCTGAGTTAGAAGAATCTCTCCCTCTGTCGACTGAGATAATTGCCAGGGAATCTGAAGAAAGCGGAGAAAAAGGAAGTGACCATAATGTGTAGAGTATGTCGGATGAGAACAGAAGGTGCATAGTGTCGGTGATCTAATCCCTTTTTTCTTTAGAAAGCGTGAATTCCCGCTAAAATTCCTTGCGCAGCAATGGAGCTCGAATGTTTTCACTCTTTACTCGCGAAATTGTGATCACATCAAAGCATGTACAGAGATGACAGAAAAAACATACAATGACTCTACTAACAATAGATTTCCTGGAGTAATACTGAAAATTGCTCAGAATACGAAGCCGGAAATAGCTTACTATTTTACCTTCGTTAGGCAAATCGTACTGCATTCACCAAATATCTTTCTTATTGTCTTACTCGCCTCCGTAGCACGCCTGTACAGTGGCGCTCGACTCGGAGGTAAGCCGGTTCAAATCCTGGTGATGAAACGAGTTTTCACAGCCAATATTTGGCTGAAAAGGGTAATGGTGTAAACTTTTCTTGGAGTCAGTATCCTGGATTGATTTCCAGATATTTTCGCTGTGTAACATGGAGTTTGTGCGTGTGACACTGTTAGTGCTGTTTCATCCGTGGGACGGGGATGTTAAGTTTGGCAGTTCGCTTAGTCTACTCTACAGTAAGAGGCTGTGATAGCCGCTGCCTCCTCTCATCGTCATGCAACACAAACATGGACCCCTATGGGTCCCCCTGGCTACCGTACGCTACTGCTGTTTTTTTCTCGCGTCTTAGATTTTTGTCGACGTTGAAACGTCCCCTTTGAACAATATACAAGACTGTGCTTAAACTGACACACAATATTTTGTTAGCGCAACGCAATCTGACTTTCAAAAAAAATCCCTACGAAAGAATGGCCCTGACTAACATTAACCTATACGTTTCACAAATCACTTACCTCACAAAAATCTTCGCTGCTCAAGCTACTGCAATACAGCGAGCGCCACTACTGCCAGCTAAATAAAAGATTCAAACTACTGAAGGCACTAACTACTGATAGGGATAGTTAGCAAATGAAAGATATTAATAGAGAACAAACAATGTATTTACCTTGATATCATCATATATAAATATAGCAGTTCATGACAAATTTCAAAACTCCGCCATCTCTCTCCCCACATCCACCACTGCTGGCGGCTCACCTCCAACTGCGCAACGCTACGCGCTGTTCACATCCAGCTGCCGCTGCCCAACACTACAATGGCAGACAACAATGCAAACTAGCCACAGACTGCACACAGCACAGCCAGTGATTTTCATATTGAGCGCTACGTAACGTTGCCAATAAGAAAACATAAAACGTCCATTGCCCCATTTTTACAAAAAAATAAATAGCATCTGCGGATCCTGTGGTTGGCAAAACAATAGTGGTGCTAAGAGTTAAGAGGATGTGTTTTTTCGATAGTATTTAATGAATCATACATGAACTTCCGGGTACTTCTCTAAATCTACCTGCGTGGTGAGTAGACCAGAGGAGCAGGGAGGTAACTGCAGAGCTGGAGCCGCTGCTTGTTCGTCAATCGGCAAGAACTCTTTAGCATAAGATGTTTTTTCCTAAGACAAGTACAGCTGATTTTCCGAAACACTCCAGCGTTCGCCAAGAATTTGTCTGGCATTAAAGTGAGAAAGCTTTCCAATACTATCAGCTTACAGTTTACAGGACATTTGAATGGAAACGATGACAAAAAGCCGGCCGGAGTGGCCGAGCGGTTCTAGGCGCTACAGTCTGGAACCGCGCGACCACTACGGTCGCAGGTTCGAATCCTGCCTCGGGCATGGATGTGTGTGATGTCCTTAGGTTAGTTAGGTTTAAGTAGTTCTAAGTTCTAGGGGATTGATGACCTCAGAAGTTAAGTCCCGTAGTGCTCAGAGCCATTTGAATCATTTGATGACAAAAACTCGTTTCGAGAATCAGCATTAACCAATAAAATGTAAACAGTGAACGTAGGTGCATTCCCAATGACAATGATTACATTGTAGCATCTACTTATCTTTTGTGTAACTGTATGGTTAGAATTCAGTAAGAGTTGTTTAAGGAGCTGGTTCGCGAACACAAGGGGAAGTCTTAAAAAATTTGCCAGTTTCCTAAATAATGAAGCTAAAAGAATAGGAGTTGTATGTCCATGTAATGTTTACCATCTTTCAACACATCTTTTAGGAACCTTTTGATGTATGAAGCACTGCTTTTGGTCTCATACATTTTTATGACTTCCATTTTGTGTTGAAAATGAAATAAAGCACGTTAATTATTTATGTACAGCATAGGTACACACATCTCGAAGTAAAAACAAAGATGAAGCTTATTTTTTCTGAAAGTTCTCTATACTATTTTCTTTCAAGCAGAATTTTAAAAAGATCTTAATTTACGGTTCACTAACTTTATAATAACCAAAATCTAACATTTCAGTAATTGACTCATTTTTCTTTAAAAAAAGTCTTTAATTTTCAAATTTGAGTCATAGGGGTACTCTGTTTTTAGTTAAGCATGTTTTAAGACAGTATACAAAATTTCAGCCATCTGTTTTTTATATGTTTTAACCAATGTACACCAGTACATCAAAAAAGCGAACTTGCAGGGAGTTCAAGTTAAAGTCAAAACTTGTTTCTCTACCTACCCTACATAAGACTGATGCATCCCAGGTCCATATTCATCTTTTTTCTGGTATTGTTCTCCCTCCATTTTCTTTTTCAGGCTTCTTCTTATTATTATTACTTCTTTGGTGCCTTCGAACATTGATTTCCTTACTTCAAATAGTCTCTTGCGGCCAATGGCAATCGAAGTTCTTTGCATATTTAGTCCACCATATGCTGCCCCAATTCCATAACCTTAAACTTTGATACTACACCATCTCAGAAACATAGCAGAGCATCTTGTACCCCTATTATCAAAGTATTAGGCCCACCAGAACACTTTTTGGTATCTGTTCCCATACAATGTTGTTAAAACTCTCATTTCGATTTTGTATACCACCTTGTAATTACTTCTTTAATAATCTTGTCTTACAAAGACATTAGAGACTACAATGTCATAAAACAAGCGAAAATGAAATTCTGCTTTCAACAGAGCTTTCTGTGTGACACGGGGGCGACGTCAGGTGTGCAGACACTTCTAAATTCCTTTAATTTTCGGGTTCCCTTTGTGCAATTTCCTCTAAGTAAACTTTTTCTAGTTCAGAAAACTACAGAGATTTTTTAAGACAAAAATTAAAAAGTCGATTATTGACATTTATCCACGTACTAGTCCCCTTCAACTGAAGTGTGATTTTTTTTCCTTTAGCAAATGATATGTTGATTAATTACTGATAAAATTTCCAAACCGGTTTTCGATGTATTTGCTGACAAGAGAAAGACGTAAATTGCAATGATGTAACTGATTAGGTGCAGAGGTATTGGAATATTGTTTTTTTGATGTTATTCCTCTCAAGTTAAGGTTGTTAATTTTTGCCAAGGTGGAAACAATACAGTAAGAAGGTGGGCGGTATTGTTGGCTGACGGGTATTTCTGCAACAAAGGAGTTGGTGTTTAGGACCGACCTGATTATGACAACGTAGCTGGTTTGTTGAGTACACTCAGAACGTTATTGTTAAAAAAAAAGGGAAAACTAGATTATTTTGAAACTTCCTGGCAGATTAAAACTGTGTGCCCGACCGAGACTCGAACTCGGGACTTCTGCCTTTCGCGGGCAAGTGCTCTACCAACTGAGCTACCGAAGCACGAATCACGCCCGGTACTCACAGCTTTACTTCTACCAGTATCTCGTCTCCTACCTTCCAAAGGTCCCGAGTTCGAGTCTCGGTCGGGCACACAGTTTTAATCTGCCAGGAAGTTTCATATCAGCGCACACTCCGCTGCAGAGTGAAAACCTATTCTGGAAACATCCCCCAGGCTGTGGCTAAGCCATGTCTCCGCTATATCCTTTCTTTCAGGAGTGCTAGTTCTGCAAGTTTCGCAGGAGAGCTTCTGTAAAGTTTGGAAGGTAGGAGACGAGATACTGGCAGAAGTAAAGCTGTGAGTACGGGGCGTGAGGCGTGCTTCGGTAGCTCAGTTGGTAGAGCACTTGCCAGCGAAAGGCAAAGGTCCCGAGTTCGAGTCTCGGTCGGGCACACAGTTTTAATCTGCCAGGAAGTTTCATATCAGCGCACACTCCGCTGCAGAGTGAAAATCTTATTCTAGATTATTTTGTAGTCTACCTGAGTCTGCGATATAAAATAGTGCGAACCAAGATATTCTGATGTCTTCCTGTTGGGACATAGTCTGTCAGCCGCAACCAGCGTGACACAGCAGGTGCAGTTTTGTAAGTCTTCTGAAGCAGGCAAGCGTCCGCTTCGTTTAATTACCACCCACCGCAATCGATCTCATGTTGACACTCCGCTACCGATAGTGTTCTACTGAGAGCTTGTAGCACAATGATGCTTCCCAGGACCACGACATGACTAGACGCGCACGTGAACTGCCGCACAAAGCTGCAGGCTAATATTCACTCAAACGACAAAAGTGATACGCACATATACAGATGGCGGTAGTTCGCAGTACATTGGCGGAGCTGTCATTTTACATAGGTCATTCACGTGAAAAGATTTCCGACGTGATTGTGGCCGCACCACGGGAGTTAACAGACTCGGAACGCGGAATAGCAGTTGCAGCTTGAGAAATGCGTCATTCCACGTCGTAAGTCGTTATTGAATTTAGTATTCCGACATCCACAGTGTCAACAGTGTGCTGAGAATACCAGATTTCAGGCATTACCTCCACCACGGACGACGCAGTGGCCGACGGCCTTCCGTTAACGACCGAGAGCAGCGCCGCTCGAATTGTCACTGCAGATAGAGAAGGCAACACTGCCTGTAATAACCGCGGAAGTCAACGCTGGACGTACAACGATCGTATCCTTTAGGCCTGTGCTGTGAAAGTTAGCGTTAATGGGCTCTGGCAGCAGACGACCGATGCGAGTGCCTTTGCTAACAGCACGACATTGCCTGCAGTGCCCCTCCTGGGACTTGACCATGTAGGTTTGACCTTATACGAATGGGAAACCTTGGTCTGGTCATATCAGTCCCGACTTCGGTGGTGCAGAGCCCACGAAGCCATGTTGTCAATAAAAAGCTGGTGGTGACTCCGTAATGGTGTGGGCTGTGTCTACAAGAAAATGATAGGTCCTCTGATCCAAATGAACCGATGATTAACAGGAAATGGTTATATTCGGCTACTTGGAGATCATTTGCAGCAAAAAAAAAAAAATGTAATTTGTAGAAATGACAACGAGAGACATGACACTGGGCCACAATTGTCCGCGATTGATCTGGAAAACATTCTGGACAATTCGAATGAATGATCTGGCCACCTAGATTCCCCAACATGAATCCCACCTAACATTTGTGGGACATAATCGACAGCCCAGCCCGTGCACAAAATCCTACGGCTTTAGAGTCGGAATTGCTCAGTATTCCTGCAGGGCATTTCCAACGAGCTTCTGCTCCACTGCCACATCGATTTGCTGCATTATTCCGGGCAAAAAGACGTCGACATTATATTAGAAAGTATCCCACGACATTTGTCACTTAACTGTAGAGTCGGGTAGAAAGTAATAAGTGATCAGATGACCATTTAGTAACGAACAACTTAATGGTGTATCCCTAGCTCCCATATCAGCTTTGAGTTTCTTGAAAATTCATTTGCGATTAAAGCCATTAACGGAGATTCTGAGAGGAAAGAAAAACTTTATGATAATGATTCCTAAAATACTGAGGAATAAACATTTGGAAATACACTCCTGGAAATGGAAAAAAGAACACATTGACACCGGTGTGTCAGACCCACCATACTTGCTCCGGACACTGCGAGAGGGCTGTACAAGCAATGATCACACGCACGGCACAGCGGACACACCAGGAACCGCGGTGTTGGCCGTCGAATGGCGCTAGCTGCGCAGCATTTGTGCACCGCCGCCGTCAGTGTCAGCCAGTTTGCCGTGGCATACGGAGCTCCATCGCAGTCTTTAACACTGGTAGCATGCCGCGACAGCGTGGACGTGAACCGTATGTGCAGTTGACGGACTTTGAGCGAGGGCGTATAGTGGGCATGCGGGAGGCCGGGTGGACGTACCGCCGAATTGCTCAACACGTGGGGCGTGAGGTCTCCACAGTACATCGATGTTGTCGCCAGTGGTCGGCGGAAGGTGCACGTGCCCGTCGACCTGGGACCGGACCGCAGCGACGCACGGATGCACGCCAAGACCGTAGGATCCTACGCAGTGCCGTAGGGGACCGCACCGCCACTTCCCAGCAAATTAGGGACACTGTTGCTCCTGGGGTATCGGCGAGGACCATTCGCAACCGTCTCCATGAAGCTGGGCTACGGTCCCGCACACCGTTAGGCCGTCTTCCGCTCACGCCCCAACATCGTGCAGCCCGCCTCCAGTGGTGTCGCGACAGGCGTGAATGGAGGGACGAATGGAGACGTGTCGTCTTCAGCGATGAGAGTCGCTTCTGCCTTGGTGCCAATGATGGTCGTATGCGTGTTTGGCGCCGTGCAGGTGAGCGCCACAATCAGGACTGCATACGACCGAGGCACACAGGGCCAACACCCGGCATCATGGTGTGGGGAGCGATCTCCTACACTGGCCGTACACCACTGGTGATCGTCGAGGGGACACTGAATAGTGCACGGTACATCCAAACCGTCATCGAACCCATCGTTCTACCATTCCTAGACCGGCAAGGGAACTTGCTGTTCCAACAGGACAATGCACGTCTGCATGTATCCCGTGCTACCCAACGTGCTCTAGAAAGTGTAAGTCAACTACCCTGGCCAGCATGATCTCCGGATCTGTCCCCCATTGAGCATGTTTGGGACTGGATGAAGCGTCGTCTCACGCGGTCTGCACGTCCAGCACGAACGCTGGTCCAACTGAGGCGCCAGGTGGAAATGGCATGGCAAGCCGTTCCACAGGACTGCATCCAGCATCTCTACGATCGTCTCCATGGGAGAATAGCAGCCTGCATTGCTGCGAAAGGTGGATATACACTGTACTAGTGCCGACAATGTGCGTGCTCTGTTGCCTGTGTCTATGTGCCTGTGGTTCTGTCAATGTGATCATGTGATGTATCTGACCCCAGGAATGTGTCAATAAAGTTTCCCCTTCCTGGGACAATGAATTCACGGTGTTCTTATTTCAATTTCCAGGAGTGTATTTTGTAATACACGCCATATTTGCTCCAATTCTTATTTCCTTTCCATGACATTCCTCGGACGGTGTTGCTGCAGGATGTGGTACACACAGCTCGACATCACCGCTAGACCCCCAGGCCTGACGTGTAGATGAACAGTTCATCTATTGGTTTTGCTGAGTGAGTTTGCGAGTTTCAAAATGTCTGCAATAAATGACCGTATCTTTTGATTTCAGTGACTTAGAAGCTTAATTTTTTTCATCGACAAAAGGTCGTAGTTCTTAGCGTTTGACCTAAAGGTCAGTTTCTCCATTCTACTCGTTTCTTAAGCGCAACATCACTAAAGTGGCATAAAAATGGGTTTCCTTATTACAAAACATTTTTACGGAAAATGTTAAAAATGAGAACACTGCAGCAATTCTGCAGAGGTATGTTAAATTTCAGGCGAATCGGGGAAAAAGAAACAAAATCTGTGTAATCTACATGAGTGTAGGTAGTGAACCACGTAGGTGATTTTAGAAATATTGATTTTTGTGTAACTGGCTAGTGTTTGAATAAAGTAGTTCAGTTTTTACCAAAAAAGGACAGTCATTTCTTAATAACTACAATTTTAAATAATCGAAAATTCAGTAAGTGATTCACGTACTTTTCGGAACTTAAATAGTGATAACTATTTATTAACAACCGATACAAAAGAGTTACATGTATTCACCTGTTACTGTCCTTCAAAGTAGTCACCAGCGTTGTGTAGAACCCGTTGCCAGCGATGTGGAAGGCGCAGGATACCGTTAGCAGAGCCTGTTCTGTTGGTGATCCGAATGGAGGGGTCTACTGCCAGTCGTATTTCTGGAACAGTCTTTACATTATAGCTGTGAGAACGGAGCGTGAGTCGTGCTTTAGTAGCTCAGTCTGCGTTCGGCCAGTGAGCGGCGAGGACGTCATGTTTACTTCCCGTCCGCAGAGTCGCGAGCGCGCGTAGTTTGTTTACTTCCTCGCCGCAGCTAATACTCGCGTCCGTTGACATTGAGTCGCCATGGCTCATTCGTACAGAAAAGCTACCATCAAGATCAGCTTCCAGCCCGACTACGCAGGACCACGAGCCTTTGAAGTCGAACGATTCATCCGTGACGAAGTTCAAATATCAACACAGTACATCATCGGTATCCACCTATCCATCACAAGCAGCGTCGTTTACGTCAAGATGGTCGATGACGAGTTATGTCGCGCAGTTGTGAACAGATGCGCGAACACTCTCAAGTTCAAACACACCGATGGTCACATTGGAGAGGTTACTGTTGACCATGCTGGACTAGGATTACGCACACTAAGAGTCTTCGAACTCCCTTTCGAAGTGCCACCGGACGTAGCTACCTCAGCTTTCCGCCATTATGGGACGGTAATTAGCCACGTAGCCGAAAAATGGAACACCTTCGAGACGTACCAGGTCCTCAACGGCGTCCGACAAGTGAAAATTGAATTAAAGAAACATGTGCCATCCTACTTAGTCATAGGTGGCTGTCGAGCAATAGTAATGTACGACGGACAACCTCGTTCTTGTTGCGGCCAGGAGGGTCATGTGCGTTCGAAGTGTATTCAAAGTAGGGTTGCACAAATTCCATTACATGACATAGCACCACCTCCTACGCTCACTGCCCTCCCCCACAATTACGCAGGGGTGACACGATCGACCGTCATGACAGACGACACACCACTTGGAAGACAGGAAGCGTTAGAATTCACACCTGTCGCCAGTCCTGGATTGACCGACAACATTACGGCAGCGATTGAAGAACGCCGCCCATCGACTCCACATGAAGATTCGGAAGAGAGAATGGAACTCAAGCTAGGGTTGTACCGACCTCTGCCTTCCTCCCTGAGGGGGTTACGATACGGGAACAACAACCTCTTTCGGACACAGAAACCCACGTCCGCAAACGAAGGTCACCGAGAAAACATAAAAAGCGACGTCGCACACCCTCAGACGATTGCCTCCAGCGGACGTCTTCTCCAGTTGACGACCGGACGGCCGACGAAACGACGAGGGAAATGGATGACACAGGATCGCCCTCACCTGTCACTTTGTCTGATTTTGACAAACCCGATTCCGCTCTCTCGGCCAAACAGATGGCAAGCACAGCGCCCGCCGTTGGTACACTACCAGAAACAACTGCGGATCCACCCTTAGTCACTCAGGCCACTAGTGTTCTAAAGCAGCCACCGTTAACTTACAGACCTTGGGCGGATGACATTGAAGACGATTCTACGCCCGCTGTGGTGGATGAGGAGAGGGGTCTCTCCTCCCACACCTCGGCCCCTCCCGAGTAGCAACAGATGACGGCGCGGATGCGGCCTGCAGATTACAGGCCCCACCTTTTACGGCGACACTGACGGTGGTCCACACTGCAGGAGACGATCTACAGACCTATCGCTTAACGACCATCAACATTAACACCAATCGGACACGTACGAAGTTGTCGCTGATCCAAGACATGCTCAATGCAGCAGACGTTGACACTGTCTTTCTCCAAGAAGTCTTCGTCGCTGATTTCCCGTGTATGTATGGTTATACGGCTCATTTGCCCCACGCCTCGTCATCTAACGGTGGAGTCGCAGTTCGCCTCAGAGAGGGCCTCGAGGCGGACGAAGTCCGATATCTCCCCGACGCTAGAGGAATGGCCGTAACGGTGCAAGGCGCCCGGTTTGTCAATGTGTACGCCCCTTCCGGAACGAATCGCCGTCGTGACCGATCGCTCTTCTTCGCAGAAGGAATAGCACCGCTGTTTCAGGGCAGGCACGATGACTTGATATTAGGGGGCGATTTCAATTGCACCCAAGCACCTAAAGACCAGCTGCCACGCCATTCACCGTGTCCCGAACTTGAGACATTCATCGGCTATCTCCAGCTGGTTGATACATGGGAACATGTCCGAGGAAATAGACCGGGATACACCCTTTTCACGAGTCACTCGTCTAGTCGCATCGATAGGATTTGCGTCTCCCGTTCTCTCGCGGCAACGGTGAGTGACGCGGAGGTGTGGCCAGTAGCCTTTTCTGATCACGAGGCCTATATATGTGCCGTCACCCTTCGTCGCCAACGGGTGTGGCGCAGCCGACATCCCTGAAAATTAAACTTTGCTCATCTCGCTTCTCCGGATTGTCGACGCGCCATCGAAGACACGTGGAGTTTGTGCGTCCGCCGCCCTCCGACGTATCCTACGTCGATTAGTTGGTGGTTAAACAGCGCCAAGCCGGCCGGCCCTACGGAGAACCTTTATTACGTATGATCGTGAGACTGCTGCTTGGAGGCGGCAGACCCTCGATTTTTATTTCACCGTCCTTCGCGAATGCGCCTTCTTGCCACCCACACTGAAACGACAATTGACAGTTCGGCGTGCGAAGGCACAGATCGTAGCCCATGTGCGCCGACACCTCGAAGGGACGATCGTCCGAGCGCGGACACAAGACAGACTCGCAACGGAACGACCCACCATGTACCACGTCATCCGAGAACGTACACTGCGAAGATGGGTGCTGATACATGCCATTACCACTGAGGACAGCCGTCATCACACCACACAACGCTATACTGCTGCAGCCTTCTTCGACCATTACGCACGACTTTATTCTGCTCAATGTTCCGACCCGACGATGGTGACAGCAGTCTCACAACTGGTTAACGGCATTGTCCCACAGGATATACAAACTGAATTATTGAACACCATTACGGAAGACGAAGTTATCGACGCCATAGGTAAAGGAAGCGAATAAGACTCCTGGCCCCGACGGGCTCCCTGTGGATTTTTATAGAACTTTCCAGTATTTGCTGGCTCCCAAGTTGACAGACATCTGTCGGGAGATTATGTCCCCCGCGGTGCCGTTCCTGCGACCTTCGTAGAAGGAATAATTATACCGGTTCACAAACCTAAAGGTGGTGCTCCAATACAAGATTACCGCCCGCTAACACTCGTCAACTGCGAGATGAAGATATTCACCAGACTATTAGCAAACCGTCTACGAACGACCCTACCTTACGTCATCTCACCAGATCAGACTTCCCTAGGGGTATCAAAAACATCCATACAGCACTGTGTCGATACCGTGACTTAATAGCCCTAGCCAGGGCACGCCGCATCCCGGGCATCACTAGATTTTAGCCAAGCTTTTGATCGAGTGGATCACCCGTACCTAACGTCTGTTGTCCAGTACATGTAGTATCCACAGCAATTCATAGACGTTGTGATGCGCCTCCTGCGAGGGACGACTTCCAAAGTGCTCGTTAACGGGCGTCTCTCGCAGTCCCTCCTGATTTTCCGCTACGTGCGTCAAGGCGGCCCCTTGTCGACGCTATTATATGCTCTGGCACTGGAACCGCTCCTCTGTGGCCTCCGTCAACGCCTCACCGGTCTTACCCTACGTGACGTCACATTTCGCTGTACAGCATATGCAGACGACCTGGCTCTCGTGTTCCGCAATCGCGACGATGTCATCAGAGCACTAGAATGGATTATCACATACGGTGTGGCTTCCGGCAGCTGTCTCAACGTCGCCACATCGGTCGCCATGGCCATAGGAGACGGGTTGACCCCAGCGTGTGTCGAATCCCTACAGCTTGGTGGCACTATCAAATGTCTCGGAATAGAGTTTCACGACGACATACGGCGCACTGCGGCTCTTAACTACCGCCGCTTATTACAACAAATTGGGGTCCAGATCTTCAACCTTCGTCTGCGGACCCTCGACATTCTACAAAAGACACACTTTGTCAATGTTTACCTCGCATCGCGCCTTCTACACACAGTCAATGTTTACCTCGCATCGCGCATTCCACACATAGTGCGTGTTCTTCCAGTACCGTTACTGATGGCTCGACGTCTATTAGCGGCATTCGGAGCCTATGTCAATACAGGCATGCTCTTCAAAGTCAGTTATGAGTCGCTGACCCTTACCCCAGAGAGGGGAGGTCTTGGGCTAGTCCATGTCCACGACAGAGCTGTGACCCTGTATGTCAGCTCACACATCAAGCTGTGGCGCCACAACCCGGAAAAGTTGACAGGTTTGCTGTTGGAATCTTTAGCTCCGTCCTCCATTATGCCCCCACTGACGACGCAAGACATACCCCCGCCCTTCTACTACTTCGGGAACTTTTACGTTGAACACAGCTATGTCCGTATCGCAGTACCACCGACGAAACAGGCGTCAGCGCGGGATATATATCATGTCCTACAGCAGAGGCGCCCACCGAACACCGTGGAGACCAAAAGCCCTCAGGTTAATTGGAAGGTCGTGCGGAAGACGATTCAGACGTCCGAGCCACATGGTACATCACAGTCGATGGTAAACAGATCACCCGATCACGCCTCCAGAAGATAAACATGGCGGAATCGCCTCTATGTGTAGACTGCGGGATGCCAGACACGGACGAACACCGTCTCACATGTGTCGCGGCAGAAGACGTATGGCGCTTGGTGCGACAAATTTTGTCGTATTTTCTACGAGTGTCTCCGGAACACATTACAACTCGGTTTCTACTATTTCCGGATCAACAGTATTTCCCTCGCGCCAAGACCAACGCTGTCACGTGGATCCGTGCGCATGCGGTACACTACTTATTTCACGATGGACCTAAAGATGTATTCGACTTTTGGAACTACCTACAAGAACGTCATTGCAAGATCGTACGGAACCCAAAATACGGAAGGTATTTTTCTAGTTACTTAGGGAGTGCTCTACGCGACCCTCCACGCAGCTGGATCATCAAAGGGTAGGAGAAGACACCCATTGAGTGAGCTGACAAGACTAAGTTCGATTCTCGGTGGAATATCATACGACATACGTGAAGACATACATGGATGATGAAGCGTAAGGAGAGTAGCGACACACCCTTCTGCATCATGTACGCAGCACTTTTCTTTCCTCCATATACATTACCTCGGTATAGGGACGTGCCGAGATATTGTTTTCTTTACTCAGAGCACGATGCGGAGCTAGGTACATTTATTTTTTTTGTGGTATAAAGTAAAACCAAATTAAGAAT
Organism: Schistocerca serialis cubense; assembly: GCF_023864345.2. Lineage (NCBI taxonomy): Eukaryota > Metazoa > Arthropoda > Insecta > Orthoptera > Acrididae > Schistocerca > Schistocerca serialis. Next base: position 334,432,261 of record NC_064645.1, read on the forward strand.
GTATTAAAAGCTAAATAAAAATAAATCAATAAATAAAAATTCCCACAAAAGATTTCCCCTTACCATCCCTGATTCCTTGATTCCTTGCCGGCCACTGTGACCAGACCTCGGGTTATGACCCCTGATCACTCTGCCCTCCCCGCCCTCCTTAAATAAAAAAAAGTAGCTCAGATGGTAGAGCGCTTGCTCGTGAAAAGCAAAGGTCCCGAGTTCGAGTCTCGGTCCGGCACACGGTTATAATCTGCCAGGAAGTTTGTCTTGTAGACACGAAAAAATGAAAAAAATTCTACTTTTAGAAAACGCTTACTACTGATTTGCAATCTCAGGACTGGCCTGTCGTACTGTTGCCGTTGCCATCGAAATTATGTCCATTAATTTACCATAGAACAATTGAAACATCGGTCATAGTATTTCCATTAATGCAAAAATGTTTTGAATTCCGTTTAGCCGACTTCAATCAGGCGCAATGCTAGAACGATCCGACGCTTGTTTTTATATGCGTCCTGTGTAAACTTACTACATGGTAACAACAACTCATAGGCAGTTTTGACATGAAATAACCATTGTGAAGCCTAAGTCTCGAGGATTTCGTTCTTGCAACGTGGTGTCTGGACTGCACGTTTTTCGTTTCAAGTTTTGAGAAACAGCGGAGAAAGCGACAAGAAAATTTATAATCCTACAGCTCAATCCGTAATTCATATGATAATCCTGGTCATTGTCTTTCACTTTCTTAGCAGAAATATTGCAGGCTCTTTCCGAACTACTCTCAGCCTCGTATTTATTCTTTGGACGCTTTGATTTCATACTGCTTCGACGCCGCGTTGGATAGGATGTTTTCGTCCCTTTTTCTAGCCGAGTACATTTTCTTACCGCTCATTCTTACTTGAAAGACAAAACTGTATACTATAAGATCACAAATACACTGTCTAAAGCGAATACGGCACATGACAATCAAGATTCAAAGTGAAAGAATTGTCTCTATCCTACTCGTACTTACGCTTGGTGACCTCAGGGTAAGGTATTATTTTGGATAAAATAAGTCTGGGTATTGGGCCAAGTCATTATAACTATTAAAATAGGCAAACTGCCGAAGTTTCGACCGACTTGCTGCGGTCTTCTTCAGGGCAGAAAGAACTGCAGCAAGTCAGTCGAAACTACGTGGCCCAATATTAAAAATTATTTTTTCCAAAATGACGCTGCGCGAGGAAGCCTACGAAATAATAACGTACTATTGTTGTGAAATGCTTCTAACGATACCCACGGTGGGTATCGAGTTGGCGCAGGTGGACCGTTTCGGGTCATCAAAGAACTGTAGAAGAATAAAGCAGAATTCCATATAATAATTTATTTTCAGGGATTAGACTTTTCCCTTGTATTTTAGAATGTTTAAAGCATCTTTTCAGTCAATTAAAATGATATTTTGAAAATTCTACAGTAGTTTACTCCTTAACAGACAGACAGATAGACTTCAAAGGCTTCCTGTTTTATCGGCTGAGATACGGAACCCTGAAATTACACAAGTTTTAAACGATCGCTGTACTTCCTTGAGGAGGAGCAGGGATGCAGTGAGAAACGGCTTTCCGATAGTTGGAACTGAGCCAATACAGGAAACTTCTGTCAGCAAAAAGACTTGCAGAGCTCCCATGTCTCAGTAGGAAGGCTTTGGCTCTTGCCCTCCGATGTAGTTGGTAACGGCTTTATTTTTTGAAGTCGGCAACATACAGAAGCGTGGCCCCAACTAAGCCGTAAATGGTCTGCCCGGCATCTCATTCTTCCCCATTCAGTTTGAGCGTCGAGTCAGGCCAGTAGAGCTGCAGTGTGACGGAAATTTGGAGCACAGTGCTGTCTTTGCCTGTTGAGTGACGTAAGAGTATGAACATTTATTAACAAAAGTTTTATCTATTCTGATGTTTAAAAACGTAACTACAAAAAGGTCTCTTGTTTATTTCACATGTTCACGCACGAGGATCGGAAGAACACGGCCGTGTGTGTATACTTCGATGGGAACAAACAGCCGAGCTAGTCAGTGCTATAACGTTTCACTACGGCCAGCGACCAGCCGAAGAACACGCAGTCCTCGAGACAATAATATTTTAAAGTTGTAAAAAGAGAGATAATTATGTAAAGACAACATGTATCATTCTGTTCTGAACAGTTCACATTTGCTTATTGATATCTAATTAAGATTAAAGTTTTATCGTGGCGAATGTCGTATGCTACGACGGATGTTTATACTTTTTCCGAGGTCCAGCTGGTTGCGAAATGGAGACAACAATGAAAATCAAAATTATTTCTTTTGCGACATTTAGCTACACCGTCCAGGCGTACATAGCGGCCACTCCGACTTACACATTTGTCGTAGTGTGGTACCAGCTTTCCAGTACCCTCTTCGTAACTGTGCTCTCTGTCAATTCTCTACGCCGGTGTACAGCTCGTTTTCTTATCCAAAATGCAGCCCAGCGGTTCATGTTAGCAAAGAGATAAGACTTAGAGGGAATCAATCCTAGCTGTATGATGGGTGACCAAACACTGGAAACGCTGCAGGGACGTTTTTAGTGCAGTTGCAGTGTGTGCCCGAGCATTGTCACCGTGGTTCAACAACAAAGTTAGGAAACTACTGCGAAAGCAAAGAGAGCTTCACTCCAAGTTAAAACGCAGCCAAAGCCTCTCAGACAAACAAAAGCTAAACGATGTCAAAGTTAGCGTAAGGAGGGCTATGCGTAAAGCGTTCAGTGAATTCGGAAGTAAAATTCTATGTACCGACTTGACAGAAAATCCTAGGAAGCTCTGGTCTTACATTAAATCAGTAAGTGGCTCGAAACAGCATGTCCAGACACTCCGGGATGATGATGGCATTGAAACAGAGGATGACACGCGTAAAGCTGAAATACTAAACACCTTTTTCCAAAGATGTTTCACAGAGGAAGACCGTACTGCAGTTTCTTCTCTAAATCCTCGCACAAACGAAAAAATGGCTGACATCGAAATAAGTGTCCAAGGAATAGAAAAGCAACTGGAATCACTCAACAGAGGAAAGTCCACTGGACCTGACGGGATACCAATTTGATTCTACATAGAGTACGCGAAAGAACTTGGCCCCCTTCTAACAGCCGTGTAAAGCAAGTCTCTAGAGGGACGGAAGGTTCCAAATGATTGGAAAAGAGCACAGGTAGTCCCAACTTCAAGAAGGGTCGTCGAACAGATGCGCAAAACTATAGACCTATATCTCTGACGTCGATCTGTTGTAGGATTTTAGAACATGTTTTTTGCTCACGTATCATGTCGTTTCTGGAAACCCAGAATCTAGACGATTTTCTCGAATCGCCTGATCCGCTCACTGAATCTGTAGGAATCAACAAGGATTCCGGAAACACCGATCGTGTGAGACCCAACTCGCTTTATTTGTTTATGAGACCCAGAAAATATTAGATACAGGCTCCCAGGTAGATGCCATTTTCCTTGATTTCCGGAAGGCGTTCGATACAGTTCCGCACTGTCGCCTGATAAACAAAGTAAGAGCCTACGGAATATCAGACCAGCTGTATGGTTGGATTGAAGAGTTTTTAGCAAACAGAACACAGCATGTTGTTCTCAATGGAGAGATGTCTACAGACGTTAAAGTAACCTCTGACGTGCCACAGGGGAGTGTTATGGGACCATTGCTTTTCACAATATATATAAATGACCTAGTAGATAGTGCCGGAAGTTCCATGCGGCTTTTCGCGGATGATGCTGTAGTATACAGAGAAGTTGCAGCATTAGAAAATTGCAGCGAAATGCAGGAAGATCTGCAGCGGATAGGCACTTGGTACAGGGAGTGGCAACTGACACTTAACGAAGACAAATGTAGTGTATTGCGAATACATAGAAAGAAGGATCCTTTATTGTATGATTATATGATAGCGGAACAAACACTGGTAGCAGTAACTTCTGTAAAATATCTGGGAGTATGCGTGCGGAACGATGGGAGAGTCCATCTACATCTACATTTATACTCCTTACATTTATAGTCCTTAGAAAATGTAGTCCATCAACAAAGGAGGTGGCTTACAAAACACTCGTTCGACCTAGACTTGAGTATTGCTCATTAGTGTGGGATCCGTACCAGGTCGGGTTGAGAGAGGAGATAGAGAAGATCCAAAGAAGAGCGGCGAGTTTCGTCACAGGGTTATTTGGTAAGAGTGATAGCGTTACGGAGATGTTTAGGAAACTCAAGTGTCAGACTCTGCAAGAAAGAAGCTCTGCATCGCGGTGTAGGTTGCTGTCTAGGTTTCGAGAGGGTGCGTTTGTGGATGAGGTATCGAATATATTGCTTCCCCCTACTTATACCACCCGAGGAGATCACGAATGTTAAATTAGAGAGATTCGAGCTCGCACGGAGGCTTTCCGGCAGTCGTTCTTCCCGTGAACCATACGCGACTGGAACAGGAAAGGGAAGTAATGACAGTGGCACGTAAAGTGCACTCCGCCACACACCGTTGGGTGGCTTGCGGAGTATAAATGTAGATGTAGATGTAGAAGGACAATGCCTCACGACGACATTCCTTTTCGCCTGTTCCGAAGTCCCATTCGTAGACGATTTTCTCGAATCGCCTGATCCGCTCACTGAACGTGATGCTGGCTTGCTTCCCTGATGGACAGTACGTATAACGAACGTCAAAGTTTCTGCACCATCGCTGTCACTCAAGACAATTACGTCATGTGGACTGCATGAAATCAGGGGAACCCCTCCGCATGAAGAGATCTTATGACATTATATGTAAAATGACTGTGGAGAGGGGAAGAAAGGAAAGGAAAGCGAAGGGATCATTGGTGTCAACTGCACTGGGACATTATGCGGAGCCAGTGGCGATGATTGAAAATGTGTACCGGATCGGGATTCGATCCTGGGGTCTCTTGATTACTAGGCAAGTGTGTGGTACCCACTGCGCCATCGCGGACACAGTGTTATTCCAACTGCATGGACTATTTCGGCTCGCCTCACAGCCGAATCACACTCCCATCGAGCGCCACCTCTCCTCGGCCCCTGTTCATTTCCTCCATATTTGCTCTCCCGAGATTCCCACAGGACGTATTTGTGCATTTTCACTGAAGAAGGTGAATTCATTGCCCAACTAGGCCTATCAAATTATATGAATGTGTACTGTTTGTTGTTTCTGACAGACGTGTCCAAAAGAACAGACATCACATAGTTAAATGAATTAATACAAATCTGATGACAACAGACACTTCGCACTCAGTGGAAGACTATTGCCTGTGGTATATGTAAGTTCTCACTGAGCACACACATATATGGTCGTCCTATCCACCTCATTCCTACCTAAAACACCTTGGCCTTACCCTTGATCACCACCACACCTGGACTCCACACATCCTTACGATCCAACACAAAGCCCACAACAGACTCTGCCTCCTGAAACTCCTGTAAGCCAGACATGCGGATTGCATCCTACCAAAATCCTTCACACCTACAAATCCTTGATCCGACCCATCTTTTGTTATGCTACCATCACCTGGATTTCTGCACCTCTCAGATTCTACAAAGCCCTCTAAATCCTAGAACGCCATGCCTCTGCCTCACATTCCGTATCCACCTTTTGTCCCCCATGTGCATCCTCTACGACCTCATCCCCTTCCCCCAACTTCTTCTTTTCCTTGAACATACCTGAACCCCGTATATCGTCCGCTGACTTGATCACCTCCTGATGTCCCCCTTCCTCTCCACCCCCAGCTCGTTGATGCACTTTACTGTTCTTTCCTGCCCTCTCCATCTCCACACCTTTCACCTCCTTTCCCTGCATCTACCCCTCCCACATGATGAGCTCCTTCCAACTCTGATCCCACCTTCCTCCTCCTTCCTCCCCATGGCTCCCTCTCCTCTCCCTCCCTTCCCCTGAGTGGCTTTCCCCCTCCTATACCACCTCCCTCTCCCATGCTCCTGTGTCTCTGCACTCCCTCCTGCCCTATCCATCTCCTGACTCTAGGTGCGCTTCTTGACCCACTTTTTCCTCCCTCCCTCCTCCAGCCCCCACCGCATCTTCCACCCATCTTTTTCCCTCTTCCTCCAGTCCCTCGGCAGGTCCCTCCCAGAGGTTTTTATTTCTCGTGCATGCTCCGTGCTCCATTGTTTCCTGTGGTTTTTTAAGTGTCTTGCTCTGTGTGATTTTTATAATGTGGCCGACTTTTAACTTGTGTTTGACTCCAGTGACATTAAGTGCGCAACGAATTGCCATCTGTATTCTTTTAACTTTGTGTAGACTTTTTAACTGTCCCTCAGGGCTTTTCTCCATATTAGTGTATATTTTAACTCCTGTCATCCCCATTTACTGTTGTTTTTATGTCCCCCTATTATCCCCCCATTTTATGTAAGAGTTCCCCTTTCATGTACTTTTATAAAACCATTTGGCTGAAGAGTGGTGGACTGCACCGCTGCCAGCCCTCCCCTGCCCATATAGGGCAGCAGCATGAAATTACAATAAAGAAAAAAAGGGAAAAAAAGCGCACAGAACTGAGAAGTGTGACATGACACGATCGGTGGGTATGCTAGAGACACGTGCCCAAAGCTCCGTCAGATAATTTTATTTCAGGATCGATTGGAACTTGGGGAAAAAAGCTCTCGTATTACATATGGTGAGTTATATCAATCCAATTTGAGCTTATGTGATGAAAAATATTTTATGCGTTCAACTTTATGAAAATAAGTATCATCCTGCTCATACGAATTTTCAATAAACTATCCTGGATAACAAACGTCATATTAGGGATTTAAAGAAAATAAAGTGAAAAAAAAAGTTTTGACTTTTACGGAAAAGATAAAGATAATAAGATCTCTGTTCGTTGCATACTGCGATAAAGTAAGTCAGAACAAAAATAGTAAATATTTATAAAAAGAATGACACCGTGAGTGACGTTGTCTGGAAAAGTGCAATACTTGCAGATACTGAAAATCCCCATAGTGGAGAAATTCACGTAGCATTAGTAATACTCTAAGAATAACGCTAGTGTCCAGGTGTCTTTGTTGAAAATCTCTGGTCAATACTATGACAACCGAAAAATCAATAATATTCTGAAGTAGATAATTTACGCCACCAGTTACGCTGGGGCATAAGTTCTTACGCATAAGTTTTTAGCGTTTTAGTTTTACATGTTGGTGTTCCGGTTGCGTTTAGCTTATTTTTCGATTGTCATTTTTCATTTTTAGTTCACTGTTTACAATTTCAGTTTACATGTTATCATCTTGTCATTTGGAGATAGTGAGTGGATCTGTGGATGCTTGAAAATGGCGTGTCAAATGGAGAAATCGGATATTTCAGAAATATCCTATATGAGTTCAATAGATGGGTGACAGCAGCGGAGGCAGCCAGAAACATTTGCGTCGTACATGGGGATAACGCCCTTGGACAGAGTAGGGCAAGGAAATGGTTTTCTTGTTTTAAGGAGGATAATTTTGAAATTAGTTACTGTTTTCACGTTCAGGAAGACATTCGGACAATGATTCACATCAGTGCGCTTAATAACTGCTAAATATGGTGAACAGTGATCACTCTACCATCGTATGAAGATTATATACAATGGGGAAGGTTCAAAAATTGGGTGCATGGGTGCTGCATGCTCTAAGCCAAAATCAGCGTTTGGTCATGTGTGTGTGTGTGTGTGTGTGTGTGTGTGTGTGTGTGTGTGAACTCCTAACGAGGACCAAACTGCTGAGGTCATCGGACCCTAGACTTACACACTACATAAACTACCTTACGCTAAGAACAACATACATAGCCCGAGGGAGGACTTGAACCTTCGGCGGGAGGGGCCGCGCAATTCCTGACATGGCGCCCCAAACCGCGGTCATATGTGCATCTCTTCTTGCTTGTCATCAATTCGCTCGTGAATAACACTGAGCATTCATATCCTGCATCGTTACTGCTGACGACAGATGGTGTCTTTATGCTAATATAAGGAAAACAAAGGAATATTGGTTCAAATGGCTCTGAGCACTATGAGACTTAACATCTGAGGTCATCAGTCCCCTAGACTTAGAACTACTTAAAACTAACTAACCTAATGACATCACACACATCCATGCCCGAGGCAGGATCCGAACCTGCGACCGTAGCGGTAGGTCCCATTGTGCTCAGAGCCATTTCATATGTTAGGAAACGAGGCTCAATTTTTCTCGTATATATAATTTATGATATCCAAAGTGAAGAGTGTGCAAAATGCATACTGGCAATAGCAATAAAAAGTGATGTTTTATCTACACACTATATTTTTCCACGTAATTTTCTTCCAGTTATATAATCCTCCACCAGCAAGACCAAGGGGCGTGTGTACCTCACTGGTCACGAAGCCATTTCATTGCTGTGTGGATCACCTCCCCATGTCATCGCCTGTCACAATCCGGGACAAGAAGCTCGCTCCTCAGGCTCAACTCAGAAAAAAATGTTTTTTTTTCGTGAGATTTGTGTTCAAAAGTAAGACAGCGTGGAACGCGACAAGCACACACTTTTGAGTATCTAAAAGCGCGGATAATGGCACTTACACTTCCTTTGCTGACTGACAACCGCAGCGTCAATTACCGAGTCGTAAGGGTTCGGTCGTTGCGAATGAGTTCAGCAGACCTCAACATGTAAGATGTGACAGCTGTTAATGGTCTCCTCAGTCGCTGCAAATCGTGGAGCTCCAACGGACCGTGCTGTCGAACGTCAACGTTGAGTGTGCCGCATTCAACGTGCTGCTGAAACCTGGGAAAGCTGCGACTTGTGCTTACGGTAAGTGTTCTCAACGTTGTATACGCGATCGCAGCGCATTCCAGCGGCAGTTGTCGGCTCTATCTGGATCGCAAATTACACTGTTTACGAGATGAACAGGCGTAAATTCCTTCGTTTGCTATATTAAAACGCACATTTGCTCTCTTTTCTATATGTTAGTCATGTTGTTCTGTCTGTGGCATACGTAAATAAAAACTGCAATCTATGGACATGCTATAAGACAAAAAGGAATGTACCTTGTCCAGTTAATAAGGACACCAGCTTATAAAAGTTCCATTTCATAATAGCGAGATACAAATTCTCACTCGATCGCTGTTCTTATTCAGCAGCAGAATCTTGAAATATATCAAATAAGAAACTTTAAGACGAGAAAGTGCAAAATATCCTATTGCAAGTAGCGGAAGCGATCTTGTAGATTAAGGCAATGTAACAAACCCACTTTTCAGAAAGAGCGTACTGGTTTTTAAGTTTATCAAATATTATAGTATACAATTTACTTAAACTGGTAAGGAAGTATCAGAACTTTTCAGAAAGCGCTAGGGCTAGCAATAAATTTTTTTTGGGTCTAGTGAGGGACGAAGCAGAAGCACATCCAGCGTTGCAGTACCATTCTGCGGAGCTAGTCAACGGACTAAACAGAAAACTAGTGTTCACTGATCCTACTTTGCATCTTACCGTCTCCTGAAAGCTTTAATCGGAGATATGTTATATGACATTTAATTACAAGAAATTTTGCTGCTGCCTTGAAACGACATACTTTCATAAAATGCAAGTTGCAATAAATCTTTAACCATTAATATAAAGTTAACCGACATTTTATTATAACAAATCATACAACTAGTGAAGGGTTTTCGAGATAGCCTCAATATGCTGATGCTTAGAAACGATATACAGGGTGAGTCACCTAACGTTACCGCTGGATATATTTCGTAAACCACATCAAACACTGACGAACCGATTCCACAGACCGAACGTGAGGAGAGGGGCATACAGTTGGCGGTAGATGTTTTGCAATGTTCGGCACGTTGGATGCTCTCTGTCCGGGTACCGTTCTGCATACACCCTGCAGGCTTCAGCTACATTTGGTCGACACTCGCCATAGATGAGTATCATCTCCGCCTTTTCAGAGTTCGAATACACCATGGCCACAGTTCCTACAACACTACACTATCACAGACGTCTGGTAACACGGTGTACTATAGTTGGTCTGCGTGCGCAGACGAATGCAGAATAACAATAGCAGCAAGCGGACACTGCGACAGCTAGACAAAACCACAACAGTGCACAACAGCCACACTCGTAAACACGGTCGTCATCGTAAACATGTTCCTGCAGATGCTGCTCGCCGACCGTGGGCCGTGTTTGTTACAACACGCAACTGAACGTCGGAGGTTTCAAGCGTCAACTTTAGGTTACAATATCTCCGGATGTAATTAACATTTTACAATGCAGCAAACGGCACTGATTACGTATTTGTTTATATGTTCAGATATTCTAACAAAACTAACGTGGTTCCATTTAAAAAAACGTAGGTTTGTGTTAAAAAACATACTTCCGTGCATTTTTGGGTGGTTTGTATTAAACAATTACACTAGTCCCTCTCCTCACTTTCGATCTGTGGAATCGATTCGTCAGTATTTGATGTGGTTTACGAAATATATCCAGCGGTAATGTTAGATGACTCACCCTGTATATACACCAGTGTCCAAAATTAAGGCACAAACTGTTATTTCCCCGTCCTGTATCAAATTCACAACATAGGCATACAAACTGTCAACCAGATGTCTGTACGATCTTGTTCTGCACCGAAGATGTCATTCCAGTCAATGGACAACCATGCCAACGATGACGTCTGGGCACCTATGCCCTGTTTGTCGGGTAGTCCCACATCCAAAATCGCTGTGTACACACTCAGAGACGATGCAGTATGGAACACAGAAGATATCTACCAGACTCTCTGCGCTGGAGGGCCATAGAAAGAACGGAAGCAGGACAGTCGCAAACTGATGTGGCCCGATGGCTTAGTGTAAATCGTTTTGTTGTTTCTCGGACAGTCTATAGAGACCAAAACTCTATGCCGCAGACGGGGGCAGAGCCAATCACGTGTGACTTCAGAAGAGAGGATCGCGATGTGGCTGTAAGGGCACGACAGTACCGCCTTATTACTGCACGGCAACCGGCATGTGAGCTTGCAGCATCCACTGGACGTGTTGTATCAAGGCAAACGGTGTGCAGAAAGCTTCGGCAGACTGGCGTTTACTGTCGGAGACCAGATGTATGTCTACCTCTGACGCGTCTCCGCCGATGGGAACGTCTAAAGTGGAGTCATCAACTGCTGTCTGGGCGGTCGAACAGTGAGCCAATGTTGTTTTCACAGATGAGTTCCGACTTAGTCTGGAAGGTGATTCTCGATGGATTCGCCTCTGGAGGAATCGTGGAACAGGATTTCGGGATCCAAATATTGTGGAAACAGATCGATATCAATGAGAATCGCTAATGGTGCGGACAGGGTTTATGTTTACCACTCGACCCCTATTCATGAAATTTTACGTGTGAAACTGCAAGGCTAAACTGCTGTCAGGTATCGTGACGATGTCTTGGGACCCCATCGTTGCGAGGTGCTATGGGACCGGACTTCATGCTGATAGATGATGTTGCTAGACCTTATAGAGTACACGTGGTTGATGTTTTCTTGCAAACTGAAGATATTGCACTCGTGGCAAGGCCTGCCCGCTCTCCCGATTTTAATCACAGACAGCATGCCTGGGATGCACTAGGGAGATGGCTTGCATTACGTCAGCATCCACCAAACATTCTCCAACACTGCTAACAGCTCTACAGGAAGAATGGGTTTTATTGCCTCAACATCAGATTGATGACATCATTCACATCATGCCCCATCGTTGTCAGGCCTGTATTGTTTTCGGAGAGGGTCACATCACATACTGAGCATATTAACCAGTTGTCGGATGTAAGTAGGCTGTTTAGGTTTTTTTATTGGTAACGCCACCTCTGTATGAAAATCACTGGCTGTGCTGTGGGCAGTCTGTGTCTGCTTTGCATTGTTGTAATACTCGCCATTGTAGTGTTGGGCAGCGGCAGCTGGCTGTGAACAGCGCGTAGCGTTGCACAGTTGGAGGTGAGCCGCCAGCAGTGGTGGATGTGGGGAGAGAGATGGCGGAGTTTTGAAATTTGTCATGAACTGCTATATTTATATATGATGATATCAAGGTAAATACATTGTTTGTTCTCTATTAATATCTTTTATTTGCTAACTATCCCTATCAGTAGTTAGTGCCTTCCATAGTTTGAATCTTTTATTTAGCTGGCAGTAGTGGCGCTCGCTGTATTGCAGTAGCTTGAGCAGCGAAGATTTTTGTGAGGCAAGTGATTTGTGAAAGGTATAGTTTAATGTTAGTCAGGGCCATTCTTTAGTAGGGAATTTTGAAAGTCAGATTGCGTTGCGCTAAAAACATTGTGTGTCAGTTTAAGCACAGTCGTGTATAATTGTTCAAAGGGGACGTTTCACGGAATATGTATGCAAATCCGTTAATTTGGGAAAAGCGAGGGACGTCTTTGTCTATCGTTATGCATGTTGCAGTTGATTACAGTTTGAATTCTTTGCATTTTTTCTAGTTCACTTTTACCTGTTTATACTGTTTTGTGCCAAAATGAAAGCAGCCTTTCTAAATTTCTGTTTGTTGCTTTGATTTTGGACGCCAGTGTACATATGTGGTTCAACTAAAAGCTAATGTGACGTCTCACGACTCTGTTATGAAGAGATGTTGCCTCGTGTGACGGAGGTAGCTTAGCTGGCGTTCTTCCATCTCACTGGTCAACGTTCACACGCACGTTCAGAATATCCGTGCTTTTTCGACGCTGTGACGTCAGAAACTCAACACGCACAAAGCTCAACTTTAGAATGCTCGGTCCCTGTGCCGATGACTTAACGGCCAGCTCCTGTGGACTGCAGATTCTCCGTAGACTTCACACAAACGTTTGTGCATATTCCCCACAGCTTCTTTCGTCGTGCCGCCCGGTGTGGCCGAGCGGTTCTAGGCGCTACAGTCTGGAACCGCGCGACCGCTGCGGTCGCAGGTTCGAATCCTGCCTCGGGCATGGATGTGTGTGGTGTCCTTAGGTTACTTACGTTTAAGTAGTTCTAAGTTCTAGGGGACTGATGACCTCAGAAGTTAAGTCCCATAGTGCTCAGAGCCATTTGAACCATTTTTTCTTTCGTTGTAGGGTGAAATTCATTGATGACTGCACTGCATTTGTCGGAGCAACAGAAAGTTAAACACGCGCTCTTAGAAAACTTGAAAAAATTCATACCCAGTGTTTAGAATTCACAACACTGCTGTCCGTTGGGAAAAAATGTCAAGCGTCACTTCGTGGACGACACTCGTAACATAAACTTAAGTGTTAGGAAGTCTTTTCCGAAAGTATTTATCTGGAGCGTACTGTTATACGCAAGTGAAGCGTCGACGATAAGCAGTTCATACAAGAAGAAATTAGAAGCTTTGGAAACATGATGCTACAGAAGAATGCTGAAGACTCTATTGCTACACCCAATAACTGATGAGGTTGTACTGATACCGATTGGGGAAAATAATTTGTGGTACAGCTAGACAAAAGAAGGCTTCGGTTTTTACGACGCATCCTGAGGCGCCAAGGAATCATCATTTTGGTAATATGAAGGGTAGTAGAAAAGGAGGGTAAAAATTATAGGGGAAGATCCAGGCATAACTCTATACGTCCCGCGTGCTGTATGCGACTCTGAAACTAGTAACTTTTGTCTGCGTACAGAACCGATGTAACATGAAATATACAAGTGCCACTTGGCTGATCACCTCCACGAGATATCACGATCTACTACAGAAACTTTCAACGATCTGAGTGGTTCTCTAAACTAGCTAATGTTTAGCTACCGTCCTCAGTGGAAGAACAGCAAAAAAATGTCGAGATTCCGTAAAAGTGTATTTTTATTCATTCATTCACTCCTAATTACACTGAACCGATGCTATAGTCAGCAGACTGTTAATAGAATACTAGAACATTTCAGCACTAAGACAGCACTTTCCTACATTTTTTGCATGAGTTATAGTAGTGCATTATATCAGACACAGCTGATTTGTGTCTCGTAAATGCGTTTGTTAATTTGTAAATATTCAGCAGTAATTGCCACTTTCCGCTATTGCTGAGTGATAATAAATCAAGTAGCTACAATAAAAACAATAAAGAATGAAAATAATAATGACAGAAATAGTAAAAGAATAATGGCTTGATTGCAGGTAAAATAAGTAAACATTTGTCCTCGGTGTTAAAGATGAGATACATCATGAGCTGGAGAAACCGCTCCACTTTGATTCCATTTGAACTTGATGAAATGCCAAGCGATGATGAGGATGATGAGAACTTTGTCCCATCTACTGACAGAGGGTCTGTAGTTTTGTAGTCTGATGACGACTCAAACGTGACTGCCATAACGACGAAGTAATGCTTCTTAGAACCATACAGATTTGTTAGAGTCCTTGACACGTACTAAAAAAGTAGTATGGGAAGGAAAAAACGATCAGCCACAACAGTAGCTCGTAAATGCACCTCAGCTAAGATTCTAGTAGAGTTGATCACCACATGCACAAACCAGATGTCATTCATATGTGCTGGCAAGTAACTAAACACAGAAGTGAAGAAATAAAGATATTTTTTTGGAATCTTTACTATGATGGCTAGCCTATAGTGCACACAACACCCTCTGCATGAAAGTATAACTATTTCTCCATGTACCTTGACGTAACTGAACTATTTGTATGTACTGGTTCTCTTTCCATTGCAAGTTCATAAATTATAAAATCAGTATATTACCTAACTCCACTTTTATAATTTTTTTGCCTTGAATGCCGATATGTCACATATGAAACATCGTTTATTAAAACATCTAGCCAACAATTTTTGAAAAGAATTACATTTCCTTAACTTGTTGGTCACCTGATTGAAAGTAATACAAATAATACATGGATAAATATATCTTTTTACTAGTGGATCTGCAGAGGATAAATGTATTAGGTTGGTGTTTAAGTTCGTACAGTGTTTATAGGAGTTCAATGAACACAACAGATATGCATAAGAGAGAGACTGTGATCAATCATCAGTACCACCACTGCAGGCAGTGTTGCTTGCCGTTGTTCTTGGACTGCGGCTGCAAGACGTCTCAGTTGTCGAGAATAAATGTGAGCAGTGATGGTTACACCATGGGGAAGCAATTCGTAATACGGAACACCGTCACTGTTCCCACAGATACGTATTATCTTTTATGGACGCGAACAGGTCTTTACACGGGGAGCTATTGCTTTGTTTGGTCTCAACCATTCCTTTATCTTCCTTGTGTTGGCATAAAAACACCATTTCTCGTCAACAGTAACGATACCGGACAGAAATGATCGTTGTTATTCACGAACCAATTGATGACAAGCAAGCAGAAATGTATGTATGGCCACTGTCTGATTTTTTGCGGTACCCATACGTCCGGTTTCAGAACCTCCCCTATGGCATCAAAGTGAACGATGGTGGAATGGTGGAATGATCACAGTTTATCACAGCTGTCAGTTCTCGAGTACGCTGATACGTTTTGTTTTGGATTAATGCGTTTAAACAATCTTTGCCAAACCTCAAATACCTTCCTGAACGTGGAGAGTCACTAATGTCAAAATGATCCTCCTTAAAACGAGAAAACCATTTTCTTTCCGTACTCTGTCCAATGGAATTATCCTCACATACGACGCAAATATTTCTGGCTGCCCCCGCTGCTGTCACCCCACTAGTGAACACACCAACATAAAATTTACAATAGGACATGAGGACAACAAAAGCACAAATTTCTTGGATCTTAAAATCACCAACCATCAACAAAAATATCAGCATACACAGAAAACACACATACACAGACATAACATCATGCCAGCCCACCACACAGAAACATGCTGCATTTAGGTCTATGCTACACACAGTACACTCTCTTGATCTAGAAGAAAACACCCTCAAGAATGAGGTAGATACAGTAAAGAGCGTTGCCATAAGCAATGGCTGCACAACCAAAACAACTAACAATTTAGACAGACAAATACACAAACGCAAGACAACCAATGGCAACACTATGAAAGAAGAGAAAATATTCGCCAGTATCCCATACCTTGGCCCCATATCACAAAAAATGGCTAAATTTTCCAAAAGAACAAATCTAACAGTTCCATTCTCAACTAATAACAAGTTAGGAAACTTACTCATCCATAAAATCAAATACGCAAACATACAACAACAGTGGATTGTACAAAGAATCGTGCCCCAGCTGTCCCGCCTCCTATGTAGGGAAAACAAGCAGAAACTTCAAAACCCGTTTTCAAGAACATGTAAATTCTTTCAGGCGCAACCACTTTGAAAAATCAGTCATTGCACAACATAGGTTGGAAACGAAACATGTCATCAACAATCTAGAAAACAGTTTGGTAGTATTACATAATGAAGCCAATGGTAAGACCCTAAATCTGATACAACAACTGGAGATATACCTCCACACACACACACTCACACTCACACACACACACACACACACACACACACACACGTACACACAAAAGAAACCAGAATTGATGTTAAACGATCAAACATATTTCGCTAGCCACAGGTATTTCAGTAATTTTAAAGACCTATTCTAATGTTATTTCCTGCATACGTCAATTGTTTAATAATTATATGTTTAGCATTATGAAAAATTCATCTTTGCCCACACAATGTACAAAAACATCTGTGAAGTATTTACAGACATGTGTTTGCGAACATGCCTCTTGAATGAAGTGATATGTTTGATAACGATGGAGAAAAAAAACATAAGCTGTTGCTAAAACGTTAAAAACGATTTCTTCTATTATTTGGTAAGTTTACACTGTTCATCTCTTCCTCCATTTGGCACATACATTCCGCGTTTGAATACGAAATTCGTAACCTAAACATCAAACATTTTCGTGACAGCAATATGCATTTCATTTCATTCAAGAGAAAAACTGAAGCCTTTATTAAGAGGAGTAACACCTGAAGATGGACTCACAGGGGCCAAAATGCATCGTGTGCTGAATAAAACACAAGTTGTGACTGAAGGCGTTTTTAAATTCATAACTCGAGAGTACTGTGTACAGTTACGTTTGAAGCTGCAAAATATCGATAAGATTAAACAGAAGAATATGTTGAAAATTTTAGATTTTCCCATTTGGCACCCCATTAGAATCATCCACAGCTTCACTCGCTATCTCAAAATGACGATATGTAAACTCAAATAGAAACAGTGAACTACAAATGAAAACTGACAATCGATAAATATTCCAAAGCAACTGAAATACTAACATGCAAAACAGAAACGCTCACAGTTTACGCGCCAACCAAATACGCTGAAGAGCCATAAACATGGTACACCTCCCTAACATCGTATAGGCCTCCGCGAGTGCCGCAACACGGTGCGGCATCGACTCTACTAACGTCTGAACTAGTGCTGGAGGGAACTGACACCAGGAATCGTGCAGGGCTGTCCATAAATAGGTAAGAGTACGAGGGGGTGGAATTCTCTTCTGAACAGCACATTGCAAAGGCGTCCCAAATATGCTCAATAATGTTCACTTCTGGGGAGTTTGGTGACCAGTGGAAGGTTTAAACTCAGAAGAGTGTTCCTGGAGCCACTTTGTAGCGATTCTGGACATGAGGGGTGTCGCATTGTCCTGCTGGAATTGCCCAAGCCCGTCGGAGAGCACAATGGACATGAATGGATGCAGGTGATCGGACAGGATTCTTACGTACGTATCACCTATCAGAGTCGTTTCTAAGTGTACCAGGGGTCCCACACAATTACAGAGCCTCTATTTGTTTGAACAGTTCTCTGCTGGCAAGCAGTATTCATGGATTCATGAGGTTGTCTCCAAACCCGTACACGTCCATCCGAGACTCGTCCGACTAGGCAACATGTTTCTAGACATCAACAACCCAATGTCGGTGTTGACAGCCCAGGCGAGGCGTGAAGCTTTGTGTCGCGCAGTCGGAAAGGGTACACGAGTTAGCCTATGACGCCGAAAGCCCATATCGATGATGTTTCGTTGAATGGCTCGAACGCTGACACTTGCTGATGGCCAAGCACTGAAATCTACAGTCATCTGCCGAAGGGTTGCACTTCTGTTACGCTGAACGATTCTCTTCCGTCATCGTTGATCCTGTTCTTGCAGGATCTTTCTCCCGCCGCAGCGATGTCGGAGATTCGATATTTCCCCGGATTCCTGATAATCACGATATTCTCGTGAAATGGTCGTACGGGAAAATCCCCACTTCATCTCAGCCTCGAAGATGCCGTATCCCATCTCTCGTGCGCCGACTATAACACCACGTTCAAACTCACCTTAATCTTGACAACCTACCACTGTAGCAGCAGTAACCGATCTAACAACTACGCCAGACACTCGATGTCTCACGTAGGCGTTGTCGACCGCAGCGCCGTATTACGCTTGTTTACATATCTCTGTATTTGAATACGTATGTGTATACCAGTTTCTTTGGCGCTTCAGTGTAGTAAGCACATCAGAATGATATTACACCCAAAGCGGACGGAAGATGCGTTTCAGAAGGGAAAGATAGAGCCCAGGAGCACAGCGAGAAGTAGCTACGCAGTGCCTGGGCGGAAATTTTCCGATGGAGCCGACTCTGGCTATCGCTTTTGTATCGGCGGGCATTTACAGGGTGCGAGACAAAGCCACCGCGCCGAGGGCCATCCGGCAGCCTTTTGTTCCTCCACGGCTTGAGCAGCGGGGCAACTGCGCGTCGCCTCCCAAAAGGCGAGCGGCCAGCATCCTGCTTTTGACCCACGATCACGGCTTGTTATGCTGCAACCAGCCTGTAGAGCGCTTTGTTCACCTCTCCGAAGTATTAGAGCTCATTAGCCTTGTTCGTAACAAAAAGTGAAACGTTACGAAATACAGGCACGGGTTAAAAAGTTTTAATTGTAATGCTGGTAGTGAGAGTGGTGGGACTGGTTGAGCAGTGAGTGAGCATATAAGGGGAATAACCCTAAACTAGCACAACAAACAGATTGCTGTAAACAGTTAGTACACTTGGATAGACAATGTCGAGTTTGATCTGATGACAGCATATGCCACCTAGGTGATAGATAGTAAATGTACTAATAATGGTTTCGACGTTGTCATCCAACAGAGAGCGTAGTGACATAGCTACCAAAGCGACATATGTCTCCACCCTCTAACAAATGCTCACAGCAAAATGGCTCAGTGTGGTGCAGAAGTGCGAAACGTGGAGGTACCCATGCCACGGAGACGGGCTCGTGCTTTCTACAGCTGAGCGAGTTTAAAAGTGGTCAAATTGTAATGTTCCGGCGGGATGGCCCTTTCGGAGAATTGCCGCAATAGTTGGGCGTGCTATACAACGATGCTGGTATTATTTGTCTCTTGGACATTCTCACATCTGTAGACAAGGTTCTGGATGTCCACACAACACAGGCACCTGCCAGGCTCGTTCAGTTAGCACAGCACAGACATATCAACATGAACTGTTGTGAACTGGTTGTTAGCAGCGGAAATCCATTGCATAAAATACACAGTATTCAGTAATAATTAAAATATTAAAAGTGGATAACAGATTTACACCGTTACAGGAAATGCTAATGAAAGAGGAGAACCCATTAAAATTAACGCGTAGAAAACCCAGTAAGTTCAGCAACAGTAAGCAGACCCTGCAATCTTACTAAAAAAGACACGAATTAGTCAGAATTACCACTATGTCTGACATATTTCGATTAGTTTACTACTCGGATACATGTTCTTTGGTAAGAGAATATCAGTTTAACTCACTAATGAGAGTCACGTAAATATACAATCGTACGTCAGGAGAGTTGCATTCAACCAAAGCTGAGGTTCGGTAGTTTTGATACACTACATAAATGAGAAAATAAATGGTAAGATTACAAGTACTATTGGTAGATTGGTAGGGAAAGAAACATAAATGAATCAGTAAGAGAGAGAATGGGAGAAATGGCTTCTCTTTGTTTATTTGTGTGTTTGGTTGTTTGTATTGCTTACAACTAGAAACGCAGTCCAGTGTCTGTTTTATATCCTTACAGAATACAATTTTCGTTTTATAAGTGATAAAAATTAGTTGATGGCGTAACTTCTGCGCTTTCACGTAACGAAAGCAATCGCTTTTGACGCAGGTATGGTTTATATACACAAACATAAAAAATATACGTCATTATTGTTGTAATTTTGTACTCAATAGAACGTTCATCATCATGATCAAAGGCAAGAGTTTTGTATTACTTTTCATAAATGCGTAAGTAGTTTATAAATAACAGAAATTTGTTTTATATAAGCTCGACGAAGTATTGAAGCAATGTTTGACGTATTTTTGTCTTCAGGTCTTTTATATTTCCTTCTTGTTGATGAAATTGCGTTTTCTAGCACTGTATGTAAGTCTGTGTTGTTTTGTTTATTGTCAGTACAACATCCCTCTGTTTCATGTTACAAATCAACAATTTTCGAATGAAACCTGAATAAAACATTGACAAGTTCAGTATTACTATAAATATTGTTTATTCTTAAGCAACAAACAATGGGATAAGTATGTTGAACAAAAATATTTCGTTGGTTACCTAGCTATTTATACATCATCAGTTTCTAGACAGCTCACCACTTCCGATGTTTAGGTGAATCTAGTAGGACACTGATCGCATATGTAAAGATGAAATAACACCACTTCCGATGTTTAGTTGAATCTAGTAGGACACTGATCGCATATGTAAAGATGAAATAACACCCGATTTTATGCAACACACGTAACGCACAGGTAATACGGGTATTACCTTAACTGACCAAAGCTATTACCATAGTCTACGCTTACTTATGGTAGTCCTCAGAAGCCTACAGTAGTTTTAGAACTCTAAAAGTAAAGCTTCTGTCAAAATCAATCCCATAATCGTTTAACGGCACTCAAACGCACAAGAGCGACTGCATATATCCACTATACCCTTCTCTCCTGTAAATACAATGCCTCCCATTCCACAGGCAGACTGACAAGATGGAGAGTGCACCATATGAAGCTACACACAGCTCAAGTGGACTGTCAAGTGGACCGGTAGGGGCACAGCACATACTGCTTTAGTGAAACCGAGCCGGACGCACCAAACTTCCTTCCATCAAACAACACATCCTTCTTCGCAACTCTCCACCAATCAACGGCTACCCAAGTGCATCTATCAGTGGTTCCTGCGTGACCTTTCCACTCTGCCTTCTGATGGTCAAATCTTCCGTCTCGGATACTTGACGCTCTGTCTCTCTCCGTGGTGATCAGCGCTCTGCCTCTAGTACACAGAGGCCTCTCACTTTGGCTCCTGATGGAGCTGCTGTAGCGTCGCTCCCTCCAGCAATGCCCTCGCGCTACAGTGGCGCACGGCTGCAGCACTTCAAACTGCCGCACACGTGTGACATCTAGTGATGCCACAGTAACAGGTAACCCTGCAGCGCGTTGAAATTTCAACAACATAAGGACAGAAAATAACGAAATTGTACCCATTGTGTACTGTAAATCAGGAAGAAAATGCTCCTCAGACCTGGCGGTAGTTGTCATGAATTTTTCTGAAACAACTTTTATATACCTCTTTAAATGGAATATAGTAAAAGAGAATATATAAAAATTTTGGAATTTCTTAAGAAGACACACGATTTCAAAGTGTGTCCGTAACAAGGGGCAATGGGTCCACCTAATCTATAAGTAAGGATTAGAAAGAAAGTGAAAATATAAAAAAAAAAAAAACTTACTTGTTAGTCTGCTAAACAAAATACAATTTTTAGACATGTACCGTTTGTATCATAAACTGATTACAGATTAAAATTAAAATACATAAACTGTGACAATGTTAATGCTCAGGGAAACAGTTGTTCTGAGTGTTTAGACACAGGACAGCTAGAGTGCCGTGGCATTTTATTTTGGTTTTCCTTCATGCTATCAGCTACCAGCGTTCGTACACCTCATGCTATTTCAACTCAGTCATTTCTGACAAATGGGCTGCAGTAGGTGAGCGTGATTTTGAGGGCAATAGCGTTCACCTTTCTTCTTCTTCAGAATATTATTCCTCTTGAGCACATAAAAATGCTCCGCAGTTCTTAGTTTGAATGCAACATACTGTGTGATACTCTTCTTGGGCTCATCATTCTTAATTGGATCAATCCTGTACTGAATTCAGTTGCTGGCAATTCTCGGATATATGAAGTGAAAAATACACAATCCAAAAACGTTTTGCATCCGAGAGTTCCGGAACCTATACAGAAAATTGGAATGGGGAACAACATAAACATCCAGAATGAGATTTTCACTCTGCAGTGGAGTGTGCGCTGATATGAAACTTCCTGGCGGATTAAAACTGTGTGCTGGACCGAGACTCCAACTCGGGACCTTTGCCTTTCGCGGGGAAGTGCTCTACCACTGAGCTACCCGAGCACAACTCATGCCCCGTCCTCACAGCTTTACTTCTGCCAGTACCTCGTCTCCAGTTTTAATCTGCCAGGAAGTTTCATATCAGCGCACACTCCGCTGTAGAGTGAAAATCTCATTCTGGGAACATCCCCCGGGCTGTGACTAAGCCATGTCTCCGCAATATCCTTTCTTTCGGGAGTGCTAGTTCTGCATGGTTCGCAGGAGAGCTTCTGTTAAGTTTGGAAGGTAGGAGACGAGGTACTGGCAGAAGTAAAGCTGTGAGGACGGGGCGTGGGTTGTGCTTGGGTAGCTCAGTGGTAGAGCACTTGCCAGCAAAGGCAAAGGTCCCACGTTCGAGTCTCGGTCCGGCACACAGTTTTAATCTGCCAGGAAGTTTCAACATAAACATCATTTCCCCCCTTTTTATCGCTCATCAAAAACACACATTGTATGTTGTGCCACCATACAGCCAGATCTTCAGAGGCGGTGCTCCAGATTGCTGTACACACCGGTACCTATAATACCCAGCAGCACGTCCTCTTGCATTCATGCATGCCTGTATTCGTCGTGGAATACTATACACAAGTTCATCAAGGCACTTTTGGTCCAGATTCTATCCCTCACAGTGGTTGGTGGGGCACTTCATCCTTAAACAGCCGTTTTCAATCTATCCGAGGCATGTTCGATAGGGTTCATGTCTGGAGAACTGGCCACTCTAGTCGAGCGATGTCGTTTTCCTGAAGGAAGTAAAATTGGAAAATTGGAAATTTGTGGTAAGTTCTATGGGACCAAACTGCTGAGGTCATCGGTCCCTAGGCTTACACACTACTTAATCTAACTTAAACAAACTTACACTAAGGACAACAGTCACACTCTTGCCCAAGGGAGAAATCGAACCTCCGACCTCCGACGGGTGGAGCCGCGCGAAACTTGGCAAGGCCCCCTAGACCGCACGGCTACCCCGCGCGGCCTGAAGGAAGTCATTCACAAGATGTGCACGATGGAGGCGTGAAATGTCGTCCATGAAGACGAATGCCTCGCCAGTATGCTGCCGATATGGTTGCACTAAAGGTCGGAGGATGGCATTCACGTATCGTACAGCAGTTACGCCCTTCCATGACCACCAGTGGCGTACGTCGACCCCACATAATGTCACCTTAAAACAGCGGGGAACCTCCACCTTGTTGCACTCGCTGGACAGTGTGTCTAAGGCGTTCAGGCTGACCGTGTTGCCTCCAAACATGTCTCCGACCTTTGTCTCGTTGAAGGTATATGCGACACACATCGGTGAAGAGAATGTGATGCCAGAGCGGTCCATTCGGCACGTTGTTGGGCCCATCTATACCACTCTGTATGGTGTCGTGGTTGCAGAGATGGACGTCGTCATGGACGTCGGGAGTGAAGTAGAGCATCATGCGGCCTATTGTGCACAGTTTGAGTCGTAACACGACGTCCTGTGGCTGCACGAAAGCCACTATTCAACATGGTGGCGTTGCTGTCAGGGTTCCTCCGAGCCATAATCCGTAGGTAGCGGTCATCCACTTCAGTAGTAGTCCTTGGGCGGTTTGAGCGAGGCATGTCATCGACAGTTCCTGTCTCGCTGTATCTCCTCCATGTACGAACAACATCGCTTTTGTTCACTCTGAGACGCCTGGATACTTCCCTTGTTGAGAGACTTTCCCGGCACAAAGTAACAATGCGGACGTGGCCGAACGGCCGTACTGACCGTCGAGGCATGTTTGAACTACAGACAGCACGAGCCGTGAACCCCCTTCCTGGTGGAATGACTGGAACTGATCGACTAATAGGCGTGTAATAGGCGCTGCTCGTGCATGGTTGTTTACTTCTTTGGGCGGGTTTAGTGACATCTCTGAACAGTCAAAGGGACCGCGTCTGTGATACAATATCCAGAGTCAACGTCTATCTTCACCGGGGTGATGCCAGACTTTTTTGATGTGTGTGGTTTCTTCAGTTCACCTTCTGGTTGTGTAAAAACTTATTAACCTCTCATTCACGTCTATGCCACACAAATTTTTAATGCAGCACCCGATCACTGCTGGACGAGGAACCTGAATGTATCTCCCATTTTTCTCCGACCACCAACTTTTACATTGATCCATAGGTTACTTCTTACTCTTGATCGATGTAGTTTCAACTATATTTTGCTCATAGTATATTGAACAGACCCACTTGCTTACGAAAAAGGGTATGACGTTTACCGTTCGTTTTCCTGTCAAAACATAGAGCTATTGTAAGAAGTCTCATCATCGAAATCCTCAGTGCGCTGCTACTGTGTTCACTTCAGGAAGGACCATCGTGTTCCTGCACATCGACCATTCCTCCTCCCTCAATATCTGGTATGCGTCCATTTAAAAGAAGATCTAAAATATCTTACAAACTCATCTTTCATCTAGGTCCTTCAAGAAAACGATTGTATTAACGTAGTACCTACGTTTCTTGCAATAATAATAATAATAATAATGATGATAATAATAATAATGTGTCAGATAATGATATTGAGGAACAACCACAGCAAAAGAATGTATTGTAAATTAACGAAGATAATCACCACCGATGCCCAGGAGCTAGTGCTCGAAAATGTGGCACAGAACCTCAGCATCCGTTGCAGTGGACATTACTATTTTGTAACCTTAATTAAAAAAACACGCAGTGCTACAAAAACTTATTACGCAACAAGACGATATGAACAACATTCGTAGATATTCGTACATATTTTGATGAAATAAATTTCAAAAAGAACACAGCAATTTAAAAGTACTCACCTACCAATAAGTTGTAAGCAAAGATTTTACTGGTGCCAAGTGATCATAGTGATTGTCTCTTCGTCCATCTGACTGCATCATACTATCCATTCAAAAGGACGACGGGTACCGCGAGTGAAAATGCAGAACCTTTGATAGCAGGACAGATAATTATATGTTCATTAAGATGGACATCAGGTCTCAGGAGTATGTGTGTCACGGTCTTCGGTCTGAAGACTGGTTTTATGCAGCTCTCCATGCTACTGTTTGCTGTGCAACCGTCTTTTGGGTAATCGCTGCAACCTACATCCTTCTGAATCCGCTTACTCTATTCATCTCTTGGTCTCCCTCTACAACCTTTACACCTCATACTTCTCTCCAATGCTAAATCTGTATTCGATATCAACAATTTCTTCAGAAATGCTATGTCTCATTTAAATGATAGATATTTGAAATATCACGACTTTCAGAAAATGACGTTATCTCGTACGCGTGCTTTAGTCCCACCAGGAGCACGCGCGTACGGGTAGGACCCACCATCCCACCCCCTAAACCGCCCACCGTGCATTTGCACAAGTCATCATGCTGTTGCTAAATCATCCTAGTGGGACTAGAGCACGCGTACGGGATAACGTCATTTTCTGAAAGTCATGATATTTCAAATATCTATCATTTAAATGAAACATATAGTTCCTAATAAACAACTGTCTGAGTATCAGCCAGTTATATTTACAAATAACGAACTTATTAACAATTCAAGTTTTGAGAGTTAAAGTCCCATAAGCTTTCCAATGTATAAGAACTTTAACTTTTGTCCCTTAATCTCTGCCATGTAAGCAGGAGATCCCGGGTTCGAGTCCCGGTCGGGGCACACATTTTCATCTGTCCCCGTTGACGTATGTCAACGCCTGTAAGCAGCTAAGGGTGTTCATTTCATTGCAATTTCATTCTAACGAGCTGCTTGGTCACCGATGGTATCTGTTCTTTCGGACACGTCCGAAAGAACAGATACCATCTTAGTAAATAGCTTTTCGTTTTGATGGCTAATAGTATGCTCTATCAATCGATAGCTACTTTTAGTCAAGTTCTGCCACAAATTTCTTGTCTCCCCAGTTCTATTCGGTATCTCCTAATTAGTTACATGATCTGTCCATCTAATCTTCAACATTCTTCTGTAGAACCACATTTCAAAAGCTTCTGTTCTCTTCTTGTCCAAACTGTTTATTGTCAATGTTTCACTTCCATACGTAGCTACACTCCAGACAAATACCTTTAGGAAAGACTTCCTAACACTTAAACCTGTATTCGACATTAACAATTTCTTCACAAACGCTTTCCTTGCCATTGCTAATCTATATCTTATATTTTCTCCACTTCGGTCATCATCAGTTTTTTCCTGCCCATATAGCAATCCTAATCTAATTCTTTTACCATCATCCAATTTTATTCGACTACATTCCATTTTTCTTGTTTTACTTTTGTTGGTGTTCATCTTATATCCAAGTTTTAAGGAAGCATCCACTTCGTTAACTGCTTTTACAAATCCTTTGCTGTTTTTGACAGAATTATAATGCCACTGATAAACTTCAAAGGTTTTATTTCTTCTCCCTAAACTTCAAGTCCTGTTCCAAAATTATTCGTTGGTTTTCTTGCCTGCTTACTCAATGTACAGATTGAATAGCATCAACAGCAGCGGGGATAGACCAGAATCCTGTCTCACCGCCTTCTCTACCACTGTTTCCCTTTCTTGACCGTCGGCTCTTATAACTGCCGCCTGGTTTCCACGCAAGTTTTAAATAGCCTTTCACTCCATGTATTTTACCCCTGCTACCTTCAAAATTTTGAAAGAATGTATTCCACTCAACATAGTCAAAAGCTTTTTCTGAGTCTACAAATGCTATAAACGTAGGTTTGCCTTTCCTTATCTTGTAAGATAAATCAGAGGGGCACTATTGCCAAGGGAGTTCCTACATTGCTGCGAAATACGGATTGCTCTTCCCCGAGGTCGGCATCTAATAGTTTTTCCATTCTTTTGTAAAGATTTCATTTAATACTTTGCAACCACTACTTTTTTAACTGATAGTTCGGTAGTTTTCAGCAACTGCTTTCCTTGGAACTGGAATTATTATATTATTCTCATAAATCTTGCGCACATAATGAACAGGCTGTCAGTAGTTCTGGCGGTATGTCGTCTACTCTCGGGGTCTTGTTTCGACACAGGTCTTAAGTGCTTTGTCCAATATTACTCTCAGTATCATATCTCCCATCTCATCTTCGTCTTCATCCTCTTCCATATCTATAACATTACCTTCATTCCCCCCCCCCCCCAAAAAAAAAAAAAAAACATATTACTGAATGGAAGACCGTCCGCATAACCTATCGCCGCTATGCTGTGTAGATACCCTGAAATGCTAACAATTTCCGAATCCAGGCATGATGTACAATCGTGCCAATTTGTCTCTTGTTTGGGTTTCAATGGCCAACAGCGCACTTTTAGGCATACACTTCACAAGCCGTGACAAGTTCGTGGCTAGGAGCACTTTGAATTTCTGTCATATTTCATTTAAAGCATTTACCTGCTTGCGCAATATTTATACCTAAAGGATACCACGTGGAAGGTTTCTGCCTGTAGCAATTTCCACCAAAAGCAGATATTAGGTACAAGATACACAGTGGATTATGGATATAGCATCCGCGCCCACTTCTGCCACCACAACTGGAGGCAGTTTGCTTACCTCTTCTGTCGTAAAGATGATCGGTTTTCTTTTTTGCGACTGGTTTGTTCTCTGCCAGCCGCAAACACTAATATGCACGCAATAAACCGTGCATAATGGAATGGCAAATGGTGAAGTCTCAACGTTACTAAAAAGAGAATCCCGAAATAACAGAACTCTACCTCATTTTCTTTTATCCATGATATCACAAATCAGGAAAACGATTTCCAAGAGTCTGTTTAACATTAATGTTCCACGCAAGGTTCCCGGATACTAATCGTCATTTCTCGAGAACCGTAAAAAGTCAAAGAAACTACTTCACACCATCGTAAGATTAACACAATATTACAAATGTACATTTCAGTTTCTAACAGACTGTGCCCTTTTCACATGAAGTCACATTTCACACACATATTGAAGTGTCGCCTCTTCGGAAACTGACTATAGACTCCTCATGAGCTAACTTTACTGGTGGTGATTGGTTGATTCTATCCACATATGACACTAACATTAAGTGAAATTTTCAGTTGTTTTCTGAATGTGAATGTAGAGTCAGCAGCACAGGTGGAACTTATATCAGTATTCAAATGGTGGCGTCAGGTCTCGTAGGAGAATCGCAGCTGTTTCTACAGGTTCCCATGCGATACCGCTTCTACTCACCCCATCATCGTTCTCACGCTCTGAGACCATGTGTTTTCCGGCCGTTGTGGCCGAGCGGTTCTAGGCGCTTCAGTCCTGAACCGTGTGACTGCTACGGTCGCAGATTCGAATCCTGCCTCGGGCATGGATGTGTGTGATGTCCTTGGGTTAGTTAGGTTTAAGTAGTTCTAAGTTCTAGGGGACTGATGACCTCAGATGCTAAGTCCCATAGTGCTCAGAGCCATTTGAACCATTTTGAACCATGTGTTGGTTAGTGGGCTGCATAGATCTAATTTTTCTGTCTGTACCTATATCAAAGCTGGTGGCCACGCATTTTCTTTCTGGGCGATCAGAGAGTTCGTAATTGTTGTAACTCCACCCACTAAACTTTCTGTAACCTATCACAGGCGTTGTTTCTTTGTAAGGCAGAGTTTATTTTTGCTGTGTAATACTGAGGAAAACAGCTTTTTTCCACATGGGTTTTAATACACATGGTTACAGTGAGTAACCATTGTTTTGAGTTGGGTTTCTCCAAACGTTTAGCCGGCCGGTGCGGCCAAGCGGTCCTAGGCGCTACAGTTTGGAACCGCGCGACCGCTACTGTCGCAGGTTCGAATCCTGCCTCGGGCATGGATGTGCGTGATGTCCTTAGGTTAGTTAGGTTAAAGTAGTTCTAAGTTCTAGGGGACTGATGACCTCAGAAGTTAAGTCCCATAGTGCTCAGAGCCATTTGAACCATTTTCCAAACGTTTATCTGCCATCTCCAGCCGTGTTCCTGCAGAAAGGCTTTCTAAAGGTCCATCATTAAAAGCAGGAACAAGGATGGTTTTTGCACTGCCCTTGACGGTGGCTCCAGTGCCACATAGTGTCTCCTGGATATCCCGTTGTGAAGGTTTCAGCCGAGCATATGACAGGCGTCGCCATTGTAAAAATCTCAATCCCTCAGAACTGCATCTCGGAGCTCGGTTTTGGGAAATTACTCTTGTGCAATTACTAGTATGAGTGTTGGTGGTTTATATTCACGAAATGTTGGCTTGTTTATTTGATTTGCAAATCAACAACTTTTATACATTTTCAGTTACCTACATCATGTGACCATTGATTTAACTGGAATTGTTTCAGGAATTCAATGTAAGGCGTGTTATTTGTCTCCCACCTCACATATCACCACCCTTCCATGACAATTTTTTAAACTGATTTAGACAATGGTTGAGGTGTTGTCTAAGTCAGTCAAAAATCATACTTTTTCTCAAGCATTGAGTATTGATCAGCCACTTGGTCTAGTCCTTATTCTACACAATTCTGTTGATTTGTGTGTACTTTAACTTTTTAACATGGTTAACTTTACTAATAATTTAATTTTGTCCCTTAAGTGAAGACTATAATTTTTTATTGATAGTGACATCAATTTCTTTTTTTAATTTATTTAAATATGTTGTGTGTATTTTAGATTTTATGTCTAAGACGAAGAACCTCTCACATTGATCTTCTAATGCTATTTTCTCAACCACTTACAATTTAAATCAGCTCAAAAAGTTAAATGACTTTACACATAATACAAACAGTGCAATGTCTACATTCAGTTACTACAAATAGTAGAAGCATTAAAATATTCTTTTAGTAAATCTTACTGATATTAAATCTTTAAAATTTTATGTTAATAAACAATACAAATTTTAAAGATATTTTAGTAACATACAATGTTATTCACATATATTATTCTTAAAAGTATTGTCCTAGTAGACCATATTGGTTTTAAGAAATGTTGCATTAATAAGTATGCATCAAAAAGATTTTAAAATTATTTCACTCACGGACAGTAAATTGAAATTACAAAAATGTTGCTTTAACAACATACATATACAGGTTATCTTTTTAACATATTATTCTTACACTATAAGTACATAAAACATTCTTTTATAAAAAGTTTTCCCCTGCATGACTCATTAAACACACATTATGGAAAGATTGTTATACAGTTCTTATTCAGACAGCTTCACATATTGTACAGAGAGATGTAAATTACATCAAATCGGTATTAATACATCGAAGTCATATGTTAATTGTTGTGCTTTTTGCAGTTTTTGACTGTCTGACACTGATCTTTGCCTAATTTCGGACCACTATTTTCACACGATGTCTACGAATTTTCTTGTATGAGATTGGCGACGAATGTCTTTGCACGAAACTGAAGTACTTGTGCAAAATGTTTGTCAGCAAACATTTGGGTGGGCAGTGTCGTTCTTCATCGAAATTTTGCAACAGAATGTTGCCTTACCCTCATAATAATGTGGAAATTATTGCCTACTAGTTGCTTTGAAGTTTTACATTGGTTAGTGTTTCAATTGTTGATTAGGACATGTAGTTCAGCACTGACTGATTTTCCTTCAATATAGTATCACTGTCTGGTGGCGACAGTGCGATTTTACACTTTTTTTGCTAAATTGTGGCTCAGCTAAGCCGGGGTTTGCGAGGCTTGAACCCAACATCGATCTTCTGCTGTTCATCTACTCTCCTTGTACTTTTCTTTTCTTTTTTTTTCTTTTCACGGCAAGGTTGCTACCCCACTTAGATACAAGGGTTGCCTTGGTTACAAATCGCCATCCTTCTTGTGCCTTTGTCGGTGCCTCCGCATCATAGAAGATCGTTGATCATGTCCATTCACGTCCCATATACATTTTCAGTTGTCGTCCGTCTCATCGTCGTGGGCAGTTGACGATTGTTCCTTGCAGGACGCTTGAGTACAAATATGTTTTCTTATAATCTACTTTACGCCTAACGCCTAATTTATACCTCTTAAGAATTTATTTACGTGGTTGACAGTCCTATGTCTCCATTAGAGTTCTAGTTTCTCTATCAGGTTCTAATTTGCTCCTGATATCTTAAGCTAATGAGGCTCCATACGTTCGTTATGTGTGGTGTGGCATGTTAGGTCGTGATTTATCCGGTTTAGCTTTGCAAACTCTACATTTCAAATTAATTATTGCATATAAAAATTTACGGTACTCCTCATTTCTCTGTCTCTTCTTTTCTTCAGACTCCTGGCCACGTCCTGTCTGTAACGTACTTGAGGGGTTTCTTTGATATTATTTACTGATGCCTATAAGTGATTATTCATCATACCTTTTAATATGGTTTACGTGATGAAGTCCTAAAATTTTACCTATCTTAGTCTATGCTCGGTTCTTTGCGTCTATACCATTTTGTTTGAGTGGTGGAGCATCGTTCCTAAGGTCTGGAAGACTCTTGCTCTTCTACCTATGTTTGACACTGGCACAGTCCTGGCTCAAAGAGTAGTGTAGTGCTATGGAAAGTGACGCTACCCTTTCGCATATTTGTGAAAGCTTGTCTTTGCTTCATAAAATCCACACCTATTGTCATGTCTACCGTTAATTTCGGTTGATAACAAAATTGGCTTCGATCTTTTGAGCTTGGCACGAAAGAGTTAACCTTATTAACTACTTCACATCTGCAGTATAATTTTTGATGGGTCCCTCCACTTTAATCTTCTCCATTTTTAACATGGGTATTGCATCATTAGTATTGCATTGGTTAAATAAGTTCTCTGAAATCGCGGTTAGCTCGCTTCTGCTGTCTATGGCTACATTACTACCATGGCCTTCACAACTGGTTGAAGTTCTAGTAGTTTGTTGTGTTCATCCACGTCTCCCTGTTTAACGCATCCTCTACTGAATCATATGTGAGTCATTTCAAGATCTTTACCTGTGAATTCGAACCTTTTGTCAGATATGCCTAGACCACTATCTCTTTCTCTCTCTTCTACAACCTCTTCTCCACATATAACTTCGTCTTCCCTCAGCTCAGCTACATCTGCCTATTCCTTCTTCATAGAAACTCTCAGATAGTCATATCTAGATTCTCCTTGTTATATCTCTGTAACTCCCATCATTGTACACATTGTGACCTGTGCCAAATTGTAATTTTATTTTCAGCTTCCGTTGACTGCGCATTATCCCCCTGAAGTTCGCCTTCCCTGGTCTCAGCCTCAGATAACTCTACCATTCTTTCGTCCCCATTCTTAACGTCTGTTGTGCCTGCCCCTGGTAGTTCATTCTCTTTGTCAGTATCCTCCCAATTAATTTCTTCCCAGCAAGATGTTGTTTCACTGCCTTTACCTGAGCCCTGATGTCCTGTTTCCTTATTTACTACCTGCCGTGATAAAATAATTATTTTTCTCGGTAGTGTTTTGTCCTCTCAGAATCGGATCTCCCTGGTTCCAGTGTTAACTAACTCTACAATGCTAACTAGTTTGCCTTTTGACTCAACTTCCGTTATTCCTGCTTCATTTTGTTCCGGTAGTCCGTTTTTTGCAAAATCCCCCCCAACTAATTATTGTCCAACCTGATGTTTGCGGTATCTCAATTTCTTTCGGTTCCTGCGGTTCTGTTCCTTCATCTTTCACCTCTCGAGCTAAGACATAAATTTATCTCTTTACATTGCTGCTTCTTGATTGTGCAGGTGCTCTGTTCTCCTTGGCTTGGGTGCTCGCAATTCGAACATTTATGGGGGTTTGGTGACCTTAGCTCCACTTCCTCTTCGGTCCTTACTGTCTTTGTTAGACTTGGTGACACGGATTTCGTTACAGGTAATTTGTCGGCCTGTTTGCCCTCCAGTACCCACTGCGATTATCGTTATTCCCCCTGTAATAGTTATTGCCGTTTCTGGGTGGATAGCCAACCGTTGCCACTTCCCTACCCATAACGGTTTCTTTGATGGAATCTATTATCTCTTCTCATGCGGTTCGTAAAAGCTGACATTTCTGCGTGATGTGCCGGTGCATTTCGCGGCCTTTCATTCACGTTTTCAAGCGAATTTCGCTTTTTTCTTGCCTTATCACCCGAGAATATGAATTCTAGTTCTCTCAAAATTCCTTTGAAGGCTTCCATGTTATTGCCTCCGCGCCCTGCCAATGGCTGTTGGTATTTTAGTGGCGGCTTCATGGTACATAGTTCTCCATCGTTGTATGCCATATCCACACATTGGTTTTTTTGCCATTGCTTCGAAAAGCTTCACTGAGCTCTTCTCTCCTGACTTCTCGAAGTATGGATTTTGTAATAGTTCACTCTGCTTTGCGCTTCATTCGAGCAATAGCGTGAGACAAACTTATCCCTGAACTCTTCATATGATCATGTAGCTACGTTTTGCGTCGCTTCTGCTACTGTTCCAGACATATTGGTTCATATAGTCTAGTTTGTGTGCTAATGTCCAATGTTCTGGTAGTCCTACTTTTAATTGATCACTGAAGGTTCGTGGATACACTGAGTTTCCTTCATGGAAATGCTGAAACTTCCTTACAGTGAGAAAATGATCATTGCCGTACCTCGTCATGGTACCGTATGAAAATCGAGAATCTTCACTGCATCTGATTCCGATCATTCCTCGTGTCATTCTTTCAGGTTATGGTAAATCCACTGGATATTGCCCACTGTAACTTTCACCTAGTCTTGCATGATATCGTGAGAGAAGACAAGTTACTCTCTTACACTTATTTTCTCGCGTACAGAAGATTGTTAAAGATTTTGTTACAACCTGAGGAACCTTGAAAGAGACTCTAGAACGAGACTCTCACCTAAGCCGCACACATCTCGCCAGCTGCGAGTTACATCGAAGCATGAAGTAAACAGGGTAACATACTGCCGCTCCGGCATTGTCAGGGCGTACAGATCTCAGCAGCTACTTGCTCTCAGCTGTACCTATGTTGAGAAAATTCAGTAAATTTGATCAATCAGAGGCTGCTCAGCGTCAGATCCATTCCGCTTGCGTTATCCACATTTTTAGGGCCAGAGTACTTGAGTGACTATTCACCTAGTTAAACTGTCTCTGCCACCCAGGATCCACCAAGTGGATTAGTAAATAACCTGTTAATTGTTTAAAGTATTCAATCGATAATTTCTTTAGTATAATTTATGATTTGTTTTTGGAAAATAAATGTTGTTAGTACACTAACTTTTGCTACATTCTCAATAATTTAAATAGTCCCACCAGACCTACCTTTCAGTCGTTGCAATGGAAACCAATGACTTTCTTCCATAAACTCTGCACGAGTGGCGGTATGCATTATGTTATAACCTTCGCGCCCTTGAATTTCTTTGTCACTTCTTGGCTCGGTGTCTTGCCAGGCTAATCTTGCCGCTTCATCATGTGGTCCGAATTCTTTCTAAAAGTATGCCTGAGGTACCCGACGTCTTCGTGGTGCCGCCTTCTCTTCGTAAGTTTCGAAACGTGCCTGTGGCATCGCAGGTGGTCGACTGCCGCGCACCTTCTTCTCCGCCAGCGACTGGAATTGTATTTGCATGAAATCCTTTTTCGTTCCTTGTGAAACGTCTCTCCTTTCTGGTAGCGTTGTTGACTCAGAAGTTGTTAAGGATCCAGCTCTTGTATGTTCCTGATCACTTCGCTCTTGTATAGTTCGTAAAAGTTCTTCCCTAAGATTTCCGAATTCATTCTTCGTTTTCGCTTCTATTCTCACGATGCAAGTATTTACCCCTTGAGAACTGCTTTCATGATGCATTTTTCCAGTACACTGTCTTCAACTATTTGTCGTGCTGTGCCCACTCCTTACCGTGTAATTGCATTAACCTGTTTGGTTATCTTTGAAGTGTCACCGTGAGTATCATCACGTAATGTTTCGATTTTGTGTGCTTGTCGTCACGCAATGTTTGCACGTCTAGTTGGACATAGTCAAAATTTGTTCTTAATTGCGTGTGACCTATTATTAAGTTTTTGATCAAATTTCGGGACTCTTTTGCCTCTTCCTCTACGTGACCTAACTGTTGTTTGGTCTCACGCAGTTGTTTCGGTGTTCCCATACCCTGCTCACATACCTGTTGTTGCAGTTGTTTCACTGTTCCCGCCCTCTGCTCATGTTTTATCTCTCTGTTTTCTATCGTTATGGTACACGTTAATTGCTGAAGAATTTACGACAAATTAACGGGTCCTACTACCTCTTCTTCCAACCTGCTTCATTCTGCATTTACATTCTCGTGTCTGTCCACAACTGACTGGACTACAGTGAACCATGCGGTGAAATATTTCGACCTGTGCTGACTGTAATCGCTTGTTAGGAAGGTCTTATTGCATGTACTATGGGTTCTTCATATTCAAGCCGTTCCCCATCTTCCTGAACCTCTGTAATATGTTGATCGCCACTTTCGGCGCCTTGTTGTACGTTATCGTCCTGATGCGCCCCCTGATCTATTTCTCCCCCATTGTCTGTTGTTTTGTCCTGTGGTTCCCGTACATCATCGGGCTGGGTGTCTACCTCTATTCAGTCAAGGTCTCGATCTGCCATTGTTAATCTCTCTGATTCCCATGTTTGCAGATTTAACTGACTTGCCCTACTTCACATAATCCTGCGTTCATATGACCTTACACACTTCATAAACTTATTACCTTCACCCTTTCTCTATTGTTCCTAGTTCCCTCGACACAATAACAGGACTGTACGACCGTCACTTACCAGTAACGACAGAACCAACTTAACAACGCTGTGTCAGCTACCTGTGCACTTGCAAGAAAAACGTAAAGGTAACAGTGGTGTTACAACTGTGCTGTGGGGATACAGCATACGTCTCTCAGTGCGTTGCATATCTCTGTCTCCCTAATGACTTATCAGCAGCCACTGATTTTTACCATTGGTTCATACAACACAAATTTTATTACGAAAGTATTTAAGAGCATGTTTTCCTGGCCTACTTGTTACATATGGTCGACCACCTTACCATGGTACTTTACCACCCTGTTAGGGTCGCCATCATGTAACATGCGTGTGACTGGGTCTGATCTATCTGCCTACCACAGTCGTGCAAGGTCCTTCTGAGAGTGTTTCAGGAATTTGTGCTGAACCTACGGCAAGCAAGGTAAGAAGATACCAGCTCACCATGCAGAGTTCAGAAGAGTGCAGCTGTACAGACAGTGACGTAATCAGACAATCATCTAGATGTCGGTTGCACTACATTCCCTGTAAAAGAAAAGTTATCCCTAACAGAAATTAGTATACAGGTTCAGTCGTAACTATATGTTATCAAAAAATGAAAATCTTAGAATTTCGTTATTATGATTTATTTTTTTACTCTAAGCATGACTTTATGAGATATTAATCATAATGGTAATTCGTGCAGGATGGTAAAATATTGATTTTGGGTGTTCACAACTGTAAAGCGAAATTCCTAACTATTCTAAGGTTCTTTAATAGTAAGATGATTCACGATCATCTCTAGGGTTCGATAAAATACAAACAAATTAAATACAACTGGGGCCAGAGATATCAATTAAGCTAAAAATGCACTCTGAAAATACTCAAGAGTGAATGGGGTCTGTAAATATCACTGCAGATATAATTGCACAATTAAAACCGATCAATAACTTCAGAGAATAAAGCACTCCGCAGTGGCTGATCAGTCCTTTTCGTTAGAAAGGATATCTCGCGTTTCTGCTTTAATTAAGTCTGACAATCATGAATATGTTAAGCTACAGGTCATAGTTGAATGTACGAAAGAATAGGAGAGGCGGAGAGGACTGCAGTTATGAGTGTCAATTGAATATCACTTGCTGGCATAACGTGGACGCACATGTTGACCTTTCGTTTGCGGCTGCAGTGACTGCTGTCGGCGTGAGCTTTGAACCTGAGAATCTGTTCTAAATCTCTCTCGACTGTTAAACACCAATCTGATACATTTCCTACATCTTCGGTGAAGCCGAGACTCCTGGTTATTCCCTAACTAATTTTCATAGTACTCGCTACTTGGCTGGAATAGCGCATACATCGTTGCCTTGAAATCGCTCGCAAGCATTAACTGCTCAGTGCAATTATCTGTACTAAGAGACTTTTGCGGTTAAGCGTTATGGTCTGAGGAATGTTTTCGTGGCATTCAGTAGGTGATCTCGATATTCTGGAAAACAAAACATAATGTTTCAGCACAAGTAGGCATCTATCCTTGGGGACTATATTCAGTCGTTTGACAAGTGGTCACATTGATGTGAGTGGACAGTGTAGTTTCGGCTTGTTGGTTAGTTAAAATGCAGTACCAGGAATCAGAAGGCAATAAACATTGTGGATAGAATTTAAAATTAGTGCAGGCTTTGGCTGTGTGGGTGAATACAGTACTATACAGAATTAACGACGATAGGAATGGCGCTGTGAATAAAGAAAACCTCCCACAAAAACGCTGTGTTCGACACTGGTGAAGATCCCGGAGGCCACGAAGACTGGACGAGCATTGCTGGCTTGACTACTCGTGTTGGGCTTCCGTCCACTGCTGTACCACTCAATGAGAAAGTAAATTCACCGTGTGGAACACGCTCTATATTGTGCACTAAGTCGTTATGACACTCAGTTGACCGTATCCAGAAGAAGCAGCTTAGCTGTGTGGTAACGTGCTCGCTTGCCGTGGAAGAAGCCCCAGGTTCGATTCCCGACCAGGTTGTAGATTTTATCCGCTCGGGGACTGGGTGTTGTGTTGTCCTCATCATCATTTCATCCTCATCACCGGCGCGTAAGTCACCCAATGTGACGTCGACCGAAATGAGACTTGCACTCGTCGGCCGAACTTCTCCGGACAGAGCCTTCCGGCCAACGATCCCATACCCTCATTTCCACTTTTTCCTCCAGTAGAGAACCTAAAGACGTATATGACTGAATGTAAGACAAAATTCAGAGAAAATGTTACGTTATTGATCAATGAACTTCGGACAACAATAGATAAAAATAAAGATTCAAATTTGTGTGGCTGCATAGATGACACTTATGTAACAATAGATGAATAGAATGTTAGAGATAAGGAGTTTTACTCTGCAAGTTACTAAGTTTTATGAAGGGCAATCAAAACGCTTTCCATTGGCCGCATCGGTAGCTGCGCGATTATCGCGGCGGATTGCTAAGCCGAAGGGCACGGATGAGATTCTCGGCCAGCTCGCAGATTTTTTCCGCTCGGGAACTGGGCGTTGTGTTGTCGTTACTTTCGCATAGGCATAACTAACATTAATATTGCGATAGGCTAAATGGGCACGCACCGAAAAAAAAAATCCATGTGAGGGTCTTACTGTAGCTTATACTGAACACAGCGCCACCCGATGTCCGTTTATAAGCACCGACGTGTAGGCAAAGGGTTAGTGTGGCCTTAAAACGAAAACTTTTTGACAGCCACTTCAATTTAGGCAAGTAAATGTAAGAAACCTTACTGTTTCTTCTCAGTTATGAACACAGTTTATCTAGTTCTTTACTTTTACTTATAATTTTTTATGTAGCCTATGTATTTGAACTAACTGTTTATAATTCAGTTTAAATCAAATTTCTACCCATTTTATGTAGGCATCTGGAAATGTTCCAAGTTGTCGGAGGGGATGCAACACGTTGTACATAACTGGCTGAGCTCGGGATGTTCTAGCTGCGGAATGTTTGTGTAAGTGGGCTATTTAAATGAGTACTGACTTTGCTGTATGCATAACTCTATATACCTTCTAAACTCTATTTAATGTAAATAGATTCATCATTGAACAGAATAGCTTCCCAGAGTGCACCCAGCAAAGTTAATTACGTAACTTCCAACTTGAGGTAAACAAATTTATCACTATAAAATTCATCGACTAGGAGTATTGTGGCTCATCTCATAATTTAATCGCCAGTGTGTGAGCAGATCACATGGAGCTACTACATTTCGACGGACATAATCAGGAAGCCACATTTCAGGGGGGTACAGACGATATTTCGTACCCATATTGCCGATATTTTGCTCTGTCTTATTCGTGTATGGACAATGAAAAAAATGACTGTCTGCATGCATCATTAAGTACCTAGAATTCTTATCTTATTCTCATTCCCCTTTCGCCAGGAGCTATCCTTGCAACAAGACTCTGCATAGTCATTTTACAACAGCTTTGTCTAAATTTATCCAACAGTATTACGCGGTGCAACCAGAGCATCCCCGTTACATTTTCGAAGGGGTGTACCAGTATTTTACAATTCTGGAAAAACATCTCCCAATATTTTCGATGTCGTCTGTTCTGCGTACTTGATTATTACATTGTAGAACAAGTACAACATAGAATTGCAATGGAATGACACAGTGTCAGAAACTTTACTGATATCATACAGATGTGATTTTATGCTTGCGCTTTCCGTAATAGAGGCATCACATTATTCCAGAATCCTTTCAGTAATCTAAAGTATTTCATTCGCTGTACTTCCTTCTATTTCACATTGACTCATAGTATTCTATCTATATGTTCCAATGATGTACAGACTCCAGTACTTTACCGTCAATCTTCTCGCAGAGTACTACAACATTCGTTATCTTTCTCACACAAATTATTTGCCTTATTTCTGAACTTTCAAAACTCTTGCTACCGACAATGCTCTGTCAGCGAAATCACGCACAGAAAAAAAAGTTTCAATCGTTGATCCAGTATTACCATTGTCCACGACCCATTGCCAGTTAGCGATATTTCTCGCAAATAGGGGCTATTGCATGAAAAGCCGCTAGCGAGTCACTAGGAACAGGTCCCTTAAGACCCATCCAAAATCGGAAGTAACAGTGCTCTGCACATAGATCATTTAACTATACCCTCTTATCCAACACAATTTTCTGTCTCAAAACGTATTTTTGCTTTTTCTTGTTTGATGGGCATTGGTCGTTTATCCCCGATTTCTGAGAAAATCAGTGTTGAAGTTCTATGCGCATCACCTATACGTGTAACGTTAATCCTCTTCTGACGTAGCTCTAGCGAGCGTACCACAGTGGCTAAGGTTCGAGGCTTCAATCTTGGTGGTATAGCGTTTCGAGAGAAGACTTCATAAAAATACACTCCTGGAAATGGAAAAAAGAACACATTGACACCGGTGTGTCAGACCCACCATACTTGCTCCGGACACTGCGATAGGGCTGTACAACCAATGATCACACGCACGGCACAGCGGACACACCAGGAACCGCGGTGTTGGCCGTCGAATGGCGCTAGCTGCGCAGCATTTGTGCACCGCCGCCGTCAGTGTCAGCCAGTTTGCCGTGGCATACGGAGCTCCATCGCAGTCTTTAACACTGGTAGCATGCCGCGACAGCGTGGAGGTGAACCGTATGTGCAGTTGACGGACTTTGAGCGAGGGCGTATAATGGGCATGCGGGAGGCCGGGTGGACGTACCGCCGAATTGCTCAACACGTGGGGCGTGAGGTCTCCACAGTACATCGATGTTGTCGCCAGTGGTCAGCGGAAGGTGCACGTGCCCGTCGACCTGGGACCGGACCGCAGCGACGCACGGATGCACGCCAAGACCGTAGGATCCTACGCAGTGCCGTAGGGGACCGCACCGCCACTTCCCAGCAAATTAGGGAC
This sequence comes from Schistocerca serialis cubense, assembly GCF_023864345.2. Classification (NCBI taxonomy): domain Eukaryota; kingdom Metazoa; phylum Arthropoda; class Insecta; order Orthoptera; family Acrididae; genus Schistocerca; species Schistocerca serialis. Next base: position 334,472,996 of record NC_064645.1, read on the forward strand.
ACTGTTGCTCCTGGGGTATCGGCGAGGACCATTCGCAACCGTCTCCATGAAGCTGGGCTACGGTCCCGCACACCGTTAGGCCGTCTTCCGCTCACGCCCCAGCATCATGCAGCCCGCCTCCAGTGGCGTCGCGACAGGTGTGAATGGAGGGACGAATGGAGACGTGTCGTCTTCAGCGATGAGAGTCGCTTCTGCCTTGGTGCCAATGATGGTCGTATGCGTGTTTGGCGCCGTGCAGGTGAGCGCCACAATCAGGACTGCATACGACCGAGGCACACAGGGCCAACACCCGGCATCATGGTGTGGGGAGCGATCTCCTACACTGGCCGTACACCACTGGTGATCGTCGAGGGGACACTGAATAGTGCACGGTACATCCAAACCGTCATCGAACCCATCGTTCTACGATTCCTAGACCGGCAAGGGAACTTGCTGTTCCAACAGGACAATCCACGTCCGCATGTATCCCGTGCCACCCAACGTGCTCTAGAAGGTGTAAGTCAACTACCCTGGCCAGCAAGATCTCCGGATCTGTCCCCCATTGAGCATGTTTGGGACTGGATGAAGCGTTGTCTCACGCGGTCTGCACGTCCAGCACGAACGCTGGTCCAACTGAGGCGCCAGGTGGAAATGGCATGGCAAGCCGTTCCACAGGACTACATCCAGCATCTCTACGATCGTCTCCATGGGAGAATAGTAGCCTGCATTGCTGCGAAAGGTGGATATACACTGTACTAGTGCCGACATTGTGCATGCTCTGTTGCCTGTGTCTATGTGCCTGTGGTTCTGTCAGTGTGATCATGTGATGTATCTGACCCCAGGAATGTGTCAATAAAGTTTCCCCTTCCTGGGACAATGAATTCACGGTGTTCTTATTTCAATTTCCAGGAGTGTACATTCTTAACTTCTGCATCAGTGCAGCGTACTTGCTTACATAGCAGCTATTATCAAATGTTTGTGATGCTCTACGAATTTGTATTTCTGTTGCTTCCACGATAAACAGCAACTGAAATTCTGTATTAGTACACTAAGCGATAGCGAGTAAGACGAGTCTGTGTTCTGTTCTCTAAGGAACGGAATACACATTTGAAGGAAGTTTACAGTAATGTAATTTATTAATGACATTACTATGGCAAAAATTACTACTTTTTAACAGTTTTGCGTGACATATACTGTTTAATGATACTCTGTAAAATGAATCTGAAAGGAAAATAATAGCTCGAGCCGGTTATGAACGCATACCACCAGCATGGTAGCCGTGAACCTGAGCTCCTGCGCTGCGCCCCCTATCTTGAAACTGGGCTAACGTTACACATGTAACGGAGAGGCATGAAACTTCAACATCGATGTTCTTGTTAGATGGAGACCGTCACATAGCACAACCTCGGTACTGAGGACGAGTCCCTCTGCGGTATATCCAGTTATCATAATCATTGATTAACAGGTCTGATGGTCCCCTTGTGGTTGACAAAAAGTAGCGCGTAAGTACAAATGTTCATATCTAGGGTACTACACTAGATACAGCTATGTGACTTGTTGCAAATGGTGGCTTAACTGATAAAGTTTCTTATGCATACACTTCCACATGTCTTCTTTGTAATGGTAGAGTGGGGTTACATTACATCTCTGCCAATATTTCAATACAGTTTATTGCTGTGTTTTAACGTTCAGTATAGGAAGATTCGTGTCGCTGCAAGGCAATGAGAAGCGTACGCATCACATCACGTGACAGGTGATCTCAGAGTGTTAGAACGGTGGGATGAGTAAGGCTGCGTTCACAGTGGTACCAACAACAGTCGCCAGACGTCATCTCCAGAGGTCACTTGATAACATCGGCCGTTAGGTTGGCTACATTGCGTCCGAGACCTTCCCCAGTTTTTGCCAGAGTTAGAATCAGCTGTATGTATGAAACAGGTTAGATTTTAAGCACCTTGCATGGGATTATATCACGAAGTCTCTGTGCTTGGAGTCGAAGCCGAATGCATCTGAATGAGCTATATCTGTCTGAAAAAGGAAGTGTCGAGTAGTGTATAGCCTATTCTCGGTTATCAGAATAACCAGACAAGTTTTGCGAACACACGAGATGAAAGAAGAAACATTCTGTTACGTACTCGAGACTATTCGTGGTGACCTTGAAAAGAAAGATTACAAACACACTGTTGTGCTGTATTTATTTGGAGTTGTGCAAGCAGACGTCAATTAACCATCAATGACTGTAATTCAGCATACGTGTGAAAGACTAGCATTAAGTTTAGAATAAGATACTCTGAACACCTAAAGCACTGAAAAGTGGAAACATATGGAACACTTCATGTAACAGAATAGCAATCCTACTGGCACAGAAACGTCAGTAAATAATGATAACTTTTAGATAGCCAATAAAGCTGAGATTTCAGTCTATAGATTTCAAACCATATCCGGATTATGACATTTTTCATTCTCACTGCACCACAAACTAGCTTGTCTTACACTAGCTTACCAGTTTCTCACATGCAATATTTAGTGCGAGAACGTCGGTCGATTTGCCCGAACAAAACAAGCTGACCTGAATTTCACGGATGGTCGATCGAAGTCTGTACGTTTCGACGATGCGATCGACTACAGTGTGATGGGGCACGTACCGGCGTGCAGATTTGGAAAGATAGGTCATTGTCGTCATTGAAATACGCCGATATCCGTGCTACTGCGACCTCAGCCTTTGATCCATGTTGTTCTGCAACCCTACGGGGGCGTTGAAAAGCAGTGCCTGCGAATTTTTATTCTGTTCTTAATTTGAAGTATTACATGTCATGTATATTAGTCGGTCGACCGATTTTCTGACGCAAGCTGCACCCCTCTGCCACGGCTCCGAATTGTAGCTTGTAAAATAGCTGTGTGTATCGTAACTATGTCGGTGAGTGTGAAACAGTGTGCTGTAATCGCATTTATAGCCTCAGGAAAGTACCTTAAATTAAAATCCATAGAACAATGAAAGCTGTGTACGCTGATGATTGTATCGACATCAGTAACGTTCGAGATTGGGTTGTTCGTGCTCGTAATGAAGGAAACGGTAGCGCTAACTGCAACGTGTGAGACAGAGCTCAGATTGAGAGATAGACCGGAACAGAATCGATGAACTCGTCAAAGGAAATCGTCGGAAAACACAGACACAGCTCTCAGGTAAGTGTGGTATATCACGTCAGCTCTTTGCAGAACCGCAGTACAGAAAAGTGCGTGCACAGTCTGTACCTCGAATGCTGAATCCTGACATGAAACAGAGGAGACTGGACGTTCCTCAACCCATTCTTTCTCGTTCCGAGCGTGAGGCTGACAGATTTCTTAACAATATTGTGACAGGTAGTGAAAGCTGGGTGCATCATTTTGACCCAGAAAACAAAAGAGAATCAATCGATCTCCGACACAAAAAAAGTTCAAGAGCATACTATCACCAGGTTCTGAGTTCTTCCAGGTGTGGTGCATTTTGAATTCATGTCTAAAGGCTCCACCATACACGCTGAAAAGTATTGCAAGACCCTCAGAAAACTGAAAGCACGAACTCGAAGAGTTTTCCAAACATGGAACACTCTTTCCTTCAGCACGACAATGCCAGACCACACACTTGCGCTGCGACATCTCCAGTATATCGGACGCCTGGAGTTCACTGTCACCGATCATCCTCTATACAGTCCCGACTTGGCTCTACCCGATTTTCGTCAATTTCCAAAACTTAAAGAACGTCATCGAGGACTTCACTTTGATGTGATGAAGCGGTGTAAGCAGAGGTGAGGTTGTGGCTCCGTCAACATAGACTATGATTCTTCAGTGACGCTATCAACAAATTGATCTCTCCATGGGAGAAATGTGTTCGTCGCCAGGGTGACTATGTTTAGAAACAAACATGAAGACATTAAAATAAAGATGCAGGATTTTAATAAAGTTTGTTTTATTTAAAAAAACTTCAAGAGCTTTCAAAAAAATTCGGAGGCATTCCTATTCAGCACGTTCTCGAACACAGACAACAAGGGGTCCATCTGCGAGTCTTGGTGCGAACGGGCATAACTTTCACCATATATATTTCCTGTTTAAATAGTAGTATAAACCTGCAATCGTGCTTCTGACGCACATACAGCTTATTCACCAAAATGTGAATAACTTTTGATTCAACTAAAGAATGTAAATACCAAATTCAGTTACTGTTGACAATCATTGGTGAAAACTACGGACTGGTCACAGGGAGCTCTGAGCGGGCAGGGGCCAAACTCTTAAGATAGCTCACGTGTCATGACGACTCTGTGGTCGTTTTCGGAGGAGGCAATACATAAATCCTTGCGTAAAATTTGATCTCGCTTTTAGACGGAGTAATTTATTAAAAGTGCCTCGAATGAAGTTCATCTGCGAGGTTATGTGAATCTCTTGTGAATTCCTATATCGGGAGGAGCTTTTTTGTGGCTTTTGCACTGATCTACAAATAACTAGCACCGGAATCTTTGTCATGAGTAATGACAGTACACTGGTTATCAGAATATTTTTCTTCATTTTTTAGTTCTACATATAGAAATAAAATCAAGTGCCACACCAATATTAAAAATTTCCTTTTCAATATCATCGAATTCTTCCTTATTTGGCCGGCCGAAGTGGCCGTGCGGTTAAAGACGCTGCAGTCTGGAACCGCAGGACCGCTACGGTCGTAGGTTCGAATCCTGCCTCGGGCATGGATGTTTGTGATGTCCTTCGGTTAGTTAGGTTTAACTAGTTCTAAGTTCTAGGGGACTAATGACCTTAGCAGTTGAGTCCCATAGTGCTCAGAGCCATTTGAACCATTTTGAACTTCCTTATTTGCCACTTCGTTACAGACCGTTCACTGCACTCACGTCAGAAGCTGCGAGCAGCGGAGAAGAAATTGCCGGCCGGGGTGGCCGAGCGGTTCTAGGCGCTACGGTCTGGAACCGCGCGACCGCTACGGTAGCAGGTTCGAATCCTGCCTCGTGCATGGATGTGTTTGATGTCCTTAGGTTACTTAGATTTAAGTAGCTCTAAGTTCTAGGGGACTGATGACCTCAGCAGTTAAGTCCCACAGTGCTCAGAGCAACTTGAACCATTTTTTGAGAAGAAACTAATCTGGAAGACGGCTACGGGACATTTTTGCAAGAGAAGAGATAAGCAAGTGAGGGCGGACACTCTTGACTGGACTCCATCGTGTTTGTTGTTCCTGGCACATCTTTTGGGGGCGGGAGGGGGGAGGGGAGAAGGCTTACGTTCATGAACCCACAGTGCAGCATGTGAGGGTTAAAATAGATGCGAGACTACTAACAGTACGAACACTGAAGGTATTAACTATTGCATTTAGCATCTTCCCCATTACCTTCAGAAATATTACACTTGTGATACCTTGTTTGGGAAAATTGGTATTAAACAATGGCTATTTTAAAGAGATGCAACTACCCTCACTTAGTTGTTACTCGCGGTATTCCTGTGCATCTGTGTATGACTAAAGTGGCAGAGTGTTATTTGAACAAGTGCTTTTGTAACTCTCATTTAATTGTTACAGTAGTTTTTATGGATACAATTTTTCCTGTGCTCTAACTTTTGTGGCGGCGTTCGTAGCGACAAGCAATTCGCTGTAGAAACGGCTTACGAAGTCACCGCCACACTTTTAATAGCGGGCCGTCCGGTCCGCTGGAACAGTGAACAGAAAGATGAAAACCCAAACACTCTGATTAAATAAAAGTCGGTACTTATCTTTATTAACGAAGATACAGAACACAGTAGTGAACTCCGTGTCTACAGAAATCTGTCTAGTTCGAGTCGGAGCGGCTAGGTCAGCGTCGGCTGACGACAAACAACAACTCTGCTGCGATGAACACACAACTGACTAGCAAGTACACAATTCGGTGGCGAGTACACAACTGAGCGGCGAATACAGAACTGTCCTAGCGCTCGCGACTCCAGCGCTTAAGAAACCAGAAGCCAGCGGTGGCGCGCGCAGACTTACGGCGATTTGCTGTCTCGCTGACGCTGCTTATGCAGACGGCGTCCGGACTTTGATGCTGCCAACCTTTTTGGCAGCGGGCTCGGGTGGCATTACTGGCTAGGATATAACACTAACAGCATTTTATTTCTTTTCTCTCTCTGTTGTTACAGGTAGAGTAATTTAGGAGTGCTGCTATTACAACGCCGTCTACCGAGCGGTGTGTGGTTTCATGTAACACAATCCCCTATTACAGTCCAGCGACAGTTCCGAAGTGCGTGTGGTCGAAATACGCCAATGTAAAGAGTACCAGAGGGCGCTGCAATACGTTTCAAGAGACCGGCAGTACTGGTAACAAGGCAAGGAACGGTACACCTGGGCCGGCCGGAATGGCCGTAAGGTTCTAGGCGCTACAGTCTCGAGCCGAGAGTCCGCTACGGTCGCAGGTTCGAACCCTGCCTCGGGCATGGATGTGTGTGATGCCCTTAGGTTAGTTAGGTTTAAGTAGTTCTAAGTTCTAGGGGACTGATAACCTCAGAAGTTAAGTCGGATAGTGCTCAGAGCCATTTGGTACACCTAGAGTGAGTGACGACACTGTTGACAGCGTATCTATGGCATTTCAACGCAGCCCGCTGATATGGACGCCTCGTGCTTACAGAGAAACAGGCACACATCATAGCGCCTTCAATATGTGTAGCCAAATTATAGACCCTGATGACAGTTTTCTAGAAATGTGCTGGAACGAATCGATCCACCCAACGACTACCTTAATAAATTTTATTTTTCCGATGAAGCAACTTTTCACATCTCCGGGGAACAGGCATAATGTCCAGTCTGTGGATAGGAGAACCCACATATTGTGATGCAGTAGATAAGGGACAGCTTGAAAGCGATTGTGTGTTGGGGTTTTATTCACCACACAATTATTGGACAGCTCATTTTCACTGAGCCTACCACTAAGGCTACAGAAATAATGAATGCTTGGTCCTCTGCAGCTTTCAAATATTGACGAAAGGACATCAGCCTGTACAACATGAGCAGCGCTATGAGATGTAGAGATGTTTATTTGCCAAAACCGGTTTTCGGGTTTGTAACCCATCTTCAGTGGCATCTGATACAGAGGAACAAACAACAGTAAGCACATTGATTTCCACAAAATATCTGTAGATACTGTATAGAAGCAGTACTATAAGGCTACCTACATTTCGTACTTCTATAGTAGTGCCATTCATGTCAGTTAATACGACAGATTATGAAATCTGTTCTATTACACAGAATATATGTTACTGCTGACAGATCTTAGGCATTGACAATTCTTGATAATGTTTGACATAACTGTGATACAGTGTAAAAATGGAACTGACAACTCGAAGAGTCTATTTACCTGATTTACCTGTCGTTTGTTTTTCTAACATTATATATATATGTTATGCATTCATATAAGTAAATTACAATTTTTTTGGCAATTGGTTTATGAAGGGAGAACGTACAAAAGGTATAAAATTTCCAAATAATCCAACATATCACTCCAAATTAAACGACTTTACATGCAGGAAATAGACTCCAAACTGAAATTATTCTTTTGAAACACTCGAAATTTTGTGTGTACATCTTACACCATAACTCTACATCTTCATTAAAAATGTTGTCGGGTTGTTTTGTTATCCAGGTGTATAATTCAATTTATTGTAGAATATTTAATAATTTTTCTTTTCTACTTTGTGAAAAATGGTGATGTTTTGTTAATGCCATACGCACAGTTATCATTTTGCAGTAATCGATGTACAAACAGTTCTTTTTCCGATGCCGCTGATGATGAGTTATAGACCTGAAAGCCAGTTTGGGCAAATAAAACATTTCTATTGCAACTAATGGTGTATAGAAGATGGCCTTTAATATGTTGGCTTGGACGTTTTGGAACATAACGTTGCACATCAGTTACAAGAATTTCAACCATGGATAGTGTTTGAATAAGATTGGGCACCGTCATGCTAGGGGCTTATTTGTTTGCTAGTTCTTGGATGAAACTTTCACAGACCGATGGATCAGTAAGATGATCGAAAATCTTGACCACAAGTCCACCAGACTTGACTCTTCTTCGATCTTTGCGGGGCTTCGTTAAGGATAAAGAGTTAAGTTGACCAAAAGAGTTCAGTTGACCAGTTTCTGATGTGCAAAGTCTTACAGCAGAATACGAGATGGGCCACAAACGAAGCACATGTGCAAATATGTCTCACAACCAAGAATGACAGATAGAATACACCCAATGCAAAAATCTACAACTAAATCACGGTTATAATAAGTGAGCGAAGAATTCAGCTACTGGAACATACAGAATTAGTAAATTAAAGCAGACTACCAATGATATTCATGTACTTGAAACACAAGATCACTATACCAAGCCGGTACAAATAAACGGAGAAAGATTGTAAGGAATTAGAGAAATCCACAAGTTCGAGATCCAATCAGTAAAGTCATATAAACATGGGGTTCGATGTAGAAGAGAGACACACTCTATAGCATAAATGGACGGAGCAGTAGAAACATGACTTACTGCACATGAAATAATCCCGGGCTCAAAGGAAGATCAACAATTTTTAATTACAGGATGGGGGAAGTTGAAAGAAGGGCAACTCGTATAATCCCGAAATTGGGGAAATGATATGCGAATTGAGAGGGGGCAATCAATGAAACAAAGGCGTTTTTTTTGCGACAGGACCTTCTCATGAAACCGTAATCACCAAATTTCTCCTACTAATGCGAAAAAAGAGAAATCAGAGCTCTCACGGAAAGATGTAAGCGTTCATTTCTTCCCGCGCGCTGTTCGAGAGTGAAACGGTAGAGAAATAGCTTCCAGGTGGTTAGATGAACCCTCCGCCAGTCACCTGACGGAAAATCGCATAGTAATAATGTAGATGTAGTTTTCGCGTAGTCCTAAGCGGCCCACTCTCGAAAGACTAGTTATTAGTTTTCCAAAAGAACAGTGTGCTGATCACGTATCCTTACCCGCCGCATCCAGTCTCTTCCGTAAGGCATTTTTCATTTTGTAATCTTTATGTACCACCAAAACCTTTCTCTTTTGTTAATCCTTCACGTGCTAAGTATTCCTATACTGCTTGCTGCTTTTGTCACTCACGTACCCATTTATCTCAAAAGAATTTTACGTTGGGTTCTTTCCACTCCTGTTTTTCGAGCACGTCTTCAGTTTTTACTTTATTCGTCCACTAAACATGTAACATCTTTCTAAGCCACCTCGTATCAAATATAAAGTGTACTCGCTAGAGGAACACCCAAACAAATCGTTATAACGAAAGAGCTTGACATTTTATGTTGTTGAGTAAACACGCAGTCGACAGAGACAGTCTCCAAGGTGTGATCAACCATTCCCTGTACAGCGCTGAGTCGCATGACGAATGCGCACCTGTGATAAGGCACATCTGTCTCGATTTTTGGCGAACTATGCAGTTCCACAGATGCCTCCCGACGTAATTTTCCAGTAGGATGAAACGCCACCCCACTATTAGGCGGATGTTATGATATTTCTGCATGTTACGACATATGCTTGGACACGTCGGTCTTCCGATCTCACTGCGCTGGATTTCAATGCATGGGGCCGGCCTAGGTGGCAGAGCGGTTCTAGGCGCTACAGTCTGGAAGCGCGCGACCGTTACGGTCGCAGGTTCGAATCCTGCCTCGGGCATGGATGTGTGTGATGTTTTAAGGTTAGTTACGTTTAAGTAGTTCTAAGTTCTAGGGGACTGATGACCTTAGAAGTTAAGTCCCATAGTGCTCAGAGCCATTTGAACCATTCAATGCATGGGGATTTATCACTTACACTGTTTACATAGAACAAGGGTTCGAGATCTGGTAGGTTTGAGGCAACGGATCTTCGCCCGCAGTAGAGGCCATAACACCTGTCATGCTTATGAATATGTGGCGAGAAGTGGAAAACCGTTTCAGTATCCGTCGACCTGCAATCAGTGCCTACACTGAACCAACACGCATAAAATTGTTTGAGCTCCCACGTGCAATGTTGGACAAATAACGTTATAAACCTTAATAGGTACTGAAATATAAACGAATGTTTTTGTGTATTTCTAGCCCGGACACCCTATACTCCAAATTTCACCTTGTCCGATTTTCCAAACCTCCACGCCTCACATCCGCTCAGCAAGCTACTTAAAATGAACTTTTCGGGTACATCTGCAACACTTTCTTAACGACGTGTTGTATGAACTGAGTTCGTTCACATAAGATGCTTTCGTATCAATATAAGCCTCTGTTACGAAAGGTTTACGAACTCAAAAGTGCGACAGCTTCTGGAGGTTGAAATATCTCGATAGAGGTATCGAACGCACCTTTTGCGGACTAGTGGCAAAGAAAATCCATATCTAGACTAGTTGACGTCAATCCAATTAATAATTGACGCAGCGCGGCTTCTGGGTCATAGGATAATTTGTAATCTGGAGTCACGCAACAGCATAATCGGTAGAAATAATTTCTGCAATACGTGTTCTACAAGGTTGTATATCGTGCATTTGTCTCTGTTGTTCGAGGGAAGACTCAAAGACACCTGAAGAGACACATGACTATTAAACTACGGAAGCACTCTTTCCATTCAGTTTAATTCTTTGTTCTTTTTATTGCTATCCATTTTAGGTATTATCTTAAACCTTTCTGCGTCTTCATTGGATTTTTTTTTAGTTTCTGCCTCTGATAACATATCAAATTTCGTCTTACTATCTTATTAAAAAATTCGCCTCTGCTCTCTGCTTTCTGTCATATTCTTCAATGTCTCGGATTCACATTCGTATGTCATATCTGAAAACCACTAGTTTGGAGAACTTTATTTCTGTCTCTCTTGTCCTGTTTTCAATGTTTTGTGACAACGTTGCATATTATTTGATATTTATATAGTTTTCTTGCTATCATTTTCGTATTAACAATTGATGGACAACTCAAAAAACTAGAAAAATACGCAAATTCTTCGCTTACGTCTATCGTAGAACTTACACGATGTCTATGTTAACAAACGCCTCCAGCAGCGCACGGTGCAAGGTCCCATTTCCAGGATCCGGGGCCAAAAGAAAAAAATTACTGACAGAATTTAAAAACATTGAAATTGTCGCATGCAGCTTTGTAATATGGGCAGCCACAGCCGTTTGAATTCATTGTAAAGTAAACTTGAATAAAACTTCAAACAGATGTTAAGTTATGAGTTAAATAGGACCGGTTTCGATGGGTCTTATGACTGGTTTGATACGGCCCGCCATGAATTCCTGTGCCGACCTCTTCATCTTACAGTAACACTTTCATCCTGTGTCCTCAATTGTTTGCTGGATATATTGGCATCTCTGTCTTTCTCCAGAGCTCCCTCTAGTACCATGGAAGTCACTTCTTGATGTCTTAACAGATGTCCTGTCATCCTGTCCATTCTTCTTGTCAATGTTTTCCATGTATTGCTTTCCTCTCCGATCCTTCGCGGAACCTCCTCATTCATTATCTCATCACTCCACCTAATTTTCAACGTTCGTTCTGTAGCCCTGCATCTCAAATTCTTCTATTCTCCTCTGTTATGGTTTTCCGACAGTCCATGTTTTATTACCACACAATTCTGTGCTCCAAACGTACACACCCAGAAATTTTTCCCTCATATTAAGGCCTATATATGATAGTAGCAGATTTCTATTGACCAGGAATGCCCTTTCTGCCGGTGCTAGTCTTCTTTTGATGTCCTCCTTCCTCCGCCCTTCACTGATTATTTTGCTTCCTAGGTAGCAGAATGCTTTAACTTCATCTACTTCGTAACCATCATTGCACATGTTAACTTTCTCGCTATTAGCATTTCTTCTACTTCCCATTACTTTCGTCTTTCTTCAGTTCACTCTCAGTCCATATTCTGTATTCATTAGACTGTTCGTTCCATTCAACGAATCCTGCAATTCTTCTTCACTTTCACTGAGGATAGCGATGTCATCAGTAAATCTTATCGTTTATATGCTTCCACTTCGAATTTTAATTCCACTCTTGAACCGTTGTTTTCATTTCATCATTGCCTCTTAGATGTATAAATTGAACTGTAGGGGAGAACGACTAATTCCCTGTCCTACATCCTTTTTAATCAGAGCACTTCGTTCTTGGTCTTCCACTCTTATTGTTCCCTCTTGGATCTTGTACATGTTGTCTATTAATCCGCCTCTCCCTACATCTTTCTCCAATTTTCCTCTGAATTTCTGACATCTTGCGCCAGTTGACGCGGTCGAACGCTTTTCCCAGGTCTACTAATCCTATGAACGAGTTTTGATGTTTCTTTAGTTCTGCTTCGATTATCAACCGCAACGTCAGAACTGCCTCTGGTGCCTTTACCTTTCCTAAAGCCGAACTGATAGTCATCCAACCCATCCTGAATCTTCTTTTCTATTCTTCCCATATATTATTCTTGTCATCTACTTGGATGCATATCCCGTTAAGTTGATGGTGAAATAGTTTTCGCGCTTGTAGCTGTTGTTATCTTCGGAATTGTATGAATGACATTCTTCCTAACGTTAGATGGTATTTCGCAGGAAGGATGCATTCTACACACCAACGTGAATAGTCGTTTTGTTGCCACTTTCCCCAATCATTTGAGAAATTCTAAGGGAATATTATCTATCCTCTATACTTTATTTGATCGAAAGTCTTCCAAAGCTCTTTTAAATTCTGATTCTGCTACTGGATTCCCTATTTCCTCTACATCGATTCCTGTTTCTTCTTTTATCGCGTCAGAAAACAAAGAACTTTCACTTTATGTACACGTAGCATATTCGTTTATTTTTAATAAAAATTATCCGATAGTGACTGCCAGTACATGAAGTACCCATAGGCGATGTAAACTGGACCTTTCACCCACATTGGCGGCCGACCGCCTGCACACAGTGTGACCACAGCTCTCTGGCTCGCAACTGTATCGTATTGGAATTAACTATCACCATTATGTCCAAATAATATTATGAAACAAAAAGGCTCCTAAAATATTGAAAACAAAGCTCAAATCAAATTATTGATAAACAAAATTTCAAAATCTTAGATACGGAAATACAACTTGCCCTTCTAGATGAAGAGCCGTAATTCCCCTTCACCTCAGATTTCTTACAGAATCGTCCGCCGGCTTAGCTAGGCGGTAACGTGCTCGCCTTCAATGCAAGCAGGCCCGGGTTCGATTCGCGACGGAGTTGATTTTCTGCGCTCGGGGACTGAGTCTTGTATTGTCCTCGTCATCATTTTATCCTCATCATCGGCGCGCAAGTCGCCCAATGTGGCGTCGACTGAAATAAGACTTGCACTTGGCGGCCGAACTTCCCCGGATGGGACCTCCGGCCAACGATGCCGTACACTCGTTTCCATTTCTTACAGAATCAATCTCTCATGGATAAATCGTATTTCCCGAACGCGTCGTACAATAATACAACTCTGCTGTTACATTCAGTGACTTATGTAGAGACTGTTTCCCAAATGTGTTGGAAATTGGATTTGTAATAAAGAAGTCAGAAAGTAAAAGGGCATCCCTTATGCTTACAGCAGGAACAGCAGTAATGTAGTAACCGATAAACGTTTTTTCCATTCAGTATTTTGTGTGTGGGGGGGGGGGGGGTGGCGAGGGGGGGTGGCTGGGGGGTCAAGTTGTTTACATTTACTGAACACATTGTGATAGATACATGCCGAAACTGATTGCAGAGCTTGCCATTTCTTTTAGCAGCCTCGTTGTGTTGTCTGGTAGTGCTGTTGTTGGCGCCCACTGTGTCGGACACGATGACTGTGAATCCCGAAAAGCTACCTAACGCAAACTCACATCGTGCTTTATTTGGAGCTGCAAAGTCAAATGACTACTTCTCACACCAAATTCTGAGAGCAGAATTCGAAGTGATTCTCTCACGAGCAGCGGACGAAGTGTCATCGCAGTTCATCCTGTCTCCCCTCGTAACATTCACCCCTTCTTCAAGAGCCAATCCCACCCTCTCACGAGCAGTCATCCAGTGACAAGTGTCAGTTCTCCTGGAGCATCGTCCCACTTCTTTATTACTTTCCAGAGCTACTCTATCAGACCAGTCTGGCCAGTGAAGTTAGCACATTGTCACGCTCAGAGGCCTACAGCTAAACAAAGGAATGGGTTCTGCCGTCTTACAAGGTAGAACTTTAAAATATTTAAGCATGTACAATAAATTTATTCTGCGGTGTAACAATGCTTTCCAGCATTATCTCGTTAAGGAATTCCATTATTTGATAATGATCTTGTCCAGATTCAAGAGGTAGTACCTGGTTTGTGTGAATCAGGTTATGGGAGAAACGAGAGGCCGCGATATCGAACTCAATTCGAGCTACCAAAATTTCATTAAAAGTTATTTTAGATCTCTAGGTGATTTTGCCAACAAAAATATGGTGCGTTTAGCCAGGTGCCAATGAGAATTCTACATAAGGGAGCACAGGCGTTGAAATATATCTACAGAATAATTACGCCAAATATTCTCACATGAAATAAAGTCAGATTTTAATTTTGTTTTCGTGGTACAGGCTCCTAGGCTGAGGCCTAGAAACTACGCGTGTAAATGTTACACTGAATTTGAAACCTCATTACTCCGCAAGAAGCAAATTGTGGTTTACCAGCTGGGCACACCCAGGTGGCGCAAGGATGCGCATACAGTTCGAGACATTTCGAAGTCACATTTACAGGATGGGCGTCAGACTCTCCACAATTTGTTCACGCTAAAGAAGTGTGATGTAATTTACGCATTATTTTCATGTTAGCTGCATCATGAAAAACAACAGTTTACGCAAGAGAGTGTGAATTTTCAGTCTACGATTTCCTACTATCCTCTCATCAAAAAATACAAGACACAGAATCAGCATGGACTTAGTTACGACATCGTAACTTACGCACGTACTGAAGTGTCTACTTTCACGCACGGTTACCTCGACTTATTTTATACCTTTCGATGTTCAAATAATAGTCGATATTGTACCTATTTTTACATGAATGATGTGATTGTACAGATCAATACGAACTGAATCTCGAGAATCTGCATCATTATTAATGCATCTATATACACACATCAAAAAAGTTGTGCATCACCTCCGTTCCGAGAGTTCCGGAACTTGTACAGACAATTGGAATAGAGAACAACATAAACATCATTTCCAATCTTCTTATTGCTCATGAAAACCACACACTGAATGTTGTAACACCATACAGCGAGACCTTCAGAGGTGGTGGTCCAGACTGCTGTATACACCAGTACCTCTAATACCCAGCAGCACGTCCTCTTGCATAGATGCATGCCTGTATTCGTCGTGACATACTATCCACAAGTTCATCAAGGTACTGTTGGTCCAGTTTGTCCCATTACTCAACGGTGATTCGCCGTAGATCCCTTTGAGTGAATGGTGGGTTACGTCGTCCATAAAGGCCCTTCTCAATCTATCCCAGGCTTGTTCCATAGGCTTCATGTCTGGAGAACACGCTGGCAACTCTAGTCGAGCGATGTAATGATTCTGAAGGAGGTCATTCACAAGTTGCGCACAATGGGGGCGCCAATAATCGTCCATGAAGACGAATGCCTTGCCAAATGCTGCCCAAATGGTTGCACTATCGTTTGGAGGATGGCATTCTCGTATCGTACAGCCGTTACGGCGCCTTCCGTGACCACCAGTGGCGTACGTGGGCCACACATAATGCCCCTCCTATACAGCAGGGAACCTCCACCTTGCTGCACTGGCTGGACAGTGTGTCTAAGGCGTTCAGCCTGACCGGGTTGCCTCCAAACACGTCTCCGATAATCCTGTGGTTGAAGGCATATGCGACACTCATCGGTGAAGAGAACGTGATGCCAATCTTGAGCGGTCCAACAAAATGGCTCTGAGCACTATGGGACTTAATTTATGAGGTCATCAGTCCAATAGAACTTAGAACTACTTAAACCTAACTAACCTAAGGACAACACACACATCCATGCCTGACGCCTGAGCGCTCCATTCGCCATAGTGTTGGGCCCACCTGTACCGAGCTGCATAGTTTCGTAATTGCAAAGCTGGACGTCGCCATGGACGTCGCGAGTATAGTTGCGCATCATGCAGCCTACTGCGCACAGTCTGAGTCGTAACACGACGTCCTGTGGCTGCACAGAAAGAGTTATTCAACATGGTAGCGTTGCTGTCAGGGTTCCTCCGAGCCATAATCCGTACGTAGCAGTCATCCGCCGCAGTAGTAGCCTTTTGGCGACCTGTGCGAGGCGTATCATCGACAGTTCCCGTCTCTCTGTATCTCCTCCATGTCCGAACAACACCGCTTTGGCTCACTCCGAGACGCCTGGACACTTCCCTTGTTGAGAGCCCTTCCTGGCACAAAGTAACAATGCGAACGCGATCGAACCGCGGTAGTGACCGTCTAGGCATGGTTGAACTACAGACAAGACGAGCCGTGTACCACCTTTCTGGTGGAATGGCTGGAACTGATCGACTGTCGGACCTCCTCCGTCTAATAGGAGCTGGGGGGGGGGGGGGGGGGGGAGGGGGTTAGTGACATCTCTGTACAGCCAAAGGGACTGTATCTGTGATACAATATCCGCCATAGACGGTCAATACCGTGGGTCGATCGCGTCCACATTGTTACTTTGTGTCAGGAAGGGGGAAGGGCTCTCAACAAGGGAAATGGCCAGGCGTCTTGGAGTGAACCAAAGCGATGTTGTTCGGACATGGAGGAGATACAGAGAGGAACTGTCGGTGACATGCCTCACCCAGGCCGCTCAAGGGCTACTGCTGCAGTGGAAGACCGCGCCTATGGATTACAGCTCGGAGGAACCGTTACAGCAACGCCACAGTGTTGATTAGTGCTTATCGTCCAGTCACAGGACTTCGTAGCGGCTGCACAATACGTGAATGCCATCCTCCAACCGATAGTGCAACCGTGTCGGCAGCATATTGGCGAAGCGTTCGTCTTCATGGACGACAATTCGCGCCCCCATCATGCATATCTTGTGAATATGACTTCATTCGGGATAACGACATCACTCGACTAGAGTGGCCAGCATGTTTTCCAGATATGAACACTATTGAACATGGTTGGCCTAGATTGAAAAGTGCTGTTTATGGACGACGTGACCCATCATCCACTCTGAGGGATCTATGGCGATTCGCCACTGAAGAGTGGGACGATTTGTACTAACAGTGCCTTGATGAATTTGTGAATAGTATGCCACGACGAATACAGGCATGCATCAATGCAAGAGGACGTGCTACTGGGTTTTAGAGATACCAGTGTGTACAGCAGTCTGGACCACCATCTCTGAAGATCTCGCTGTGCGGTGGTGCAACATTCAATGTGTGTTTTTCATGAGCAATAAAAAGGCCGGAAATGATGTTTATTTTGAGCTCTATTCCAATTGTCTGTACAGGTTCCGAAACTCTCGTAAACGAGATGATGCGAAACTTCTTTTGATGTGTGTATATTCTCAGCAAATCCAATACAAAAAGTTTGATTACAATTAAATTTGATCTGTTTGGTGCTGACTTTCAGATTGGTTGGCAGTCTTCTTATTATGAGCCCTTTCTTAGCGCCATTCAGATTCAGATCTTTCCTCTGATTTTTGTGTACAGTGAGAATCAATCTTATATCCCGCCAGTTTACTCCAAATTCAGTCCAACATACTATCCAGAACTTTCTTTAGGTCAATGAACGTGGCGAACATCTTCCTGTTCGTCTTAATTTTTTCTTTGTAAAATAAGTAGGAATGCCATTGCAGCTTCCATGGTACCTTTTTCTTTACTAAATCCAAATTGTTCTTTTCTCACGTGTAGGTTAATCATTGCTTTTATTTGATTTTGAACGATATTGAGTAGATTTTAGGAGGCATGGCTTAGTAATTCCATCGTTCTATAATTTGAAAATGATTCACATTTCCTTTCTTAGGTATGATGATTATCTTACTTTTTTAATTTCTTTGGTAGTGTTCCATCTTCACAGTAGACACACATACATTTGTACAGTTGTTCTTTCACCTTGTCTCCAGAATTTCTTAAGGCGTGATGTATGTAAAATTGATGAAAACTGTTAACTTTTCTTTATTTGCTACCAAATAGTTCTGTAGCATGTTAGAAATATTGTCTCCAGTTTTCAGAGTTTAATTCATGCTACAAATGATGTAAATGCCAGCTTTTTTCAATCAGTGGGCAGTGCCATGACCACTTTTCTATATGACTCTGTCCTTGTTTGCTTTACTTTATTGATTCCTGCCATCAGAGACGACAGCTGTAGAGCACAGAAGGCTGTGCGCTCATTTACGTTCCGACTAATTACAATTTATTAAGGAAATGCTCACGTGGCGGAACAACATAAAACCTAAACAAGAGCTTTGATAACCTCACTTAAAAGCGACGCCCAAAGGCAACGTTTTGTTCATCTACTGGCTTTAAAATTCGCTCATATGATGCTTGTCTGTGTTCAGTGATGGTAACAGAGTAGAATCAGCATTTTTATGAGACTGGGATTTGACACAGGCTGGAGGACTAAACTCGTACTGAAGAAAATTGATGATGTGTGTACTGCTAGTTCTGAAATGCCAGCGAAGGGTATT
This sequence comes from Schistocerca serialis cubense, assembly GCF_023864345.2. Classification (NCBI taxonomy): domain Eukaryota; kingdom Metazoa; phylum Arthropoda; class Insecta; order Orthoptera; family Acrididae; genus Schistocerca; species Schistocerca serialis. Next base: position 334,491,545 of record NC_064645.1, read on the forward strand.
CCCTCACACCGAAAGATCAGAATAGAAGCAGAGAACTACATGAAGCCCAAAAAGACCAAATGTATGGTTAGGGCTAGTATTAAGTTACTTTGTTCTGGCATAAATCCTGATCAAATCTTTTTCCTCCAACTCCCACAACTTTCATTTTATAATATATAAAAAACATTTTCTGCTGAACCATTGCACATAAAAAGGAGCTTTACTGCAGATTTTTCACAGATTGTCAGTGATACAAAGGTATTCAAAGTGGCAAATTAATTGAACTTTTGTGAAATAGAACTCGCTATGGATCATACACATATAGTTATAAAAAAAAGTTTGCAGTAATTCTCAGACTGATATTTAAAAACTGATATACAGATATGTTTATGTAATTACTACAACTAATCTAACACGATTTGAAATTGGTACATAAAGTAACCTTTGAGAAAATCTTCCTCGTGTGATAGTATTATGTGTTCCAAAAGTATCCATCAATGATCTGATCAAATTATTTGACAAAAAATGAAAAAAGAGAATTGAAAAAGAATTCTAGATTATAGCCAATAAGAAAATGACAACATGTACGAAGGTTGGTCCAACTATCTCTCAAAAAGTAAAAGTTACATCAGGTTATATACTCCCGTGTATTTTTCATACACCTCGCCTGATAATCATTTATCAGGAAGGTGTCTGGAGATATGCAGACATGAAGACTTGTGGACACCAGAGATCTGTGTCATACAAGTCAAGAGAATCACTCTTGCCATGAAATTGCTATCAAAAATGCATAGTGGTGTTTAACATGAAAAAGGCAAACTTTTCAAATTACAGTCCATGCTATCTAGTCTGTAAACAATTAGAATTTGGTCTCAGGATTGCCTGATGTAGCAGTATATGGATAGCTGATAACCTTTGTGCTGAAAACAAAATATAATCCTAGTTCCTCAGACTGAATTTCTTGAATAAGACTGTCCAATAACAGCAAGATTTAATGCTTAAGAATATGATCAGCAAATGATTCTCTGGGGCACCACTTTCAATGTAAATATTAAAACAATTTTAGCTCGCCAATTTCAATCACAGTGTTATTACTCATTTCAACTGCAAATCTGCTTCCACTTCAGACAGCACACTGTATCTATACAATAACTCCTAGTCCGTAAAATTCACGTCAGTCTCACAAAATTATCCCATATGGTTAAGTTACATGCTGATCAAATTCAAAATCTGTGTAGTGGGTGCAATGGGTGTACTGGCATAAGCTGTCACCAGCACACTGGACGGCAAATATTAAGTGCGAAGATGGGTTAGTAGGCACTGGATCAAATGCACATAACTTGAGAGAGTCCTCAGACACATCTACAAACATGCCACCAACGCCCTCCCAACAGCATCTATTTAGGCGGCCACCATTGACTGGAGGGTCTCACTTGGTCATCCAGTGTGGAGTCTGTCATGTTACTCACAGAGCGGCTGAAGTTCGTCACAGACCATCAGGTTAGTGACCATAGTGCGACTAGGTTACCTCAACCAGAATTGTGCTTTCCTAGCAGTGAGAAACTAAAGTTTTTAATAGGAAGGTTACCAATATTGACATTACATCAGTCTGCAAGAGGACTATTACTGATGAGCTTGTAGCACAAAACATGGACACTATTCAACTTAAGTACATGTTTCCAGTTCATGTAAATAAAGAAACATACACTCCTGGAAATTGAAATAAGAACACCGTGAATTCATTGTCCCAGGAAGGGGAAACTTTATTGACACATTCCTGGGGTCAGATACATCACATGATCACACTGACTGAACCACAGGCAACAGAGCATGCACAATGTCGGCACTACTACAGTGTATATCCACCTTTCGCAGCAATGCAGGCTGCTATTCTCCCATGGAGACGATCGTAGAGATGCTGGATGTAGTCCTGTGGAACGGCTTGCCATGCCATTTCCACCTGGCGCCTCAGTTGGACCAGCGTTCGTGCTGGATGTGCAGACCGCGTGAGACGACGCTTCATCCAGTCCCAAACATCCTCAATGGGGGACAGATCTGGAGATCTTGCTGGCCAGGGTAGTTGACTTACACCTTCTAGAGCACTTTGGGTGGCACGGGATACATGCGGACGTGCATTGTCCTGTTGGAACAGCAGGTTCCCTTGCCGGTCTAGGAATGGTAGAACGATGGGTTCGATGACGGTTTGGATGTACCGTGCACTATTCAGTCTCCCCTCGACGATCACCAGTGGTGTACGGCCAGTGTAGGAGATCGCTCCCCACACCATGATGCCGGGTGTTGGCCCTGTTTGCCTCGGTCGTATGCAGTCCTGATTGTGGCGCTCACCTGCACGGCGCCAAACACGCATACGACCATCATTGGCACCAAGGCAGAAGCGAATCTCATCGCTGAAGACGACACGTCTCCATTCGTCCCTCCATTCACGGCTGTCGCGACACCACTGGAGGCGGGCTGCACGATGTTGGGGCGTGAGCGGAAGACGGCCTAACGGTGTGCGGGACCGTAGCCCAGCTTCATGGAGACGGTTGCGAATGGTCCTCGCCGATACCCCAGGAGCAACAGTGTCCCTAATTTGCTGGGAAGTGGCGGTGCGGTCCCCTACGGCACTGCGTAGGATCCTACGGTCTTGGCGTGCATCCGTGCGTCGCTGCGGTCCGGTCCCAGGTCGACGGGCACGTGCACCTTCCGCCGACCACTGGCGACAACATCGATGTACTGTGGAGACCTCACGCCCCACGTGTTGAGCAATTCGGCGGTACGTCCACCCGGCCTCCCGCATGCCCACTATACGCCCTCGCTCAAAGTCCGTCAACTGCACATACGGTTCACGTCCACGCTGTCGCGGCATGCTACCAGTGTTAAAGACTGCGATGGAGCTCCGTATGCCACGGCAAACTGGCTGACACTGATGGCGGCGGTGCACAAATGCTGCGCAGCTAGCGCCATTCGACGGCCAACACCGCGGTTCCTGGTGTGTCCGCTGTGCCGTGCGTGTGATCATTGCTTGTACAGCCCTCTCGCAGTGTCCGGAGCAAGTATGGTGGGTCTGACACACCGGTGTCAATGTGTTCTTTTTTCCATTTCCAGGAGTGTATTAACCCACAGGTGCATTTGTTTTGTAGAAAGACGATACTGGCCACCCATAACAACATCCTCTCCCTTCCTTCCTTTTGGTGCAAGACTCTACAATTGGTATAAGTGCAGATATTTCTAATGGCAACTTAGACCAATTTAATGAACAGAATTACAGAAGTATTTGCGTCATCTGTTAACTACCAATTACACTTATCAGGTGTATTATGGTTTTAGGTTACATGTGCCAAGGGCAAGTTATTAATAGATATTTTCTCCTGGCCAGCAGGTAAGGCATTTAAGTGTGGACATATGGATGCCAAACGGTTATTGTATATTGATAGACATATTCCACTTAACAGTGCATTGCCGACCATGATGAAAACATCAATTTGTGACATGTTTGTGAGAAGAATGTCGATGCAAAAAAAAATAAAAAAAAAATAAAAAAACAATGATATGTGTACATCTTAATGCACCACATTGCAAAATCTATCTGCACTTATACATGTTACAAACTGAAGATATAAGTAATTTATAACTATTTGTTTCCATTTGCATATTACTCTACACTGGCATCGATCTTCGTGCCATACAAAGTAATAATCACAGAACATAAAACAGATATTTCTTTACCTTTCCTTAATTAACTGAAATCATTTTTGAGCAACAGGTATACACCATCTCCTCAGAAGTATCCTAGCACACCTATGCTAAGCAGAATTGATTAGAGGTCACAGGAGGTGGACGTGACAGTATAAAAGAAGGCCGATAGTATTTGTGAGTTCATAAGCAGAAACATCAGAATGGATGAGTCAGGAATTTCCAGTGGCTTCGAAAATGAACTATTCTCCGGATTTCACCACAGGGACAAATCTATCATGAACCTTTGAATCCTTCTAAAACTGTTCAAGTCGACTTTCCATGATGTATTGTGAAGTAGACACCCGAAGGAACAACCACAGCTAAGCCAATACCACGCAGACCTCATTTATTGATGGACAGGGACGTCGAGCATTGCGGAAGATGAATATACAAAAAAACACATAAAGTAAGTGGAAAGCATCACTCTTCAGTTACAAAGTATTACCAGCAGTCCAGATAGCACAGTGACTGTGCTTGGGGCATTAAAACATAACGGGATTCAATAAATGAGTAGCTGTGCGTAAGTCAGACATTTCTGTAGTCAGCGCTAAGGAAAAGAGCATCGTCATTGGACAGTGGATGACTGGAAACGGATGGTATAGTTCTCCTGTATATCTAGTTAATTTCACCCTGTAATTTCGTTTCACGCACATCTCCTTGTTTATGAGATCACATCTCCAGAAGTATTTGTTGTACAATGATAAAAATTTTTACGTACATTCAGTGGAAAATGAGGATACCGTCTGCAACATGAAACTAATAGAGTTAGTTTCATAGAAGTAATAAATTTAAACATCAAGCTTGATGCAACAGTTTTCCACGCATCTGAGTGTTCATGACATTATATGTACCGAATATACAGGGTGATTCAAAAAGAATACCACAACTTTAAAAATGTGTATTTAATGAAAGAAACATAATATAACCTTCTGTTATACATCATTACAAAGAGTATTTAAAAAGGTTTTCTTTTCACTCAAAAACAAGTTCAGAGATGTTCAATATGGCCCCCTCCAGACACTCAAGCAATATCAACCCGATACTCCAACTCGTTCCACACTCTCTGTAGCATATCAGGCGTAACAGTTTGGATAGCTGCTGTTATTTCTCGTTTCAAATCATCAGTGGTGGCTGGGAGAGGTGGCCGAAACGCCATATCCTTAACATACCCCCATAAGAAAAAATCGCAGGGGGTAATATCAGGGCTTCTTGGAGGCCACTGATGAAGTGCTCTGTCACGGGCTGCCTGGCGGCCGATCCATCGCCTCGGGTAGTTGACGTTCAGGTAGTTACGGACAGATAAGTGCCAATGTGGTGGCGCTCCATCCTGCTGAAATATGAATTGTTGTGCTTCTTGTTCGATCTGAGGGAACAGCCAATTCTCTAACATCTCCAGATACTGTAGTCCAGTTACAGTAGCACCTTCGAAGAAAAAGGGACCAAAAACTTTATTGGCTGAAATGGCACAGAAAACGTTCACCTTAGGCGAGTCACGTTCATACTGAGTTGTTTCCCGCGGATTCTCAGTGCCCCATATACAGACATTGTGACGGTTGACTTTCCCGTTAGTGTGGAAAGTTGCTTCATCACTAAACACAATCTTTGAAACGAAAGATTCATCTGTTTCCATTTGAGCAAGGATAAAATCACAGAAATCGAGTCTTTTAATCTTATCAGCTGCAGACAGTGCTTGAACCAATTTCAGACGATAAGGTTTCATAACTAACCTTTTTCGTAGGACTCTCCATACAGTTGATTGTGGAATTTGCAGCTCTCTGCTAGCTCTGCGAGTCGATTTTCCTGGGCTGCGAACAAATGCTTGCTGGATGCGTGCTACATTTTCATCACTCGTTCTCGGCCGTCCAGAACTTTTCCCTTTGCACAAACACCCATTCTCTGTAAACTGTTTATACCAACGTTTAATACACCACCTATCAGGAGGTTTAACACCATACTTCGTTCGAAATGCACGCTGAACAACTGTCGTCGATTCACTTCTGCCGTACTCAATAACACAAAAAGCTTTCTGTTGAGCGGTCGCCATCTTAGCATCAACTGACGCTGACGCCTAGTCAACAGCGCCTCAAGCCAACAAATGTACAACTAAATGAAACTTTATAACTCCCTTAATTCGCCGACAGATAGTGCTTAGCTCTGCCTTTTGTCGTTGCAGAGTTTTAAATTCCTAAAGTTGTGGTATTCTTTTTGAATCACCCTGTATAATTCTCCAGGTAAATTCAGTGGCATATGTGGATACCGCTGTGGCATATTGGCGAGGCATTCTTCATGGACGACAATTAGCGTCCCCAGCGTGCACATCTTGTGAATCACTTCAAAAGTTCATCAAGGCAGTGTTGATCCAGATTGTCCTCAACGGCGATTCGGCGTAGCTGCCTCAGAGTGTGGTTCGTGGGTCACATCGTCCATAAAGAGCCTTTTTCAATCTAGCCCAGGCACGTTCGATAGGTTTCATGTCTGGAGAACATTCTGGCCACTATAGCTGAGCGATGTCGTTATACTGAAAGAAGTCATTCACAAGATGTGCACAATGGAGACGCGAATTGTCGTCCATGAAGTCGAATGCCTCGCCAGTATGCTGCCGATATGGTTGCACTATCGGTCAGAGGATGGTATTCACGTATTGTACAGCCGTTACGACTCCTTCCATGACCACCAGCGGTGTACCCCAAAACAGCAGGGAACCTCCACCTTGCTGCACTCGCTGGACAGTCTGTCTAAGGCGTTCAGCCTGACCGTGTTGCCTGCAAACACGTCTCTGACGATTGTCTGTCTTGAAGGCATATGCGCCGGCCAGTGTGGCCGAGCGGTTCTAGGCGCTTCAGTCTGGAACCGCGCGACCGCTACGGTCGCAAGTTCGAATCCTGCCTCGGGCATGGATGTATGTGATGTCCGTAGGTTAGTATGGTTTAAGTAGTTGTAAGTTCTAGGGGACTGATGACCCCAGATGTTAAGTCCCATAGTGCTCAGAGCCATTTGAACCATTTTTGAAGGCATATGCAACACTCATTGGTGAAAAGAGCGTGATGCCAGTCCTGAGCGGTCCATTCGGCATGTTGTTGGTCCCATCTGTACCGCGCTGCATAGTGTCGTGGTTATAACGATGGGCCTCGCCATGGATGTCGGGAGTGAAGTTGTGCCATCTAGGCCGGCCGGAGCGGCCGAGTGGTTCTAGGCGCTACAGTCTGGAACCGCGCGACCGCTACGGTCGCAGGGTCGAATCCTGCCTCAGGCATAGACGTGTGTGATGTCCTTATGTTAGTTAGGTTTAAGTAGTTCTAAGTTCTACGGGACTGATGACCACAGCAGTTAAGTCTCGTAGTGCTCAGTGCCATTTGAACCATTTTTGTGCAACCTATTGCGCTCAGTTTGAGTCTTAACACGACGTCCTGTGGCTGCACGATAAGCACTAATCAACACTGTGGCGTTGCTGTGAGGGCTCCTCCGAGCCATAATCGACAGTTCCTGTCTGTCTCCTCCATGTCCGAACAACATCGCTTTGGTTTCACTCCGTGACGCCTTGACGCTTCTCTTGTTGAGAGCCCTTCTTGGCACATAGTAACAATGCGGACGCATTCGAACTGCGGCATTCACCGTCTAGGAATGGCTGAACTACAGACAACACAAGACGTGTAGCTCCTTCCTGTTGGAATGACTATAACATTGGCTGTCGGACCCCCTCCGTCTAATAGACGCTGCGCATGCGTAGTTGTTTAGATCTTTGAGCGTGTTTACTGATAACTCTGAACAGTCAAAGGACCTATGTTCACAAACTTTTTGTTAACGGATTACCGGTTTCGGTCTTTAATGACAATCATCAGATCTGTTTCATCAAAGTCCTAACAAAAAGTTTGTGGCTATAGACGTAAGAAACTTAATGCATACATATGTACATCCATCTTTGTGACATGTCTGGATTCCCGGCGCTTCCACGGCCCGCGCCATTGATGAACCACTGACGAAGCCAGCCCATTGTGCGGAGAGAGTCGGAGAGTCCTCCGGAGCGGGGCTATTCGAAGTCGGCGCGCGGCGCACGCGCAGAGCGGCGGCGTGCCGGCCTGGCGTGGCTCTGGCAGCGCCTCGCTAGTACTACGGCTCCGCTGTGACGTCACACCGCGGCCAGCTGGCCGGCCGCCAGTGCGGCTGTACCGGCGGGTGCACACGCACTGGGAAGCCGCGAGGTCGCCTGTACCGGCCGCGCGCCCAGCTAGTTGTGTGGCGTCGTCCCCCTGGTATTGATTCCACCGCGGGCCGCGGCGCGGCGGAGCGGTCGGCAGCTGGCTAGTGGTTGTGCGGCTGCAGTGCGAGAAGATAACCCACTGACACGAAACGCCCGCAGAACTGGACTGACGAAAGCCGATAGCGTGGCGCAAATAGATTCGCGCTGCAGATGGAGTTGTTTGTCAGTTTCCCCGAATCTCTATATCGTCACAAATTAATGCATGTTAACCGTGTATGGACCTGCCTCCGTAGCTGAAATCGCTAAAGCAAGCCCGAATCATGTCGCCCGCTTCGGGTGTACACCGGTCGTAATCCTGTTGGTGGAAAATCTTCACTGTCAGTATTTGGCATACGTGTCGGGAAAAGTGTGCGGGGCAAAGTTCCTAGTCACCAATCTTTGCGCGAACATCCTGGATTAAAGTCCACATCGCTTCGCAATTTCTCATGAAGTGAAGGTGTGTGACACTTGAAACAGATGCGTCTGTTGCATGGGGGCTTTAAGTTCGATGGCCCCCTAGGTGCTGTTCCCTTCCCTACATCCATAACAACTCATACCCAGCAGTCATCACAATAATTCACATCACACAAACGCGCTCTTAACATCCCATGACATGCTGGAGGATGGCAACCTATTTCCAAAAGTGGCGATGCTGGATTGTGTCACATCACAGCACAGGTCCTATCACCAGCTCAGTTGCAGATGTGGCCTGTCTAGCGCAATCACAACACTGACGAAAATATATTTATTGCATGATGAAATTTAGTAAGTCACCTTTAACAGAGTGGAAGGGTGAAAGTCTCCTAACATGTTTGGCACAGGCGATTAGATAATGGGGGATACTTTGCGATTTTTAGGAAGCGAATAAAGGTGCAAACTGTTAAGTATTCAATTCAACACCAACTTATTTTTCCAATAGTGTAATATTATTTTGAGAGGTGTCTTACAACGACTCTATATCTCTGCAAAACAACGAGAGTAAACCTTTCTTCTGCTCCGCGTGTTGGGCTTTTCTAGCTACTCCCACTTTCTGATTTCTACCTTGTTGTATCAGAGACGAGAGCTCCATGACTTAACCAAAATTGGAGACAAGTGTGAGACACCATGCTCTCCTTTTTATACAGGCTGTAATGGGTATAAGTGCCGATATTCTTATGTGGTACACCGAACACAAAAACGTCACAAACACTATGACCTGATGTTTTCTGCATAGTCGTACTGCACCACTAATTGGACTATGCGTATGAGTATAGACTAACCGTTTTGTGTTCACTCTTCAACACCAGATCTGCTGCACAAGGGAAAATAAACAGTAATTGTTTGCTCTTGCCACATGTACTTGGAGGTCCTACCCAACCTAAAAATATACAATTTTTAATGACCATAATTATTAGTTTGGATATGACGTAAATACTGACGTAATGCTGTTCAGTACTCCATCCTCAGTCACCAACAGAAATATCTGCACTTATGCCCATTACACCCAGTATTCTGACAGACAGAAGAGGGTAGCTATTACTCGTTGCAACTATACACGCTCGGATACCTTATTTACAGTAGGAGACAAGGGCAAGACTTGTTTCTCACACTTTATATTCTCGCAGACAGAAAATAGCAAAATAGTACCACTCTCTGTTACTAAAGACAAACTCAATAGTGCTCGATCTTCTAAAACAGGCAGACAACTCAGGATGATAACTGTTGATCGATACCTGTCGGAAACTCAGTTGCTTCGCGTCTTGCTGTGGTGACATCAAAGTATCACTCCACAGTGACTTCACGACTCGGGTGTGGTACTTTCCCTGACGACTTGGCTGTGGTACTGTTCACTCTTAAACTGCCTTGGCTCGCTGCACGGACTGCTTATACAGTGATTTTTCAGAGCTCTGGGGGAGATTTTCTTGTTGCGTTGTTTACACCTGACTGCTTTCTTATTTTCTCCAAACGCCCGAACTCTGCTGAAATTAATCTCAAACGCGGGCGACCTTGCTACCATTTCCGCATTTGCCTCGGTCATCTGGATGCCGTTACTGCTGCTGGACACAGGCACGTTATTGCTCGGCAATGACCATGACTGCGTGACTGCACGATTATCGCCTCTGTTTCTTTTTTTTCGCTGTTATAACCCGTTCCACTTTACACTGGCCTTATGTTGCATCGTGCGTCTCCTTGTTGTTTTGGTCTTCAGTCCAAAGACTGGTTTGATGCAGCTCTCAGTGCTACTCTATCCCGTGCAAGCCCCTTCATCTCCGAATTACTACTGAAACCTACATCCTTCTGAATCTGGTTACTGTATTCATCTCTTAGTCTTCCTTAGGATTATTATCCTCCGCGCTTCCCTCCAGTACTAAACTGGTGGGCCATTGATGCCTCAGAGTGTGTTGTACCAACCGATCCCTTCTTCTGGTCAAGTTGTGCCACAAATTCATGTTCTTCCCAATTCTGTCCAGTACCTCCTCATTAGATTCGTCATCTACCCAAATAATCTTCAGCATTCTTCTGTATCACCACATTTCAACAGCTTCCATTCTCTTCTTGTCTAAACTGTTTATAGTCCATGTTTTACTTTCATACAAGGCTACATTCCATGCAAATACTTTCAGAAAAAACTTCTTGGCACTTAAATCTATACTCAATGTTAACAAATTTCTCTTCTTCGGAAACCCTTTCCTTCTCATTGCCCGCCTACATTTTATATCCTCTCTACTTCGACCACTATCAGTTACTTTGCTGCACAAATACCAAAATTCATCTACTAATTTAAGTGTTCCATTTCCTAATCTAATTCCTTCAGCGTCATCTGATTTAATTGGACTGCATTCCATTATCCTCGTTTTGCTTTTGTTGACGTTCATCTTATATCGTACTTTCAAAACACTCTCCATTTCGTTCAACTGCTCTTCCAAGTCCTTTGCTGCTCTGGCAGAATCACAATGTCATCGGCAAACCTCAAACTTTCTATTTCTTCTCCGTCGATTTTAATCCCTACTCCAAATTATTATTTTGCTTCCTTTACTGCTTGCTCAATATATCAGTTGAATAACATCGAGGATAGGCTACAACACTGTCTCACTCCTTTCTCAACCACTGCTTCCCGTTCGCGCCCCTCGGCTCTTACACTTGCCGTCTGATTTATGTACAGATTCTAAAAAGCCTTTCTCCCTGTGTTTTGTCCCTGCTGCCCGTAGAATTTGAAAGAGAGTGTTCCAGTCAACACTGCCAAAGCTTTCTCTAAGTCTACAAATGCTATAAACGTAGGTTATCCTGTCCTTAATGTATCTGTTAGAGAGGTCTTAGGGTCCGTATTGCCTCGCGTGTTCCTTCATTTCTACGGAATCTACCAGTTCTTACGCTCGTCTGTAAAGAATTCGTGTTAATGTTTTGCAATCGCGTCTTCTTAAACTGATAGTTCAGCAATTTAGACACCTGTCAGCACATCTTTCTTTGAAATTGGGGTATTATATGCTTCTTTAAGTTTGAGGATATTTCGCCTGTCTCGTACACCTTTGTCGCCAGATGGAAAAGTTTTGTCATGGTTGGCTCTCCCAAGGCTATCAGTAACACTAATGAAGTGTTGTCTACTACCAGGGTCTTGTTTCAACTTAGAACTTTCAGTGCTGAGTCAACTTCTTCCCACAATAACATACCTCACGTTTCATCTTCCTCTAAGTCCTCTACCGTTTCCATAACATGGCCCGCAAGTGCATCTCCCTCTTAGAGACCCTGTATATGCTCCTTCCACGTTTGTGCTTCCCCTTCTTCGGTTAGGAATGGTCTTCCACCTGAGTTGTTGATATTCTTACAGATGGTTCTCTTTTCTCCGCAGATCTCTTTAATTTTCCTGTAGGCGCCATCTATCTTACCCCTAGTGATATGTGCTTCTACATCCTTACATTTGTCCTCTAGCCATTCAGACTTAACCGTTTTGCACTTGCTGTCGATCTCATTTTTTAGACGTCTGTATTCCTTTTTGCTTGCGTCATTTACTGAATTTTTATATTTTCTCATTTCATCAATTAAATTCAATGTCTCTTGTGTTACCCATGGATTTCTACTAGCCCTCGTCTTTCTACGTACCTGACCTTCTGATGCCTTCACTATTTCATATCTCAAAGCTTACCATTCTTTTTCTACTGTACTCTTTTCCCCTGTTCTTGTCAATCGATCCCGAATGCTCACTCTGAAACTCTCTACAACCTCTGGTTCTTTCAGTTTATCCTGGTTCCATCTCCTTAATTTCCTACCTTTTTGCAATTTTTTCAGTTTTAATCAACAGTTCGTAACCAATAAATTGTTGTCAGAGTCTACATCTGCCCCTAGAAATGTCTTACAATTAAAAACCTGGTTCCTAAATCTCTGTCTTACCATTATATAAACAGTCTCCTTATATTTCTAAAATGGCTATTCCTGCACACACTTTCCTCCATTCACTTCCTAAGTATGAGACCACTTTGAATAATCGTTGAGCTCTACTGCTGTGGAACGAATTACCTGAAATATACAGCGTCATGCCAACTATTGCGTATCTATAATTATGCCAAGATGAGTTTCAGGGTTTTACCCACCTCCAATTAGCGGAATAAATTTATGCCTTCTACAGTTACATACATGTTCTGAGAGCCACCATACGGTGCCTGGCGCAGGGTACCTTGTACTGTGTGATTTAATTAAAGTGTAGCTATTTACGGAGCTCCAGTGCGGTCTGTAATTATAGTATGTCGGCGAAATTTAGTAAATGTCCTAATGCAGAACTGATTTACGATGGAAAAACGTTAGTTCCAATTTTTCCCACCATGTGCAAATCTTGCACTGTGGGTACAAGAAAGACATAAAGAAATGTTTCGCTATGTAACCGAACAAGAATGGAATGTGGGCAGAAAACTTCAAGCAAGCGAGACAGGCCTAATTTTGACTTTATTAATAAGTCAGTCACATTTCTTGGAATATTCAAGGAAATGTGATTGACGTCCGAACAAGAATAGAAAATAGTGCATTGAGAATGGCTAGCCACTAGCCGAAATCTGGATTTGCGTAATAAAATCTAAAAAAGGACGACTGATTGCTGTACTCTGTAAGTTATAATAGAACCATAAAGTTCTTCATTGCCTGGCTTTAGAGCAGGCAGCAACCACTGACTTAAATCTATGTATTTTCCGTTGTCTTCAGTTAATGAATCAAGAACAATGCGAATTCTGTAAGCGTGTTTACTTACTAATTAACATGCATCCTAGTTGCTCATATTAGAGGTATCTGTCATCTCAGCATAATCGGAGCATAAGGCCTCACTAATCTAGTATCTAGATTCGCCTCCCTTAAAAAAAAGAAAACCATATATGAACTATGTGCTTCTGCCATCCACCTCTAGATTAAGCTACGCTTCTCTTTATATACCATTCAATTCCCTGTCGCTTTTATGCAAAAACTGAAGCCCTTCGTTCTGTCTCCCTCCTCACGTTTTCTAAAAAAAAAAGATTCCATTTGAGAGCATTGCTGCAGCTTATATCTGAAGTGGCATGGCTCTGATGCGAACGTATAAGCACCGACAAGGAGGCAAGAGATAAGTGTGACATTCCTGTCTTTCCTACGTGTATGTGGTAAATGACGAATGTGTGTGAGGCAGCATGTCTGTCGAAACTTGCGATTGTGGAATGGTGCACCAAGTTCCATGCTGGGCGCGATTCGACACAAGACGCCGGTCGATAAGGACAAAACAAGCGGGCGCTTGACGATGCTTGAGTCCTATGGGATGATGGTGTGTGGCAGGGAGTTACGCACTCCTCCATACAGCAGGACACAGTATTTTAATACGCGGGTAGCACCTAACTGGGTGCGTCTATGGTATAATTGTCTCAACGCTCACGGCGATTAAAACCTGATTGGTGTACCGATTCTTGGCTGTACGGCCTTCGAACGGAACCTTTTCTTGATCGCCCCTTGTATATAGCTAATTTTGCTCTGACAAATTCTCCTATCTTCTCCCATTTACATTTCTTTCTCTGTTCATTCCTCAATCGGTCACGCCACTTTCTGTCCCCTCTCTTCATTAATTATCCATCTTTTTGATTTGCAGCTCCTTGTATTGGACGTGTCTGCAGTTAAAATTCTGGATGTGAGGTCCACCATTTGTGCAAAACACCGTTTTTCTCAGTATCCAAACATGTTTCGGCACCACTATGCCATCATCAGTGGGTTTTCGTTTTCATTTATTCTGAAATGTGAACTTTTTGTTAAATGATTATAAAATTATGTGCATTTTTAGTTCAAACATTTACAAAAAGAAAAGATCTGTTGTGTGCATTCTTGTTCAAACATGTACAAAAAGAAAAGATCTGTTGTTTGAACTAAAAATGCACATAATTTTATAATCATTTAACAAAAATGTTCACATTGCAGAATAAATAAAAACCAAAACCCACTGATGATGGCACAATGGTGCCGAAACATGTTTGGGTACTGAGAAAACTGTGTTTTGCATAACTGGCGGACCTCACATCCAAAACTGCATTAATTATGTTTATTATATTCCTCTTAATCTCCTCCAGCTCATCTCATACGACCAGTGCTGCTGGAAGTCTTAGTTTAAATCTACGTTCCTGTAACTTGTCCCTAGTACTGCACTTATCATGTGTCAAGGTATATTGTTGAGGAAATCTTTTCGGGTATCACCCGTGTAGTGGCGTCGTCTTGTTGCAACGTTTCAATGAGTTTTCTACTCGTCATTTTCAGGCGAAAATGAAGATTTGACTTGAAGATGACATGTAGGAAAGTCGTCGAAACATTGCGACAGCACGACGCCACTACTCGGCAGATAACCCGAAAACAGTACAGCGCTGATACTCGCCGAGAAAGCCTACATTCCCGAATGTAAACTAGGTTTTCTTCTTTGTGTACTATAGGGACTGCTAAATGTTTTACACTGTGATATGTAATATGTAAATTATACCATACTGATCACAGTGACGACCGAATGAGGTGGTGCTATGGTTAGCACACTGGACTCGCATTAGGGAGGACGACGGTTCAAACCCCTGTCCGGCCATCCTGATTTAGTCTTACAGTGATTTTCCTAAATCACTTCAGGCAAATGCGGGGTGGTTCTTTTAAAAAAGGGCATGGAGACTTCCTTCCCCATCCTTTGCTAACCCGATGGGACCGATGACTTCGCTGTTTGGTCCTCTCAGCAGAATCAACCAACCAATCATAGTGATTGTAATGCAAAATACGTAACTGCATGTTGACATGTAAGAGAGTGTCTTAATCTTGGCAGATTGATTAAATAAATAACAAGTTTGAATGGTAGGTGGAGCTAGACGCTTGGGATATTCCATTTCGAAAATCGTTCGGAAATGTAGTATTTCGATATCCACAGTGCCAAGAGTGTGCCGAGAATACCAAATTTTAGGCATTTCCTCTCACCTCAGACAACGCAGTGGCCGATAGTCTTCACTTAACGACCAACAGCAACGACGAAGTTATCCGTTAGGACAGTGCCGCGAAATTTGCCTTAATGGGCTATGGCAGCAGACGACCAGCGCGAGTGCTTTTGCTAACAGTACGAAAGCGCCTGCAGAGCCTCTTCTGGGCTCGTGACCATATCGGTTGGACTCAGAGACTTCTAAAAAACCATGACCTGGACAGATGAGTGCCGATTTCAGTTGGTATGAACTGATGATAGGGTTTGAATGTGGCGCAGATCACACGAAGCCATGATCGCATGTTGTCAACAAGACACTGTGCAAGCTGGTGCTGCGTCCACAGTGGTGTGGGCAGTGTTTACATAAAATGGGTTGGGTCCACTGGCCCAACTAAACCGATAACTGACTGGAAACGGTTATTTCGGCTTTTTGAAGATTATTTGCAGTCACTCATGGACTTAATATTACCAAATAACAATGGAATTTCTCTGGACGAAAATGAGCCTTGTCATCGGGCCGATATTGTTCGCGATTCCTTTGAAGAGTGTGCTAGATAATTAGAGCGAATGATTTGACCTCCCAGATCGTCCGACATGAATTACACAGAAAATTTATGGAACACAATCGAGAGATCGATTCGTGCACAAAATCCTTCACCGGCAACACTTTTGTAATTTTGGACGGCTATAGGAAAAGCATGGCTCAGAATTTTTGCAGGGGATTTCCAACGACTTGTTGAGTCCATGTCACGTCGAGATGCTGTAGTATGCGGGGAAAACGGAGGTCCTACACAATGTTGGGAGATATCCCATAATTTATGTCACCTCAGAGGAATGTCGATCTTGCACGTCAGGGAACTATCGTCGAGTTAGCATATTAAGTCGAACACATTTCCTGTCTTTAGGAACTTGTCGCACAGGTTTTTGATGTTGGACTTCTTTAATATATCCTTACTAATCCGTGAAGGCATTATGAGTTTCGACTTAATGGCCCCGATGACTGTGAATACTCCCTGCTGTAATGTGTAATCTGTATCTTTCCGAGGTAAACAAAGATCGTACCTGAAAGAGAACGGAAATATGCTTCCATAAGGCTGTGCAGATTTTTAACACCTTTTACAATGTACAGGATATTATAGTGTGGCCTTCACATCCGTGTCTGCTTGCTTATTTCGCAACAAAGTGACGTCTCTGTGGCTGTGTCGCCTCGTGCTTTGAATCATCTAGGCGTGCTGCTGACTAACAAACAGATGCTGCGGTGTCATGTTAGCAAGCTGTGCGTACCGCAAGTGCGAGTTCACGGTACAAAGGGCGGACAGAGACACTACTACTGAGGTCGCGAAAACGTGGCGGTTCTCGAATCCTACAGGCTTATACGTTCTTCGGGAGCAAATGTTCGATCAAGCGACTGTCCCGAAGAAACCTGAGTGCTTCGCGATGTAGTCACTTATTCTGGGAGAAGCCACACATTACGAAACTTTACAGAAATCCCCATAAATAAAACCATTCTACTAGTCGTTAATAAGCTGTGACTTGTCTCACTGAAATCTGGCTAATCACAAGAAGACGGGAAAAAATTCGTAACTATAACAGTACGCGAAAAATTAATCTAAATCAATGAATAATCTCACATCCACCGAGTATATAACGAGTTACTCCCATAAATCGCTCTCAGTCTTATTTTAAGAATGTTTCTAATTAAGCTCAAATCCAAAGTCACCACAACTACTAAACACTTCCACCCAAATTCAAATTCAACCTCGTTATATTTGTTTGTAACGATGACCTGCATTAATGTGCCGCTTAAAATCTCAGACTATTGAGCAATTCAACACAGTGCACAAGAAAAAGCGATAATCCTGTCCTGTATGGAGTAGTATATGAGTATATACGATTGATCAGGGCTTTTTTACTTTATATTCTTTTACATTTTATATAAGTTCAGTCATTGGGCGTCACAATTATGTGTTCTTTGGTGCCCGCCGCATCCGGATGAAACTCATTACACAAGACTTCATGCACATGTGAAATCAATTTGACGTCACACGCTGTCTCGAAGACGGAAAGATCTATCTATCGACTTTTGAGGTCGTACGCTTCAAAACGCGCGGGGCGAATATCACTTTCAAAGCAATGACATTAGCTTCAGTTAGAGAGAACTGGAGGATCCTTTTTTTTATTTACTGCAACATACATTTATCTCTAAGTTATGTTGTTAGAAAAACGTAAAGTTCTGCCGTTATATGGGCTACGCTGTGGATAAGGGAGAGATGTAAGTGTTTGGAAGAATTGATTCCGAAAATTACTGAAAATGCTTAACTAACTATTTTTCCTCCTAAATCATCATCAACAACGAATGTGAGACAACTTGCCGACTTTCAAACAAAAAACAAGCTGAAGCCAGCCACAACTGAATCCAAATAATATCTTCTCGATTTTCAAACCTCGTGAGTTCGAATAAAATTCTCAGGCTTTCGATGGACATCTCTGCCATCGTCGTCATGACTAAAACCACAGTGTTTTTACTCCTGAAGACGATGGCGGAGATAGCCACCTAAAGCTCGAGAATTTTATTAGAAATGACGCGACTTGAAACCCTAAAAGATTTTATTCACACATGCCGCCCTGAAAAATTCCGAGGACACAGAAATGAATCAATATAACGTACGATATATACTGAACATTGTTCACTGAGGTGTCTCAACAATTTAGAAACTCTGGAAATTGCTTGCAGGAGTTGGCATGCGATTAATGCGTCGGCTCATTTAACTTATGCCCTATGAATTAATGCTGATAATAAATACCAGAGCATTGAGGATCTCTGAAAACGCGTCGTTATTGGTACAATGTATTGAAATAAGATTATAAAAAATGTGTCATATTTGCTGTCAGAGGTGTACTTTCATTGAACGTATTCTTGTTGGCAAAGAAATGTTATAAAAGAAGCTGCTCCTAAATTTTGTTTTATACTTTACAGCTGATTGAGACTAAGTAACTTTTTAACACTTTTACAGATGTGTCTGTCTTTCCTGTACTTTTAATTCTGAGTGCTAGTTTGTTTCACCAGAAGGGCAATGTGTTTTTATATTTATTCTTATTTACGCGTTTCGTGTTTAATTTGTAAATTATGATTACATTATATCTCACTCCAGAGAGAGCACACTTATACGCTTATTACTTCATACATTACAGAACATACCTCTACTAAATTAATACTGAAGTCACAGGACCTCCCAAAAATGCGAAGACGGAAGGAAAAATCACTTTAAACTTCATTAGTTTCACAACTCAACACTCATAACCACTACACCACAATGACCTGTCGTAGTATTAGACTTTGTTCTTTAATGTAGGTCTCATGAAATCTTTAAAGACCACCATTTATCTACACAAATCGTACCAAGAACGACGTTGTTTTATAAATCTTCTGTGTGGTGTTTCCTGTTATGAAAGTTGGCATTTCAAAGCAAGTTACGGTACGATACCCAATACGGCGAATCACAAGACCGTCATATCGAAAGCAAGGGAAAATCGATAACAGTTTCTGCAGTATCGATACTGTGTGTGTGACTTCAAAATGACGTCACGTGAGCATGATCTCTTGTAAAGTGAATGTTACCCACTACATTCTCCGCCACTGACTATCGACTGTTGGTGGCCAGTTGCCAGTTCCAAAACACAATGGTGCACAGTAATGCATATCGTGCTTTCTCCAACATATCTTTCGCGACGATTAAACATAAAATCTACTCCATTTTGGACCGTGGTTTCACCATAAGCTGTCTCTTTATCGAAGATCATCCCCTAGAAACCACGTCTGCTTTCTGCAACATACCTTTCGCAACGATTAAAGATAAAATTTACCCCATTTTGGACCGTGGTTGCACCATAAGCTGTCTCTTTATCGAAGATCATCCCCTAGCAACCACGTCGCGAGTTGGCTTACAAACTAAACTACCGAGGTCACTCAGTTTGTACTGTTTATCCCAACAGAAATCGTCTGTGTAAACTAATAATTGACGTCCCTCTACGAAACTTGAACTCACTCCACCAGTCATTACCAACAACTTACAGCGTCCCTATTCCACAATTGAAGACATTTCTCTCTTCACCACTCTAGTACTGTAAAAGATACACCTTTTCCATCGTCCTTACACTGTCTTAAGATGTTTACCTAACTGCTCAGTAAGTCTTCCACCTTATTATAAGAACCACAAATTCTCACAAACAGTCACCCACCCTCAACCGAGTTACCTACCTTGAGGAAGGGGGGGGGGGGGGGGTCAGCGTTTTTCTGACTTGTTTGATGCGGTCAGCCGGATTCCAGATTCCAAGAAGCAATTTCACCCAAAATCCTCAACTGTTTGTTAGATACTTTCTGTTTTCTGTCATCCGCTGCTGTTTTTATCCCTCTACAGCTCCCTCTAGTACCACGAAAGTTATTTCTTGATATCAGCTTGTCCCTTCTTCTAGTCAATATTTTTCAGATGTTCGTGTCCTCGTAGATTGGATGGATAACTTCCTCAAAATGGTTCAAATGGCTCTGAGCACTATGGGACTGAACATCTGTGGTCATCAGTACCCTAGAACTTAGAACTACTTAAACCTAACTAACCTAAGGACATCACACACATCCATGCCCGAGGCAGTATTCGAACCTGCGACCGTAGCAGTCGCGCGGTTCTGGACTGAGCGCCTAGGACCACTCGGCCACCAAGGCCGGCATATCTTCCTCACTGAAACACCACAACACAACTCAAACGCTTCGATTCGCTTCTTCGCTGGTTTTCCCACCGCCCATGACTCACTTCCATACAACGCTGTGCTCCAAACATACATTTTCAGAAATCTCTTCCTTAAATTATGACCGTCATTTGATACTAGTAGACTTCTCTTGGCCACGAATGCCCTCCTTGCCGCTGCTAGTCCGCTTTTTACGGCCTACATGTTTCTTCGTCCGTTACGTACGAGTATTTTGCTTTCAAAGAAGCGGAATTCCCTAACTTTGTCTACTTCGTGGAACCCACTTTTTATGTTCATTTTGTCGCTATGGGTCATATTTCTGTTACCCCTAATTATTTTTATCTTGCCTGTATTTACTCTTAATCCACACTGTGTGATCATTAGGTTGACATATCATTCAACAGGTCCAGCAATTCTTTTTCACTTTCACTGACGGTACTAAACCAATCAGCGAATCTTATCATTGATATCCTCTTCTCCTGAGTTTTAATTGCACTGTTGATCGTTTCTTTTAATTCTGCCACTGCTACTTTGACATATAGACTGAACAGTAGTGGCGAAAGACTGCATCCCTGTCTAATACTCTTTTTAACCAACGAACTTCGTTAATGGTTTTGGAAATTAATTTTTTCCTTTTGGTTCTTGTATACACTGAGGTAGCAAAAGTCCTGGGATAGCTTCTTGCACGTATACAGATGCCAATAGTATTGTGTACACAAGATATGAAGGGGCAGTGTATTTGCGGAGTTGCCGTTGTCACTCAGGTGATTCATATGAAATGATTTGCGACTTTATTACGGCCGCAAGACGGGAATTCACAGACTTTGAACGCGGAATGGTGGTAGGAGGTAGACACATGGGACATTCCACTGGGAAATCGTTAGGAAGTTCAATATTCCGAGATCCACAGTGTCCAGAGTGTACCGAGAGTACCAAATTTCAGGCGTTATCTCACACCACGGACAACGCAGTGGCCGACGACCTTCACCCAACTATCGAGAGCAGCTGCGTTTGTGCAGATTTGTCAGTGCTTACAGACAAGTAACACTGCGTGAAATAATAGCAGAAAGCAATGTGGGGTGTGCGGCGAACGTATCCATTAGCACAACACAGTGAAATTTGCCATTAATGAGCTATGGAGCAGACGATCGACTCGAGTACCTTTTGCTAATAGCACGACATCGCCTGCAGCGCCTCTCCTGGGATCATGACGACATCTGCTAGACCTTAGACGAGTGGAAAACCGTGGCCTGGTCAGATGAATCCTGATTTAAGTTGGTACGAACTGACGAGAGGATTCGAATATTGCGCAGACCCCACGATGACATAGACTCATCAGCAAGGCACTGTGCAAGCTGGTGGTAGCTCCATAATGGTATAGGCTGTGGTTACATGAAATTGACTGGGTCCAGGTTATGTTCGCCTACATGGACACCATTTGTAGCCTTACATGGACTTCACGTTCCTAGAAAACGATGTAATTTTTATGGATGATAATGCGCCATGTCACCAAGCCACAACTGGTTTGAAGAACACTCTGGACAGTTCGAGCGAATAATGTAGCCACCCAGATTGTCAGACACGAATCCCCTCTAACGTTTATGGGACGTAATCGATAGCTTAATTCGTGCAGAAAATCCTGCATTGGAAACACAACTGACAATTTTTCTGGGCTATAGAGGCAGCATGGCTCAATATTTGTGCAGGGGACTTCCAACGACTTGTTGAGTCTATGACACGACGAGTTGCTGCTCTACGCTGGGAAGGAGGCCCGACACTGTATTAGTAGGTATCCCATGACTTTTGTCACCTCAGTGTTTGTTGTATATTATTTATCCTTCGCAGTACCTCACACCCACGTACCTGAGAATGTTGAGCATCTTGCATCATTTTACACTGCCTATGAAGGTGTTTCGATTTTTATTAAGTATTGCTTGCATTAACAAGTGCCACGTTAGTATTGCGTTTCTGGTTCCTTTACCTCCTCTGAACACAAACAGACCGTCACATAATAGATCCTAAATTTTCTCATCCATTCATCTGTAAATTATTTATGTATTCCGTGTATTATGTAGTCATCTTTCCTTTTAAAAATCTAGTTTGTCTTCACCAGGGCCAGCCAGAAATTCTGCACGCGTGCAGTGCTCCTGCACATGTGCAACTTACGGGTCACAGCGTGCACGCCGCAGCCATCAGCGTTCATGTAGTGCATGTGTCTACCCACAGATGTCGCTTTATCCACTTGCTGGGATACTCTGTACTGGCACATTCTAGTGTTCTTTCCACAGCTTGCAAGCCAAACGTGGCAAGGTATTTCGCGTATAAAACATTTAAAATACTGTCACAGTCTACTCATTGAGACGTCTACTTTTATGTAAACAGTTTAACCCAGCAAGACAAGTAATCCATTTAACAACCGTGGGTTCTTATTAAGGCAGCTTCACTGACGGTACGTAAATACGAGTAATGTTTTTGATCTAGTATTTAAGAAAGAGAGCACTTAGCAACTTCCTCCTTTGTTATGCCCATCCGGCTTGGATCTCCGCCCCCCCCCCCCTACCTTTTATAAATCCCTCCAAATCCTTGAACGTCATGCTCTCCGCCTCGCCTATCGCATCCGTCTCCCCTCCCCCACGTGGATCCTGTACGATCTCATCCCATTCCCCCACCTCCTCCTCTTCCTTGAAAGGATACGGATCCTGTACACCTCCCGCAAACTCGATCCTCCTCACCCGCTCGTCTCCCCAATCCTCTCCCACCCCCGCCCGCTGCCGCGCCTGTATTCCCACGTCCCGCCCGGTCTCCATCTCACCACCCTCCTTACCCTCTCCCAAGGTGGCTTCCACCAGCTCCCCCTCCCTGATGATGTCCTCCTCCCCTCCATCTACCCCTCCTATCAACTTTGACCCTGCCCCACCCCCACTTCCGGTGTCCCTTCCTTTAGGCACCCTCCCTCCCTTCTCTTCCCTTCCCTTCTCTTTCCTTTTCCCCCGTCCCCTCCCTCCACCCCTCTTCCCCCAGGCTTCCCCTCCCCATACCTCCCTCCCCCCCTTTCTACCCTGCCCATGGCATCTCTGCTCTCCCCTCTCGCTCTCCCACTCCCCTTCCTCCTCCTCCTCCTCTCTTGGCAGGTCCCCGGACTCGCACACGCATAGTGAACATTCGCAACATTCGCGCGCCGGAGATCATCGCCGTCAGTGTCTCGTGTGTGTGCTTCGTTTTGTGTTTCGTGTTCTTTCACAGTTACAACTCTACTGTTCACATGTGCCGTCCCCTTCTCCGTGTTTTGTGCGCCGTGTCAACAAGTGTTAGTGTTTTTATCGTCCAGCGTGAACGGCTTCATGTTTATTGTTTTTTGTATCTCCATTTTTTGCCCGCCGTTTTTTGCATTGTCTGTATCACCTCTATGTCATGTTATTGTTCCACTTAAGGCTGAAGAGCAGTGTAATATGCTGCTGACAGCCCGCCTGTATAGGTGATTAAAATTGCAATAAAGGAAAAAAAATAGCGACTTCCAACGAACCTTATTCATGATTTCAAACAACATTAAACTAATGCAAAGTTTCTTATAACTAATTCTCGGTGCCCTCAGTTAAACCCACATAATTTCTGTCTCACTGACCTCTGAACAGACCTCTCGATGATCACCTGTTATTTCAATACCATTATTGCTACATCTTTCATCAGCTCCGCCTGAAATCTGCATTATAACCGACAATTAGATGAAAGTTACGTTTTATCGACTTCAGCTGAGCCTACCGTAAATGTAAGTATACATTGGAACAATCGGTTTAATGACCAACTTTCCTGATAATAATGTAACATGGAGCAGAATGAGGCACTAATGCACAGTTAGTAAACAATAATTTTTAATTATGAAAGGAATAAATCCCGACACGCTTATCACTGGTCATGAGAAATGATAATCGAGTTGATGTGTCTCATCCATTTTCTTAAGGACATTTAATTTTGCTTGTCGTTCTTCACTCTTGAGTACACTACACTCGTCTTTGTATTGTAGAGTCTTTCAATTGAAAACTTACCCAGGCCGCCTATTATTCGGCGGCATAGCAAACACTGTGGGTTTTCACCAACGGCTACAAAAAAGAATTGCAGTTCTCAGTCATTTTTAAACGACTGAGAACATAGATCTCCTGTCCTTTGCTTTTTCACAGTACCTGCCATTTCTCAGTACTTCTCTGTTAAGGTTACGGTCACCAGGGGTAAACGAGACTGGGTATGTTGCGCTCTTGCTTGTACCACATAAACAGGGAAGTGGAGCCGCGGCCGTACATTTAGGGCACATGTCTAATAACAGATGTCGCTGTCGCTCACGTGCGCACATGTGCAGCACTTCCGCACGTCTGCACACTGTGCAGCGTTTGGCCGGCCCTGGTCTTCACTCTAAGAATCCTGAAATCACAGTCAAGTCCTCCCGAACAGTTTCTTCCATCCCCATCTCAAAAGCTGAAGATACTGTTTGCTTCGTCAATGTTGCCCTATGAAACATTAATCTCACTCAACGCTCTGCCATTCTCCAAGATACACTCTAACTGCCCAGTCAGTCATACACCTCAACGTGGCAGTTATTACCAATTAGAACAATGGTCACACTTCTTCTTGAACAGACTATTAACCTACCCACTTTCACATCTTACTTTCTCAGTCGCAATGACGTACCTGCAGCGACCAGTTCTCCCACTCTTTGCTTGTCACTTCTGTAATACACTCGTCATATCACTCACATTCTTTCCTCACCCATCCTATCCCACCTTGTCCAACTACGATCCCACCTACAGTCTGACACCACCACCATCCTCACACATTCTCTTCTTTAAATTTTATTTTTGGATGAAATCCGTATTGACAAAACACAACTTTGTTTTCTAAGCCAACCATGTTCCACTGAAAGTACAGCGTTATCAGAGGGATTTTAGCTTTTTTCCTATTATATAACGAGAGAAACTGCTCTTCAATATTTGTACATATAGAAATTTAACGTTTTAAGAAACTGATAACAGACAAAAGTTTTTATGTGCCTTGTGACCACACACTGTGGTTTCTGTAGCTTTCTATGTTTTGTATTGCAGTTGTTTCCCTGCAGTTCGTCATCTGCAACAACAGAGAACTTTATGTATAAAAGATATTCACATTGAAATTTACGACTGTATGGAAACATATGGGATCTGCATACTCAGACACACACACAGACACACACACACACACACACACACGCACGCACACACACACACACACACACACACACACACACAGAGGAAAGTCAACAAAAAACAAATTTTATGTGTAATAACAAGTGTACATAGGAGTGAGCTTCTGACCAATGATTAATAATCTATTCTTTCCTCTTACACCTCGAAATTCTCCTAAAAAACCTATGCATGAGTTCTATATCTTTCAAAATTCCCTCAGTAAGCAGGAACCTTCATATCATCAGTCCCATACGTCTTGAATTAACGCGCATCATTGTCATATGAAAGAAATAACCACGGCTTTTTGTTTCAAAAAAGAAAAGTTTGCGTAGTTTGTGACTGAAGAGCGCCATGTTGATCAGGTGGTAGCCGACCCTCGCTGCTGGAGGATGGGGATATGAAGTCACAATAAAGAAAATAAAAATAGTAATCACGTTATTACAGAAACTGACTTCCTGCGAGGACGCACATTTTACACGGTTCAGTCACATTAATGTGACCACCTACGTTCCGTGTTAACGTGCGACAACCACTTAAAATGCAGGTGGCAGTGGCAGCTCTAAAAGCGCGGTGATGGCGGGGGGGGGGGGGGGGGAGGAGTATGCTCGGAAGCATTACAGTCGTTATCTTAATAAGGAAACTGAGCAATTTATCTGATGTCCAATGAATGGCTTTCAGGTAGGGGATTGATTTCTGAAGAGGCTAAATTTTTAAACAGTTCTCGTGTCGACGCGGTTAAAATGTACCGTTCATGACAAAATGGCCCTATCCAGTACCTGAGCCGAAGTAACCGTGGTGCACCACGGGCCGTAGATGACAGATGTGAACGAAGGCTGCGGAGATGACTAGGGGGCGTGTAGACGTGCAACTCTTGAACAATGTTCAGCTATCCAGTCTCTAGGTAGGGATCTTTGAACGAGCGATCGGTTGTATATTAATGCTAAGTATGGAGCTATTGTTTCAACGTACTATGGGAGGAACTTAGCTAATATAAAATCTGAACGGGAGGCCTTGCTTTTATCAAGTGATTTAAGCTGCTTGGCTCCACTGAGGATATTTACTTCTTAGTTAGTCATGTTGTCAGTTGTTCTCGATTCAAATTATGGAATACTTCGGTATAGGAATTTCAAAAACCTTATTTCATAACTCTGCTTTAATGGCACTGTCTTCAGTTACATTAGCATTGCTATCGCATAGCAAAGGTATTGACAGCAGCTTGCTGCTGGTCTAGTTTACATACGACAAGAATATCTTTGAATTTTATGTCAATTTTCAAGACAGACCTTCGTTTTGGAAACTATTAAAAGCATCTCGCATTGAAGATTGCGCAAAATTTCAGGCTTATCTAAAACTTAGCCAATCTAGGGATTTTGCATTCCTTTAATTTGCTCAGTGCTCAGTGCATTATGTGTGTCTGCTGTGCGTAATATAAGCTGTAATAACTCTTCTTTATTGCAATGAGATTTTACAGTTTGACCACTAGTATATATGACTACGTATGTCTTGTAAAATTTCGATGACGACATGTCTTTCTCACAAGAGACTTCTAGTGAAACTGCATGCTCACGGAGTACCGTCTAAGTTGTTTGAGTGAATTCGTGATTTCCTGTCAGAAAGGCCACAGTTTGTAGTAACTAACGGAAAGTCATCGAGCAAAACGGAAGCAATACCTCGTGTTCTCCAAGGAATTGTTGTAGGCCTTCTGCTGTCCTTGATCTATATCAATGATTTAAGGGACAATCTGAGCAGACCTCTTACATTTTTTGCAAATGTTGATCTTTTTCATCGTCTTGTAAAGTCATCAGATGATCAAAACGAATTGCCAAATAATTTGGACAGGAGGTCTAGATAGTGTGAAAAGTGACAATTGATTCTAAATAATTAAAGGTTTGAAGTCATCCACATGAGCACTAAAAGGAATCCGTTAAATATCTTTTACAAGCTAAATCACACAATCTAAAGGCTCTGAATTCAACTAAATACTTAGGAATTGCAAGTGCAAATAACTTAAACTGGAACGATCATAAAGAGAATCTTGTAGGGAAAGGGAACCAAAGACTGCGTTTTATTGACAGAACGCTTAAAAAATGCAACGGGTCATCTAAAGAGACTGCTTACAAATCGCTTGTACACCTTCTTCTGCAATATTACTGTGCGATGTGGGATCCGCATCAGATGGGATTCACGGAGGTCATCGAAAACGTTCAGAGAAGGGCAGTTCGTATTGTGGTATCGCCAAACAGTGGAGAGGATCCCAGGGATATGATAAGCGGAATGGGGCGGTAATCATTAAAATAAACGCGTTTTTCGTTGCGGCGGGGTCTTCTCACGAAATTTAAATCACCAATTTTCTCCTCAGACTGTGAAAATATTTTTGGCGGCCACATACATAGGAAAGAGTGATCATCAAAATAAAATAAGAGTAACTGGAGCTTGCACAGTAAAATATAAGTGTTCCTCTTTTCCGAGCGCTGTTATAAAGAGGAACGGTACAGAAATACCTTGAAGGTGGTTCGACGAAACCTCCTCCAGGCAGTTAAATGTGAATTCCAGGATAATGATATAGACGCAGATGTAAATGAAACACTTTTTGTTGTTCATATATTTCACACTATCCTTGTTTCGTATGCATAGCAATATCAAGTGCGAACCTGACAGAGGTCTTTAGTATCCAACAAGTCTAAATGGCATTTCGCCGTCGAAATATTACAACACGTGTGTGCTTGTATACACCAGTGTCCAGAAATAAATCATGTTTATTTAAACGTTCTTGATGACCAACTGTAGCAATTTTTTCTACATCGTGTTAAGTGTGCTGTGGATCAAACCCCTTACCACGCTGCCGCACAGAAGTGCAGCAAGTGTCCCGAGCTGAAGCCGCCATTTACAGAGACGAATATACACTCATGTTCAGAAAAAACGGAACACCTTGAACGACTATGGGTAGGACGTTCATATTCACAGGACATGTACATTAGTATGTTCTCCAGAAATGATTAGCGTTTCAGTCACCTCGACCCAGCATGTGTCGCATTGCCTAGTAGGTATAGGGCCGCCAGGAGCCGTGGTAACCTGTTCCACGCGTGACGGCATCGACGCGTATCAGGCGCAGATGGCGTCCTGTGGCATAGCCATACATGCTGCAATCGCCTGGTTCCAAAGTTCATCTGTGTTGGTTGGCACTGAGTCACAGCGCTGCACCTGTCGTTTCACCATATCCCACACATCCTCCATTGGCGACAAGTTTGGTGATCTGGCCGGCCAGATCAAAAGGCTGACATCCTGTGACGCCAACAAGACATTTGTTCTTGCAGCAACATGTCGTGCGTTGCCTTGCTGAAAAATGGCGTCTGGAGCTTTGTGCAGAAAGGTTATGGCTGCAGGTGGCAGAATGTCATTCACGCAGGTCACACTGGACACAGTGCCCTGGACCAGCACCAATTGTGATTTGTGATTGTACCCACACCCCACTCAAAAAGGGTCTGAGCTGGTACTGTATGTCCTGTGTGAACACAGTCACTGTGTCTATGACGAACCAAAATGTGGCCATAATTTTCAAACTAGCAGAAGCTGGATTTGTCCGAAAACACTATCTGATGCCATTCCTGCCCCCAGTGACGTCGTTCCACACACCATTGCTGTCTAATATGTTCGTGCATACTCGTCAGAGGTAGACGGAGAAGTGTACGACGCGCACTTAACCCATGCCGTAATAAACGGCGACGGACCACCATCCCTCATTGTGTACAATGTGTTACATTTTTCCATTGCTGCGCCAGAGCCAAGGAGGATGCAGATCTGCCCTGCAATGCCATTCGGATAAGATGTCGATCTTCTTGAAGGGCTGATCTGTGTGGTTCGACCTGAACCATCTCCTCGTGTTCTACGGCATGCCATGATCCATTCGGCACGCACCCGTTGCACTGTCGAAACACTTCGTCCCAAACGAGCAGCAGTTTCCGGATGGACGCATCACATTACTGATTGCCAATAGTGCGCCCTCTTTCAAACTCACTGATTTAACGGAACGATTCGCGCATACGTGTGCGAGGCATCCTGCACGTCTGCTCAAGTCACACTGATCCGTTACCTTCGTTTTGTAGCGACAACGAGAGCCGCAGGCACATTTTACCGCTAGGGTGTGTTGCCTACGATATCGATGTTGACCTTGAACCCACAGGCCGACATAGTTCAAATGCTAATCATTTCTGCAGAACACATTAATGTACATATCCGCCGGCCGCGGTGGTCTCGCGGTTCTAGGCGCTCAGTCAGGAACCGCGCGACTGCTGCGGTCGCAGGTTCGAATCCTGCCTCGGGCATGGATGTGTGTGATGTCCTTAGGTTAGTTAGGTTTAATTAGTTCTAAGTTCTAGGGGACTGATGACCACAGATGTTAAGTCCCATAGTGCTCAGAGCCATTTGTACATATCCCGTGAATATGAACTATCAAGGTGTTTCCTTTTTTTTCTGAACGTGATTATAAATTCTGGGCTAGTGATTTAATGTGTGTGAGAGACAACGAAAGGAAATCGAAGAGGAAAATAAAACGACTTTTATTTCACAACTCGTACTGAGTAATCAATTCCATCTTAAATTAAGGTAGGACCTAGTTTCCTTTATTAGGTCTACACAAAAAGACGGGAAGTTATAGATACCTATTCAACAATATAATGTTCATCCCTTAACAGCAGGAGTGAAAATACGGCAAGTTATCGATACAGTATATCTGCGTGAAAGTTACGAAGTAGGATATAGTAAGATTATTTTATCATTCACTATGTTTTTCAGTTTAGATTCTTGTTTAATACTTCTCGACAAATCCCCTGCGCCTGTCTTTCGCGCTTTAAGTTATTTTGATATGGTACAATTTTATCTACCTTCCCTTATATAATTTTATCGTATTCTTCCTTCAGCTAGCTTGGACTTCAATGACTGTAATCTCCAATATAACTTGAACTAGCCATGTCATTTTCACACATGTTTCTAACAGAGTTGCAGACTTCTCATGGACGTTATTCGCGTTGTTAGGTCATTGTGTATGGAACGTTTTACCAAGTGGTTGACATCGCTTTCCCGCAAACGGTGGCTTCAGTATGGGAACGCTGACTAGCGTTAGTTAGCGCTCTAGTTATTATTAGTAACTCTATGCTGTGGGCACTCCAGTCTTTCAGTATGACACAAGCCGTGTTTACAAGGCTTCACAAATGCGTTTAATACGTTTGTCGTTCCTTAAACACTCAGTAACCCTGTCGTAAATCGACTGGTCCGCTGAATCACCATATATTATTTCCATAGAAAACTTACGAGGCTACTTGGAACGGAGGGTGAAACGCAGCAATCAACATTCTCGCAATTTGGTAGTTGTGGTTTCAGTTGGATACGACATACCTGAGAGAAGATATGGATACTTGTCTTTGATAAATTGAGGTCATTACCGGCATTGGAGGTGGAGTTACATGAAATTATCGTGTTGTCTTTTGACGATCACAAATTTTTTGCCTTGTATATTTATATCACAACGATTTCATATTAGATTTTTCCTACAATGCCAGGTAATAAAGCTATCGCAATTTTGCAACTGCATCATCACCGTTTTCTGTGGCATTGGACTGAGATCACAACTATTACATGTTGTTTACATGTCAAGCAAAACTCACAAGATGTATTCAGTTGAATAGACGCATGTCTATTCATCTACATCATACTTCGCAAGCCACCTAACGGTGTGTGGCGGATGGCATTTCTGGCACCACTGATTGATTCCCCTCCCCTCCCCCCCCCCCCCCTGCCCTGTTGTGAAAGGTGCTTGGGAAGAATGATAGCTCTAATTCGTCGAATTAGTGATGATAACATTAGAAATTTCAATAGTAAACCTCTCAGTGATGCACAGCGCCTCTCTTGTATCATCCGCCACTGGAGTTTGTTGAGCATCTTTGTAACGCTCACGTTCTCTTTAACTGAACCAGTGACGAAAAGTGCGGCTCTTCGTTGGATCTTTTCTGTCACTTCTATCAACCTTACCTCGTAAGGGTCCAGATTGATGAACAACACTCAAGAATCGAACGAACAATGGCCTACAAGCCACTTCGTGGATAAGTTACATTTCCTTAAGATTATTCCTATCAATCTGTCTGGCATCTGCTTTTACTGCTATTTCTTTTATTTGGTTTTTCCACGTACGGTCGTTCTCAGTAGTTACTCCTAATTATTTTATGATAGATAGAGTAAAGTGGGGCAAGATTGCGCACTTAAGGTTTAAATAGTGGTATACTGAAGGAAACGTCACAAATTACCATTATATTTTAACTGGCATTACATATGAATTTTGCCTGTTATATGAAAGAGTCCGAAAGTCATAGAAACAATTTAAACTGTAATTCGAACTTAGTAAAGAAAGTAATGCATATGCGCAGTTTTACCCGACCGTGGGGTAAGAGTGCGCTTCCAGTGGGGTAAATCTGCGCATTATCATCAATTGAGAGAAACATATGTATCATTCACTTCTTCGTCTTTTATTTAATTTATAGCGTACATAAACGTAATATACCCTGTTTCTCAGCATATAACAGTTACTGTTGATACAATATTTGACCTAATGAACAAATTTGGACCTGTCATCATAAACATGCAAAAATATTCCTGTCGGACGAAAATCTTTGTAACAGAGATCACAAATGAAGTGTCCAGAACCTTCATAACAACAGCAGCATTCATACCACAACTCCTCGCACTTGAGACCTTGAGTCCAGTCTTCTGTTGGTGGATTATTGTATTTTTCAGTACAGCCTGAACAGTGGAAAGTTTGTAAATATTCCCTAGACGTATTTAAGTTTTGCTTTGCTTTCTTTTGTTTGCTTGATCAGAATCAAACAGTTTCCCCTTTGGTTTCTTTATTTCTTGTTCTGTTGATTGGGATTACAGTTGCTTCTTGAATGGGGTCCCAGATATTATTTCTGACTCCTTTCATTTCTTCTGTCTTTTTTGGTAGTCTTTTCTTCTTGGCAAAGGAACTATTTCTTTTGGGGAAACGTAGGTACTTGGTCCTGGTTGTGGTTCATTTGTAGATGTCTCTGAACTTTGGCTCTGGAGAGATCCAGTTTCAACTGTGGATGCATCATTAAATTTGTCACTTTTGTCTGTAACAGAGGAAGCCAGGAAATCCTCCTCGGTGAATATGTGACGATCGATTGGATAAATGCCACATATCTTGAACGCCTTTGTTGACTTCGTCATTGTGGCCGTCCTTTGATAAGCGTTTCCAAACAATTCAGCGATACAATCTTGCGTAATTACATATCCAGAGTGGTTAATGAGCCACTGGTCGCATTCCTGTGAATAAAAGTCCTTCATTGGCTTGACAAAGCAGCGATCCAGTGGCTGCATTTTGTGGCTGCTGTGTGGAGGAATGGTAAGCACGTGAATGTTATGGTCCCTGCTGTAAAGAACGGCGTTCAGACTCAAATGTGACGAGTGATTGTCCAAAATGAACAAGAATGGATTATCTTCTGTTGGCTGTGTACGTTTTTCAATAGGTTGTAGCCATGTGAGATACAAATCTGAGTTGATGTATCCAGTCATTAGTGACCCAGGAGGGGCACCGTTCTTCAAACTCTCCTTCATCCTTTTCCGAGGAAATATTATTCCTGGAGGGATGTTATTCCCCCCAGCTCCCATACAACATACAACCGTTATCAGCTGACCTCTTTCTGCTGATGCTATTTTGCCTATGTGCTTCTTGCCGCATGTTGCAGTCACTTTCGGAACTTTGTTAGAAACGGTTGTAATTCCTGACTAATCCATGTTATATATGCGATGAGGTTCAAATTTATATCTCTCCATCAGCGACGAAAGATTATCAAAGAAGCTGCTCGTTTGCTGTTTGTTGAACCCCATCAACGTCCCAGACTAGTTTTCTGTGGGATCCGAAGGCTAAGATTTAGTCTCTGCGGGAAATCATAAGCCCAGTCATTTCCGGACGTCTTAGTGTTTTTGTCAAATTTTGTTTTTATGTTATTCCTCTCAGAGTAGTCAAGAACTAATCTTTTGAAATCTTTCTGAGTCATACCATAACAGCATTTGTCCAAAGATCTGTAGTGTTCGGCGAGTTCCAATTCCTGTTCATCATTAATAGGTCTTCCGAATCTTCCCAGTTTGTTTACCCCAAAACCCTGAAAATGTAGGGGTGGGAGTATTAATTTTAAACTTATCCCTACGTAGGCAAAAGTTCCCAAAATAAAAAAAATATAGAGATAAGAGTATACTTGCAATGGCCTCGTACCTCTTTAAGGCTATTTCTGAGGGCAGCTTCACTTATTCCAACCTCCCTCGGTATTTGTCGTTTAGACTTGCCATTTTTTGAACCCTCTTTTGCAGCTTCCAGCATTTCTGGAGTGCATGGTTTCCGTTCGGTTTTCCTTTTGTAGACGCTAAAATATAAAAAAGGATTATTAGAGGACTATTGTCGATGTATAATATCCACCTCAACGTTCATAAATATTTCTAAGTCTATGAAAAAGCTGATAATTATAACGCATGGGGTAAGATTACGCACTGCGCACTTTTGCCCCACCTGCAACGCGTAAACTTCCCCCGCACTATGACACTGCAGCTTTTGACTGCACACGGAAACGCTTTGTAGGAATATAGATGTGTTAATTTACAACAAGACTGACAATGCATCGAAGTACACAATGGAATAAAGTTAAAATTGATAATCGCATTATTGCCTGAGTTATAGCTTATTTCCGAAACATGAAATGTTATATTAAAATAACGTAAAACAGTTCTTACCGTATCGCGCAACCGTTAACACCAGGACAACAATCAAACTACGGCAATAAAGGGTCAGCCACAGAGGCTATTTCGTGCCCTGCAGAGCATCCAACTGCTGCATTACTAAAACTGAGATACAAGCCTTGCGCAGTCTTACCCGCCGCGCGATCTTACCCCACTCTACTCTACTGTTTCCAGAAATTTGTCATCAACAATTTATTTACGTTCAGGATCAGCTGCCATAGCCTGCACCATTTATCAGTCCACTGCACGTCATTCTGCAAATCGATACTGTCTTCTGTCGTTGCTCCTTTCTTATAGCACCATCTGCGAACAGTCCTACACAGCTTCCGATGCCTTCCTGAAGTTACGGATCGCGGCATCAACCCGGGAGCCATTGTCTACAGCGCTATGGGTCTAATGAAGAAACAGATGAGCTGAGTTTCGCAAGATCTCTGTGTACGGAATCCTTGTTGATTTCTAGAGAGGCGATTTTAGTTGTCCAAAAACGTCATATTTCTTCAGCACAAAACATGCTCCATAATTCTATAACAAATTGACGCCAACGATAGAGGCCATTAATTATTTGCATGTGTCCTATGACCCTTCTTGAAAATGGGAGTGATCTCCGCTGTTTTCCTGTCTCCAGGTACCCTTCGCTGTTCCAGCAACCTACAATAAGGTGTTGCCAGACGGGGAGCAACTTCTCTCGTACAATCGTTGTAGAGTCTTGTAGCTATCTCATCTGGGTCGCATGACTTTCCACTACTGAGCGGTTGTAGTTGCTTTTCTGTTTCGCTATCGGTTATCTCAATATCTAGGCGCTTTAGTCTGGAACCGCGCGACCGATACGGTCTCAGGTACGAATCCTGCCTCGGGCATGGATGTATGTGATCTCCTTAGGTTAGTTAGGTTTAAGTAGTTCTAAGTCCTAGGGGACAGATGACCTCAGATGTTAAGTCCCATAGAGCTCAGAGCCATTTCAACCATCTACTCAATATCTGCCGTTTCAACGTTCGTATGATGACTGAAAGGAGCTATCGTGTTATTATCTTCAGTGGTGAAAGGGTTTCGGAAGAATACAGTAATTCGGACTTCTCTCTGCTATCTTCTGTTTCGGTGTCAGTATGGTCACTGAGTGAATGAAAAGAATATTTAAACTCGCTTACTGATTTTATGTAAGACGAAAACCTCTTAGGGTCTCTACTCAGATCGGTTGACAAAATTTTACTTTAAAAGTCACTGATCACTTCTCTCATTGCTTTGCTTATTCTCATTTTCACTTCGTTAGGCTTTAGTTTGTCGGCTAGGTTTTGACTTCTCTTCAATCTGTGATGAATATTTCTTTTTGTATATCGCAGTTTCCTGAGACAGCTATTAAACCAAGGGGTTTTCCATCCCTTAATGTTATCAATTCTCTCTGGCACTAAAACCCATAAGATGTCATAAATTAAACATGAATACTCAGTCCCTGTGAATTATGTTCATGTTTGAAACACGTTAGAAGTGTAGAAAACTCACATATCAAGATGTATTAAGTGTGAGCCATGGATTTAACGTTAAGCGCGGCAAAAACATCTGCACAGAACTGGAGATATCTTCGGCAGGCGAGGTCGCGAGTGCGACCGTCTGAGCGGGTCGCTGGTGCGGACCAACAGCTGCAACTGACGTCACCCAGATAAGAGAGCTGAGGAAATACCAGCGAGAGATGTGGACGTCCGCTTCCTTTGTCTGCTCTGATGTTACTTCGAAATCAATCTTCGTTTCCTAGCACTATCCGTATTTTGAAATTGACAAAGGGGACCTGAAATTGTGCAAATGAGTTCGATTTGGCATTACCCGTTTCTTTCCACAGCTCATTTCATGTATACTTCCTACTGCCAGACGCTTATTCTTGAGTTCTTCAAACTGAGGATGATCATGACGATGACATAGCGAGATCATGTAGCCGCCGTGACCGTTTTGGTGGGAACTTCCGACGTCGAATAAATAAACACGTGTTTCTTTAAAAAAATACCTATGTATTTTTACAAAACTATTTTTTGGTCGTAATATGTAACTGCCAGTTCCTTATACTTACAACATGACGGGTGTAATTTTAAAATACTTACTTTTGTATGGACATGAACTTAAAATTACCAATCTGTCAGTTTAATAAGTCATACATGCAAAATAATAACTCAAATTGCTTACAGAAGAATGAAAAAAGTGGTAGAAACTAGCCTCGTGGAAGATCAGTTTGGATTCCGGAGAAATGTAGGAACAAGCAAGGGAATTCCGATCTTACTACTCTTTTAGACTTAGAAAAACCTTTTGATAATGTTGACTGGAATATTCTCTTTGAAATACTGAAGGTAGCAGGGGAAAATAAAGAGAGCGAAGGGTATTTACTACTTGTACGGAAAACAGACGGCATTTATAAGAGTTGAGGGGCTTGGAGGGGAAGCACTGGTTGACAGGGTAGTAGGACAGGTTTGTAGGCTATTCCCGATGTTATTCAATCTGTACACTAAACAAGCGGTAAGAAAAACCAAAGAAAAATTTGCAGTAGGAATTAAAGTTTAGGAAGAAGAAACAAAAAACTCGAGGTTTGGTGATGAGATGGAAATTTTGTCGGAGACACCAAAGGACTTGGAAGAGTAGTTAAACATAACTGGCAGTGTTTGAAAGGCGGATGTAAGATCAACATCAACAAAAGCAAAACAAGGATAATCGAAAGTAGTCGAATTAAATCAGGTGACGGTGTGGGTATTAGATTAGGAAGTGATAGATGAGTTTCGCTATTTGGGCAGCAAAATAACTGGTGATGGCCGAACTAGAGAGTCTGCCAATGACAAGCAAAGCGTTTCTGAAGAAGAGAAATTTGTGATTATGGAATATAGACTTAACTGTTAGGAAGTCTGTTCTGAAGGTGTTTTGGCTCTGAGCACTATGGGAGTTAAACATCTGAGGTCATCAGTCCCCTAGAACTTAGCAATACTTAAAATAACTAACCTAAGGACATCACAGACATCCATGTCCGAGGTAGGATTCGAACCTGCGACCGTAGCAGTCGCGCGGCTCTGGCTTGAAGCGCCTAGAACCGCTCGGCCACCGCGGCCGCCTGAAGGTATTTGTCGGAATGTAGCCATTGATGGAAATGAAACGTGGAGGACAAACATTTAAACCAAGAAGAAAACAGAAGCTTTTGAAATGTGATGCTACAGAAGAATGCTGAAGATTAGATGGGTAGATCACGTTACTAACGAGGAGGCACTAAACAGAATTGGTGAGAAAAGAAATTTGTGGTATAACATCACTAGAAGAAGAGATCGGTTAATAGGACACATTCTGAGACATCAAGGGATCACGAAGTCAGTATTGGACGTAAGTGTGGGGAGGGAGCTTAAAATCATAGAGGGAGACCAAGAGATGAATACAATGCGCAGATTCAGAAGGATGTAGGTTGCAGTAGTTATTGGAAGATGAAGAGGCTTGCACAGGATAGAGTAGCATGGTGAGCTGTATCAAACTAGTCTTTGGACTGGAGACCAACAACAACAACCACAACAACGTGAAACTTTAATTTTTGCTCTCTTTCAAAAAATGTGTTTGGTCTTAGTGATGTAAATGTATCGTGTTTAATACCTCAAGAATTTGAATTCCTCTCATTATGGTAGTCTCACAAATTCATTACATCAATGAATAGTGCAGTAAAATTTTATACAGCTCAATAATAAACTTTAAATTCGGCATTACCCGATTTATTTCGAAAACTGTTCTAAAATACAATATTTCCGAGTTAGTTATTGCCGGTAGGTCCTGCACCACAGGTTCAGCCTAGGGATCAACAAGTTCTAAATACGACCCCGATCATTAACATCCAAAAACAACCTGTTCCGCATGGTTCATACTGCGCTGGTGTGCAAAGCTTTAGGACGAAAATCTTTCGGATGATGTGTCCCTGCCAAGCTCGATGACATGGACTGTACATAGAGAGACCTGCTGCGTTATGGTACAGAATGCAACCGATAATAGGCATGAGGTGAACAGAAATGACACTTTTATTCGAACACAATAACTACACTGAAGTCACCCCGTTGTGTAATGGCGCCCTGGACATGTTTCTTAGTAAGGTGTGTGACCTCCACAGGCAGCAACGCATGCTCTGCAACGTGCTCCTATGTTGCCCACATGGTTGGTAAGGAGTTTTGTAGTAGGGTGTTTGGTACCTGCACAGGTGCCATTGACAACTGCTGGATGGTCGTTGGCGCATATGGACGTGCTGCAGTGCGACCCCCCAACGCATCCGATACGTGCTCGACTTAAATCCCAAGTCACGGGATCGGTCAGCCAATCCATTGGCTGAATATCCTCTCCTTCCAAGAGCTTCTCCGCTAGGGCTGCCCGATACGGTCGCGCATCGTCATCCGATTGCACTCCTGAAGAGACACATATGGGGAGGGAGTACAGTGTCACAGTAGCGTGTACTGTCTT
This sequence comes from Schistocerca serialis cubense, assembly GCF_023864345.2. NCBI lineage: Eukaryota > Metazoa > Arthropoda > Insecta > Orthoptera > Acrididae > Schistocerca > Schistocerca serialis. Next base: position 334,530,117 of record NC_064645.1, read on the forward strand.
CAAGGATTTGGAGGTCAGTATGACCATGCAGTATTATGCTTCCCCGCGGTATAGCCCCTGGACCAACAAAATGATCACTTTCGATAGTGTTCTTGCTTGCATACGTCTCCCCACATCGGGCCCTATAAGGGCACGCCCATGATCACTGCTCAGGCTGTTTCTGCTCTCATCCGAGGAGATCACGCGACCTCACTCCTCGTTGTTCTAGTCCCTGAACTGAACACAGCGTACTGATTCTTGTGCAAAGAGACGACCACCTTGCACTCGCCTGTGGAGCCTGAGATTGCTTGGCTTGCAGTCCTGTTAGATGTGGTTGCAGCTTGACGTCGATCCTTTTTTACCTACTGTAGACTGTAGCTGTCGTCTGCTGCTGCAGTTGACCGTGGTCAACCACCTCCTCTCCTTCGCGCAGCAGTATCTGTGATTCGGAAGTCTCCGCGCACATGTGAAACAATGCTCTGTGCAATACTTCTGGCCGGCCGTTGTGACCGAGCGGTTGTAGGAGCGTCAGTCTGGAACCGCACGACCACTACGGTCGCAGCTTCGAATCCTGCCTCGGGCGTGGATGTGTGTGATGTCCTTTGGTTAGTTAGGCTTAAGTAGTTCTAAGTTCTAGGGGACTGATGATCTCAGATGTTAAGTCTCGTAGTGCTCACAGCCATTTTTGCAATACTTCTGTACTTGTGTGCAACACTCGTCTCACTCTGTCTTTCCTGTTTCTCGATGATTCATGTCCATGTGAAGTGATCCGTATGTTGTCTCTGGACAATGTTGCAATGAAGAACACCACCACGGTGCACCGTAACCTCGCTGATCGAAGTGCACACTGCCTTCGGTGTTCCTTCAACTGCCACATACGGCGCCATCTTCACCATGACTGTACTCCTCAAACGTAAGGCTGAGAGTGTCGACAGTTTGATTCTCCATGCACCTCATGTGTTTCACAGTAAATCGGAAAGTAAAGATACGGATTACCCAACGAGCGATTATCCCATCCTCAGAGCTTTCCATTCATAAACCGAATATTTAAGGTCCGTAGGAGATAATCCCTTCGAGGCATACACTACATAGACTATCGGATGGCGTTCGCCCTCATACTCCTGTAAAAGAACGGCAGCAACGCCAGAACTGGAGGAGTCGGTCAGTACAGCTCAAAATTAGGGACCACCAAAACTGGTCTCCTACTTGGAGCTCCTCTGATGGCTTCAAACGAGGCTTGTTGACTTTCCCCCCACTCGAAAGCCTCTTCCTTCCCGCTCAAGTTATTAAGGGGGCCATCAATTGCGCAAATTTGCGAAAAAAAATTGGCCTTGCAAATAAACCTGGCCATCCCTTTCCGGGAGTAGAAAATTTACCCACCTAGCGCGTACGTTCTTGCTCAATTCTAATGCCATCATCTGACACCAGGTGCCCCAAGATACAAAATTGCTGTCGGGCTAAGTTAACCAAAACGAAACCAAGTCTGTCTCAGGGTGCAGTTAAAAATCTTCTGGGTTATTAGGCCGCGTCATATTTCTACTAAAATGAACGACGTTTCGACCCCTCTGCTGGGATCTTCCTCAGGATCTTCTTGTGTCCACTACTGCTAGAACAATTTCTCAGGATGTGCCAGATGTTTAGCTCTATAAATAATGACACCACCCAAATAGCTACTTATAAACAGATTTGAATTTAAGATCCTCCCAGCACATTATCCATTAACCAAGATAACACGCCAACTCCGATTGAGAACCTGAAGAGAACCTGATTGTATTGATATAGGTTCCAGTCAGTTCAGGCATGGCAATGTTTGAAATCTTCGGTTAAGGAATCTGATAGTATGCTTGATTCAAATCCAACGCAATAAAGAAACTTCACGTAAAACAATTGTGGAGATTCGGCAAGGGAACGGATTCCAAATAACCCTCCTATTCAATGGCCTATAGTCAACAACAGATCAATAATCTCCCCGTTGCCTCTTAGGAACAAGAAAAACTGGAGAGGCACAAACATAGGGTAGGGTCTGACCTACAGCCAGTCTAATATGCTCGGGTGGCCTAGGACCGCTACCTGCACCGCACGTGTTGCGGCGTCCCCTATACGGACGGGGCTCCCACTTCGCCAGGCAGTCACGCACTAACTACTCACCATCACCGCATTGGCATCCAAATCTGGCTTTACACTGAACGGGTAAGGTGTTTCCAGACTCCCTCGGGACGCCGTAAGGGCGAGAAACAATCAAGTTTCTCACGGCTTTCATCAGCAAATAGCAGTCCTTCAATAGTAGCCACCAGGCCGTCCTGTTCGACCATGGAGTAGGTTTTCTAGAGAAAGTTACCCACGAACGGTCCTCCAGTTTCATATCTTCCAAGATATTCTGAACTATCCCAACTTCGGTGACCTAATGTTCTAAGCCACAAATGACCCCGCGGATCCCTTCAATGCAATCAGCCAAATTTTTCTGGGATGACTGCGCACGCCAGAAATGCTCATGTTCACTCTCGCTCAGACTGATATTCGAAACGAATAGTTAACTACAAGAAAAACTCGAGTTGGGCAAGATGCGCCATAGAAAGTTCACTAATTCTTCAACAGCTGGTCTACTTACCATCATATCCGCCTGCCGTTCGCTCGCTCCCGCCTCCTCATCAAAGCCATAATACTCACGGGCACCTGTTATTCCTTAACTTGATTAAGCTACTGGTCAATTACACTGTTCTCTTCAGCATTTAATTTCAGTTGTTTCAAATCTGTAAAACGATTACCCAGTGCCTCAGTTGGGCCTGCACTCGGTACACTAGTTTGCGGGTTGGTTGACTAGCCTCAAGAAGTCCTCCATTCTGACACAGCTCCACAATGGCTGAAGTTGCTTAACCCCCCTTACCTTACGTAAGGATCAAGAGTTAGTCTGAAACGAGGCGTAATCGAACAGCCGGATCAGTCACACTTCCTCCACCCGGCAGCTAGTCTGTCTTCAACTCTAGACTAAAACTGTTCACGCCGAAGTAAAGATATACCAGGATACGTTCTGACCTTCATAATGCAAAGTATATACCCGAAACGGTAAAAAAGGTAACAGTCTCGTCTAGAATATAATGAGTACAATTCAGAAAGCAATAAACGGTGAATGAAGGTACCTACCAGCAAAAGGAACTCCCGCCCCCGCCACCACTCTCTTACCATAGCAACCACGCGCCCCAAAATCGCCAATAAGGATTTTAGTGGAAGGATTGGGCCCCAGGGTTTCGAACATCATTCAGCATTTACTGCACATGAAATGATTTATTTATAAAAGGTTTGCCGGCCGCGGTGGCCGTGCGGTTCTAGGCGCTGCAGTCCGGAACCGCGGGACTGCAACGGTCGCAGGTTCGAATCCTGCCTCGGGCATGGATGTGTGTGATGTCCTTAGGTTAGTTACGTATAAGTAGTTCTAAGTTCTAGGGGACTGATGACCTAAGATGTTTCCCATACTGCTCAGAGCCATTTGAACCAGTTTTTGAACCATAAAAGGTTTCAGAATTAACACAACCAATATACTTTACAATACAGCGTAATGCTCCTTTAAACTTAAACAAGGTTTAGGATTTTAAAGATTTTCAACAATGTAAAGCTTTCAGATACAATAACGATAATTTAATTTAAAGGATATCGAAAATTTGTTTGAAAGTCCTTAACAACAAACCCCACACGGCAAGGGATCAACAAATGACACTTCATTTCATATGAATCAATTAACAACTGTTTTAGCAATTAACAGAGCGTCGAACGAATAGTGACAATACCGAAAATGTATTAACAACAGATAACTAGAACCAAGGATTGCGATCATACCAATAATAATTCGCCCGCAGAAAGAACAAGATGATGCTAATAAAGGGCAAGAACTCGAGCCAGGAAGAAAAGGGGATTACAATCCCTGCTTACTAAAATAATTTTGAACGATACGTCATAATCACTATTAACGGGGACAAGAGACCCCTATACCCTTAGTGAATACCACGGGAGAAATTCTTCATTCTCACCAACGTTTTCGTGAAAGCATTAACATACGAACATTTTTTCTTTTAGAAATATAAAAATACAACAGAAAATATGTACTGGTGTCAATATATAATCGTTGGCCGGAGTGGCCGAGCGGTTCTAAGCGCTACAGTCGGGAACCGCGCGACCGCTACGGTCGCAGGTTCGAATCCTGCCTAGGGCATGGATGTGTGTGATGTCCTTAGGTTAGTTAGGTTTAAGAAGTTCTAAGTTCTAGGGGACTGATGACCTGAGAAGCCATTTTGAACAAATAGATGATGGAGGGGGGGGGGGGGCTATAGCCAAATCATCGAGTTAGGTGGCGCAGTGGTTAGCATACTGGACTCGCATTGTGGTGGACGATGGTTCAAACTCGCGCCCGGCCATCTAGACTTAGGTTTCCGTGACTTCTCTGAAGGGCTCCAGGCAAATGCCGGGATGGTTCTTTTGAAAGGACATGGCCAATTTCAAACCCCCTCCGTGACACAATCCGAGCTTGTGCTCCGTGTCTAATGACCTCGATGCTGAAAGGACGGTAAACCCAATAATGCTTCCTTCCTTCCTGCCAAATAAAGTGAACAACGCCAGGATATTTAAATACTGAGACGCGTGGGTCACAGTCACATCAAAACTACCATAACAACAGTTTAGAAAATATCGAGTTGTGAATCTGCCTTAAATTAATTGCTTAACCGATACAGAGGCAACATCCTAAAATATCTGGCGAAGAACAAGGCTACTGAGTACGACCTCTGCTCAGCAATATACAATGCTGCCTGGAACAGACTTAAATGACAGTACTGAGAAAGGAAAAACAACAAATATCCACAATTATCATAGATTGACAAGCTAAAAACATCAGTGAAGGAACTCAAATCCTGGTGCAAATAACTTGAATTACTATTCAGCACCGCTCACAACTTAATGGATCATAACACTGACCAGTGCAATAAATCATGAAGATGAATTCAGAGTTCAGGAGCAAACAGCAAACTTTACGAACAACAACTCCAGGGTATACACACTTACAGATGTAGATTCCATAAAACCAAGATGAATGTCGTAAGCACAGGAAAATCACCTTAAAACATTTCCAAGAGTTCACGTTTGACAGCATAAATTCTCCAATTGGCTGAAAAGTGCACCAGGTCCATATAGCAACAGCCGTCAGCGTCTCCCAAGCGCCTGAGCTCCCCTGCTAGTCCGCAGCACATCGCAAGTACTGCCGGCCAAATCGACGATCACTTTGTGAGGCACTTCCTAGGCTTGTCCTGCGCTCACCTTTCCCAGGCGACCCCTTCACTTCTCTCCAGAGCGCGCCAACCCGTATTCGAGTCGCAACCGACGACCAAAGATCCAACAACCGGGCAAGGGTCGATACCCAGGGAGCCGCCACTGCCCAGACGTGAATCAGACGCCCAATACATTCTGTAAAGAATGGCCGCGTAGGGAGGGTGGGGGATTACTGGTTCCCCTAATATCCTCTGAACTGGGCCGACGAGCTACAGCAGATTGGGCCGTTTCCTGTTGGAATGTCGAACAGGATTTTGGATAATTGATTATAATTCAAATTTCGAAGGTCAGTGCAAGTGTTGAAATAACACTGGTACTATTGCATTGTTACTGAATTATCCACGCTGTGTTGCATTTCTCTCTTGGAGTCCATTCGTAACACAGACCCATAGGATACCCAAAACCGCACTCCAGTGATCGATGACAGCGCGATAGAATTCAGACTGTGGTAACCGCATTACCGGAAACTGCTGTAGACGGCTGCGTGAAATCTGGAAATTAGCTACTGGTCGTGATGGTAGGAGTGATGAGGAACATTGACAACCAGCTACTGCATTTCTATCCGAGTAAAGAACAGCTGTTTGTGCTGATATTTTCTGAGTAATACTTAATCCAGGAGTTATTACCTTCCTTTGATCCCATACAAATACTAATTCCGTAGCACAATGCTCGCTTTTCACTTGGGACATTTAACATTGGGGCCTTGAATCGGATGAGAACAGGTGTATGTACATCTGATGTGGCTGCTGTCTTCCTCCCCAATACGCTGACAGAAAAAAATCGCAACACCAAAAAATAATTATTTCGGAGTAATGAGATTTCGGAAATACGTTTGCCTAGGTGATCAATGTTGCAGGTTTTCAGGTTAACGTAAGCGCAAGACAATCCATTGAAAATGTGAAATGCTGGAACATTAATAATCAGTGTAATAGCCAAAATGTTGAATGCAAGTACGCCAACGTGCATCTGTTGTGTAGTGTAGATACCGGATGTCAGTTTGTGGGATGGAGCTCCATACGTGTTCCACAATACAAGGACGGTCGGTCAATACAATTCTTGACTGACAGCAATTCACCACGTCCAATCTCAAAGGTAAGAAACGGTCACGACCGTTACAGTGTGTATTTAAATCAAATCTGATTTGCACCCTCATAGTTGTGCTACTGGCGCCATTCTTACGCAACTGGCGCGAAATTTGAGTAGATGTAATCTCGCAGCTGTAGAAACACACCTACCGACTTTCGTTTGAGTCGTACAACTCCTTCCATTCATTAACATCTTTGAGTTTGACTGATTTCAGTTCTATTTAAACGCTGTTCCTGCTGGTATTACAAATACTGAAATTCGCCAATAAATAGCGACTTTGGGCGGTACAGTTGTTCACCAAACTATTGCCTTTTCCGTTCACAAAACCCTTAAATGCCCCCCCCCTCCCCCTCCGGTCACCTGTGTGAGGTGCGCGTGTGTGTGTGTGTTTTTCTATGTTTGTGTGCGTGTGTTTGTTTATGTGTGTGTGTGTGTGTGTGTGTGTGTGTGTGTGTATGTGTGTGTTTGTGTGTAAAGATCGGCAACATCCTATTCTGTCGTTCACGACGTCTGTCTTATTGAGCTGAATCAGCTGTGGCGAGACGTTGGAGCGATCGATGCACTTCACCTCTTTGACAGAATGTACCTTTCGCCTAATTCTCCTGCCATCACTGTTGCGGTGATGTAGACATGTACGATGAAGGCTGCAATCGCAGTTCTGAATTGTCACCGTCTTCGCTCTATGCTATTCACTGACTGACTGTTTTTTCACTTATTAATTTTTATTTACATTCATTTTTTTTCAAAATAGCATATACCATTGGCAATGAGAGTTACTTTGCAGAGTAAGGCTAAAAAAGGCCTATTAAATTCTTTCGTCACTTCTTGGAGTGGAAAAAATTTCACATATAAGAGCGAAAAGAAAATAAATTGCTTTTTCTCCCGCTATTATTGACTGCGTAACGGTTTTCGGGTTATTAGGCCATAACCAGGTGCAAATGTTAGTGGAACAAAATGTAATTTGTTTGCTGTTCATAATTTAACTTAACAATGTTTTCAATACAATTTCATCTGTTTCTCGCTACCTGTAAGTGTTAACTAAACAAGTTGTATCATCTCCAAGTACCAACTCCATGGACAAGATAACAAATTTTTGTAAAAGACCAATAATCTATGGAAAAAAGCTATATAAAATCTCTGAACTGTCAGATGTTGGAAACATTGTGAAGGACCATAAAGGATTTCGCATCTGAATTACTTTTCAACTGCTTCCATATCTTCCTTCCACGTCGAGCTGAGCATGTACTCCAGTGACAGGAGAGATACCTGACCCCTGCGCGGAATGCTCTAGTGCGCAGTACGTCGCTTTAAGAGAGGAGCACAATTCGTCACCACCACAGACAGCTGCCTGTCACCGCCCAGGTTCTCGTATTTCGCATGCTGTGCATTCAATGGCGCAGAAAGCTTGTCCCCACTAATGGAATCAGGTTGCTTTCCATCTTGTACGTGCCAAGCAAACATATGTGGCTGTTTAGGTAGCAAATCCCAATGGACATAGATGAGATATTGATGCACCATATGCTAAATGTTGACTGACGCCAGCTTCAGAATTTCAGACTGTATTTCTTTTGGCTTGCTATCTTATTCTAGAGCCATAAATGGTTCAAATAAAGTGTTACCAATCAATGAATCTCATTAAAACTATAATACAGTACAGAAAACAAAATGAGAACATAAATTTCTTGGAATTTACGCCAATCAGTATATCTTTTTTTGTTTTTGATTCAGCAATTTGTTTTTCTTTTTTTTCTGGGGGGGGGGGGGGGGTAGGTGTAATTACCAGTTTTGATCTTCTGTGGATGGCATGTGGCAACGCATAACATACTGACACACGATGGATGTAGGAGGTGCCTTAAGCATCACTATCCGACAAGAATATGTGTCACTTCAAAGGCGGCGTTTGGAACAAGCGCTTTTGATGCATCGCAGAACTGCGCCACGCTCAGTGTCAGTCGTTTGTTGACCACAGATAGTCAAGAACTGACTCCGGTCGCTAAAGGGACTCACCTTCACCAGAAATAAGGAAGCACTGGTTAATCTTACCGCCAGCACTAAAGAAGCTACGATCGGATCCGGCCAGTGGAAACGCTAGGCGGCAGAATTCGCTTGGGTTCCATCATCCTTTGAAGGTCTTGTACTCCGCCCTCTCCAGCACACAGCGGCAAGCAGTATTTCAGACATTTATCTTATGTGACCTTTTCCTTTTAAAAAGTATTTTTTTTTAATTTTTCAACATAATACGGACATATTCACATCAAGTAGCACACAAAAAAATCATTTTAGTAACTTAGTACATTATAAAAGCTATATGTTCTTTATCAAAGTAATTAAAATTTCTTTCTTTAGTAGGCTATAGCTATAGCGCCATCACTACCAGCAGATTCATCTTCTCCTTCACCTCCTTCTCCTTCTTGTCCTTCTTCTTCGTTATTTATGGCCTGGTGATCATTTTTAGCGACAGCCCGGATAATCATGCGTGTTAAAGCACCGCATCCGGGACGAGGAGGTGCGCTGACTCCCGATCAAATCTCCTCAGCAGATTAACGATAGGGATCCGTGTGCCGGTCAGTCTGGATGTGGTTTTACGCGGTTTCCCCCTCCATCTTGACGAATACCAGGCTGGTACCAAAACCTCACCTCAGTTACATGATTCGCAAATATTGAGGAAACTTTCGCTCATTTTGACACTACATGCAGACAGTTGGGATACACGTTTCAGTTCCATAGGGTAATGGGTTGGGGACAGAATGGTCATCCGGCCAGCTCTTAAATTAACCATGACACATCCGTTCATAACGATGCCATCCCTGCATCGATGCAGGTCACAAGCACAAGAAAAGGAACTGGTCATCATTTTTAGCATGCTGCAAAACATTTCCGTGTATCTAGTATGCTTCCAGATTTTTCCAGCGTTCATTTTCGATGTGTGATAAATAGTCATCGTACACTGTTGCTTGCAGAAGGTGCAAGTATCCTGATTGCAGCATTTTTTGTTGTTGTTGTTGTTGTTACCGCGTATATGAGACTTTCCAGTCGTATTAGTTCAGTGAGAATCACTTTTGCATAGGTTATCCTGTCCATCACTGCCAATTTCTGACTGAGGAAATCCCACACATCACCTGCGTACCCACAAGTAAATCTTCGTAAATCTTCCTATTAATACATCACACTGTCTGCATGTAATGCAGTCGTCAGTCTGTCTGATATGCATTTTCTGGAGTTTTTCATTGGTAGCAAATTCGTCATGGACGGTGATGTACGATTTATATTTCAAGGTCGACGCGAGATGAATGTTGTCTACTTTTATGCAGATGAAGTTCCAATTCGATCGAGGATTATTCGTCTTCGATTCCGTCACAGTGGACTGTTGACATCATGATATTGTAAACATCTCTGTGGGTAAGTAATTTTGATTTGTTCACTTTGCTGTTATATAAATACACTCCTGGAAATTGAAATAAGAACACCGTGAATTCATTGTCCCAGGAAGGGGAAACTTTATTGACACATTCCTGGGGTCAGATACATCACATGATCACACTGACAGAACCACAGGCACATAGACACAGGCAACAGAGCATGCACAATGTCGGCACTAGTACAGTGTATATCCACCTTTCGCAGCAATGCAGGCTGCTATTCTCCCATGGAGACGATCGTAGAGATGCTGGATGTAGTCCTATGGAACGGCTTGCCATGCCATTTCCACCTGGCGCCTCAGTTGGACCAGCGTTCGTCCTGGACGTGCAGACCGCGTGAGACGACGCTTCATCCAGTCCCAAACATGCTCAATGGGGGACAGATCCGGAGATCTTGCTGGCCAGGGTAGTTGACTTACACCTTCTAGAGCACGTTGGGTGGCACGGGATACATGCGGACGTGCATTGTCCTGTTGGAACAGCAAGTTCCCTTGCCGGTTTAGGAATGGTAGAACGATGGGTTCGATGACGGTTTGGATGTACCGTGCACTATTCAGTGTCCCCTCGACGATCACCAGTGGTGTACGGCCAGTGTAGGAGATCGCTCCCCACACCATGATGCCGGGTGTTGGCCCTGTGTGCCTCGGTCGTATGCAGTCCTGATTGTGGCGCTCACCTGCACGGCGCCAAACACGCATACGACCATCATTGGCACCAAGGCAGAAGCGACTCTCATCGCTGAAGACGACACGTCTCCATTCGTCCCTCCATTCACGCCTGTCGCGACACCACTGGAGGCGGGCTGCACGATGTTGGGGTGTGAGCGGAAGACGGCCTAACGGTGTGCGGGACCGTAGCCCAGCTTCATGGAGACGGTTGCGAATGGTCCTCGCCGATACCCCAGGAGCAACAGTGTCCCTAATTTGCTGGGAAGTGGCGGTGCGGTCCCCTACGGCACTGCGTAGGATCCTACGGTCTTGGCGTGCATCCGTGCGTCGCTGCGGTCCGGTCCCAGGTCGACGGGCACGTGCACCTTCCGCCGACCACTGGCGACAACATCGATGTACTGTGGAGACCTCACGCCTCACGTGTTGAGCAATTCGGCGGTACGTCCACCCGGCCTCCCGCATGCCCACTATACGCCCTCGCTCAAAGTCCGTCAACTGCACATACGGTTCACGTCCACGCTGTCGCGGCATGCTACCAGTGTTAAAGACTGCGATGGAGCTCCGTATGCCACGGCAAACTGGCTGACACCGACGGCGGCGGTGCACAAATGCTGCGCAGCTAGCGCCATTCGACGGCCAACACCGCGGTTCCTGGTGTGTCCGCTGTGCCGTGCGTGTGATCATTGCTTGTACAGTCCTCTCGCAGTGTCCGGAGCAAGTATGGTGGGTCTGACACACCGGTGTCAATGTGTTCTTTTTTCCATTTCCAGGAGTGTAATTCATGGTGGCATTGCCTTATGTGCAGATATATAACGGGCAGACAAATGAAAACAACACACATTGAAGAAAAAGTAAGTAAATTGTTTATTATATCATAAGTAATCGCCATAACTGTTAATACGTTAATTCCAACGTGAGAGAAGACTGTCAATGCCTACATGGAAAAATGGCTGCGGTTGCGGACGGAACCATTACAGTACCCAGGTGTGCACCTCTTCTTCCGAACAAATCTGCGAGCAGAAATATCTTTCTTCAGGGCTCCCAAAACATTTAAATCGTATGGGAGGGAGATCGGGGCTATGTGGAGGATGTGTAATACATTCGCAGCCAAATTTCTACACCGTAGTCGAAACAACCTGTCAAGAAAACGCCCGTCCAGATGCTGTCAAGGTTAATGCGACTACGATGCACAAATTTCGCTGGGAATCTCTGACATATCCTCCACATAGTCCCGATCTCTCCCCATGCGATTTCCATAATTTTGGAGCCCTGAAGGAAGATGTTCATGGTCATCGATTTGCTTCGGACGGAGAGTGTACGCCTGGGTACAATAATGGTTCCCTAGGCAACTGTAGACGTTTTTCCATCTAGGCTTTGACCATGTTGTCTCATAGTGGGACAAACGTGTACACATTTATGGTCATTACTTTAGAAAAAATAAACACTTTACTTACTTTTTCCAACTACCTCGTTTTAGTTTGACTAAAATAAAACGTTAATTTCAGCTAGGTTTATCGTTGGCGTGGTGCTTTCAGGTTGATATTTTTTAGGTCTCGGATAAGGCTCAGATTTTACTTTCGCTCTTCTTTCTTTATGTGATTAAGCGTTCTGCACTTATGCCTCATGCTCACAAGCTTAATCCTTCCCTCTGCAAATGCCGGAGTCAGCGGGTCGAATTGTGTTTTAAACGTATCGCTTTTCGATGAGAAACAGCAAAAGGTTCGTTGGATGTTTCGGCCAGTAGATCTAGCATAGGCAATATCTCCCGCATATACCAGGATTTACTACCTGTTGATATATCGGCTTCACTTTTTGAAGTATGTCTAGTTCCCTGTCAGAGAGAATTTTGAAAAGCGCTGTTATTTTGTCTAGTATTTCTCTGAAGTTGTAGCTTATCATCAGAGCTCGAACTGCATTTAGGTAGAGACCAAATGACTGCCGGCCGATGTGGCCGAGCGGTTCTACGGGCTTCAGACTGGAACCCCGTAACCGCTATGGTCGCAGGTTCGAATCCTGCCTCGGGCATGGATGTGTGTGATGTCCTTAGGTTATTTAGGTTTAAGTAGTTCTAAGTTCTAGGGGCTGATGACCTCAGATGTTAAGCCCCATAGTGCTCAGAGCAATTTGAACCATTCTTTGATGCAAATGACTTACGTGCTGTGCTAGTTTTGCCCCAGTACACGCTGTCAGTAATATTGACGCCTGGAGTGACGTTTAATCGAGTCGTTTCCTTTGTATTGAGCTTGGCACCTGTCGGTTTTGTGAGGCCTTCAAGCGATGAGATGCTTACATGTTGTCTGCTTCCGTTACGCAAGACATTTTGTCGGTTTGGAGCGTTAGACCTTTTATTTGTGATGCTATCTTAACAAAAACAGTCGGACGGCGACGGCACACATCGACAGCCGACACCCTTGCCTCACGCGTTAACAAATAGTAACATCTTTCCTCAAGTGTCCATTGAGTAAGATGTTGCTGCTAGAAATTCGTGATAAGTTTCCTCATGAAGCTCGTCGAAAGGCCTCCGTAGCCCATTTTCTGCAGCAAACCATCAGATTTGCAGTTGATTTCCTATGAATGGGATCTCTGATAACGTTTATGTTATGTAAAATCGCATCTTCTGCGAGTCGTCTTTCAGGTGCGGATTTCACACCTATATCAAAACGATATTCCGCAAGCCACCTAACGTTGCGTGGGGGAAGTAAGTACAACTAACTAATCCCCGCTTCCCTGTTCCAGTCGCGAATGGCGCGTGTTGAGAATGACTGCCGGTAAGCCTGTGTAATAACTCTTGATATCTCGAATTTTCTCGTCGTGATCAATTCGTGAGATGTAAGTGGGTGGAAGTAATGCGTTGTCCGACTATTCCTGGAAAGTACTCATTTGAACTTTCAACTGTAAACCTGTCCGTGATGCACAACGCCTGTGTCGTAACGTCTGCCACTGTGTTTGTTGAGCATCTTTGTAACTACTAACAGAGCCCTTGACGAAACATGCTGTTGTCCGCTGGATCTTCTCTATGTCTTCTACCATTCATACCTGATAACGGTCCCAGATTAGTGAACAATACTCAAGAATCGGTCGAACATTCTTGCATGGTTTCCTTAGATTTTTCCTGTGAATTTCATTCTGGAATCAGCTTTTCCTAATATTTCTTTTATGTAGTCATTCCCCTTAAGGTCGTACTGGATAGTTCCTCCTAGATATTTTACGGTAGGTACTGTGTCCAGCACTTTCTCATGATCAATGTAGTCATAAAGTAGTGGCTTTCTCTTCTTATGTATGGGCAATATTTCAAATTTATTTACGTTCAGGATCAGTTGCCAGAGTCCGCACAAATTCATCAAGCATCTACAGTTCATTCTGCAAATCAGTACCGTCTCCTGTAGTTGCTACTTTCTTATAGACAACTGCATCGTCTGCGGACAGTCTTAGGATCCGATGCTTTCTATTAAATCATTTATATAAAATGCAAACAACGACGATCCTATCACACTTCCCTTGGGTACTCAGAAAATTACGTTTACATCTGTCGATTTTGTTCCGTTAAGGGCGACGTGCTGAATTATATCTGCAAAGAAGTCTTGAATCCAGTCGCAAATCTGGTCCTATATTCGTAAGCTCCTAGTCTTCTTACTAAACTTGAGTACGAGACGGCGTCAAAGACCTCCCTAAAGTCAAGTAACACGGCATCCACGTGAGGATCGTTGGCCACAGCGCTATGGATCTCATGGAGGAACAGAGCGATATGAGTTTCTGTTTGCGGAATCTTTGTTTATTTTTACAAAGAAGATTTCCTTTGTCCAAGAACGTCGTAATTCTTGAGCGTGAAACATGTTCCACAATTCTACAACAGATTGACGTCAACGATACAGGCCTCTAATTATGTACATCTATCCTAAGTTCCTTCTTGAAAATGTAAATGATGTGTGCTTTTCTTCCAGTCGCTAGGTACCCATCGTTGCTCCAGCGATCTAGAGAGCTAGTTCTTTCGCATAATCTTTGTAGAATCTTATAGGTACCCCATCTGGTCCTGACGTCTTTCCGCTGCTACGCGATTGTAGCTTCTTTTCTATACCGACATCGGTTATCTCAATATCTGCCATTTCGACATTCACATGTAGAATATTGCCCCATGCTCACATTTTCAGTTGCTATGGAAAATGTGAAGATCGGAATCGTCTTCTATGATAAGTATGTGTAAATTCAAGACCAACTTCTCTCAGTCACAGCAATGCTTTCTAGCATTTTATGACATTATTTCTTTTTTAATTACGAGACTATTACATACTTCCATTCGAAATTTGTTCACAGTAACCACGATGAAACTATAGGCATAACCTGGTTCTAAATTATTTTCATTTCGCATTAGCGTATTTTTTAACTCCCACCATTTCCCTAGGAGTACCACTTTTCATCACATGTACGGTGGTTGGACAAAAATAGGAAAATACCGCGAAAAATGTACAGTTCAACGTAAATGCGGTTCAGCCATGCCCGCCGGTAGCTCTGTTGCTTGTGACCACGACCTACACCTTTGAAATATCCTCAATACATTCCAAGCGTCAATCGCGATCAGAACAGTGATCTGTGTAGTTGCGAGTGCATTGTGTCGGGGCTAAGTTAGTTCGAACGTGACAAGTTGTTGGTGGACGCTTGATGGATGTTTCCGTAACCACGGTAGCCGACGTTGAGGTATCGTATCAAAGATTTATACTGTGACAGGGAAAGCCGAAAAATATAATACGCTAAGTCACTATGCGAACGAAGGTGTTGAGTGATCTTAATAGACGGCGATTGAAGAGGATTGTGACGAAAAATAAGGGAATGAGAGCTGAAAAAGGCACTGCAGAGCTGAATGTCGCACTCGCGGACACTGTTAGCACGAAAACGACACGAGGGTAGCTCCAGAAGCAGGGACTCCACTCATAAGTGATGCAAATGCTCATAACAGGAAAACGTGGTGTCGAAGACATGAACCTTGCCCTATTGAGCAAAGGAAAATTTATGTAATCAGATAAGTCTTGTTTTACAGTGTTTCCAGCTTCTGGCTGAGTTAAAGTTCCAAGAGTGAAACATGGCAGGGTTTCAGTGAAGAATTGAGTAGCTACATCGTGGTTTTCCGCGAGCCCCATGCTTCCTCTGCAAACTGACATTACTATCAAAGATAATGTGACCATTTTGGTTGATAAGATTCATGCCATGGTACATTGGTTGTTGCCCAGTGCCGATCCCGTGTTGGAAGACGTCAGGTCCCTCGTTTACACAACACGCAACGTTTTTGTGGGACGAGGATGAATGGTCGCGTCTCTTCTGGCCACCACGAGCACCAGATCTCAGTATTACTGGGCATTTGTTGTCTGCCTCAGAGAGAAGGTTGCGTGATCACTATCCACCTCCATAATCGTTACCTGTACTACTTCGCAAGAAGGTCCCCTTGAAAACCATACAGGATCTCTACCGATCCATTCCAGGACGACTGGAAGCTGTTTTGAATGCAGTTTTCTTACACCGTATTAGTCATGGTTATGTGATGTTTTCGGTGTTTTCATGTTTTTGTTGACCACCTGAACTTGCCTCCAATTTAGAATCCTTAAATGTCCTCTCTTGGTGTAGTGTGTTTCTTGCGCTTGTGTTGGATTTGATTAGTGGTTACATTGCACATCGGTTCCTCACTGGTAGTGACATACTGATGGTGGTGAGCTTATTCTATAATTTTATGTTGTCTAAATCGTGACATTGACAAAATTTAGAGAGTTTGTTGCTTTTATAGTTCCTAAATCAGTTGCATGACAACTATAATTCTCAAATTTTCGTATGAAACATTTCAAGCCGTAGTATTTCTCTGAACTGAAATTTACCGCAAATTATGCTAAAGCGATGTACTGGGCACAGATACAAACAGTTTTTATTAGAATATTGCATTAAATTTTATGGTTATTATTATCGTAGACCTCTGTGACACATGAGAAGTGGGGTGATCACAAGGAAGTTACTTTGGGATGGGCGGAGTTGGTGTGGAGGGGGTTGAGGGTTGAGACCGTAACAGACTATGACCCTTCCCAACCAAACTGGTGGGATGTTGCGCTGTATATTAGAACTGCACACACAGGTTCGACCCCTCACCACCCTCGTCTAACTCTCCACTCCCATGGTACAACAACCGTACCGTATCCTGTACCACAACATTCGCTCCCTGCCCACCCACAAACTCCTCTTCCTCCACACCCTACGTCAGCACCGCGTGGATGCCTTCGTCCTCAATGAAACCTTCCTTCAGCCCCGTATCTCCGTCTCCACTGCCCCTTACACCCTACATCGCACCGATAACCCGTACCCTCTGGCACGTGGCGGAGTTGCTATAGGCCACCTCAAGCACCTCCCAGTCCGGCCCCAACCTCTCCTTAACAATCCTGCCGAGCATCTCACCCTCAGCCTCTTCTTCCCCGCCCTTACCATCACCTGTGCCACCATTTATGTCCGCCCTCGAACCCCCATCCCGTACGATTTCCTGGCCCACATTGACCGCACCTTCTCCACCTACGTGATTGCCGCCGACCTCAATATCCACAGCCGTGATCCTGCCGACCTCCGGCGGTGGCATCAGTTTCTCACCACTCTCCAGGGAGACCTGGTTCCCCTGCCCCAGCACACCCGGCCCGAATCCAACACCACTCCTGATGTAGTCCTTGCCTCTCCCAACCTTCTTGGGCGCATCACCGCGGATGTCCTTGACCTCCTTGGCAGTGACCATGCTCCTGTCCTCCTCACTATCTCTAACGGTCGCCATCCCCGCCACACTCCTCGCCCTGACGTCTCTCCTACACTTGTCCATGATTACTCCCGTGCCAACTGGGATGCCTACCGGGATTCCATTCACACCCAGGTTGACAGCCACGACCTTACCCTCCAGTCTCCTGATGACATCTCTCGCACTGCCGCCTTCCTGCACCAGACCTTGTCTGACGCCGTCGCCACCCATATCCCCACCAAAGCCATCCACCCTCACCGCCCTGCCCTGCCTCCACAGGCCGTCCTTCTCCTTCGGGAGTCCCGCCGCCTCTACCGCTCTTTTCTCCGCACTCGTGACCGGGATACACTTACCCGCCACCGGCAATTACAGCGACACATCCGCAACCTGCTTGTTGCGAAGAAACGCCGAGCCTGGCGCCAGACATGTACACACCTCAACACCACGCTCCCCATCAACTCTTCCAAGTATTGGTCTGCTTTACACCGCCTTACTGGGAACCGCCCCACCCCCCAGTACCCTCTCCTCCTTAATGACCGTCCCTTTCCTGACAACCTCAGTAAGGCCAACCACTTTGCCTCCCACCTCTCTGATGTTTTTTCCATCCCAGATGATCCCCACTTTGATTATTCCCTCTTCCCTGATGTCGTGGACCGTACGGATACCTCTGTTCCTCCCCTTGCTCCTAGCTTCCAGTACTTGGGCCACACCCCAGCATCTGCACTTAACACTCCCATCACTACACAGGACATCAGCCTCACACTCCGCACTAAACGCAACACTGCTCCCGGCCACGACTGCGTTACCTACCGCCACCTCAAACACTGCCCTCCCTCCTTCCTTTCCCTCCTTGCCGCCCTCTACAATGTCATCCTTGCCACTGGCTTCTATCCCGACCTGTGGAAAACCTCCCATATCCTGATGTTCTCCAAACCCAATAAGCCTCCATCTGATGCCTCTTCCTATCGTCCTATCTGTCTCACGTCAGTGTTCAGCAAGCTCTTGGAATCCATCCTTTCCTGGCGCATCCATCTCCACCTCCACCAAAACCACCTCCTCCCAAACACCCAATGTGGCTTTCGACCTTCCTTCTCTGCTGATGACCAACTCCTCCGCCTCACTCATCTCCTCTCCCTCCAGCTTAACTCCCGTCGCTCCGCCATTTTTGTCTCCCTTGACCATGAAAAGGCCTACGACCGTGTCTGGCATCCCGGTCTCCTGTTTAAACTCCAAACCTACGCCCTTCCTATCAACTACATCCGTCTGGTGGCCTCCTTCCTCTCCCGCCGCCCCTCCTACGTTACCATCCATCATGCCAATTCCTGCACCTTCTACCCCTCTGCCGGTGTGCCCCAGGGCTCTGTCCTCTCCCCTCTCCTCTACCTCCTGTACACGGCCGATATGCCCCAACCCCCCCCCTCCAGTGCACCTCTTGCAATATGCTGATGACACCGCATTCCTCGCCCTCGCTCCTACCCTCCAACGGTCCCAACGCCTTCTCCAGAATCGCCTTGACCTTTTTTCTGCATGGTGTAACCAAT
Source organism: Schistocerca serialis cubense (assembly GCF_023864345.2). Taxonomy (NCBI): domain Eukaryota; kingdom Metazoa; phylum Arthropoda; class Insecta; order Orthoptera; family Acrididae; genus Schistocerca; species Schistocerca serialis. The sequence continues at coordinate 334,548,871 of NC_064645.1, forward strand.
GGCTCCTGAAACTAAATCCTTCCAAGACCCAGGCAATCATCGTAGGTCGTATCACTTGCTCCTTCCGGCTCCTGGATTTCTCCCTTACTGTCTGCGCACGTCCTGTCCGTCTCACCCCCACCCTCACCTACCTTGGCCTCACCATTGACCGTCACCTCACCTGGATCCCTCATCTCCGATCCATCCAATCCAAAGCCCACAACCGCCTCCGCCTCCTCAAACTCCTCTCTGGCCGGACATGGGGGTTGCACCCCTCCACCATCCTCCACACCTACAAATCCTTAATCCGTCGCATCCTCTGTTATGCCAGTCCTGCCTGGATATCTGCCCCCCCCCCCCCAAATTCTATCAGTCCCTCCAGATCCTTGAGCGTCATGCACTCCGCCTCGCCTTCCGTATCCGCCTCCCGTCCCCCACGCGGATCCTCTATGATCTCATTCCTTTCCCCCATCTGCTCCTCTTCCTCGAACATATCCGCATCCTCTACACCTCCCGCCGTCTTGAACCCCCTCACCCCCTGGTTGCTCCTCTCCTCTCCCATCCTTGCCCCCTGCCACGTCTTCACCGTTGTGTCCCCCCTACCCTCCATCTCTACACCCTCCATCTCCTTTCCCAAGGTGGCTTCCGTCAGCTCCCCCTCCCGGATGATGCCCTCTCTCCCTCCATTTATCCTTCCTATCAACTCTGATCCTCCCTCCCCCTCCTTTCCTCTGTCCTTTCCCTGGGCTCCCTCTTCCCCCCCCCCTTCCGTCCTGTTTCCTCCCCACTACGGCTCTCCCTACCTCCCTTCTCCCCCCCAGTCCTTTTGTACTCCCCTCCTCTACCTACCCCCCTCCCTGTCGCGTCTGCCCCCTACCCCTCTTATGGGTCCTCATCCTCCATCAGCTCCTTTCCCGGTTCCCCCCCCCCTTCGCTTTTACTCTCCTTTCCCCCCTTTTGTTTTCCCATCTCCTGTCCAGTTTCCCCCCACCTGCTCTCGACTGTGGTGTCACCTTTGCCGACTTTTTCGTGCTGTGTTCTAGTGCCTATTCAGTGTTGTGTTGCGAACAGAAACCATGCTGTCGCTGGGTGTGAATTTTATATACTTTGCGAACAGAATCCAGACTGTCGCCGTGTTTTTTTTTTTTAACTGTCTATTGTTTTCTCTGTCTGCTCCGTATGTATTTTTATTTGCTTCATCATCCCTCTGTTGCTTGTTTTAATTTCCCCATTTTCTTTTCACCTTGTTACTCACTAAGTCCCCGATTTTATCGCCTGTTTTTTATTATTATTTATTCTCCTGCTCTTTGTCAGAAAATCTGTAGGCTGCAGAGCGGCGTCCTAAGCTGCTGCCAGCCCGCCCCCTTTGGGGGGAATTGAAATTCAATAAAGAAAAAAAAAAAAAAAAAAAAACAGGTTCGACCGCGCACGTTGACAGGCATAAGACTGCTTACAGTGCTGCCATCTTACGGTAATGCGTACAACAGGGTGTTATTCTTATAGAGGACCGTTCGAGGGCAGGACAAGACATTAGCTGATTTCATTTCGTATTTTTAGATTTCACAGAAGACATTTTTAACCATTTTTAGTTCCCACAGCCATTTTAACCTCCTATGTCTATTTTTTAGCGAAATTGTTATAAACGACTCAGAGAGTTGACTTTGTTAAGAAGGTGTTCCGTAACCAGCAAAATATTTTGCAACTGACGTTACATAGTTTGCAACATATGAGTCACATTTTGATTGAAATAGCTGTGTAATACTTCAAATAATTTTTGTGTGATACAGATCGAATATGTCGTTCTGTGTCTAAATGAGACAATATCCAGTACTAGCTATGTAGTAATATAAGGTGATGAATTGAGGTGAGATCGGTTAGGATGGGGAGATCATGGACTTTTGTGTAGGCGTGCTGTATCATAAACGTAATTTGTAGTGGTTTTGTAAGTGAATTTCAACACTCCATTTAAATCGACGCTTTTACGATTCTTCGTTGTTACCTGCGGCTGAGACCACGTAATAGTAAACCACTGTATTCACCACACATGATAAATGTTCTCAAGTCACTAGGCAGTGTAGGTAACAGACGACATATACAGCTGTCCATGCACAAATTGGACCTATGAGGTGAGATTTATTAAACTCTGGTGTAGTGTCGTAACTGATTTGTGGTTTATGCTCATTTTCAGTGCCTAGTTGTATGTCACAACAACTTTCCCCCTCTCTCTTTACGCTTTGCGTGAACTTGTCAGCTCCAATTGGTATTAAAAAGATTATATCGACTTCCCATTCGAGCATATTTAGTGTCTACATACAGGGAGTGAACAAAAATATACAAACACCAAAAACGCAACACATTACCATGCCTAAACTAGAGTAGGAAAACCATTGGTAACCAAAGTAGCTTTTAGTGTCAGTAGCTACACTTTGCGGTTAGCGTTGTTGACTCTCGATCACGGGGTCCGGGTTCGATTCCAGTCCGGATCGGCGATTTTTCTTCACTTGGGTCTGAGTGTGTGTGTTCCCCTCACCTTCACCATCGTCGACACGCAAGCCACCGAAGTGGTGTTAAATAAATCGACATGCACCAGGCAACCGTGCGTGCCAGAAGGGACTTCCAGCCAACAATGCCACACGCACATTTCATTTTACAGCTTTCGGCCATCTCAGAAGGGATAAATAAAGATTCTCTATGGGTCTCAAGGGAATCTTATATCACTCTTCCTGAAAAATGATGGCCAGTTCACGTACTGCCAATGGAGGTGAATAACGATAACGCACGCTTCTCTCCGGAGTAGAGCACAAATGGTCAACAATATTGAGTTGTGGTGACTCCCCTGGCCAGGGAAGATGCGGCTATTCATACTTGTACTATAAAAAATAAAGAAAAACAGTCGTGGGGGATGCGTGTTGTGTGAACAAGAGCCCTGCCGTCTTGCAACACAGCATCATGATTGGCGAACGAACAATGTATCATGGCATGGACATTATCAGCCAAAATGGTCGCATAATCTTTGGCAGTAATTAGACCTTGCAGAGTAGCCATCGGGTCCATGGAATACCACGATGTGGCTACTCAAATCATCACCGAACTCCTGCTGTGTTTCACTCTTGAGACCTAAACTCTGCCAGAAGTTGCAAACAGGGTAAAAGAAATCCAACCACATTACTATTTCCAGTGCTATATAGACCAAGTCTCATGACTTCGGCACCATGTTTTCCTGTTACAAGGATTTCCATCAAAATGAGTGACTATGGAATTACAATTAGCCTACAATTTCCTGCTTATGGAGCTCTCTTCATGTTGCTTTGGTGAAGATGGGGTTAACGAATGCAACATTCAGTTCTGTAGTAACTTTTGCACCTGTCCTCCTCTGATATTTCGTTACAGTCCTCTTGAGTGACCGCATGCCACAATCACTCAACACACACTTTCGCCGTGTTGTGACTTAGCAGACGATGTCTTTACGCTTTCCTTATATGCGGTAAGTGTATTCGATATGGCGCCGCTTGAAACAACGACCGCTTCTGCTAACTTGATTATGGAAGCACTCACCATAACGAGCACAAATAATTTGCCCACCTACGCGATCGTATGCAAGAATGACGACGTAATGCACACTTTTAATTAGTCCCTGCGGCTGCACGGTGGGTGCTACTTGCGATCACGTCAACACTGCATAGACCATAAGTGAACCAACTCCTGCCCAGAGACATCCCATTTGACTAGCAGGATCCACAGATTACAGGGCGTATGTCTCAAACCCAAACGCCCGTAATTGATACAATAGAAAGTATAACTTACCAGACTGTGTTACACGCCGCCGCTATTCCGAAATTAAGGGATGATGTTCTGCGAACCAAGCCAGCCACCAAGATCTGTATTGAGACATCGACAAAAGTAAGTAAGTCTCTGTATGTCCATCTTTTTAATGATGGCTGCGGGATTCGGCTATTCTATAGAGGATGTTAAAGAAAAATTTTCAACCTTATTTTATTGTGCAACCAGTTTCAGCGGTTTACTACGTCATCGTCAGGATCCTGAGAGACGTGTAAGAATAATTTAATTCGCTTGTGATCAGAACGGGAGTCAGCAATACTGATATTAGTGGATATTTATTACAGTCACCACTTCAACCATCTCCTGCCGACTGTTAGATAAACATTCCAACCACACCAGTCAAAGATGAAAGTCAGCCCAAGTAAGTCATCGTCGGTGGCTGAAACATGTGTGGTTGATTTTTTCATATTATTGAACAAGGCAGACAAAACAACAGTGGCCTTAAGCCGCTGTTGACCACACCAAAGAAAAATTTATTGTGCCATATCTCTCATAGTCGTGCTTGCTTCCGTGGTCGACGTCACAAACGCCTGCCAATGCGGTGGCGCTCAAATCGAAGGCATGAAATTTTTACTGGCAGCATTTGGCAGCCTATGGGAGGAGAGTTGGTGACTTGAAGTTCCTGACCACCAGTGTTTGTGCAGAACCTCTGCACAGTGTCACTTGAACTATTGCTATTTGTCCGTGCACTGAATGGGCACCTCAAAAACAGAAATTCCCCTTGGTGCAGGGGGACCAGATAATACAAGGACCTTTTACACCCAACTGTACTCTACAAATACTCCAAAGACGCACCTCTCACACATCCACACAGAAAGGAGCCAGTGTGCAGGGAGGGACACCCTTCCCAATAGGTGGCTGAAACCATCTGGTGGGACAGCCCAACCTACAATCTGACACTTTTTATGCTCCCTGTTATTCTGGTAAAGCCAACAAGAGTGTCACTCTGAATGTTGCATGTAATTGCTAGATCTACATACATCCTCATAGCCTTGAGATATCCACATCACAGTACACACCCACACCCACCCACCCACACACACACACACACACACACACACACACACACACACACACACACACACACACACAATGCAATGTAGTTGAGGTATGACCAGAGGATCACGTGATTGGTACTGTTGTCACCCTGATCTTTACCGAAAGATTTTTGCTACTGGTATAAATAATCATCCTCGGCAAAAGGTATTTGCTGTTGGTGGTCACATTGCTATGGTTTAACACCCTTTCCAATGTTTGTCCCACAAATTTAGGATACTGTGACAGACTGATGTGGGATCCAAACCGAAAGAGAAACCGTAGAATTAAGGTAAATACTTCCAACTTCTGTAGATGTACGTATTTTCCAGGCCACCAGTTGCAAAACGGTCCTATGTACGTCTATAATTTTAATTATTTACCTGAAATAGATTACAATAACTACCAAACAGCTATATTGAAAGTTCTACTGTGGGCTATCTATGGGTGGATGAATGTCTATTCACCTTAAGCAATTCAGTATAGGACACAGCACCTACCCAGAAGTTTCTTCTTATTGTTAACAATATGGAAAATTCTAGTGAAGGTAAATCTGAGAAGAACAACAACATCTCAGGGGCACCTGAATATCTTGCTGGCAGAGAAATAGACCAAGTTATACCTTCTTGATACGTAAAGGAGGCAATGTGTGGCGAGCAGAAGAAGACCATTACCTATTAAAATTTTCGTATGTGTAGTCGTAAGATCGTTCTGCAACTTTGTCCACTGGAACGTAATACTAGGCGATACGTTGTTGCCCACGTAATCATAAAGTCTTTTTACTGTTAGGAACACTTACGTCTTCTACACTATTGGCCATTAAAATTGCTACACCACGAAGATGACGTACTACAGACGCGAAATTTAATCGACAGAAAGAAGATTCTGTGATATGCAAATGATTAGGTTTTCAGAGCATTCACACACGGCTAGCGCCGGTGGCGACACCTACAACGTGCTAACATGAGAAAAGTTTCCAACCGATTTCTCATACATAAGCAGCAGTTGACCGGCGTTGTCTGGTGAAACATTCTTGCGATGCCTCGTGTAAGGAGGAGAAATGCGTACCATCACGTTCCGACTTTGATAAAGGTCGGATTGTAGCCTATCGCGATTTCGGATTATCGTATCGCTACTTTGCTGCTCGCGTTAGTCGAGATCCAATGAGCGTTAGCAGAATATGGAATCGGTGGGTTCAGGAGGTTAATACGGAACGCCGGCTGGATCCCAACGGCCTCGTACATCTAGCAGTCGAGATTACAGGCATCTTATCAACATGGTTGTAACGGATCGTGTAGCTTCGTCTCGATCCTTGAGTAAACATATGGGGACGTTTGCAAGACAACAACCATCTGCACGAACAGTTCGAAGACGATTGCAGCAGCATGGACTATCAGCTCGGAGACCATGGCTGCGGTTACCCTTAACGCTGCATCACAGACACGAACGCCTGCAATGATGTACTCAACGACGAACCTGGGTGCACGAATGGCAAAACGTGATGTTTTCGTATGAATCCAGGTTCTGTTTACATCATCATGATCGTCGCATCCGTGTTTGGCGATATCGCGGTGAACACCCATTGGAAGCGTGTATTCGTCATCGCCATACTGGCGTATCACCCAGCGTGATGGTATGGGGTGCTATTGGTTACAAGTCTCGGTCACCTCTTGTTCGCATTGACGGCTCTTTGAACAGTGTACGTTACATTTCAGACGTGTTACGACCCGTGGCTCTACCCTTCATTCGATCCGTGCGAAACCCTACATGTCAGCAGGATAATGCACGACCGCATGTTGCAAGTCCTGTACGGGCCTTCCTGGATACAGAAAATGTTCGACTGCTGTCCTGGCTAGCATATTCTCCAGATCTCTCATCAATTGAAAACGTCTGGTCAATGGTGGCCGAGCAACTGGCTCGTCACAATACGTCAGTCACTACTCTTGATGAACTGTGGTATCATGTTGAAGCTGCATGGGTAGCTGTACCTGTACGCGCCATCAGAGCTCTGTTTGACTCAATGGCCAGGCGTATCAAGGCCGTTATTACGGCCTGAGGTGGTTGTTCTGGGTACTGATTTCTCAGGATCTATGCACCAAATTGCGTGAAAATACAATCACATGTCAGTTCTAGTATAATATATTTGTCAATGAATACCCGTTTATTATATGCATTTCTTCTTGATGTAGCAATTTTAGTGGCCAGTTGTGTAATTGTATCACATTTTTTGCTGGTTGTGTACATATTGTGGAGGACTGTACTGTTAATGGATTACCCTGCTTTGAAAGAAGACGTTCGCAACCCACAAAGGCTTATGAAATTATCCATTGAATGTCTATAATTTTAATATGGAAATCGACTATCTGTTGGTGTAATTCAAAGTTATTCTGCCAAATGACTGAAAGCAGTTCGTTTACCACGTTATTTGCTATTGAAAAAGACTGTGAAATATTACGGCTGGGCAGAAACATAGCCTTCTGAGAGGTGATATGTTTCCATCACGCAGTGCTAATATCAGTGTGGTGTCGTAAATAAATATCTACGATTACTTGTCGACCTGTAATTATTTATTACATGTATAACATGTTTTGGATTTTCATGGTGTGTTACAACAAATATACTGGGTTTACTCATCAATCTGAGACACTTATCCAGTTGGATGAATGAATGTTGGCTACAAGTATCATAAGAACTATTTTGTAATTGTTGTACAGAATCGTATTTTACTATCAGACGTAGGTTTGTACAACAGTTCATAATTTTTTATAATACTTGTCCGATCTCTAGGTCGATTATTGTTCATAAGAGGATCACATGAATATGACGTCTCTTCCTAATTGTGTTTTGGAACACACGCAGACATGTCCCATATGGTACCTTGTGCCACTCACATAAAAGGGATCTAAAGAGGAAATGTCTGTGTATATGTGTCTTAATTTCTCTTATGTTACATGAAGCGTATAGTGTCCTACTTGAGTTCATGTAATACTAGCATGTTGCCTGGATCTACCGGCTACAAGCCCAGTGTTACGTTATTGGTTTTGGGAGACTTCCTCTACTTAGTGAGAGTCATGTTATTGCATTTCCGCAAGCAACTAAAGATTCACTACTACGAAGCATGCTCAACGACTTTATAAAACACATTTGTTGTTCATAACTCTTTTTTATCATCGTAGTGAGCAGTATATGGACAAATCTTTGTGATACATCGATCATAATTTACTACTGTGTACATAAAACACACATTAAATGGTCCCATCACAATAGTAAATGTGACACAAGCTACTGAATATTGACTCAGAACGTTTTATCTTAGTACAATCGACTTAATAAATTCTCATCGTGCAAGTAAACTCTGCTTCCATTACTAGTATTGTCCTCAGAGATGTTAAGAACATTTTTATTCATACGGCTTCCACTGGCTGATACGCGTCTTTAACAGGTGACACACAGTGTCCATCTTATCAACCAGCTTCTTGCAATTCAGAGACGCCATGAGCAGTGTGGACAATCTGCAGCTACTGTGTCTTTACTGGTCGTAGAGCGGCCTCTAGACATTGGAGTAACGAGCACCAGGATGGGAATCCTCTGACACCTACGATGTTTTTCCGCAGCTGACATCAACGTCTGCAGTTTGAGGCGGTTGCAATGACACATCTGCCCTACCTGGAGCCTTGTGATGGTCGGCAGAGTCGAGAAGAAATGGCGACGATTCTACTGTTACCGGGTATGTACAGGTCGTCTTTTTCTTACAGCAATCATTGCATGCGTATTGTTCGTATTTGAATGCCGTTGATAGTAGGCTAATTGTTCGTCCTGGAGAGAATCTGTTTATTGACAGACAGCGCACTTATTCTGCAAATCTCTCTAACGTCATATTTTATCATGTCGTGAGACAGGTATCGTGCCTCTGTGAGTTTATACCTGCGCCTAGAAACAGGTTATTTTTACTATACTGCTGCCAAGGCCCAGTTTGTGTGTAGTGAGGGTGAACACACGTCGGATTATTTCCGTATATACACTACTGGCCATTAAAATTGCTACACCACGAACTTGACGTCCTACAGACGCGAAATTTAACCGACAGGAAGAAGATGCTGTGATATGCAAATGATTAGCTTTTCAGAGCAGTCACACAAGGTTGGCGCCGGTGGCAACACCTACAACGTGCTGACATGAGGAAAGTTGCCAACCGATTTCTCATACAGAAACAGCAGTTGACCGGCCTTGCCTGGTGAAACGTTGTTGTGATGCCTCGTGTAAGGAGGAGAAATGCGTACCATCACGTTTCCGAGTTTGATAAAGGTCGGATTGTGGTCTATCGCGGCTGCGATTTATCGTATCGCGACATTGCTGCTCGCGTTGGTCGAGATCCAATGACTGTTAGCAGAATATGGAATCGGTGGGTTCAGAAGGGTAATACGGAACGCCGTGCTGGATCCCAACGGCCTCGTATCACTAGCAGTCGAGATGACAGACATTTTATCCGCATGGCTGTAACGGATCGTGAAGCCACGTCTGGATCCCTGAGTCAACAGATGGGGACGTTTGCAAGACAACAACCATCTGCACGAACAGTTCGACGACGTTTGGAGTAGCATAGACGATCAGTTCGGAGACCATGGCTGCGGTTACCCTTGATGCTGCATCACAGACAGGATCTCCTGCAATGGTGTACTCAACGACGAAACTGGGTGCACGAATGGCAGAACGTCATGTTTTCGGATGAATTCAGGTTCTGTTTATAGCATCATGATGGTCGCACCCGCGTTTGGCGACATCGCGGTGAACGCACATTGGAAGCGTGTATTCGTCATCGCCATACTGGCGTATCACCCGGCGTGATGGTATGGGGTGGCATTAGTTACACGTCTCGGTCACCTCTTGACGGCACTTTGAACAGTGGACGTTACATTTCAGATGTGTTAAGACCCGTGGCTCTACCCTTCAAATGGTTCAAATGGCTCTGAGCACTATGCGACTTAATATCTGAGGTCATCAGTCGCCTAGAACTTAGAACTAATTAAACCTAACTAACCTAAGGACATCACACACATCCATGCCCGAGGCAGGATTCGAACCTGCGACCGTAGCGGTCCCTCGCTTCCAGACTGTAGCGCATAGAACCGCACGGCCATTCCGGCCGGCTCTACCCTTCATTCGATCCCTGCGAAACCCTACATTTGAGCAGTATAATGCACGACCGCATATTGCAAGTCCTGTACGGGCCTTTCTGGATACAGAAAATGTTCGACTGCTGCAATGAGCAGCACATTCTCCATATCTCTCACCAATTGAAAATGTCTGGTCAATGGTGGCCGAGCAACTGGCTCGTCACAATAAGCCAGTCACTACTCTTGATGAACTGTGGTATTGGATCGTGTTGAAGCTGCATGGGCGGCTGTACCTGTACACGCCAACCAAGCTCTGTTTGACTCAATGCCCAGGCGTATCAAGCCGTTATTACGGCCAGAGGTGGTTGTTCTGAATACTGATTTCTCAGGATCTATGCACCCACATTGCGTGAAAATGTAATCACATGTCAGTTCTAGTATAATATATTTGTCCAATGACTACCCGTTTATCATCTGCATTTCTTCTTGGTGTAGCAGTTTTAATGGCCAGCAGTGTATGTATGAGTCTTTGAGAGTCATTACACACACACACACACACACAAACACACACACACACACACACACACACATACTCTCTCTCTCACACACACACACACACACACACACACACACACACACAAAGAAACAAACACACACTAGTATTGTTAACGTTACATATCTTTCTATTCTGCCTGGAAGCCGTGGCAGATCTCATCCACAGTCAGTGTGCTTGCTGGACTGCATTTACAGGTCATACAGCATCGCCACAGACTAATAATACTGCAGTATTTATTTGTATAAATATCGTAATGTGGTAGGTTAGAGGTAATGGGTTGGTTTTCTACAATTAAAGCATACATACATATGTGGTGTCACTCATCATTAATGCCCACATACGTTTTTGTAGGAACAATTACTTTAATACGGCAGTGTGATAGGAGTTCAGTTTGCGTCTTTGGAGTCCTATGGATTAGACAAAATTACATTAACAGCAGTGGACATTGGATTTTCCTGTAGTTAATATATATGAGGTTTATATTGATGTGGCATATACTAATAATATTGCAGGGTTTATTTTGTTTGGATATTTTAATTATAATTACGTGTCTTCATTTCAGCTGACAGTGGTGTCTGGCTGAAAACAGTCACCCATGCATAGATTCTAGTATTAAGAACGGGTTGACTGTGGGAGGAGGGGCAGCTTCTTTCTTGTTGGTCGAGAGAGAAAGGGGGAGGGGAATGGATTGCTTGGCGTCGTCAGTCGCACCTAGCCACGAGCAAGGTTGAACCACCTGAAGATGTCGGACATTAACTCCGAGGAAATAGTGTGGAATTTGCACAACGTGATCCAGCGGCAAACCCGTTAAGACTATTTATTCAAGTAATTTGTTACTAACAAACAGATACAACATAATTCTCTGTCTTTGCCACCGAGCTCCAGAGTGAACTGCACCCACTCAGGTCTCCCTGTTACAAAAGATGAAGATAGTGAGGGAGTGTTTTCATCTCATTGATCCAGGGGGAAGAGAGGAGAGGGTGAGAGGGGATGGATGTTCTGGTGGATGACGTTGATCAGTTCTCAACAGTTCCCTTCGGGTATGGGGAGTGGGAGAGTGACCCTGAATATAAGTAGCCCAAGTGCATAAACTGATACCCGTCTCATCAGTTCCCTTATGTTATTAGTTTATTGAATATTGGTCAGATCCGGCACAACATACTCAAGTGTCTCTGTGAACTGTGTGCGTGATATTGAGGTACTGATCGTCAGCAAGGACCTCAGATCTCTCCCCGGTAGAACATGAATGGGACCAGCTCAGGCTTCTGTCCCGGGGCCAGTATATAGGACATCAATGACTGTTCCAACAGCTGCGTGCCGGCTTACCTCAGGAGAAGATACAGCGGCCTTATGACACGCCTGCAACAGAATCAGTGTAGGCTTCTAGGCCCTACTGAGTGGAACATCATAATACCAAGGTCTCTGTAAATTTCACTCAAATTTGTAACCACTCGCCGGCCGGGGTGGCCGAGCGGTTATCGCCGCTACAGTCTGGAACCGCGCGACCGCTACGGTCGCAGGTTCGAATTCTGCTTCGGGCATGGGTGTACGTGATGTTCTTACGTTAAATAGGTTTAAGTAGTTCTAAGGTCTAGGGGACTGATGAAATCTGAAGTTAAGTCCCATAGTGCTCAGAGCCATTTTTTGTAACCACTCAAGAAAACCACGTACCCTCTCAAACCGTGAAATTTCAACTCGTTTTCTCTTCCTCTTCTCGGTACTTAGCAGTATAGATACCTCTTTTTCAGTAAACGACCACCAGAGAAAAATGGAGATCTGTGGCTTACCATGCTGCAAGGGCAGCACTGTTCGAAGTAATAAGAAGAGACGTGAGTGACACTGAGAGTAACCGGTGAGGAGCTCACGGTAAGGAGCAACAGCTATTGATCAAGGCTATCCGAAAAGCATTTCACTCGGTACACCAAAATTTACTGACAAAAATAAGATGAAGTGAAGCATTTTTGACTTCGCACTTAATAATGGAAGCCAGTCTTAAGGAAATTAACACACTTTTATAATTTTGCCGGAAGAACGTCCAAGAACTTAAAATGGTACAAGATGTACAAAATTCTCAGAAAAATTGGTGTAAGCTACAGAGAAAAGAGGGTAATATGCGATATCGGAGTATAAAATTAAATTTGCGACTGGAATAAGGATATCTTGGTTGGATAGTTTTTGACAGAAGTATACGTAACTTCAGGCATACCCCAAGAACGTACGTTGGAGCCCTTACTGTTCGTGTTATCTATTAAAGACCTGACAGAGAATACCAATCGTATTTTTGTAGTTGGCTCAGTTACCTAAAATTCTCCATTTCACAAATTCCAGAAAAACAGTATCCAGTGGTTACATAGTCAGTGAGTCACGATTGGGGACGGTCAGATAATACAATTACCTGTGTGTAAGAATTTGTAGGTATGTGAAATGGAATGTTTACACAGGCTCAATCGTAGACAAAGCAGGTGACAGACTTTGGTTTCTTGGTAGCGTACTGGGAAAATATAACAGATTGGTTACACAATTCTATTAAACCCATCCTAGAATATTTATTTATTTATTTATTTCTCAAGCAAGGAACTGCTGCCTGTTGTTATATAGCAGGTCGTAAATTTTTTGGTTTTACATGTTATATAGTACAAATTCAGTTTTATTACTAACACTTATCTTTGAGACTTTTACAAAAGGATAAAAGTAAAAGAAATAAAAAATAAAAAAAATGTTAAAGTACAAACGTGTATACACCTGGCTCCGGGAGACTGGGTACAGAGAGGCCAGTGGGAGGGCCGGGGTGTCAAGTCGCGGTGTCAGGGTAGCAGGAGCACCGTCTGCATCTCTGTCAAAGTAGTCCGGTCCTGTCTCGCGAGGACGACGGTGGAGGGCGCACTATCGACGAATTGCCGCTGTCGCTGGATACTTAATGACACGCAGTTACGAAGAGATGACAGTCTAGTGACTTTCGACGTTACTTAAGTCTTCACGAAGGTACCTCTACAAGACTCCTTGGCTCTGTTGAATCAACGTTTAGAGCCTCAACTAATGAAATTCTCCGAACATGCGCTAACGACCACCTACTTTAAGTGTATTGGAGAGTTCTGTGAACAGATAGATGGAGTGACCTTGGGAACACCTCTTGCACCAGGAATCGCAAATTTAGACATGGAACACTTTGACAGGACGGTCTTCCAAACTGGTCGCCAAAATTCAAGCACTTCTGCTCCTATGATGACGACACTTACGTGATTTGGGAGCATGACAGGTGATAATGGATGAATTTCTGGACCACCTTAACAGCATCTACGAGAACATCACCTTCTGGAAAAACCGAACGTAAAAACCATCTTCCGACCACCGCCGAAGACGAAATAATAGCTTAGCTCTGCGAAAGACCCACTTAAACACACCGTACCAGAAATTTACAGCATCCCCTGCGAATGCGGTCAACAGTACACTGGGCAAACGCAGCGATGTATTTCTAAACGCTGCGAGGAACATGTCAGTTACGGGCGGCTGGGACAGACGGAGATTATGGCAGTAGTAAAACAATGCATCAAGGAAGACCACACATTTAACTTCGAGAACACCAAAGTGCTCTGCCAATCCGCCAGTTATTGGGACAGCGTCATAAAAGAGTCAATTGAAATTCGAATTCACGGGAATATTGTAAACAGAGACGAAGGATACCAACTGAATGCGGCATGAAGTCCAGCGATAGTGGCAATTCGTCGAGAGCGCGCCCACCCCCGTCCTCCCCGCGAGACACGGCCGGAATGCTCTCACAGAGATGCGAACGGCGTGCCCGCAACCCCCCCCCCCCTCCCCCTCCGCGATTTTACCCCCCTCCCTACCCTCCCGGCCCCCGGCCTGTCTGCACCCAGACATCCAGAGTCGGGTAAAGGGTGGCACACCGCAGATACAATTAGGACGGCATCCGAAAAATCCCGACACTTCGTCAGAAGATGATGAGTACGTCACTCGTCGAAACGTTGCGGTCTTATATAACGTTCATAAATTATTTAAATTTGTTGCCAATCTAGATTATGATAATAAATAAGATACATAATAGACCGTGGATGTGTTTAATAGAAGAAATAAGAGGCAACAATAAATTTGACTTAGATATGATGTGATAGCTCTTACCTTTATAACTTCTGTGTGTTTGGTATACATCTGTTACATATGTTTAAGCACTGAAAGACCTAAGTCGAAACAAGCCCCGGGAGTAGACAACATTCCATTAGAACTACTGACAGCCTTGGGAGAGCCAGTCCTGACAAAACTCTACCATCTGGTGAGCAAAATGTATGAGACCGGCGAAATACCATCAGACTTCAAGAAGAATATCATAATTCCAATCCCAAAGAAAGCAGGCGTTGACAGATGTGAAAATTACCGAACTATCAGTTTAATAAGTCACGGCTGCAAAATACTAACGCGAATGCTGTACAGACGAATGGAAAAACTGGTAAAAGCCGACCTCGGGGAAGATCAGATTGGATTCCGTAGAAATATGGGAACACATGAGGCAAAACTGACCTTACGACTTATCTTAGAGGCTAGATTAATAAAAGGCAAACCTACGTTTCTAGCATTTGTAGACTTGGAGAAAGCTTTTGACAATGTTGACTGGAATAATCTCTTTCAAATTCTGAAGGTGACAGGGGTAAAATACAGGGAGCGAAAGGCTATTTACAATTTGTACAGAAACCAGACGGCAGTTATAAGAGTCGAGGGGTATGAAAGGGAAGCAGTGGTTGGGAAGGAAGTGAGACAGGGTTGTAGCCTCTCCCCGATGTTATTCAATCTGTATATTCAGCAAGCAGTAAAGGAAACAAAAGAAAAATTCGGAGTAGGTATTAAAGTCCATGGAGAAGAAATAAAAACGGTGAGGTTAGCCGATGACATTGTAATTCTGTCAGAGACAGTAAAGGACTTGGAAGAGCAGTTGAACGGAATGGACATAGTCTTGAAAGGAAGATATAAGATGAACATCAACAAAAGAAAAACGAGGATAATGGAATGTAGTCGAATTAAGTCGGGCGATGCTGAGGGAATTAGATTAGGAAATGAGACACTTAAAGTAGTAAAGGAGTTTTGCTATTTGGGGAGCAAAGTAACTGATGATGGTCGAAGTAGAGAGGATATAAAATGTAGACTGGCAATAGCAAGGAAAGCGTTTCTGAAGAAGAGAAATTTGTTAACATCGTGTGTAGATTTAAATGCCAGGAAATCGTTTCTGAAAGTATTTGTATGGAGTGTAGCCTTGTATGGAAGTGAAACATGGACGATAAGTAGTTTGGACAAGAAGAGAATAGAAGCCTTGGAAATGTGGTGCTACAGAAGAATGCTGAAGATTAGATGGGTAGATTACGCAACTAATGAGGAAGTATTGAATAGGATTGGGGAGAAGAGGAGTTTGTGGCACAACTTGACAAGAAGAAGGGATCGGTTGGTAGGACATGTTCTGAGGCATCAAGGGATCACCAATTTAGTATTGGAGGGCAGCGTGGAGAGTAAAAATCGTAGAGGGAGACCAAGAGATGAATACATTAAACAGATTCAGAAGGATGTAGGCTGCAGTACGTATTGGGAGATGAAGAAGCTTGCACAGGATAGAGTAGCATGGAGAGCTGCATCAAACAAGTCTGAGGACTGAAGACCACAACAACAACAACACATATGTTTACCGAGCACTCGCACCTGATGTAGCTATGGCATATTAAATCAACTTCCAATCTCCACTGTTACTTTAAGTTCGGAAATACACTGCAAACTGATTATTCAATACAGTGTTTGTATCTGTGTCGTTTACTTAGTCCTGATGATCGGTCAGATAAGAAGCCTGTCTTACTCTAACGTATGTTCTGTCCTGCTTGTGTGCCGCATGTAGTGCTCTCGATGCATTGTCCGCGATGTTGTTTATAGTCTTCCACTCATCTTGTCTGCGTATTAACTGTCCTATGTGTTTGTTCCATAACCTGGGTCTTGTATGTCCTAGAGCACCGCAGATGAGCACTATGTGTTATCCGCGCCTCGTGATTTTGCGGTGGCGTCTCGCTTCCCGTGCACGGGGTCCCGGGTTCGATTCCCGGCGGGGTCAGGGATTTTCTCTGCCTCGAGATGACTGGGTGTTGTGTGTCTTTCATCACCATTTCATCCTCATTCACTCGCAAGTCGCCGTAGTGGCGTCAAAGAACTTGTGGAGCGGCGGCCGAACCGTCCCGCGAGGGGTCTCCCGGCCACCAATGCCATACGCTCATTATTCATTATTACTATGTGTTTATGTGTGGCATTCTCACCACAGGCACAGATGTGAGTCAGGTTTAGGTCAGACCTGTGTAGGCGTAGAAGATACGGGCCGTGGCCCGTGGGGAAGTGCATCATGCCGAGTGTTGGGTTTATGTACTCCATGTTCACCCTCTTTCGGATACCTGTCTTACCTTATCAGTTGTGTCCCATTCTGTCTGCCATGAATTAGTTCTTCACTTCTTTAATTTCCGTTTGTCCGTTATGTCTTGTCCAACTATTTCCCTTGTCTTCCCCTCTTCAGCCAGTAGGCCGCTGCTCTGCGGCGAATTGTAATATGTATAGCGAAAACTCCCAGTACCACACACAGTTGAGGTTGTGCCAAAATCCTACGAGATTATGAGTAGAACACTCTTCTTGAAGCACCTCACATGATTTTATGCGTACCTAAGCATAATCGATGTGTCCAAGCACTAAAGCCGCGCGGTGTAGCCGAGCGGTCGGGCGCCTTGTCGCGATTAGCGCGGCTGCCCCCGTAGGAGGTTCGAGTCCTGCCTCGGGCATGGGTGTGTGTGTGTTTTCCTTAGCGTAAGTTAGTTTAAGTTAGATTAAGTAGTGTGTAAGCTTAGGGACCGATGATCTCAGCAGTTTCGTCCCATAAAACCTTGGCACTAATATCCAATTTCGAAGCACTAGCCGCAAAACAAATTATTGAGTCAAAGAGTGCTATGTAATATGCTCTCACTGTCTGCAGCGGTAGTCTGTACCGGATACTGTTCAGCCTTGCAAGTTTATGCGTGAGTTTCGTCGCATCATCAGTTGTTAGTCTGGCATGTTCGTTAAAGTTAAAATGTTCGTCAAGACAAATGCCGAGGTATCTCGTCATAGCTGTCCCTTTATATATATATATATATCAACTTTATACTTGGAAGTGGATAAAAGGCTTTCGAGCCGAGTGGCTTTCCTCCCTAATTGGGACCTGGAGTTTCTGGATAGCATGACCATACGCTCATCAACGTACGCAAACATAACGTCTTCCATGTCGTTGTCTTCTAGTGCATTCAGTAGTGGTTCCATGGCTATGCTCCAGAAAATCGGTTCGCATGTGAAGCCTGCGGACAGTCCCTGGCTACCCTCTTTATAACCTTTTGGCGACCAGTCTTCCGTTCCACAATACTGTTTTTACAATAATTTCTACGACCATTGTATAGAACCAGTTGTATACTCATCTCTCAAGTCTTCCAAACAGTGCCGGCCATCAAAAGTTCTCGAAAGCACAAGCTATCTCAAGTAGGATGTGTTGTCTGTGTCATTTCTATGGCTCTGTTTACTATATGGTCAATGGATTTATTTGGTCAAAAGCCAAACTGGTGTGGCGTAAGGCTGAAGAGCTGCTGGTGCGACTGAAGTCCGTTGCACAGCAATTTGTATTTGTGACTTCGCCAGAATGTTAATGAAGCATGTCGGTGTTGGGTTGGCTGAAGAGCCAACTCCGTGTTACGAGAGGAGGCCGAAATGCACGCGTTTTAGCTCACGCAGGCCCTGCGTGAGGAGGGAAGAAGTATACTGACCTGAGGTCTGGAACATGATAAGGAATTCAGAAAGCGGACGAATTTAGGTTGATACTTAACTTTAATCCATTAATGATGAACGTCGCTCTGGACGGTACATGAGTCACAATATTATCAGTTCAGAATAGTAACTGAATATGGCGCCTTGCTAGGTCGTAGGAAATGACGTAGCTGAAGGCTATGCCAAACTGTCGTCTCGGCAAATGAGAGCGTATGTAGTCAGTGAACCATCGCTAGCAAAGTCGGCTGTACAACTGGGCCGAGTGCTAGGGAGGCTCTCTAGACTAGACCTGCCGTGTGGCGGTGCTCGGTCTTCAATCACTGATAATGGCGACACGCGGGTCCGACGTATACTAACGGACCGCGGCCGATTTAAAGGCTGCCACCTAGCAAGTGTGGTGTCTGGCGGTGACACCAGAGTCGGTATCTATATCTTAGGGTCAGTCGAGACTTCTTTGCTTTTGGGATTATAGCTGGATTTGCCGTCTTCCATATACTCGGTATTTGTCCTTCTAGTAGAGCATCCTCCAATAAATGTGTCAGATATGGTACGACAAATGAAGCAGCTTGCTTGATAGTTTCGGGGTGGATGTCATCCGTACCCGGAGCCTTCTTGTCCTTTATTTCGCGCATTGGCAGCAAGTTTCTCGTGAGCAAAGGGGATGGTGATTCCTTCGTTTTCGTATTTGTCGTCAAGCAGTCTGAGAAAGTGGGTATGAAGTTGGTTGTCCTGAGCGAGGCCATCGTCAGAAAGTAGTTTGTTGAGGAGATACTGAGCTGTGCATCTCCAGCTGAATGCGTTAATGTTGATAATATTTCGTAGTCTTGATATGTTCAGTCTGCAGTTTAATGACTCCCTCCAAACATTGATCTGTAAGTTTGTCTTAACATACGGTCCTAGTGGTCTTTAATAGTTTTATGTAGTTCGTCTGTATCGTGTTTTAGCGGCGCGCTAATGTCGAAGTCTAGTTTCTCTTTCCTGTGCTGTTACTGATTTTTGGTAATATTGTCGTTCATCACTAGTGTCTTTTCTTAGTCTCGTTAATAGTGCTGACCATGGTGCACTTTGGGTGGGTCGCGTGCTGCAATTGTGCTGTCTGCAGGACCTCTCTAAGGACGTGAGCTCTGTAATCTATGATTTCTTGAGTAACACTTGGGTAACACATAGAGGAAACTCTTCAATCACGTGCCTTAGTTTTTGCCAGTTTGATTTGGGTAGCAGCAGCCTTGGGTGTTGTGATGTGTTTGCGTCTGCTTTAGTGTGAAGAATTATTGCATTATGGTCACTGATTATTCTGTTATGGAGCACCTGCCATTTCCCTACCTGTATCAATAATTCGCCGCTTGCCAAAGGAATGTCTACGTGGCTGCCTACTCCACTATTTCCACATTAAGTTGGCGGTTGACCTGGTTTGTTTGAAATGAAAATACTACATTTATTTCTAACGTCGACTATTATTCGTCTCTAATGTCGGCTCTGTCAGACTACCAGAAGGTTGACGTAGCATTTATTTCTGTTAAGATAAGTATCTGTCCACCATTTGCAAATCACGCAAGTTCTTTTATTGCTTCAGCAAAAGGCCTTATGTCAAATGAGTAAATCGACGTGATGATCTGTGTTTCCCTGCCTTAAGTTATTTCGACAGTAACCGAATGTTTTGTGCATAGTTGCGGCATATGTGTTACTGCAAAGTTAGTGTTTTACGGCCGCACCTGTGATTTGCATGTACTGCCTCGGGTGGTCTGCAATCCTTCCAACTTGTGTGTACGGTTCTTGTAACACAATATGTCTGCGCATAGCTTGTTCACCAGCCTGCTACGCTCTGCGTCCACCGTCCTGCTTCCGCTACAGTTTAGCTGCGAGGCTTTCACTATGGTCTACCCAATGGGAGGCCTTTGCCACACGACAGTAGTAGGGCAACCTTCGTGTCACCCCACTCTCCACTGTTGCAAAATTTATTCAAGATGGCTGCGATGACGTCATCCCAGATGGCGGCATGTAGACTTGGCAACAGCGCATGACGTCATCCAACATGGCGGCTTTTGGCGGGAAAATAGCCCAATTGTGCTACGTCCACTAACCTAACCTCAAGAAAAAATGGCAGGAATTTTGAATTTTGGCGGGAAAATAGCCCAATTGTGCTATGTCCACTAACCTAAGCCACCAGAAGAAAAAAATGGCACGAAGTTTGAATTCCAACAGGATAATGCATGCAAAAACCGTACTTGTCTTTATTATTATTGATTATCATTTATTAACATTCATTATCATTTATTATTATTTATATCATGCACGTGTGTATGCAATCCAACTGTGTTAGTTCATATCCTTGCCACCAGAGAGCGCCACCATGACGTCATTAAAAATGGTTGATTTTGCTGGAAGAAAGCCAGTTGTGCTACCTCCACTGAACTACCATTACCGTTCTCCTGCACATTCAGTCTTTGCTGAGCTGTCGTCGCCATGTGTTCGATCACAGAGATGGATGTGGGTGATGGAGCAGCCTTCAATAACTGCATTTCATGTAGACATTCGAAGGAGGAATGTAGCCACAGTTCACTACATGAGGTGTGAAAGTGTATGATAATGGAGGAGTGTTGGAGCAATAAGTACAAGAATTCTGTTCAGCAGATTTTGGCAATGCAGAGGGATGGAGCCAGGATGCATCCCGTAACCAGCATATGCTCATGTGCATGCGCAAACTGCAGGCTTATTTACCATCAAACATTCACTCTTCCAAAACGCAAGAGATGTTCAGTTGACGCCAATTCGCTTCGGCGTAAGCATATTCGTATACAACGTATATACCATTGAAGCCCATCCTGCAGAATGTGTTCTATCGATGAGTTATTGGTGTCCGACCGCGAGAAGTTTAACAGCAGTGTAGTTTGCAAGCATACAGCCAAGGACTGCCCCCATAACCTCCTACATGCTGAACGGAAACATGCATTAATCCTGGAACTTATGAATAAGAACAAGAACACAGTCCTCCAAATAAATTCCCTCTAACGAAATGCTTTAAAAATGCATTACCTATCTCATGGTAACATCTGCTACTGTTGGAACTGTCTACCTTTTCTGAAGCCCATATATAAGCTCCTAGCCCACTAGAGACGACTGCCTCCGATCCAGCAGAGCGATGAACTGATCTAGTTCACGAGTTCTCCGTTAAAGGGCACTTCGATAGGTCACGTGTTCACCTTATTCAACTAATAGCAGCACAGCATCATGGTGACGTAGTTGGTTTCTATATAAGGAGGACTCAGCAGCTCCATCTCTGTTCCAGTCGGTCAAGACGAAGCGTCAGTCACCACCACAGCAGAATAGGAGGAGGAACAAGCAGCACCGGAAAAGTAAGTCCTCAAATTATTGTTATCATTATTATTATTGCCATTATTATTATTTCTCTACCAACATCACGTCATTTCTTATGGATATTCATCTAGGTCCTCCAGCAGCTCCACCCATGACGGCATCAGCAGGTCCCAACATGTCCCGGTCCACGCACGTGAAGGCCTCGGACTCGTCCACACAGGATCCTGTAGCTCAGCTTCTCAGCATGCTGGAGCAGGATAGCCAGGTGTTAATGTCGGTGCCAGAGGCTGCGCTTGACGGGGCTTCACAGTACGGCGCTCCTTCATATGCACCATCCACTGATCATAATCTCACAAGGGACATCCCACCATCAGTGCAAGAACAGCAGGCTAACAGTGCTGGTGTGGATGTCGTGTATGAGAAGATACCAACCCCCGCTTCACATCATCCTTTACTATTCGCCTCAAGCTGTGTGTTAAAAGTTAGTGGTTCAAAACGTATTCATGTAGGACTTGAATTTTCACAATACGGTAGCCTCTCAACTGTGTTAGTGCTGGAAAATGTGGTCAAAAATATTAAAGTGAAATTTTCTGACTACGAGTGGGATGAACTGTGTCGTTTGAAAACACAAATCAAGAATCATATGACTACCGAATATTATCCATCCCACTCCTACCAGGACATGTACTGTGGCAGTCTAACTGTGTGTATTCTATCAATGTATGATGACGCTACACTAAAAATTAAAAGTGCTGATGGTTATAATATTTTCGTGCATCACCCCACTGTTGATAACTTGTTCAATTTAGACATGGCTCTAACTAGTACGATAGAGAGACTAAATAGATGGTGCCCATATGTTCAGGCAGTGTACACCGACATCATTAACTGGCTTCACACATGTAGCATCCACATAGATGATATAGAACATTGTTTTAGTATGTGTGTAACACCAGTGCCCAAGTCTTGTGCTATTCCTCGAATAAGTGTTGAAAATGTCGAACTCAAATTTACTGATGGAACACCAGACTATTGTAATTCACCCATAACATTAAGAGATATATGTGCTGAATTTCAAGCATACAAGAAGCAGCTATTTTCCAAATACTGTACTTCTGATGCACCACTTAAAAAAGAATGTACTTATTTTTTCTCATGCTGATCATATTTGCAAATATTTTAATAAATAAATATATTATTTTATAATATTAAATTTGTCATTGCGTGTTTTTTGTTTCTCAAGACAAAATGTCACCTATGTTAATCTATATGACTGCCTTCCCTTTAAATATACCACCTCGAGTTCATTCCATTGTGTAGCCGCTGTAGCTCAGTTGGTAAGGTGACTGCACTATAGTGACTACACACAAACACATATTTTTAATCATTTTTCCACACCTTGACCTACCACAGTAGGTATCATGGTGGGCTGGGTTAAAAACCCTCTCCTCAAGGGCTTTGTTGTAGGTGACTGGTCCTGTGATGATGACCAAGACCAGAAGACCAACAAGAATGGACCACTCCTTCCTGACAGCATACGAGCTACAATTGTAGGTCCATCCAGCTGTGGTAAGACAAATGTCCTCATGGCTCTGTTAATGCACATAGACGGAGTCCTTTCGAGCACCTTTTCGTCTTCTCCAAAACAGTCTTTCAGCCCAAGTACCAGTTACTGAAGAAAATATTAGATGGAGTAGACGGTGTAACGTACAGAGCCTTCAGTGAAAGCGACGACGTCGCCCCACCTGAAGAGGTAAAGCCTAACACTGCCTTCATATTTGACGATGTCGCTGCTGAAAAGCAAGATCAAATCCGCAAATATTTCTGCTTTGGCCGTCATATGGGTGTTGATCTATTTTATCTGAGTCAAACGTATTCCAGGATCCCAAAACAGCTGGTGAGGGACAACGCAAATCTCATTATAGTATTCAAACAAGACAACCTCAATTTAAAGCACATTCACCATGCTCACATAGGGACCGACATGTCGTACAATGAATTTGTAAAGATATGTGCTGATTGTTGGAACCACTCACAATACGGCTTTCTCGTTATTGATGAAACCCGAAAACTAAATGACGGTAGGTATAGCCGGAACTAGACCGATATCAAATTTAAAAATCTTGAGTCCAGACTAGTTAAAGTTGCAGGGGAATTAAAGGACACCCAGAAACTTCTTGCCATTAATCAAAACCGGATAGAGAACAAAATTAGCGCAATTGAGGGCATGATAGAAGCCGAGGCCGTTGTTATTGAAGAAGGTGGCGTAGGAAAAAAGGAGAAGAAGAAGTACAACAAAGCATATATAAAACCATGTGATATTCAGAGCTCTGATTAGTATCCTTAGAGATGTCGACAAAGCATAAAGTCATTCAGGCGCGCAAAGCATTTCGAGAGAAATTAAGTTTGCTGAAGTTGGGACATATAGATCACGAGTAAACACTAAATGAAACTTTTAAACCTGTTACGAAATCTATCACCAAGATCGCTTTTGCATAATAATGACCCAGTCGCAGAATTCACCAACCAGTATCCGACCGTTAAGATAGATAGAACATATGGTGTCAGCAGGGCGAGACCGTACATGCTGGGCTCTCAAACTATAACTTTATCCGATAGCACAATACGCATTGGGGATACAGAGTTTAAAAGAACACCTGGCTTAATGAACCTAATCTTCCTAAGGCCATCAAAAAACTTAAAATACTCAGCTCATGGTCGCAAAGTCTATTGGGAAATACTTAACTTGACTGATCTGTACAAAAATCTCGACGGAACACTGAAAAAGCCAGAAAACTCTGAATACACTACCATTATATAACCCTTACTCAATGAGCAAACTAAAAGTGTCGGTGAGGGTGTAGACTTTCAGCATAAAGGAGTGAGCAATCAAGTCCCGCAGTATATATACACTCCTGGAAATGGAAAAAAGAACACATTGACACCGGTGTGTCAGACCCACCATACTTGCTCCGGACACTGCGAGAGGGCTGTACAAGCAATGATCACACGCACGGCACAGAGGACACACCAGGAACCGCGGTGTTGGCCGTCGAATGGCGCTAGCTGCGCAGCATTTGTGCACCGCCGCCGTCAGTGTCAGCCAGTTTGCCGTGGCATACGGAGCTCCATCGCAGTCTTTAACACTGGTAGCATGCCGCGACAGCGTGGACGTGAACAGTATGTGCAGTTGACGGACTTTGAGCGAGGGCGTATAGTGGGCATGCGGGAGGCCGGGTGGACGTACCGCCGAATTGATCAACACGTGGGGCGTGAGGTCTCCACAGTACATCGATGTTGTCGCCAGTGGTCGGCGGAAGGTGCACGTGCCCGTCGACCTGGGACCGGACCGCAGCGACGCACGGATGCACGCCAAGACCGTAGGATCCTACGCAGTGCCGTAGGGGACCGCACCGCCACTTCCCAGCAAATTAGGGACACTGTTGCTCCTGGGGTATCGGCGAGGACCATTCGCAACCGTCTCCATGAAGCTGGGCTACGGTCCCGCACACCGTTAGGCCGTCTTCCGCTCACGCCCCAACATCGTGCAGCCCGCCTCCAGTGGTGTCGCGACAGGCGTGAATGGAGGGACGAATGGAGACGTGTCGTCTTCAGCGATGAGAGTCGCTTCTGCCTTGGTGCCAATGATGGTCGTATGCGTGTTTGGCGCCTTGCAGGTGAGCGCCACAATCAGGACTGCATACGACCGAGGCACACAGGGCCAACACCCGGCATCATGGTGTGGGGAGCGATCTCCTACACTGGCCGTACACCACTGGTGATCGTCGAGGGGACACTGAATAGTGCACGGTACATCCAAACCGTCATCGAACCCATCGTTCTACCATTCCTAGACCGGCAAGGGAACTTGCTGTTCCAACAGGACAATGCACGTCCGCATGTATCCCGTGCCACCCAACGTGCTCTAGAAGGTGTAAGTCAACTACCCTGGCCAGCAAGATCTCCGGATCTGTCCCCCATTGAGCATGTTTGGGACTGGATGAAGCGTCGTCTCACGCGGTCTGCACGTCCAGCACGAACGCTGGTCCAACTGAGGCGCCAGGTGGAAATGGCATAGCAAGCCGTTCCACAGGACTACATCCAGCATCTCTACGATCGTCTCCATGGGAGAATAGCAGCCTGCATTGCTGCGAAAGGTGGATATACACTGTACTAGTGCCGACATTGTGCATGCTCTGTTGCCTGTGTCTATGTGCCTGTGGTTCTGTCAGTGTGATCATGTGATGTATCTGACCCCAGGAATGTGTCAATAAAGTTTCCCCTTCCTGGGACAATGAATTCACGGTGTTCTTATTTCAATTTCCAGGAGTGTATATATTACGATGACCCAGATGAACCAATAGACAGACTTCTACTGTTGATGGCTTCAGCTGCTGCGGGCAATACAGCTCATTCGAATGAGGTTGTATCCATAATCTCAGAGCTATGAGAGAGAGGTATCTTCGAATAAGTGCTGACTGTGTTGGAGAACAAGTGATGACCGTACTGCTTGAAATAATGTCTTCAGTCCCTTCCCCCATGCAAAATCAAAGGACATGATTTACGTTACTATAAGTGCAGTTAATTATTTGACATGATTATGATAGGCTACCAGAGAAAAAAGATAAGTGACGGAGAAAGCTCATACGTGTGATCAATTATGGTGTTGGGATTTGAACTTGTGATAGATTTTTGTTATGGATGTAAGGAAAATGGGTTTCTCACCAAGAAAATCGGACATCTTGAATAAATAATAAATGATAATAATAAATAGAAGTACAGTTTTCGAGACAATATCGTGTTGGAATTTGAATTTTGGGCAATTTTATAGTGGAGGTAGGCCTATATTAATAAATGATAATGAATGATAACAAATGACAATGAATGATAATGAATGTTAATAAATGATAATCAATAATAATAAAGACAAGTATGGTTTTGCATGCATTATCCTGTTGGAATTAAAACTTCCCGCCATTTTTTCTTCTGGTGGCTTAGGTTAGTGGACGTAGCACAATTGGCCTATTTTCCCTGCCAAAATTCAAAATTCCCGCCATTTTTTCTTGAGCTTAGGTTAGTGGACATAGCACAATTGGCCTATTTTCCGCCAAAAGCCGCCATATTGGATGACGTTATGTGCTGTTGCCAAGTCTACATGTCGCCATCTTGGATGACGTCATAGCCGCCATCTTGAACAAATTTGGCAACAATGGAGAGTGGGGTGACACGAAGGTTGCCCTACTACTCACGACATTGCGTTTGACTATGGGAATTTAGTAAAAACTTGGCACTCTACCGCGTTCAGGGTGTGATAGAGGTACTCGTGTCCGCGCGGCCTTAATAGGTCCTTGTAGACACTGTCAAGGTTAAGGCCAACATTTCTTTGTCCATATGATTTACGTAAAAGATTACAGAATTCGCGTTTGTCCGTTGGTAGGTTTTCGGTTCATAGAATCATTTCGTTTGTTAGTTCAGTGGTTGGTAGCATATAGTTCCACCCAGTCTCCTTTTGTTTTCCAGTTGATTTAGGCTCAAGTTCTCTTCGATGTCACGGCAATCTATTTTGTCTCTTACTGTACGCTTTGTAACTCTGTCTGTTATACTGGATCGTGGGGTTGAAGAAGTTTTCGGTTTTGGGTGATAAGTCTCTCGTCAGTTGAAGATTTTTGTAATTTATCAGTGTCAGCTTTTAGGGTGTTCTTGTTTTTTTTTAATGTTCACATGGTTATTGGTCACTTCTTGTTGTTTGAAGTTTTCTATTTTACTTCTTGCACCTGAATTGTCTTTTCTTGCATAGATGAATAGTACAGTTTGCATGTACGGTTTATATTTTGATGTGTCATATTTTTCTGTAGTTGTCATCTCGTTATAAGGTAACCGATCTCTGGTGATGGAAGAATTAATTCACGTTGATGTTGTTCCGTTGTATCCAGATGTACTAGTGTTTCGTCTATGTCATGATACTGTTCTGGTGGGCTTGACCGAGTCTCAGACGTATATCGTCATTTTTATGTACTTCCGGTAAGTTTGGTGTGGTGTGTTTAACGTCTGTGTCATGATCCGGTTCTTCGCGGGCATAACCGTGTCTTGGATGTCAATAGTCGCTTTTATGTGCTTCTGTTGAGTGCAGTGTGTTGTTTTTAAGTGTTCCTTACCGGGGTCTTCCTCTTCCAGTTCACATACTCTAAAAACGGTCGCCATTTGGAGGGTAGCCCACTGGAAAAGTTCCTGTTTGATGTGCCTCGCCAGGTTGTTGTCCATGACGCTGTAGAAACACGTATCGCCAATGAAACCTGTTGGGCTAATCTTTTTTTCATGTACAGTGTTGCAACTTTGAGGGGGTTCATGCCCAGTGGATAGTCTACAGTCAGCAGCAGCCGAAGTTGTTACTTCAAGGCTACTGGACTTAGCATTATCTTGTTTTGATTGCTAGTGATTTGTGTTTACTTTTGCGACGTCTGATGCTGTGTTCATATCTACGTTTTGTTGAGAGAACGTCTGTTCATTTGCGTTGTTGATCTTTGTATTCATATCTCTACCTACATTTACAAAGAGTGTTGTCTCACTTCTTATGTTTTGATGTGTACCAGTTGACTTGTCTTTTGTAGAGTTCTTTGTAGTAGGCATTCTTGTCCCCTTGCTTTCTTACGCCTTCTTTTCCTGGTTATGCAAGGAATACAACCACATTTGTTTCTTCATGACATTCCAATTTTTTGTGACCAGGTTTACCAAATTTCCCGCTGATAGCTTTCGGTGAATGGCCAATATCCCAACAGTCGAGGCACTTTTGCACTTACACATAGTCCATAATACACAAAGATGAGAATTGTATGTGCACCCTATCGCTCTGTAATAACAGTAACCTATTACTTTTAGAAAATTATTTACAATTCTTTTCCCTTTCGGACCTATTTTCAATCGTATTTTGACTTCTTTTTGAAATTCCTCTTTGATGATGTGGTCCTTTCTCCTAGAAAGTCTTGATCTGTAAGTGTTGTTGGAACGCTGGTGACTGTCAATAGCGGTCTTAGTTTCCTGAGTTATTGGCATCGATTGTGCTTCAAGTATGATTTTTTTTTCCTAATGATGTCCTCTTATGTGCTTGTGTCTCACTTTCAAGAATTACTGTGTTAAATCTACTGCTTATTGCTTTAATTTTTATTTGGTCAAGTCTAGAGTTTATAGCCTCAGTTAATGTTTCCCCTATGTCTATAGCATCTTGGTTGTCCTCTCATTTGAAAAAAAGACAGTTTGTTGTTTATTTTTTGCTAATTCGGTTTGTTCTTCAAAACCGAGTTTTCGGCTTCGTGACTGGACCACCTGCCGCAACCGCAGCGAAAGTCGATGGAGTTGACCTCGTTTTAAATGGCTCAAATGGCTCTAAGCACTATGGGACTTAACATCGGAGGTCATCAGTCCCATAGATTTAGAACTACTTAAACCTAGCTAATCTAAGGACAGCACATATATCCACGCCCGAGGTAGGATTCGAAGTTGCGACCGTAGCAACAGCGCGGTTCCAGACTGAAGCGCCTAGAACCGCTCGGTCACAACGGCCGGCGATCTCGTTTCATTTCGTAATTTTTTTTTCCTTTACGGCTGCGATCTTCATTTTCAGACGTTGAATTCTGTCTGCTGCATCAGGAGCATTTGCCGCCGCTAATTCCCTATACAATCTCTCGTTCTAGGTTTATCGTTTCGTCCACGAGGTCTGATTTGACCGAGTGCCCATATTTTGTTTCTAACTGGAGCAGTAATTGTGGTGGACACGTTTTTCTGCTATACTTCTAATTGAAAATCCATCAGAATGCCGTATTTATCCCCTGTTGAGCTTGTTCGCCTGATCGTTCCTTGTTCCCGCGTTGGTGTGTTGTCATTCCCGTTTCCTGCTGACGCTACTGTAGTGTTTATATCGATGAAGGCGTCTTGCCGCCATCATCGGTGTTCGACGGAGCCGACTCCAGCTTGACCCATGATGTATGCTCTTGTGGCTCCATGTTGTTTGGATGTAGGGTGTGTAAATTTTATAGATGTGTATACATAAAAATAAAACAATAAGAAGAAGCAAGGGTACATAAATATAGAGATTAACAGAAATCAGTTATTTTATATGGTCCTGCCCTATCCAGTGAAACCATTTCCAGTGGGACTTAGGTTAGTATGGGATGTAGTTCTGTAAACTTTGACATATTGGATGGTTTTGTTCTTTGACAAAATAGCACACTTTTTTAATTTTTTTGAAACACATCGTCGTAAATTAGGAAATTAACGGTGTTTGGAAATCTTGTCTGTACATTTTGTTGCTCCGTAGTGTCCCCATACTTCGTGTGTGTGCTTGATAAATTCGTCGATATATTCCTCTGGAACGCATACACACCAATGGTTAGAACTTTCGTGCTTCCGGTGGAGCAGAACGCCTTTGTATAACTGATACCACTTACCTTGTGGTTTGCATTCCGATTAAGATTTTGTATTACATTTTCCACCTGTTGTCTTGCTGTTGTATTATTGTATTTACAAAATTTTTTGTAGTCTGATTTTTGTGTGCTACTATGCATCAATAATGTACAGATTTCTGAATCATGTTCAGACAGTTCACTGAACTCGTCTAGTCCCTGCGGTAATCTCCCCTTTATGTATATTATTTCAAAATTGAATTCATCCAGGTACACACACCACCTCGTTAATCTACGGTGTAACAGTTTACATGTTAAGAGAAAAGATAATAATTGGTGATCACAATAGACTTTAGTGTTTTTACCCCAAAGAAAATACTCGAAGTTCTTAAACGCCCAAATTACTGCTAAACTTTCAGTTCTGGTACGGAATACGATCTTTCCGCCTCTGATAAAGTTATGCTGTCAAAGTTGATGACTTTGGGTACAGTTTTTCCTTTTTCTTCTTGTATCTGGAACAAACATGCCGCCAGCCCTTGAGACGAGGCGTCCGTGCTTAAACAAAAGTCTTTGGCCATGTCAGGATGACTCAAAATGTTTGCTGATATTAATGCATTTTTAATTTTGGTAAAGTTCTCCTGATATCTCTCATCCCATAACCAATTCTTATTCTTCCTCAACAGGTTAAGTAGGGCATCGCTATTCATAAGCTGCTGTAGTATAAATTTTCGGAAAAAGGAAGTCAGTCCTAGATATTCTTTCAGTTGTTTTCTGTTCCTTGGAGCGGGCAATTACGTATGGCATCTAGTTTCTTTGGGTATGGTAATATACCCTGTTCTGATACGGTATGTCCTATAAATTTCACATGTTCTTTGCCAAACTTAGATTTCCTTAGATTTACTGTTACTCTGTATTTTGTAAATCTCTGAAAAACCTTTTCTATTATACTGATGTGGCTATTAACGTATCTTCAACATAAATGGTAACTTTACTGGGCAATTCAGGTCCTAAGACTTTGTCCAAGGCTGATGTAAATACGTCTGCGCTAATGTTTAAGCCAAAGGGTATAACTTGAAATTCATAACTCCTGCCATTGCAGACAAATGCTGTGTACTTTCTACTCTCCTCATGTAACTTTATTTGCCAGTAAGATGTGTTAAGGTCAAGGGTGCTGAAGTATTATGTGTTATGAAATTTTAGCAATTGTTCATCTAAATTATCTGGTTTTTCCTTACTGGTACTAGAATTTTGTTTATGCCTCTAGCATCTAAAAATAGTCCTACTCATCCATCAGGTTTGCTAACTGGTAGTATTGGTCTGCAATATGGAGGAAATGATTGCTGTATGATTCCCAGTTTGCACATTCCATTGATTTCCTGCTTAACTGTTTCATGCTTTGCCTACGGAATAGGGTAAGACATAACACAATATGTTTCGTGAGGATAGTCATTAAGTTTATGTTCATAATCATCGATTACTCCTGAATTCTTATTAAAAACACTTGCATATTTAAAAAAGTAAATCAGGAAGCTCTTGCCGTTGTGTAACTTCTAGAATATCTGATTCGTTCAATTTTTGTTCTACTAATTCCTGGTTAACTTCAGTGACGTTCGCTTGTTTGTTATCACATTTGTTCACAGAATGCACGGTGGGATATGATACTGTACAGTGTCACGGGGTTCTGGATTTCCTTTGTCATGCCTTTCCGGTGTCGTAATCAGGCTGGTAGAACATCTTTCGTTCTTCACAAAGAAATGGCACTTACCATTGCCTATGTCTATTTGAATTTTGTAGGTTCTAAATGTCTCCATACCTGTCAAGCAGTTAACTATAAGTTTGTCTACTGTTAAAAAACCACACTGCACAGAGAAGTGTTCGATGTTCACGGTGATAAAGCTTGGTGTTTTACCAATTTCGCTTTGCCGCCTGTAGTGGTTTGTACTTTGCAGTTTTGCACTGGCAGAACAGGAAATTTATTCCGTCGTTTTAATTCAGTGAAAAATGCTTCAGACATTAAATTAGTCGTGGACCCTGTATCAAGAATCAACTGTGTGTCTATAACAAACATTTTCACTCTGATTACTGCTTGCACTTGTTCTTCCAGTGTATTTTTCGTCGATTTTAGTTCATGTTGGTAAAGATCCTCCTTTATGTCTCCTTGTTCATTGAATCGTACGAAACATCTTTGCAAATCTGGTTTGCCCCCATCGCTTATAAGGTCGATAGTGTGGGGCTCAACTACGACCGGTGTAGTCTGATCTACTTCGGTACACGGGACAGCTTCTGTCAGTTGTACTGTGTGATTGTTTCTCCAGTGCGTATCATTTCCAATTCGTAACATGCTTTCTCGTGTGTTCATATGGCTGTTGCGAAATGTTGCCGTATTGTGGTTTTGCTGCGCAAAGGTTGGCTGCGGTCCGGCATGATGTATGTTATTGTTGTTGCCGCGCGCCGGCTACCGATGCGGCTGACTGTTTTCATTTACACGGGGTGCATAATTTTGAGAGGAGGGATTGAAATTAGCTTGTGGATGGTAATCGTTCCTGTTATACGGAAAGTTCTGTTTAAATATCTTGTTCCTACCACTTCCATTCCCGTATCCATTACCACGGTTGCGCGTACCAGTTTTGCTGTGTGTTCGTGGCTGGCTTTTTGTATTGACCATTCGAGTTACGTTGTTGTGGTTTTCGCTGTCTGACGCCCTATTATTACTACTTCCTCTTCATATATTAGGTCGATTGAATCTAAAATGGATAGAAAATATTCTGTGTCGTGCTCAAGTGTAGTAATTAACTTTTCACGAATGTGTGATGGCAAACAACTTTTTAAAATTTTTAAAACATCCACATGAGAAATAGGATTCGTCCAATAACGTGTTTTGTTGAGATACTTCTCAAAATATCTTCGCAAGCTACAATATTTGCTATTAAAAGGGGTGGGGTTAAAAACCTCTCTCCTAAGTCTCTCCTGTACGGCTTCTGACCAATATTTGTCAAGAAATGCCCGTTAAAATTGTAAATATGTGGTACAACGCTCAACTACCTCAGTCTCCCACAAAAGTACATCACCTTGCATGCACCCAACAACAAACCTGATCTTTTGTGCTTCCGTCCAATTTCTAGGAAACACATGTCGAACGGCAGTAATAAGTACAACAGGATTCATCTTCTTACCTTCGCTCGTAAACTGACGGTGTCTTAATAGACCTTCGTCAGCAAATATAGTGGACAGGCTGTTTGCACTTTGCAATCATAATTGTTTACATTTCTCGTAGTTACTGGTCCTGGTGTCATGCCATGTAAACTTACACTTTGTGATCTGTCATTATTATTGGCATTGCTGGTAGGATTTGCAACGATCTGTGTGCATACATTACTTTGGTTTGTTGTGGCTGGCACTTTGTTTATGTATACAACTTGTGTCCCTGTATCAGTTTCACCTAAAAATGATTCAAATGGCTCTGAGCACTATGGGACTTAACATCTGTGGTCATGAGTCCCCTAGAACTTAGAACTACTTAAACCTAACTAACCTAAGGACATCACACACATCCATGCCCGAGGCAGGATTCGAACCTGCGACCGTAGCAGTCGCGCGGTTCCGGACTGAGCGCCTGGAACAGCTAGACCACCGCGGCCGGCTCAGTTTCACCTAAGTAGTTGCGTATCCTGTGCTCTGTAGCTTGCAAATTGGTGTTCACTTTGTCGATAATGTTATTTTCCTTTTGTTGAATAACCCTTTCAACTACATCATTGATTCATTTACTTTCCTTCACTACCTTTTCGCTGCGGTACTGGTTTTGTCTGAAGTGCCTGCTTCAGCTTGTGAAATTACGACAGATAAATTTTCATTAATTTTGTCTCTTTTCTTTTTGGGACAGAGTGATTCGATTTCAAGTGATGCTACTTTTAAAGTGAGTTCATCAACAGCTATTGATACATTTTCGTAATCTTTGTGCAGTTTGTTTACTACGGTAGAGATGTTCTTCACTGTGGGAGTTAATTGTGTTTGTGTAGCTTCCATGTTTGTAAGTGTGTCTTTCATCGCTTTGATTTGCTGCTCTACTGCATCATTCTGCTCGTTGAGAGTGTCTCATTTCTATTTTATAGATGTCATTGTTTTCTTCGGAAAGTATATCTTTGTTTCAGCTGATTTGCCATGTATTTAAACTTTACATTCATCTCCTCACGAAAATTCTTTGTCAAATCACTGATCTGCTGTGTGACCGTATCCTGAAAATCCCTTAAAATTTGTTTTTGCTCTTGTTTTATGTGATTATGTCTTGTGTATCTATGGTAAGGTTTTGCGACAAACTGTCAAATTTTGTGTTTATGTCCGTTCACAAATTGGTGTTTATATTTTTTATTTCTGCACGCAAACTGGTGTTTGTATTTTTGTATGTCTGCACGCAAATTGGTTTAATTGGTAGTCGTACTATCCAGTTTTTGAAGTATTACGGCAAGTACGTCATTTTGGTTGCAATTTAATGTACTTTGGTTGTTGACAACTGTACTCTGTATATCAACATTTGAATTTCGTGTGATGGGTGACGGTAAAGTGTCGTCAAAAATCATGCTGTCTGAGCTTTCTATGTTTTCCTTTGCGAACAGAATGTTGCTCGCAGAGATACGTGATGTAGTTTCATCTATTGTCATCAACGTATCATCAAAGCCAGAATGTGTACGCTCACTAGCATTTGTCATTTCGGTCATGTTCATTTCTGAACTATTTAATACGACTAGTTGTGGAGGACATGGCGCTGGTACTTCAGATATTCTATCCTGCAATTGTAGGCCATCTTGGCTCATTGCGCTTACGCCATTGTCAACAATAGTGGAAAATGATTTTTGTGCCATTTTGTTTGAATATTACAATTAAAATTTTTGGAAAACAGAAAATTGAAATATATTATTTTGTGAATTTAAATATATGATTTACGTGTCGTCAAGCGTTGTTTATTAACTTTTGTAACGCACAAAATGTTGTGACACAGAAACTTTAAACTTTTCTCTCGCTACTAATTACATAAAATTTCCAAAAAATTCACTACAATGCATTTAGGAAAGGAAATTAAAGAAAGGTACTTCTAATTATTACGCAGGAGACGCTACCAAGCATAGCTAAGCAAGCGGTTGCGTAGCGGTCCTACATTTGCTGCGATGAAGCGAACAGCGTATTTCTAAAAATTTCCGTAATTTCCGGTTTCACTTTTGATTCCCTTTTGAATTAGTTTTCTTCACAAGAACTTTTGGTTCTGGTTATTTTGCTCCCAGTCGTGATGTTGCAAAAAAAAAAGAAAAAAACTCATACAATGTCATAAGAAACTTTGAATAATTTACACAACTGGTTTCATGGCTTTCTCAATGTCATGTCACCAGGTCGCCAGTTGTGCAAATTTATATATGTATACATGTAAATACTCCCCATGAACCATGGACCTTGCAGTTGGTGGGGAGGCTTGAGTGCCTCAGCGATATAGATAGCCGTACCGTAAGTGCAACCGTAACGGAGGGGCATCTGTTGAGTGGCCA
Organism: Schistocerca serialis cubense; assembly: GCF_023864345.2. Classification (NCBI taxonomy): domain Eukaryota; kingdom Metazoa; phylum Arthropoda; class Insecta; order Orthoptera; family Acrididae; genus Schistocerca; species Schistocerca serialis. The sequence continues at coordinate 334,584,452 of NC_064645.1, forward strand.
GACAAAGGTGTGGTTCCTGAAGAGGAGCAGCAGCCTTTTCAGTAGTTGCAGGGGCAACAGTCTGGATGACTGAGTGATCTGCCCTTGTAACACTAACCAAGACGGCCTTGCTGTGCTGGTACTGCGAACGGCTAAAAGCAAGGGGAAACTACAGCCGTAATTTTTCCCGAGGGCATGCAGCTTTACTGTATGGTTAAATGAGGATGGCGTCCTCTTGGGTAAAATATTCCGGAGGTAAAATAGTCGCCCATTCGGATCTCGGGGAGGGGACTACTCAGGCGGACGTTGTTATCAGGCGAAAGAGAACTGGCATTCTACGGGTCGGAGCGTGGAATGTCAGATCCCTTAATCGGACAGGTAGGTTAGAAAATTTACAAAGGGAAATGGATAGGTTAAAGTTAGATATAGTGGAAATTAGTGAAGTTCGGTGGCAGGAGGAACAAGACTTCTGGTCAGGTGAATACAGGGTTATAAATACAAAATCAAATAGAGGTAATGCAGGGGTAGGTTTACTAATTAATAAAAAAATAGGAATGCGGGTAAGCTACTACAGACAGCATAGTGAACACATTATTGTAGCCAAGATAGATACGAAGCCCACGCATACCACAGTAGTACAAGTTTATATGCCAACTAGCTACCCAGATGACGAAGAGATTGATGAAATGTATGATGAGATAAAAGAAATTATTCAGATAGTGAAGGGAGACGAAAATTTAATAGTCATGGGTGGCTGGAATTCGACAGTACGAAAAGGAAGAGACCGAAACGTAGTAGGTGAATAGGGAATGCGGGTAAGGAATGAAAGACGAAGACGCCTGGTAGAATTTTGCACAGAGCACAACTTAATCATAGCTAACACTTGGTTCAAGAATCATAAAAGAAGGTTGTATACCTGGAAGAATCCTGGAGATACTAAAAGGCATCAGATAGATTATATAATGGTAAGACAGAGATTTAGGAACCACGTTTTAAATTATAAGACATTTCCTGGGGCAGATGTGGACTCTGACCACAATATATTGGTTATGAACTGTAGATTAAAACTGAAGAAACTGCAAAAAGGTGGGAATTTAAGGAGATGGGACCTGGATAAATTGACAGAACCAGAGGTTGTAGAGAGTTTCAGGGAGAGCATTAGGGAACGATTGACAAGACTGGGGGAAAGAAATAAAGTAGAAGAAGAATGGGTAGCTTTGAGAGATGAAATAGTGAAGGCAGCAGAGGATCAAATAGGTAAAAAGCCGAAGGCTAATAGAAATCCTTAGGTAACAGAAGAGATATTGAATTTAATTGATGAAAGGAGAACATACAAAAATGCAGTAAATGAAGCAGGCAAAAAGGAATACAAACGTCTCAAAAATGAGATCGACAGGAAGTGCAAAATGGCTAAGCAGGGATGGCTAGACGACAAATGTAAGGATGTAGAGGCGTATATCACTAGGGGCAAGATAGATACTGCCTACAGGAAAATTAAAGAGAGCTTTGGAGAAAAGAAAGAGAACCACTTGCATGAATCTCAAGAGCTCAGATGGAAAGCCAGTTCTAAGCAAAGAAGGGAAAGCAGAAAGGTGGAAGGAGTATATAATCTATACAAGGGCGATGTTCTTGAGGACAATATTATGGAATTGGAAGAGCGAGTAGATGAAGATGAAATGGGAGATATGATACTGCGTGAAGAGTTTGACAGAGGAGTTTTTTTTTATCATTTGTTATTCGCCTTCCGGCGTAGCAAAATATATCTTTATCGGCGCTTACAGCGGCCGCGCTAATGATTATTATCATTGGTTTTAAATTTTTGTCGTAACTTGTCGGAGCTTTTCCTTATGTTCCTATACAGGGACTAACCTAGAGTATATAGGGGTTGGACAACATTGTGGAGGCACCACGAGAAGTGGATTCTTGAACATATACAGATGCTAGCCAAGCCTCCAGGTTGCGCTGCTGTACACCAAATCTACATCTACATCTGCATTTACATAGATACTCCGCAAGACACCGTACTGTGCGTGTCGGAGGGTACCCTGTACCACTACTAGTCATTTTCTTTCCTGTTCGACTGGCAAATAGAGCGAGGGAAAAACTATTGTCTATATGGCTCCCGGTCGGTGGCAGGAGAATCGTTCGGCAGTCAGTTTCAGATGCCTGTGCTCTAAATTTTCTGAATAACGTTTCCCGAAAAGAACGTCTCCTTCTCTCCAGTGATTCAATTCCCATTTGAGTTTTCGAAGCATCTCCGTAACCCTTACGTGTTGTTCGAATCTATTGGTAACCAATCTAACAGCACGCCTCTGAACTGCTTCGATGTCTTCCTTCAATCCGATGTGGTACGGATCCCAAACACCCGAGCAATACTCAAGGATAGGTCTGACCAGCGTCCTATATGCGGTTTCCTAAGATGATGGGATACCCCCTAATATCGTGACGGACCTCCTTTCTTCGGGTGTAGTGCAGAAACTCGACTGGTATGGACTCAACAGGTCGTTGGCAGTCCCCTGCAGAAGTATTCAGCCATGCTGCCTCTATAGCTGTCAATAATTCCGAAAGTGTTCCCAGTGCAGCATTTTGTGCACGAATGGACCTCTCGATTATGTCCAATAAATGCTCGACGAGATTAATAATGGGCGGTCTGGGTGGTCCACTCGCTCGAAATGTCCAGAATGTTAGAATGTTACCCAAGTCAATCGCGAACAACTGTGATCCGGTGACATGGCGCATTGTCGTACATAAAAATTACATCGTTATTTCAGAATATGACCATTTCCAGTCACGATCGGTCAGTTGGATCACAATACATTCCATATAAACACAGCCCACACCATTATTGAGCTACTACCAGCTCATACTGTGCCGTGTTGACAAGTTTGGTCCATGGTTTTGTAGGGTCGGAGTCGCACTCGAACCATACCATCAGCTGGTATCAACTGAAATCCGTACTCATCTGACAATGCCACTGTTTCCCAGTCGTCTAGGGTCCAACTGATACGATCACAAGTCATGAGAGGCGATGCAGATGATATCGTGTTGTTAGCAAAGGCAGTCGCGTCGGTCGTCTGCTGCGATAGCCCATTAACGCCAAATTTTGCCGCACCGTTCGTCACTCGTCCGACATCAATTTATGCAATTATTTCACGCAATGTCTCTTATCTGTTAGCATTGGCAACTGCACGCAAACGCCGATGCTCTCTGTCGTTAAGTGAAGATCGGCGGCCACTGTGCTGTCATTGGTAATAAGTAATGCCTGAAATTTGGTATTCTCGGTAGACTCTTGGTCTCTTAATATTGAATTCCCTAACGATTTCCGAAGGGAATGTCCAACGCATCTAGCTCCAACTACCGTTCAGCGTTCAAAGTCTGTTAATCCCCGTCGTGCTGCCGTAATCACTTCGGAAGCCTCTTCAGCTGCATCACTTGAGTACAGATGACAGCTCCGCCAATTCAGTACCATTTTCTACCATGTGTACGCCATACTGTCGCCATCTGCTTATGTGTATGTAGATATCCCATGACTTCTGTTACCTCAGGGCACATGACCATTAACGGCAACTGTATTGGTGTCAGAATTGGCCACAATAGTGTTCTGTGTAGTTGAGTAAATTATTTTGGAGCTGTGAGACTTCAGACATGGGCAAATTGTTGGTACCCGCATGCTGGGTGCTTCTGTAACGAAGGGAGCCGAAGTGTTTGGCATGACAAGAGGCAACGTGTCGAATGCTTATATCGTATACAGGAAGAGGGCTAGCTTATCATCCGGTAAGTGACACTGTTGAAAGTTTTATTTAATCAAAATTTGATAATTGCTATTAGAATGGTGAAAAATGTACGGAAATGTGCAAAGTTCCATCTCAGACAAAATTATCGTTATCTATGTTATTGTCTAAAAATTACAAGGCAGTCTAGCGAAACTTTATTGTCGTTATCATAAAATCTGGTAAGTTGTCGTAAAACTATTATCATGAAAACCCTTATTCCGAGCCGGCCGTTGTGACCGAGCGGTTCTAGACGCTTCAGGTTAGAATCCCGCCCCGAGCATGGATGTGTGTGACGTCCTTAGGTTAGTTAGGTTTAAGTACTTCTACGTCCTTGGGGCTGATGACCTCAGATGTTAATAGTGCTCAGAGCCATTTGAACCATATTCCGACGTTAGTATTCAAACTTTTTCTGGAACCTCCGCTATTGGACATGTCAGTATTTGAGAACAAAAACAGAAATAAATCATGAAAAATTCTATTCATTTGTACCTGCTTACTGTATTCATCACTTGGCCTAACTTTACAGTTTTTACTTCCCACACTTCCTTCCAGTGATAAATTGGTGGCTCCTTGATGTCTCAGAATGTGTCTATCAGCTGATCCCTTATCGGTCATGTTACGTCACAAATTTCTTTTCACTCTAATTCACTACCTCCTCATTAGTTACGCGATTTATCAATTTGATGTACAGCACCACATTTCAAAAGTCCGTATCCATGGTTGGGTAGTCAGTGCGGCTGACTTCAGTGTAGTAGACCGTGGTACGATTCCCAGTACTGCTAGCAATTTTTCCTTGGTAGAAGGACTGGAACCGGCTGCACTCAACCTCGCGAGGGCAGCTGGGAGGCTATGTGAGTGAGTAGTAGGAATTAAGGTCAGAAAATCTGCCAACGGCAGGGAGAACCGTGTGGTGACTCCACGCCCTTCTTTAATGCCATTGTCAGAGGACGATACTGCGGTACCAACGGCCCCTCCAGGATCTGTGGGCGGAGTTTAAATTTTCCCACATTTCAAAATCTTTTATTCTCATCTTGTGTGAACTGCTTCTCATCCACATTTCACTTTCATATAAGGCTATGCCAGTGCAACATATTCTGGACAGCTGTTCTAGCTCATGGACTCCTTCCTTATTATAATTCATTGACCAGTTCATACTGCAAAACAGGTGTTTACTTATGTTGAAACTATTAAATACAAAACTGAATTAGAAGTCCAATAGTACCTGTACCTTAAGTCGGTTAGAGACTCACACAACCGGCTACGCACCTCTTAACTTACATATTTTGGTGTGTATAATACTATGGTAGGTGGTATAGGGAGCTATTCCGGAAGAAGGCTGAGATCTTTGCCTAGCCAAGCCAAATGTTACTCTGCAGCACTCTGTGAAAAAGTTGTATCAGTTTTTTTCTCAAAGATTCTGTACGCTTTTACGGAAATTTCAGGTGTGACGTCTTGTAGGAGGTAGGATTCGCAACGAAAAACTAAGAAACTTGTAAATTTTTGCACTTTTTCCAGTCTTTTAGTTATATCTCGGAAAGTACTCTTGTGTCCAAGACGACTACTCGATATAGAATTGAAGTAGACAAATTTTTAAAAAAAATGGATTAGTAGGTTCATTTTCGGACAAGCGGTATCGGTTCCGGAGCGCGCTGTAAAGCAGAAATTTTTTTGGTGCTTCATCGGAAACGTCAAACACGCCCACTCGCACCCCGTACAGCTCGAAAGATATACATGCTGTCAACAAAATCCTCTACATCACGTGAAAATAAATTAAATTTTCTACAAGAGAAATCTGTAACATTCCATTTTGTCATAGGGGTGGAGCCAGCAAAGCGAAAATTACGAAAAATGCCTTCTGCGCCCTACAGCCAAACGACCCATCCCACCTGCCTGTCATCTGCACAATACTTTCGGTGTCTTACGCTTAAAAGAGATTGTTTTGAATGAACCGACGAGAAAGCATTGAAGCATTAAAAAAATTATTTTTACAACATATCAGGTATATGACACGAAACAGAATGGTGAATACGAAATCTGTGTACAGTAATGTACATGTATCATGAAATTGGATGTCGAATCCAGGTTTCGGTCATCACTTAGGGCAGGTACTCCATCTGAAAAATGAAGAAGGTATTTAGTGATATAATATGGGTGCGAAAGACAAATAAGTTTTATAGTGAACTATCGATCTATGAAGGAATGCCTGTACTAATGTCATGCGCAGTTCTTTTATGGGGTCCGATTTCCGTCATGGTGGCCCTTGAAGGTCCAGGTGAGGGGTCATGGACAATGTAGGGTCCAGGCAAAGCACCAGCAGCTTTCGAAGTTGTTAGTGTTCTTCTACTGATTAAAAAAAAAGTTAACCGAATGATTATGAAAGAGAAAAATCGATTATTAAACATTCGTAATTGTACAAACTTTTACGTGGATTAATAGCTTCTGTCGCCTCGGCTGCTTTAGACAGTGGTTCTGCAATGGGCTTGGCAAGGTTATCTTTGTCTTCTGTATGAAAATTGTTGTCATGCTGGAACACTACCCTTCACGTAACTGCCACAGTATCGAGCAGAACAGACCTGCACCCCTACGTCCACACCGGCTTGTGCAGTTTGTCTTGCATTTGCAAGACAGAAGCTGAAAAAGCCGCTCGAGAGCCAAGGGTCTCAATGTGGTAATGGAATCCAGCCCATTTTTTGTCGATCTCCATGCCCACTGTGCTGGATCCAAGAAGTAAAGCATATGTGACTAATGGGGGCTTTTTGTGGCTCAGATTAGTGTGGTCGAGTGGGCATATTTTCCAACTAATTTGCAACACATATGTCAATTATGTATGAAGGAAGTAAATTAATTGAGATAATTGTTTGAAGGACAGAGAGAAGGCTACCAAGTCCATGGAGTGCTTAATACATAGAAAGTATGGTGCTGATGTGAGATAGACAGGTGTGATGGATCGTTTGTCTGCAGGGCGTGGAAGGAATTTTTCGCAATTTTCACTTTGCTCATGAGAAAATGGTATGTGACAAACGTCTCTTCAAGGGAATTTAATGTACTTCCATGTGGTGTAGGGGATTTTGCTCATAACTGTGGTATCACATATCAGTACAGAGTTCTACACTGGCGTTCTACAGCTAGTAACGGAGTTGCAAGTTTCCAGTGGACGCCGACAGCTGTCGCACGTGATCTGGCGGACCCAATGATGCGTGCCTGCTGAGCCACACAGGACAGCTCGTGGGAGCCACTCAGCCCATTAGCGCTTGGAGCCTCATCACTGTGACACTATCGTCTGTGCTCAATACAACGATCCTCATCCTTGTTGCTACTGTATGGAGCTGGACTCTGTTTCTTATTGTAATAATTGGATTATTTGTAATGAGTCTTCATATGCTTGTAAAAATACAAATTAAGCAATCTTCTGTATATTGTGCTAGCTTGTTCGCTAATCATTCCTGCTTCTGTCCAGCCTTTCTATGAAGGCAGCTGCTACATCACTCTGCAGACCACTTCTCCTGACCATTGTGCACGAAGTCGTGCACAACAATAACATTTATATTTTTCGAGTTGTAGGTAGTGAGAGTGGCCGTTTTTGACATTTTCGATGAAGAACCAAAAAATGGCTGCATTTCAGTGCGCTCCAGAACCAACATAGCTTGTAGAAAATGATATCTACTAGTGCACTTTGTAGGAAATTTTGTCTTCTTTAATGGCGTATCGAGTGCTCATCTTCGACTAAGGCATATCTTTCGTGATATAAGCGAAAAACTGGAAAAAAGTGTGAAAATTTCTATATTTTTATAGCATTTTTCGTTATGAAGCGGACGTTCTACAAGTCAGAAAAAATTCGGATTCAGCACCCCATGAACCTATAGAACGTCTGAAAAAGAAGCTTCAGCGATTTTGTTACGGAAAACCACCGTTTCACTGGGTTATATCGAAGTAGTTCTATGATTCGTGCCAATTTGTGCCACCTTCTATGCGTTGTAATTCTCATCAGTAGAACATAGTGTCGTACTATCAACAATTCTCAAAGAGACATACCTATAAGCAGTAAAGCAATTTAAAGAGAGGAAACTACAGCACGCTGTGTAAAAAGAAGCGCTTACATGAAGCACTTTAAAATGTCTTTAAACTACGGATATAGTAATGAGGGCGTATAATGACTATGTGGTGAACTATGCTGACAAAGAGTATGTGAGGGGTGACCAAAAAGTTTCGTCTGAGGGCGATGCTGCTGTGTATATTCAAATGTGGCTCGACTCCGACCCGGGTATGTAGCCAAGACATCAGTGTGGCATTCGTGTCTTTCGGACGTGCATGCGGTAAATGCGGAAACGTGAACTACCGTGACCTTGTTATTAATTCGCCCAAACAGGACCAACATGCTGCAGTTGTAGTTAGTTTAGTAGTGCTGAGAGCAAAACAACGCGTTATCCATTGGAATTGGGAGGCGGGACATGACTGAGGAGAATGACTGTAGTATCTTACGTGAAAATCTTAGTATATTGTGAAACTGACTTGTAATGGTTAAGCCATGTCGTAGAAATTACATCTACGCAAACAAATGGTCTTTACAAAAAAATGCAATAACAAACTTGGGGTTACATACAAAGCTGGTCTCATTCAAATTCGTTCTACAGCAAAAGCGCATACATACATGAATATTGATTACCTTATTGTACATCGATCTAAAAATACGTAGAAAGAGCCTCCATCAAAATTTCGTAATAATATTTGTAGCATTCTCTTAATTTTACTTCAGATCGCATTTCTTCCATAAATCATTAATATCCAACACTCAAATTATTACACTGAATATTGAATACTAAACGACTGCTCACTCCGGAGCATCGCAGCAGACACTGCCAGCCTGTGGCGCGTTTCCCCTGCTACTCCCGAGCAACAACTGCCTACCACCGACCGACCCAACATAAGCTCTACGTTACACACACTCTGCCTCACTAGCGTTCTTTCACTCGTACATCTTTATAGTCGATATATCGCTTATGCTCTTAGATAATACGTTAAAATTTACGATTTTCTTTACTTGTACATATTTCAAAACCTGTCGGAAAGTTTATCAAAGTCGTCTTCTATCTCCCTACAGTCACTCAACTTCGACACCTTACCGCACAACACAGCACCATCAGCAAACAACCACGAATTGCTGCCCACCCTGTCCACCATATCATTTGTGTACCTAGAAAAGAGCGGTTCTGTCACACTTCCCTGGGGCACTCTTGACGATACTTTGTCTTTGATGAATACTCGCCGTAGAGGAAAACATACGTGCTTCTAATACTTAAGACGTCTTCGAACCACCCACATACCTGCTAAGTTATTCCTTATGCTCGTACCTTCTCCGTGTCAAATGCTTTCCGGAAATCTAGAAATATGGAATCCGTCTCTTGCCTTTCATCAGTTCGCAGTGTTTCATTTGAAAGAAGGGCAAACGGAGTTTCGCATGAGCGATACTTTCTAAAACCCTGCTGATTTGTGGACGCAAGCTTCTCAATCTCAAGAAAGTCTATTATATTCGAACTGAGAATTCGTTCAAGGATTCTGCAGAAACCCGAAATTAGGGATATTGGTCTGTAATTTTGCGTGTGGAAGAGAAATAAAAGTTGAGAAGCTATTATATACCGACCAATATGGCAGAGATCACAGACTGACAAGGAGGAGGATACACCTAAAGGACAAGAGAAGATTATACCTAAGATCTTGGGGACATAGCGAGAAAAGAGGAAAGAGGAGAGAAAGGATGGAGATGTTCTGGGAGGAGCAGAAGAAGATGCAGTCCATAAATAAGCTACAAACGTAGCAATGGAAGAAGAAGAAAAAGAATTGAAAACAGTAGTTGTAGCTGAGTTTCTATTTCGCTTACTTTTTTAGTCCGTAACCACATCGGTGGATATTACTTACTGTTCTTCGCAGTTCAACATGAACAACAGTAATAATTTAGCGCCCTTTGATCGTAAACTGAAAGACTGGCGGGGTGTTTTACGAGCAATGCGATAAAGCCAGCCCATAAACTCGGAGGCTGAGTATGAGAAATAACAGTAGAATATATACTTCATCGGTCGAAGTTAAGGACTTGAGTCGACACGGACAGCAGAGCGTTACATTAGGAAAGGGAAAACTTTGAAGGGAGTGATAGGAACTTCGATCTATTTCTTTCTCTTCCTTCATTCGTTGTAGACTGTCATATCACTTTACCAGTTCGTGAATATGACTGCAGTGGAATACCTCGAGCGATGATCAGCGGTGTAGACGTTTTGCACTCTTCACTGATCTTTCCTCAACACAGCAAACACTTAGTGAACGGTTCTTCTACGATCTTACGCGTTCTTATTGTAGTGTTTACTTTGTTTGATATATTTTCTAATTTTAAGGCTATTTTGTGATACCATTTTTCTTTCTTTAACTGCACGTTTTTGATATAAAGGGAATTTCGGTTTTCGGTTGATCCTGTCAGATTCTGTAATCACGACTTGTAACATCTCACCTCAGTATTTGCTCCCTCTGTGAGATGCAAGTTTGTTCATCGCAAGCGCTTCTCTGTGGACTTCGTAAAAAAGACATGAGGGAAACAAAATAACTGCACTCTTGTGTTAATTGTCCAACTAGGTATACGCGTACTAAATTATTTTAATCAAGACAATTAAATGTATTGTTGGAATTTAGCCATCTTGTGGATTTATGGAATTCTACAGAAGTTAATGAATGGATAAAATCGACATAAGTTAAACGAAAGAGCTTGTTCCTGATGTGTAAGAAGAGTATCGAAAAATACAGTTTTTTTAAGTTGAAAAGGTAATTACGATGTTTTTCTTCAAATGGTACCGTGTACATGAATCCCAATGTGTTGAAAATCGGAATAGGTGTTTGGACGGATGGGTTCTGGTAGAAAATACTCGAGTCTGCACACAGTTACAACTTCTCTGCGAGAGATTTTATTCACCGTAAAAGTGTTTTCCTCCTTTTTGACGGATAAGTCTTCCACACTCCAATTTGGAGAGGTGTAGTTGCAAAGACAACTTGCGAACGATCTTCTGCGAGGAATATAATTTCTTTTGGAGTTAGAGCCAACGAAGAACTTAGCAGAGGGACTTCAGGCAGCAGAAGATTAATGTCGCCGAGCCCCAGAAATCAAATACAAGGCGTATTCGGAAAGTAAGGTCTGATTAGGTGCGAAATGTAAACCACTGTGAAAATTCGAAGGAACTTTGCACAGATGTGTTGGGCAGTATCTTTATGTGTCTGTCGATCACTTCACGTTGCTCTTTCCGGGTCAGAGGGCAAAGTGATCACGTAGAAATGCCTAAAACAGGAGTGTCTCCTGCCAACTATGTAGACCTGGTGAGAGACTTCGCCTGAAGCTATGCAGCCCACATAAGATAAATGTTATGCGTTTCTATCTTCAAGACAAGTTGCAGTCGCATTCTGATTGGGCAATGAAGACGCTCCTGCAGCTCTTCCGATGGGAAGTGTTTGGTCACCCACAATACAGCCGTCAGTTGGCTCCCTCCACTGTTCATCTCTGTTCACATGAACCATTGGCTACGAAAACAATATTTTGGCACAAACAACGAAAGGCAGACCAGAGTAGAGAATTGGCGGAAAGCACAGGCTGCTGCTTTCCTTAACGAGGGTACTGGATGGTTTGTACAACGCCACGACAGATGCCTAAGTCGGAGCGGCTACTATTCAGATGTTCAAATGTTCAAATGTGTGTGAAATCTTATGGGACTTAACAGCTAAGGTCATCAGTCCCTAAGCTTACACACTACTTAACCTAAATTATCCTAAGGACAAACACACACACACACACACACACACACACACACACACACATGCCCGAGGGAGGACTCGAACCTCCGCCGGGACCTGCCGCACATTCCAGGACTGCAGCGCCAGAGACCGCTCGGCTAATGCCGCGCGGCTGCTATTCAGAGAGGTAGCTGGAAGGTGTGGTTAACTGTTGCGGAAAAAAAAGTGGTTTTCATTTCGTGACCAATTGGACCGTATTATCCGAACAGCACTCATACCAGGCGGAAGTACCACTTAACAAGCGCACTGATAATTACACAAACGGTACACAAATACTGAAGACATTATTCTTGAGATTTCAATTAAATTTCATCAAATAATATTAAACAGCCTAAAACATAAACCCTTTTTGTGGGTGTAGTTAAGACTCAATAAAATATATCAAAGTACCAGCGAACTCGGAAATGCTTCACAACTCATAACTGCTAAACATGTATGAGAATTGCATATTGTTCCTAAATTTTCCCCCTTCCTCTTTTCCCATCTTCTCTTCTCCAAATATCTTCTGCTCCCTCCACGTGTCTGATCAAAACCACCTACCCGTTTCTGTCCATCTCCTCTTGCCCCCTCTCTATGTACATTTCGGTCTGAAGTTGAGTAGTGTACTGTGCAATAGTCTGAAGTACACCCGAAATTTCTGATAACGTTTCCCCTTTATATATTACATATATATTTATATATCTGTATATTTAATATACACTCCTGGAAATGGAAAAAAGAACACATTGACACCGGTGTGTCAGACCCACCATACTTGCTCCGGACACTGCGAGAGGGCTGTACGAGCAATGATCATACGTACGGCATAGCGGACACACCAGGAACCGCGGTGTTGGCCGTCGAATGGCGCTAGCTGCGCAGCATTTGTGCATCGCCGCCGTCAGTGTCAGCCAGTTTGCCGTGGCATACGGAGCTCCATCGCAGTCTTTAACACTGGTAGCATGCCGCGACAGCGTGGACGTGAACCGTATGTGCAGTTGACGGACTTTGAGCGAGGGCGTATAGTGGGCATGCGGGAGGCCGGGTGGACGTACCGCCGAATTGCTCAACACGTGGGGCGTGAGGTCTCCACAGTACATCGATGTTGTCGCCAGTGGTCGGCGGAAGGTGCACGTGCCCGTCGACCTGGGACCGGACCGCAGCGACGCACGGATGCACGCCAAAACCGTAGAATCCTACGCAGTGCCGTAGGGGACCGCACCGCCACTTCCCAGCAAATTAGGGACACTGTTGCTCCTGGGGTATCGGCGAGGACCATTCGCAACCGTCTCCATGAAGCTGGGCTACGGTCCCGCACACCGTTAGGCCGTCTTCCGCTTACGCCCCAACATCGTGCAGCCCGCCTCCAGTGGTGTCGCGACAGGCGTGAATGGAGGGACGAATGGAGACGTGTCGTCTTCAGCGATGAGAGTCGCTTCTGCCTTGGTGCCAATGATGGTCGTATGCGTGTTTGGCGCCGTGCAGGTGAGCGCCACAATCAGGACTGCATACGACCGAGGCACACAGGGCCAACACCCGGCATCATGGTGTGGGGAGCGATCTCCTACACTGGCCGTACACCACTGGTGATCGTCGAGGGGACACTGAATAGTGCACGGTACATCCAAACCGTCATCGAACCCATCGTTCTACCATTCCTAGACCGGCAAGGGAACTTGCTGTTCCAACAGGACAATGCACGTCCGCATGTATCCCGTGCCACCCAACGTGCTCTAGAAGGTGTAAGTCAACTACCCTGGCCAGCAAGATCTCCGGATCTGTCCCCCATTGAGCATGTTTGGGACTGGATGAAGCGTCGTCTCACGCGGTCTGCACGTCCAGCACGAACGCTGGTCCAACTGAGGCGCCAGGTGGAAATGGCATGGCAAGCCGTTCCACAGGACTACATCCAGCATCTCTACGATCGTCTCCATGGGAGAATAGCAGCCTGCATTGCTGCGAAAGGTGGATATACACTGTACTAGTGCCGACATTGTGCATGCTCTGTTGCCTGTGTCTATGTGCCTGTGGTTCTGTCAATGTGATCATGTGATGTATCTGACCCCAGGAATGTGTCAATAAAGTTTCCCCTTCCTGGGACAATGAATTCACGGTGCTCTTATTTCAATTTCCAGGAGTGTATGACAAAAGTATACAGCTTATGTCGGTCCGAAAGTTCATTAGTGTCGTGTAAAAAGTTGTAGTAAACCGGTCAAAAACTTTCTAGACTTTCGCTAACGTTTCCCCTTCATATATTACATATCTATTTATACATTATACACATGACTGTCAAATTTATTTTTTTACTATGAAAACGTGTGAGAATAGAATGTCAAACTGAATGTAACATTTATTTTCTTTTTTGTACCAAAAATACCACTACTATCCACTATTACGGAAACAAAGTATAACCAAGTCGGTCTAACCAGTCTCAAGTGATGATCTTTCACAACTGTGTTGAATTTCCGACTTTTCCGGTGGGTTTTCCAAAAAATTTCCTGCGATACAAACCTTGTCCTGACAATAACGCAAAACGAAAAAAAAATCGGTCAGGCTGTTCTCAGGTGATGATCTTTCATACATGCACCAGTTGACTTTTATTTATATAGATGGTGCATCAGGACAACTATTTGTACATGTTTAACATTGTATCAGGGTAAAAAACCTCGCACACAGAAGCTTCGCTCGGGTTTATTACTACGTGGAGCTCTAATGCGAATCAGTGTAACAAATAAAAATAGTGAGAAACAATACTACGAAGACGACAGACTGCTACTCGCCATATAAAGATGGTGAGTCGCAGTCAGGCACAACAGATAGTGCGCTAAACGTGTAAGCTTTCTGCCAAAACGCCACCTTCTAAAGTAGACAACACAAATACATTCACGCAAACACAACTCACACCCACATGACCACTGTCTCCGGCGACTGAGGGAACTGATAGCAATCTATGCTTTTCATGACATTGTCAATCTTCCATCCTGGATTTTCCATTATTTTAATAACAAAGAATAGTCATATTATAACAATCGTGCGTGGTCATGAATGGTTCAGCTGAACTTCGCAGATCTATAAAATTTGTGTGAAATAACTTTCCTTGCGGCATTTTCCCATTTTAAGCCACATAACAAAGAAAGAAAACATTAGTAAACAATTAGAGACTAGTTGTAATTTATTTCTAATATACTCGTATGTTTAATACTCTCGAAACCTTCACAGAGATGATTAACCAACTGCAATGGTAGACGCTGCAGGACAGATCTTCTGCATCACGTCGTCGTTTACTGTTAGAAGTTCCAAAAGTGTACGTTAGTAGAACAGTCAACCAACGCACTGCTTCCTCCTACACATGTCTTGCAAAACAACCACGCTGGTAAAATTAGGAAGGTTCGAAATCACACACCAGCGGACCACAAAAATCCCCGCACAGGAGACTGGAACATGTGAAGATACATCGTAAACATGCGCTGAGGTGCCAAAAATCATGGCTTACTTCCTAATATCATGTCAGACCTCCTTTTGTCCGGTGTAGTGCAGAAACCTGACGTGCCATGGACTCTACAGCCGTCCATAACTGCGAAAGTATTGCCGGTGCAGGAGTTTGTGCTCGAACTGACCTCTCGATTAGGTCCCACAAATGTTCAATGGTTAGCCGAATCATTCGCTCGAATTGTGCAAAATGATCTTCAATCCAATCGTCAACAATGGTGGCCCAGTGAAATGGCCCATGTTGAATAATGCTTTTCGTGCAGCCACAGGACGTCGTGTTACAACTCAACCATACAATCGTCGGAGACGTGTTTGGAGGCAACCCGGTCAGGCTGAACGCTTTAGACGCACTGTCCAGCGAATGCAGCAAGTGGAGATTTCCTGATGCTTTGGGGTGGCATTATGCGGGGCTGATGTACCCCATTTAAGGCGCCGTAACGGCTTGAACAATACGTGACATCCTCCGACCCATATTGCAACCATATCGGCAGCATACTAGCGAGGCATTCGTCTTCATGGACGACAATTAGCGCCCCCATAGTGCACATCTTGTGAATGACTTCCTTCAGGATAACGACATCGCTCGACCAGAGACGCCAGCATGTTCTCCAGACATGAACCCTATCGAACATGCCTGGGATAGATTGAAAAGGGCTGTTTATGGACGACGTGACCCACCAGGCACTCTGAGGGATCTACGACGAATCTCTGTTGAAAAGTGGGTGAATCTGGACCAACAGTGCCTTGATGAACTTGTGGATAGTATGTCACGACGAATACAGCCATGCATCAATGCAAGCGGACGTGCTACTGGGTATCAGAGATACTGGTGTGTACAGCAATCTGGACCACCACCTCTGAAGGTTTCGCTGTATGGTGGTATAACATTCAGTGTGTGGTTTTCATGAGCAATAAAAGAGCGGAAATGATGTTTAAGTTGATCTCTATTCCAATTTTCTGTACAGGTTCCGGAACTCTCGGAACTGAGGTGATGCGAAACTTTTTTTTGGTGTGTGTATATCGTCCTGAAATTTCAAGATTCCAGCTGCGATACCAGGGGAGAAGAAATTAATTGTGCATTACTTTCCCATCCTCTCTCGTATTTATCTGCAGCGTGATACATCACATGTATGTGTTCTCTGTAAGATACTGAACTACTTTATTTATACTTGCGTTTAGTTACTTAATTTCAGTTTTTTTGTTCTGTTTGAAAACATTTCTAAGGCAAGTCGAGGGAAGATAAGTCAACAAAAACGGTCGAGATTCCAAACTATCTCATTGATTATAATTACCGATTTCACCACATTTAATCGACCAGCATCAGATTATGGGGACTATTTGAATGGGACAGGCGGCTAGGTGAACGTACGCGTATGGCCGCAACGGTAACTCCTCAAGGTGGTTACCGTTGTGACCAACATAACTGTTGACCACGCCGCCAGTTCCAGTGAAATGGTTCCCATAATCTGAAGATGCGCGAAATCGGTAATTACAGTAAATGAGATAGTCTGCAACCTTGAGCTTTTTTAACTAATTGTTTATCAAAAACAGATCGGTGTTACCTCCTTACCTGGCTGGTTAAAATTGTCGGAGGAAGATGCCATAGCCCACGACTTTTCTTTCGTAACGGTTGAACCACATATTGGTTAAAATGGCTCTGAGCACTGTGGGACTTAACTTCTGAGGTCATCAGTCCCCTAGAACTTAGAACTACTTAAACTTAACTAACCCAAGGACATCACACACATCCATGTCCGAGGCAGAATTCGAACCTGCGACCGTAGCGGTCGCGCGGCTCCGGACTGTAGCGCCTAGAACCGCTCGACCACCCCGGCCGGCGAACCACATATTTAAAAATCTTGAAATTCCGTACGAGTTAAAGTATGATCCACCACTGAAAATACAAACAGTAAATATTTGAATAAATGATAGATGCACTGCGATTCTAAGAGCACTGTACAGCTGGCATTTCCACATATAGCTGGGTGAGATGCTACTTGAACGTGGCGAAGATGCAACTGTGTGAATGAAACAAAATTTTTGAATCGTTCAAAACAAATTTATTTTGATTGTGAATAGTACAAGCAAGAATAACCTAGCAGTCAGCAGTTGGTTATTGCTGGATTAAGGCTGTAATTTTCGGTTATCTTATTCGTGTTTCACAGTAGTCGCTGCCATTTCCAATGTCCACATGCTACCGCATCCAACGCAATGGAATTGATCCAGTCACACTTGGGTCCTTGTCTATTATAAAATGAGCGCTTAGGCAAAAGGTATTTGCTGCTCAAAAGAAAGTAGTTAGAATAATGTGTGGGGTTCCTAGTCGCACATCTTGGAGGTATCTGTTTAAAAGGTTAGGAATTCTCGCAACTGCTTCACAGTTTTTTCTCAACAATATGGACCAGTTTAAAATCAACAACGACATTCATGATAACAATACCAGCAAAAAGAGAGACCTACACTATCCTTTACTTAACCTGCTGCTATAAAACTGTCTGGTAAATTACCAGATGAAATAAAATGTCTGACAGACAGCAATAATAGTTTCAAAATCAAATTGAAATCATACCTCCTTGACAACTCCTTCTATTCCGTAGATGAATACTTGAATATGAGTAAATACATCTGGAGATATTTGCATTTTGTGCCATTTAAGGGAATGGGATAGATAATAGAAATATTTACGTATAACACTATAATGTAAAAAAGAGACCTTGTTTCCTGTGCGCATTTCTTGTGCATTTGACACGTTCCACATCATAACGGTTTCTCCTTGCAGTTTATCAATGGAACACGTAACTAACTAACTAACTGACACATATCGTCGTCGCTGACTTTCTCTCTATTTATGTTGCTCAGATGTAAAAAATCGTCATTGTTTGAAGATAAACTGCTTGATGGTCTAAACTCCCTCCTTCTCAGAATAAGGCATTTCGATCCGTCCTTTTGTGCTCTGTCTTTCACCTGCCTTCTTTTTGGACTGCTCGTTAGAAGCTCCGAAATTTTCATTTTCTTCTTGGTTTGCCTAGATGCTGAAGTTTTAGGAACAGGATTTAGGTGACCGAAAGAGGAATTATTAGAGGGCTCCCCACGACTTCTGGATGGTCCTGCAGCTGTTATGAACGGTTCTGCTTTGCATATACCTACCGCTGCTTCGGATTTGGATGGCGCTGGTGCAGGAGTAGGTGCTGTGCTATGGTTTGTGAATGGTACATCAGGATTATTAGAATGCTCTACACTGCTTGTTAGTGTTACATTTGCTGCTATTTATAATTGTGAATCAATTGCATCGCCAGTTGCTCAGTGTGAGATTGCAGATACGTGGCCTAGGATTAGATGGGTCAGGTGGATAAATTCCATAGGCCAAAAATCCAGAAGTGCCATTACCCACAGTTGTAGCAAGATTCCATATAGAACTCGACAGTTATCAAAACTGCAGACTAGCATCTTTGCAGGCTGAATGGTTGTGAACCAAACTGTTGATGGCCTGTTGCGAAACTGTTTTAAGAGCTTTAAGAAGGCCCAATCTAGAAGATGCAAGTATTACATAGTATGGTTAGGTAGGCACATGAGAATAATGATTCTCAGCTCCCAAATACATAAATTTGACATTAGAACAGTGTGACCTGCCCCAGCCAGAATGAACAATGCTTTGCCAGATCCCTTCCTAAGAATGAAATGATTACTCATCCATTTCATAAACAGATCCATATTCACTCGTACAGGCCTGTCATTCATTTCGACGTTGAAACTCGAGTCATACCGTTTACATATTCAGATATCTTCCTTTTCCCTTCAAATTTGCAGTAAAATGTAAAGAATTTCCCGTCGGCATTGCAACAAGACATTAGCAATATGGTTTCGCCTTCTTCTATTAAAGTTACGTGATGGATGTCTTTTAAACCGTTCGCTACTAGAAATTTCCCACATTCATTGTTCAGCTGAAGTCCACACTCTCCAGGGTATTGAAGCAGCTTGTTCTTGTGGCAGGTGTATAACAAGCGGAAAAACAGTTCTCAAACTTTTCTCTATACATTTCCAACTTTCTTGCGAAGGATCTAACCCGAGCATTCCTTACAACAGAGCGATCACTTTGCAAGAATAGATTCAACCACTCGTAACCTGCCATCTTACTTCCTTTATTGAATCTGTTAGATATTTCACTTTTCTGCGCAAATCAGTACACCAATCGCCGAAGTCATTCTGACGATGGTGGATATGCAGCAACTTACGGTCGTCGGATGTAGACCCCAACAAGTTTTCCTTCATTTTCATCACCAAGATGTCCTAGGGAAGTTACCAATATAAATTACGATTAGTATTTTGTTGTTACTAAACTTCCAGCGTCTACAGTAACGACAAAGTTGGCACCGCCGTTGAGATTATGATAATATTCTTACCCGCAGGGCCTAGTCGATCTTTGGTTAAACTTTTGTTTTCCATTCTCCGTTTCAGGGTTCTGTATGGTATTTAGTTTCGATGCATATCGCAAGGATATCTTCCCACTACTGACTTCTGCAGCCGGTAGGAGATTGGCTTCTGACCACGAAGTTCTGCTCGTTTCTCCATGTACTGATGAGGCACGATAGGTGATCATAAAGGGAAATTAAAGGATTACACGTAAGGTACTTTATAGTGTATACCTCAAGTAAAATCAATTTTTACCTCTCAAATTTAAATCTACTTCTTGTGTATTTCAATATCAGTCATAAATAATTGAAATAAATACCTAATTTTTACTCTATACCATTTTTTCAAATTTATCTGGCACACAGAGAATAACCCATCGAAAGGTGGAATTTTACTCATTTCATATGGGGGGGGGGGGGACGCAACCTACATTTTCTTCAACAAAAACTCCATTAAAAATGGCTAAAACCACTACCTGGAAGCCACACAATGCGATTTCAAAACACCTACACATGGTCATAACGCAAACAACCAAGAAGAAAATCGTTATCACTAATAAGACCAGACTTACAAGTTGGATAGCTACGACTAATTGAGTTCTATACATTCTCCGATTACTTTGTCTTTATTAGATAAACAGGGGCAATTTTCTTCTTCCTACGGACAGTACATTCTCAATAACAAGTGGTGATTGATGGTGCTGCCACCCATTGGGTATTATAAGAAATAGCAACATTTAGTCATGTTCCACCTACGACTAATTGAGATCTATACATTCTCCGATTACTTTGTCTTTATTAGATAAATAGGGGCAATTTTCTTCTCCCTACGGATAGTACGTTCTCAATAACAACTGGTGATTGATGGCGCTGCCACCCATTGGGTATTGTCGGAAATAGCAACATTCTGTCATGTTCCACCTACTGGAGTCTTACACCAAATTACCTTACATATCTACTTTACATACGGATTGAGGCCAGCACCGTCTCCTTCCCGTTACCCAGTGTGGCTTTCGGCCGTCCTTCTCTTCCGACGACCTTCTCCTTCACCTCACTCATCTCCTTTGCGAACAGCTTAATTCCCGTCGCTCCGCAATCTTCCTCTCCCTGGACCTCGAACGTGCTTATGACCGCGTATGGCATTCCGGTCTCCTCTTCAAGCTCCAAACCTTCGCCCTTACCATCTATGGTCGTCCTATCGCCCTCACTCCCACCCTTAAGTACCTTGGCGTCACCCTCGACCGTCGCCTCTCCTGGACTCCCCATCTCCGAACAATCCAAGCCAAGGCACGCTCCCGACTCTGTCTCCTCAAGCTCCTTTCCGGCCGTGCGTGGGGTCTGGACCCCTCCACTATCCTCCACACCTATAAATCCCTCATCCGTCCTATCCTTTGTTACGCCCATCCGACCTGGATCTCCGCCCCCCCTACCTTTTATAAATCCCTACAAACCCTTGAACGCCTTGCTCTCCGCCTCGCCTATCGCATCCGTCTCCCCTCCCCCGCGCGGATCCTGTATGATCTCATCCCCTTCCCCTACCTCCTCCTTTTCCTTGAAAGGATACGGATCCTGCACACCTCCCGCAAACTCGATCCTCCTCATCCGCTTGTCTCACCCATCCTCTCCCACCCCCGCCCGCTGCTGCGCCTGTATTCCCTCGTCCCACCCGGTCTCCATCTCTCCACCCTCCTTACCCTCTCCCAAGGTGGCTT
The DNA here is from genome assembly GCF_023864345.2 of Schistocerca serialis cubense. Lineage (NCBI taxonomy): Eukaryota > Metazoa > Arthropoda > Insecta > Orthoptera > Acrididae > Schistocerca > Schistocerca serialis. Next base: position 334,605,614 of record NC_064645.1, read on the forward strand.
CCGCCAGCTCCCCCTCCCTGATGATGTCCTCCTCCCCCCAATCTAACCCTCCTACCAACTTTGATCCTCCCTCCCTCTTCCTGTGTCTGTTCCTTTGACCACCCTCTGTCCCTCCTCCCCTTCTCCCCATTCCTCCCCCAGGCCTCCCCTCCCCTGTCCCTCCACTCCTCCTCCCATCTCCTCAGCCATTGGCATCTTTGTTCTCCCCACTCCACCCTCTCCACCCTATCTCACCCTTCTTCCCCTCTTGGCAGGTCCCCGGACTCGCACACGCCACGTGGACTTTCGCGCGCCGGAGATCATCGCCGTCAGTGTCTCGTGTGTGTGACGTCGTTTCGTGTTTTTAGTGTCCGCCGTCACGCTTCTACATTCACTTGTGCCGTCGGATTCATCAGTGTTATGTGCGCCGTGTCAACGTGTTTTCAGTGTCGTTATCGTCGAGTGTGAACGGCTCCGTGTTTTTTGTGTAGCTGTGACCACTATTTTTTGCCCATCACTATGTTCATTTTAATTCTCCATTATTGTACTGTTATTGTCAACACTATGGCTGAAGAGCGGCGTAGCATGCCGCTGCCAGCCTACCTGATTGTTCAGGTGTTAAAATAACAATAAAGAAAAAAAATCGGCTTGAGATAGTTCAAAACGAGAGAGAGAGAGAGATCTTAGTAATATATCGATAGGTAGCTGCGTGAATCGAATAACAATGTGAGTATAGCATGGACTATGAACTTAATGATCTATCAAAGTAATTCCAGTTGTAGATCATTATCTCGGATAGTAATAATGTGAAAGTTGCGATAATGGACCAGTAGAGAAATAGATTTGCTAAGTGGACTACTTTCCGTACAAAACGCGGACTGTGATGATATAGCATAAATGTGCGGTTTCTCGTAGACTATTATCTCGCGGAGTGGTTTAGAAATCACGATGCTCTGACAGTGGAATAAATGTTTCACTAAATGGACTGTGTTTGACAATGAGCATGTGCTGTGAACTATAAATATCAATGTACTGAGTTGCTTCTCATCATAAATCAATATTTACGAAAGTAATGTAAAACTACATTGGTTGAACATTGGTGAGAAATGTTAATTAAGCGTAGTGACGTTCGTAAACATCACGTTTATCTGTGCGAAGCACGTTTGTTCTGCAGCGCCAACTAAAGTTACGTCATTCAACGAAGAGACGGTAAATAACGTACTTCCTACTACATCGTTATCCAAATGGTCATTTTGAAAAGGACAATTAGAGGAGTAATTCTTAATAAGGGTAACACTACTGAAATGTTTCTTATGTGCCAAGGATTACAGTCATTTGTCACAGCTAAATGCTTCTCCTTCGGACATTTTGACACTTAGGAAGCTGTCCTCTTGCAAATCCGTTTGAAAAGTCATATTTAATAACATATATTTGCTAAATTTATATATATGGCTTCTCACTATTGTTACCCATCTCCACCAAGCCTTCAAAATTATTGTTTTAGTAATTTCTGAAGATTAAAGTGAAACTTTTTTTTTTGTTAAATGCATTTTTCACCTATAAAAATCAATGTGCAAACACTTTTCTTTTCTGACGTAGCCAACACTGTTTTGGTATTTACGTATGTTACACGTTTTTGAACTTTATACAGTGAAACAGAGTTTTCCGTTTTGCCTTTTTCACTTTCTTTCCTACACATGAATATGTATTTGCAGAGTTTCTGATCATTGCTTAACCAAATTTAACCAAATTTCATAACGAGTTATGTTTAGTTTCATGCAACGTGCTACGAAAATGCATGGGTCGTATAGTGTCCACCATTAAGCCAGTTGGCTTTGACCATCCAGGAAGGAGCAGGTGGGTTTTAATTGGTGACGAGTTTACATCTCGTTAGGGCTTGTATAGCACTTGTTTATATCTCAGAACTCTCCATTCTAAAGAATTCCGGAGTCATTCTGGGAATTTGCTTATCTGTTGTAATTGTTTCATTAAAAGTGCGTCCAATAGACCGCGAATTGTGGAAAGAGTCAAAATTGTATGATTTTAGTTATTCGGTGATAAGGTACTGGAGATTTCATTTCATTCGCAAGGTTTCGGGTTCCCCCTCCCTTGTACGCTCGTTGGTCAAACTCTGCTTCAGTTTAAGAGATCAAATATTTTATGAGAAAGCTTTCTAGAGTCCGCCAGCAATCACAAATAAACATCTTCAGTCCTCAATAGCAAAGGAAAAATTTTCTGGCGTAACCACAAACGCCGGAACGAAGGTGCGGAACGCAAGACCAGAGAAGGCGGTGAGGAAACGGCGGCCAACGGTACGGAGAATTCGACCGCCCCGCGCCCGGCTTGCCCCTGCAAGACGTGAATAAAAGCGAAGCTCCTGCTAGCCCCGGCTGCTGAGATCGCCCCAGTCTGCAACGGACATACGTGCTACGCTATCAGATTGTCGTGACTCGTAGCATGTGTTTCCTTGGACTCTGTGTATAGCAGGAGCTGTACTGTTTTCATGTCACCTCTAGCTAGCGACATTCGCTGTGAAGAAATTTAGGTATTGTCAATTTGTTTCCTAGAAATAAAACTACTAATGTTATTTGTTTGAGTTGTTGTATAGCATTCCGACAACGCTGCAGCCCGTAGACACCCTTTTAGCGACGAGTGGGCAAGACCCCACAAAAAGGACGTTTAACAAAACTACGCATAGGTATTAAAATTGTTTTTTACAGGCTTTGCATTTGCTGTGGCCATCCTTCGAAGAACGAGAAGAGTAATCTAATATGAGGGAATATTTATTTCGTTTGTTAATTTGCTGTTTGCGTAACTTTTTAAAATAATCACTCACTTTGGTAATAAGAATATGCTGTCTTCCCATGGTGTTTTCATTTGCATCCATTGCCATGATTCTGTGGACGTTGTTAACTACTTATAAAGGTCACTTGAAACACGTTATCAGCATTACCTCTAGTGTGCAGAAGAAACAATATGGTGGTCAAATCAAAGCTTGTTTCGATTTAGCTATCGATGAGTTGATCTTGGCTTTATTAGCTACTTGCAGTGTCCACTACACATCTACCTGACGCATCTCTGATATTGGCTAACAAATGTATTATAAGAAAACAGACGTTTAATTTAATGTTAGAAACGACAGTTTAAAAATTAATTTGAGCGATTACAAAGATATTGCTACTGGAATACAGATTCATATATATATATATATATATATATATATATATATATATATATATATATATATATATAACTTTTTAAAATAATCACTCACTTTGGTAATAAGAATATGCTGTCTTCCCATGGTGTTTTCATTTGCATCCATTGCCATGATTCTGTGGACGTTGTTAACTACTTATAAAGGTCACTTGAAACACGTTATCAGCATTACCTCTAGTGTGCAGAAGAAACAATATGGCGGTCAAATCAAAGCTTGTTTCGATTTAGCTATCGATGAGTTGATTAACAATATATATATATATATATATATATATATATATATATATATATATATATATAATCGTTCTATTTTAACAGCACTGAATTGAAACTGGTGAAGAAAATCTGTAATTCCCTTTAGGATCTCGTTTTTGCAATTTTGGCCTTCGGTGAATATTTGCATTTCCTCCAAGTTGTGCATTTCTCTGCTTCTTTCTAAAGTGTGCGGTACTTTTAAATCATTATTGATTGCAACACTATGCCCTGTTCCGTCTATGTACGTCGCTATAGCTGTTTTGTTAGCTTTACCAAGTCTGGATAATATTCAACATGTTCCTTAAAATTTCTGCCGATTTGGCCAATGTAGTAGGGGAGAGTGTTGAACCTAAAGGATAGTATTCCTAGGAATACATAGTTTTACTTGGTCGGTACGTCAGTGACTAATTATACAATAAAATGAAAGACTGCGCACTAGAGAACCTAGCATAAGTGCTGTCAGCTATTTTGTACTGCTTTTTTTTTGTTATTAGATATGAGGTTGTGTTCTGTGTAGCAGTTGTACATGTTTCGCGTTCTGTACGTTTAATATGATAACACTACTTGGAATATATTGTTAATTCTTCAGGTACAGAATTTCATAGTGAACAAAATGCTATATATTTTTTAAGACTACTGTATTTATATAGCGTGTGCAATGTTAAACCAAACTACGTCAGACGTGCACCATCGTTTGTTACACTAACAAAAGAATTCTTTTTACCATGGAACTTGTGATACTTGCAAATGAACCAAGTTCCTTTAATTTCCACAGTTTTACCTGTCTGGAAAATGGAAATTTGTGTTGGTTTCTAATAGCTTGTGTTTCAAAATGTATTTAACTTCCAGTTAGTTTCTGATCACACATCTGTTTAATTTGATGTCACTTGATTATTGCTGTTTAATGTGGTACGGACATGATTTTCTCAATTAAATTTCAATAGAATACTTGAACGGCTAAGAGCACAAGTAGTACAAGTGACATTTCACAAGAAAATGATGTTACTGTGCCTTTGAACACCTGAAGTGTGGACCCCTTTAGAGTTAAAGAAATACAAGCGATTTGGTGCACAGTGACGCGCTCTGTGATGACAAGTTTGGGCTCTTAGTCACTGCCTGGCCTGCGTTTAGACGGCAACTGGTATAAGTAAAATGGCAAACAGATGCAGAACTGCTGTTCTCTTTAATGAAGGTACAGGTTTTTTTCCTTCTTTTCTTTAAGTACAGCTGTAGCCTAACGTGAAAGCTTTAAAGAAGAAAGGCGTTCGATAGGCAACGCAAGACATTTTTTTCTCAAAGCATGTTGATTTTATTTAGGGTTTCAACATACCATATTATTCCCCAATCTTTTGGTTATAAAAGCCTATTTTTCTAAATAATCTTCTTTCAATGCTACGGCCTTACTGGGATGACTTGTATTCCCGCATAATGCCACTCTACTGGTCAGTATTGGAGCCGAAGTCTTGCTGCATCAGTATCCACCCCATCATCCACGTACCGCTTCCCGGGGACTGCATCCTTCATTGGCCCAAACAGATGGAAGTCAGAAGGTGCGAGATCCGGGCTGCAGGGTGGATCAAAAGCAACAGTCCAATGACATTTTGTGAACCCCTCTCGCGTGCGCAGACTAGTGTGAGGCCATGGAGAAGTAATTCGTTTGCATTTTTGTTGCGAAGCATACGCTGATGTCGTTTCTTCAAATTCAAGGGTTACACAATACACTTAAGAGTTCATCGTTGTACCATGAGGGAGGACATCAAATGGAATAACCCCTTCAGAGTCCCTGAAGACCGACGCCATGATTAAAGCAGCTTTGAACTTTTTCCTCAGTGGAGAGGTGGTGTTGCGGCACTCCATGTATTGCCGTTTTGTTTCCGGTTCGAAGTACTGAACCCATACTCCATCACCTGCAGCGATGTTCAAAAAAAATTTCCCGGTCATCCTCGTAACGTTCAAGTGATTCCGCATATATGGTCCTCCGTTGCTCTTTATGGTCTTCGCTAGGCAGCGATAAACCCAGCGGGCACACAGAGTACCCAACTGGTGGACGAGTGTGTCAGCACTACCAGAAGAGACGTCCAGCTGTGCAGCGACGCGTTCGATTGCGATTCGTCGAGCACCTCGAATGAGAGTGTCCGCACCTTCCCATTCGTCCCACACCTCCACTACAGCCTTGGCATCAAAAGTATTTGGAAATAAAATTTGATAAATGGAAAAACTTTCAGGAGATGAAGAACTAGATCCCTCAAATTTATCGTGACCTCTGTAATAGTATATCCCATTCCCACACAACTGCTAACAAGGGTGTAAACTACAGGCGTGGAGAAAGAAGAGGACGTGTCAAAGAAGACGATGAGGGAGACTGAAAAATGCGCAACACAGTAGTACTGCGTCATGAGTGTTGCCCCAGAAAGGACATTCTTCAAGAGAAGAAAATGATTATGGTTCTACAGACACTAACTGTGACGGGATTATTAGAGGTGACTATTCATAATCTCTCGTATGTGTTGGAAACACGCCAATATATTTTGGCTTTGGTATTTTAATTTCATCTGCAATTTATCTATTGCTTTTCTGTATGTTTTTTTTAATTTCGCTTTAATTACACGTGTATCATTGTTTCATAAAGAACACATCATATGTGATGTAACGAAAAAAGCTTCAAATTATAGCACAATAAGTAAAATGTTTTTGCACGTGTACTTGTTTGGCTCTAAATAGCTTTAAGACGTAGGCATTTTAATATATTACAAAAAATACTGGAGTTGCAGTACAATCTCTAGCCGTAAAACAATAAATTAGTAGCAAAAATCGCAGGAATTCTTTTCATTCCATGATTACCGATTTCGGCGAATCTAAAGCCGCCATCATCGGATCTTAGGACACATACAGGTTACAACATCATGGCAAACAATGATGATATTAATAGTTGCCTGTAACACGCAGGCCTTGCAAAATTCTCGTAAGTAGCACATAGGCGTCCAAGAGAGCTGACATTATAAACATTAAGTGTCTCCATCACTAGGTACTTGCGCTTGTATGAGATGGAGACACTTAATATGTATAATGTCAGCTCTCTTGGACGTATATGTGCTACTTACGACAATTTTGTAAGGCCTGCGTGTTATAGGCAACTATTAATATCACCATTGTTTGCCTTGATGTTGTAACCTGTACGCGTCCTAAGATCCGATGATGACGGCTTTAGTTTCGCCGAAACCGGTAATCATGGAATAAAAAGAATTCCTGCGATCTTGGCTAGCAGTTTATTGTTTTGCAACCATCTAGATCGCTCCCACTTCAGCACAATGTGCTCCCTACAAAACCTCTAGCCATACCTACTACTACCCGTAGACTAACTAACCATTAGGTAAAAATATTCGATACTTCTGTAGTAACTAACATAATTTACACACTTCCATTTAGCTTTGGTAGTCATTTACTCAGTTTGCTTCAGCAACCCCTCTTTTGTATCTAGGTACACTAACATGTTGTACCTTGGCACATGTTTTCACATTTGGAAAAATCCGAGTTTTCTGGAGTAATGTTTGTAATTTCAGAAAATAGATTTTAGAATATAAAAGGTGAATACCACCATTTAAAAGTCGACTAAGAAAATAAACCTTTATTCCGTGGTGGCTAGAGACGAAAGTGTGAAAGGTGTCAAGGCGCAACACTCTCCCCTACTTGTGGAATGTCGTTTATAAATTCCCGACTCGCTCACATTCTCAGCTGGTAACGCGATGTCATGTACCAGTTTCTTCATTAAGTTGTTGGTGATTCGGATATCAGTGTTTTTGAACATCTTGTCCATTTTGTATGAAATGACCCCTAAATACGGTAGCGTTATACAGGGTGAAAATTAATAAAACCGACAAACTGCAGGGACGGATTCCTGACTGGAAATGGAGGTAAAAAGGTCCTGTGAACAATGTCCAGAAATGTGTCGTTGCCACGGTAGGTGGCGCTGTCTAATAAAAGGTCGTCTGTCTACGTGCCGTGTGTTCCTTGTGTGTTGCAGATTGCGTGATTGACGCAGCGTACTGCAGGGAGCAGAATGGTCCAGTATTCATGTCGAGTACAAGCCGAGATTGTGTTTATGTACGGCCAAGTAGATGGAAACGGGCGAGAGGCAGCACGGCTATATAAAAAAAAGAACCCTCATTGACACGAACCACATCACACAGTATTTCAAGTCCTTTTTTGGCATTAGTGGGATCATGGGCCCATTCAGAGACACGAACGTGCATGGAGGCTGCGGAATATGCATACGCCCGGTTTGGAGGGGCGGAATCTGTAGGATACTGAGACGAACGTTAGTACAAGGTCTAGGCAGATAGCTGCCAACATAGTGTAAGCCAAAGTACGATTATGTGTATCCCGAAAGAAAATCGCTAATGTCCCTATCACCTGCAACGAGTGCAAGGGTTATCAGCAGTGGATTTCCCTCCACAAAATGGCTCAAATGGCTCTGAGCACTATGGGACTTAACATCTGAGGTCATCAGTCCCCTAGAACTTAGAAATACTAAAACCTAAGTAACCTAAGGACATCACATACATCCATGCCCGAGGCAGCATTCGAACCTGCGACCGTAGCGGTCGCGCGGTTCCAGACTGAAGCGCCTAGAACCGCTCGGCCACACTGGCCGGCTTTCCCTCCACAGGCCGATGGTTTTTGCACCAGACCATCACGTCATGGCATTTCTGTAGCGACGAAGCAACATTCACCGAAACTGGTATCATCAATCTGCTTTGTCATCTGTGGTCTACAGACCATCCTTGGGGAATGGTTGGGGTGTTTCATCAGCATCGGTTCAGCATCAACGTGTGGCAGGAATTCTTGGCGACCACATACTGGGACCAGTTATTATTCCACAACACACCGACAGAGGAACGCACCTGGTCTTCTTAAATAATATTGTGCCTGGGCTGCTTGAGAATGTAAGTTTGACAATACGACTGTTAATGTGGTTTTTGCACGACAGAATATTACCCCACTTCTGCATTACAGTTCGCCGACACCTCAATAACTTCCCCAGGCGCTGTATAGTACGCAGAGGCCCAGTAACATGGCCTGCTAGATCACATGAATTAAATCCCCTCGATTTTTACTCCTGGGGACGTCTGAAAAGCTTTGAGTACGCTGATCAGGTTCCTGATGTGCAGACCCTTCAGCACCGTGTTCACGACGCCTGTGACGCTATTCGGAGAGAGGCCGGAACGTGCCATAGTGTGCGGCAGTCCATGATGCGACGTGTGAATGCGTACTTTGCATCCCATGCAGGCCACTTTGAACATCTGTTGTGACGTGGATGCCATAGAGTACTGTACTGTGTTTCGGAGCAATTTGTGTGAACATCTTCCATTTCTGGACACATTTTCATACTACCTTTTTCCTCCATTTCCACTCCGGAATCCGCCCCTCCAGTTTTGTCCTTCGGTTTTGTCAATGCTTACACACTGCATACTTAGGTTTTTGTATGTTTTTCTGGTTTACTTTTATAGTAACATAAAGTGATATGACAAAAGTTACAGTACATCTCCTAAATCGTGTCGGACCTCCTGCTGCCGGTGTAGCGTAGTAACTTCACGCAGCACGGTTTCAGCAAGCTGCTGGGAGTCCCCTGTAGAAACATTGAGCGATGAACCCTCCATAATTGCGTAAGTGTTGCTAGTGCAGGATGTTCGCTGTTATCAAAGGCCCTCGCGTCGGTCATTTGCTGCCATAGCCCATTAACGCCAAATTATGCTGCACTCTCCTAACGGATACGTTCGTCGTGTGTCCCACATTGATCTCTGCTGTTATTTTACAGTGTTGCTTGTCAGTTAGCACTGATAACCCTACGCAGGCGTCGCTGCTGTCGGTTGCCCACGGCGTTGTCAGTGGTGAGAGGCAAGCCTGAAATTCGGTATTCTTGGCATATTATTGACACTGTAGATCTCGGATTATTGAATACCCTAACCATTTCCAAATTGGAATGTCACTTGCGTCTAGCTGCAACTACCATTCCGCGTTCAAAGCCCGTTAATTGCCGTCGTGCTGCCAAAATCACGTCGGGAACTCTTCCACACGACGCATCTCAGTATAAATGACAGATCCGCCACTGCGCTACCCTTGTGTGCACGACACTTCCACCATCTGTGTATTTGCATATCGATATATGAACACGCTCGTGTTTTTGCAGAGGTAATAACAGGTAGCATCTAGCTCCGTTACAAAAAGTAAAGGGAAGAACTAAAAGTGGCGCAATGAATACCCTCCACCACACACCATAAGGCGGCATGCAGGGTAGTAGACGTAGCTATAGAGGTAGAAAGCTACGCCTCCGGAAATAGGCCCTGTGACCGGTATAGCAGCGGTCTACAGATGTATGTGCTACAGAGAGGCTTCAGTCTTCGGTCTATTGCTAGAGCCTCGCCACAGAACCCGCTGCAACTGAAACGTACGTGCGAGTACAGTTTCCACCTGCTGCGTCCCCGATAGCGCGGTTGTCATGTCTAAAATAGCGTCAAGTCGCACAATGGGATCTTTCGCGCCGCTGGCAGCACGGGCCGCCTCAGTTGGCAGCGGAACGCCGGCATGCGGCTACGTAACAGAGCGGCCAGGGGGCGACGGTGCGCGCCGTGACGCGGCGGTTCCTGTAGGACGCGCGCAGCCCGGGGGCACGGGGCAATGAGTTCCACGTTGCCGGCTCGTCTGGCCGTGCAGCTGTTTCGTCGAGGTCACGCCAGTTCCGTCGATACAGTGGTTTTTACGCTAACTCACTTGTGAAGACGTCTCTTCGCCAAAGTGCTTGTCACGGAGCGTTTTTTCCGGAGATTTATAATTGCTACATAACGTCCCGCAGGAGGCCTGCGACCTTATTGTAGGCTCTCAGCACGTTCTATGTCCAACTCATTCATCTACATCTACATCTATATCTACATCTACATCCATACTCCGCAAGCCACCTGACGGTGTGTGGCGGTGGGTACCTTGAGTACCTCTATCGGTTCTCCCTTCTATTCTAGTCTCGTATTGTTCGTGCAAAGAAGGATTGTCGGTATGCCTCTGTGTGGGCTCTAATCTCTCTGATTTTATCCTCATGGTCTCTTCGCGAGATATACGTAGGAGGGAGCAATATACTGCTTGACTCCTCGGTGAAGGTATGTTCTCGAAACTTCAACAAAAGCCCGTACCGAGCTACTGAGCGTCTCTCCTGCAGAGTCTTCCACTGGAGTTTATCTATCATCTCCGTAACGCTTTCGCGATTACTAAATGATCCTGTAACGAAGCGCGTTGCTCTCCGTTGGATCTTCTCTATCTCTTCTATCAACCCTACCTGGTACGGATCCCACACTGCTGAGCAGTATTCAAGCAGTGGGCGAACAAGCGTACTATAACCTACTTCCTTTGTTTTCGGATTGCATTTCCTTAGGATTCTTCCAATGAATCTCAGTCTGGCATCTGCTTCACCGACGATCAACTTTATATGATTATTCCATTTTAAATCACTCCTAATGCCTATTCCCAGATAATTTATGGAATTAACTGCTTCCAGTTGCTGACCTGCTATATTGTAGCTAAATGATAAGGAATCTTTCTTTCTATGTATTCGCAGCACATTACACTTGTCTACATTGAGATTCAATTGACATTCCCTGCACCATACGTCAATTCGCTGCAGATCCTCCTGCATTTCAATACAATTTTACATTGTTACAACCCCTCGATGTACCACAGCATCATCCGCAAAAAGCCTCAGTGAACTTCCGATGCCATCCACAAGGTCATTTATGTATATTGTGAATAGCAACGGTCCTACGACACCTCCCTGCGGCACACCTGAAATCACTCTTACTTCGGAAGACTTCTCTCCATTGAGAATGACATGCTGCGTTCTGTTATCCAGGAACTCTTCAATCCAATCGCACAGTTGGTCTGATAGCCCATATGCTCTTACTTTGTTCATTAAACGACTGTGGGGAGCTGTACGAACGCCTTGCGGAAGTCAAGAAACACGGCATCTACCTGGGAACCCGTGTCTATGGCCCTCTGAGTCTCGTGGACGAATAGCGGGAGCTGGGTTTCACACGATCGTCCTTTTCGAAACCCATGCTGATTCCTACAGAGTAGTTATTAGATCACCATCAACAGATCAACTGTTGATAAAAATTATATTTTCCGGTCCGTTTCGGGTGTAGCCCATCATCATAGCTTCTGCCAATTGAAAGCTAACTGCCATGAACGTAGAAGCACAATGAATACATAACACTAAGAGCAAAAATATTTAAAAACATTCACAATAAAGTTCACGTTACACTTAAAATGCCATAATAACATTACAGTATGTGTCACAGAATAATATTCTTCTCATCTGCTTAAATGAAAGTTCTGCCATTTGACTGAATAGTTTGTTTACTCTATAGTACAATCATGAGATCTGCGCTTGGCTATTCTCAATCTTCTTATTCTTGACATCGATGCTCAACTGACGGGGGGCTACCGTTTGAAAACTTAACTACCAATTCATACCATTAGGTATCGTAGTTGGGCGGAACAACGGCATTTAAGTCAGTGACGATGTTTCAGTCCATGCCTTATGCCCCCCCCCCCTTTCCTCCCCCCATCCCCTATATCACTGTTTTCGGTCCATCTAAATCTATGTTCCATCCTATCCTGACATTGCAATAATTTCATTTCCCTTCCACATACATGTGATGTCTTACCTAACAAAACCACTGTTACTGCCCTCCACAGTATTCGTCATAGCAATGTGAGAATTTTTTTAATAACATGTGTCTTAAATGCATGCACTACCTAACAATTTCAGGAATTTCATTGTTCTGTAAATTTTGTTAGTAAAATAGCACCGTAAGTCAAGAATGATACTTCAACCCATACCTGATGCTTCCCTCCTCCTTGTACTGGTTCTGGTTTATTTCCATTTCCTGAAGATCTTCAGTAGATTCTTTCTTGAACTATGTTACATTCGACAGCACTGTATGTTATCGGCATTGTTTTTGCAACCTACGTCCTCAATTATTTACTGGACCTATTCAAATCTCTGTTTTCTTCTACAGCTTTTACCCTCTACAGCTCCCTCTAGTAACGTCAAAGTTATCCCGTGGTGTCTTAACAGATGTCCAAACATCCCGTCTTTTCATCTTGTCAGTGATTTCCATATATGTCTTTCCTTGTCAATTCTGCGAAGAGCGTCCTCATTCCTACCTTATCAGGCCACCTAATTTTCATCGTTATTCTGTAGCACCACATCTAAAATGCTTCGATTCTATTCTTTCCGGTTTTCCCAACGTTGCTGTTTCATACCATACAATACTGTACTGCAAACGTAAAGTCTGAGAAATTTCTTCATCAAATAAAGGCTATTTTTGATTATAGGGGCCTAATAGACTTCCCTTGGCCAGGAATGCTCTTTTTTCCAGTGCTAATCTGTTTCTTAGGTCCTCCATGCTCCGTGCGTCATGGGTTATTTTGCTATCTGGGCAGCAGTATTCATTAGCATCATCTACTCCGTGATCGCCAAACCTGATGTTAAGTATCACACTGCTCTCATTTCTGCTACTTCTCATTAATTTCGTCTTTCATCGATTTAATCATTACACTGTTCATTCCATTAAGCAGATTCTGTAATTCTTCACTTTCACTGAGCATAGCATCGTCATAAGCGAACCTTTTCACTGACATCTTTTCAACTTGAATTTTAATTGCAGTTTTGAAAATTTCTTTTATTTCCGCCATTGCTTCATTCATGTATAGATTGAGTAGGAGGAGCGAATAAATACTTCCTTGTTTTATACCGTTTTTAGTCCGGTTCTTGGTCTTCCACTCTTATTGTTCCCTCTTCTCTCTTGTACGTATAGAATGTTACCCGTCTTCACCTGTAGCTTTTATTTTACTCAGAATTTCTAACATCTTGCGCTATTTGACGTTGTCAAACGCTTTTTCCAAGTCGACAAATCCGATGAACGTGTCTTCATTTTTCTTCAGTCTTGCTTGCACTGTCAATTGCAACGTCAGAACTACCTCTCAGAACGTTTCCTAATGTCAGACTGAGCGTCATCTAACAGATCTTCAATTTTCTTCTCCATTCCTCTGTATATTACTCTTGTCAGCCACTTAGGTGCATGAACTGTTGAGATGATTCTGCGATAATTCTTGCACTTGTCGACGCTTATAATCTGGAATTGTGTGGATGATGTTTTCTTCCGAAAGTTGGTATGTCGCCAGACTGATACATTCTACACACCAATGAGAATTTTCGTTTTGTTTCCACTTCACCCAATGGTTTTAGAGATTCTGATGTTATGTTATGAATACCTTTCTTCCTTATTCGATCTTCTCCAAAGCTCTTTTAAATTCTGATTCTAATACTGGATCCTCTGTCTTTTCTATCTACTCGTTTCGTCTACCACGTCATCAGGCAATGCTTCCCTCACACAGAGGCCTTCAGTGTACTATTTCCACCTATCTGGTCTCTCTCCTGCATTTAACATGGAATTCCCATTGCACTTTTAGTTGGCTGTCACCTGTATGGAATACGATTAGTCTATGACTGTCCAGATATTCATCCCATCCCCCTCCTCCCTTTTTCCCTTCATCTCCTTCACATCAACACTCAAATTAATCACGTGATTTATTTTTGTATCCTTGTTTATACACTTGAGCCTTTTACCGCCTCATGAACCTACTACCACCGAAGTCTTCGACACATTGTACCTCTCCACGCTGAATCCTAGCAACGGCTAGGCTGCACAGCATGCCCCGCCTGCCAGATGTAAGATCGCTGCATGCGCTGCAGCGGACTCAGTATATGTTCCTCACTGACAGGCCTTACGTCTAACAAGTAAGAATGGGAAATACCTATCGGTTAAAACCGGTACCTGTATTTTAGTTCTGAATAACCGGCTTTTTCTGTATTTATTTGGTCTCGGCTATAATTGTTTTTTTATTTTGTCACAAATTACAGGGTTAAAAACGTACCTATTAATTAGCCATAGCAGCAGTGTTAAAATATTGAGTTTTAAAATTCAATTTTTAAAAAAAGGAATAATTTTTATTCACAAAATTTCAATTACTTTCGAATATTGCCTTATTACAGAAAACGGAAAATGCAAACAGTGCTGCTTTAATAACAATGCCGACAGTAACGAGCAACAGGCACACGGCATAATAATTGGTAAGCACTGCTGAGAAAATAGTGAACCTTTTACCGTGTAGCGTGGAATAATGGGATGTACGAGGGTGAGTCAAATGAAAACCTTAAATATTTTCTTAAATATTATTTATTGTGCACAAGTGGTACAAAGCTGTATCAGTTTTCAACGTAATCTCCCTCATGCTCAATACAAGTCCTCCAGCTCTTACAAAGTGCATAAATTCCTTTAGAAAAAAATATATTTTGATATTCCGCGCAACCACTCACGCACCGCGTGGCGTACCTCTTCATAAGAACGGAACTTCTTTCCTCCCATTGCGTCTTTGAGTGTTCCAGACATATGGAAATCATTTGGTGAGTATGGTGGATGAGGAAGACACTCAAAATACAGGTCTGTGATTGTTGCAACTGTTGTACGGCCAGTGTGGGGCCTTGCATCGTCATGTTGCAAAAGGACACCTGTTGACAGCAATCCACGTCGCTTTGACTTGATTGCAGGCCGCAGATGATTTTTTGGGAGATCTGTGTATGATGCACTGGTGACAGTGGTCCCTCTAGGCATGTAATGCTCCAAAATGACGCCTTTTTCGTTGCAAAAGAGAGTCAGTATAATCTTCCCTGCTGATGGTTCTGTTCGAAACTTCTTTGGTTTTGGTGATGAGGAATGGCGCCATTCTGTGCTTGCTCTATTCGTTTCCGGTTGGTGGAAGTGAACCCAGGTTCCGTCCCCAGTAACGATTCTTGCAAGGAAGCCATTACCTCGTTCAAAGCGCCGAACAAGTTCTTCACAAGCATCAGCACGTCGTTCTCTCATTTCAGCAGTCAGCTGCCGTGGCACCCATCTTGCAGACACTTTGTGAAACTGGAGCACATCATGCACAATGAGGTGTGCTGACCCCTGACTAATCTGTAAACATGCTGCAATGTCATTCAGTGTCACTCGGCGGTTTTCCTTCACTATGGCTTCAACTGCTGCAATGTTTTATGGACTCACAATTCGTTGTGCCTGACCTGGACGAGGAGTATCTTCATTGAAGTCACACCATTTGCATTGGATCCGCATTCGGGAGGATGACGGTTCAATTCCGCGTCCGACCATCCTGATTTAGGTTTTCCGTGATTTCCCTAAATCTCTCCAGTCAAATGCCGGGATGGTTCCTTTGAAAGGGCGTGGCCTAGTTCCTTCCCCGTCCTTCCCTAATCCGATGAGACCGATGACCTCGCTGTCTGGTCTCCTCCCCCAAACAACCCTAATCACACCACTTCCTTCTCCATTCGTAGACTTGCTGCTGCGACAAACATGCATCACTGTACTGAACCTCCATTCGTTGATGAATTTCAATAGGTTTCACACCTTCAGTACGCAAAAACATAAGAACAGAACGCTGTTCTTCCCTGGTGCAAGACGCAAGTGGGGCGGCCATCTTTAAACTGATATTGAGACGGTATGTGTGCATTTGCACTATGCTGCCACCTACAAGCCATTCTGCACGCTGTTTCTAGCACGCTTACCAACGTACAGGATAACGGCGCGAAATTTCGATTTGTTATTACAGATTTAAAGTTTTCATTTGACTCAGCCTCGTACATGCCCTCTCTGGTCTATGTGGTAATTTCTCTCTGTTGAGGTTGGACGTTAGTTGGATTACAGAATGGCACCATCCCTAGTGTGGAAGTATTTCATGAAGTGCGGATTTAATGGAGTATAATACTCCGTTCGCTTTAAAAGATTAATAACTAGAGGAGGCGCTACAAACTTGCAACATCATGTAAGGAGAAAACTTAAAACTTAACAGTTCGTTCATAGAATAACAATAGAAAGTAGTTGATCTTTTGCCTGTCTCTACGTTATATACCTTTATCTTTTCGTAGCCCTTGAAAACGAATACATTAACACAAAAGCATACTTCTCTTACCTCAGTTTTCACCCTTTAGAAATGTCTATCCGTAATGCCCAAATACTGACATGGTCCTCGATTACAACACCATTTTTGAGCAGAGTTTCAAAAAATTGGAATCAATATAGGACAACACAGATGCATTTTTGTTCAACCATTTATCACTTTCCAAGAAAAGTGGCAAACGGTGGGCGGGCAAAGTCTTCTTTCATTTGTCTATTTAATTTGCTATTTTCATTCTGTATACCTTCAGAGAGTCAAAATTTTTCAATTTTTGTTCGATTTCTACAGCTGATGGTAGTCATTTTTCGCAATTGCGAATTCAACTAATGTGTGGGAATTGATATTTCGATTTTCTACTTGATTATAAGCAAGAAATAAAAAAAACACCTGTTATAACATAAATCAACAAATATCGAAAAATATTCGGAACTAGAATACCGGTATCGGTTTTAATTGGTATTCTTTCCCAACCCTAGTATCCCCTCTGTCAACTCGAGGCACAGGGGTTCGATGCTTCCCTCATCCGGTCTGCTGGGGGAGACGTACTCGGTGTACTGCATCCGAGGAGACCTCGGCCTGAGTATACTGTAGTCTCAAGGGCTGGATTAATGGCAGACCGATGGCATCTGTGCGTAACACGCCAGGAGTTTGCTGCATCGCGAGCAGAGCACAGAAGGAAATTTAATTCGTTGCTGTGTGTCGACAGTAAAATGCCCTGCAAAAATTGTAAAATTGCTCATTTCCACAGGTGGTGTGCGAGTCAAGACTGTTGGTGATAGAGTCTAGCTGCTTATTATAAGGTGGGTGCGTTAATGCTCTTTTTATAAAGTCTTTTAGTATCCGAGGAGCACTTATTCTAACTCTTTTGTACTTGAGTTAAGCCCGACAGCAATAAACTTGTGTCAACTTTATTGCTTTTTGTAAAGATCGCCACTGACGTCGAGTCACAACAATTTCGGTTTTTTTTGGGTAAATTGGCTTTTAATGACGGTTTCCACTCAAATGTTGTTGTTCTATACCTTTCCAACTGTTTTTAATTTTCGTTGTATGTCTTTCGTCTTAGTATCTTTACATGTTTTACAATGTTGTTTTCTAACTAATTTGTCCGTGTACTTTCAAAGTACCTTTTAACGCACCCACAACCTTACAACTGTTGAGTTTAGCGACCTGATAAATTAGTAATTAAGAGGTGCTTAGTTTCTCGGAAGTGTCATTTCCGTCGTAACTGGTCAACCCTTTCTTAAATATTTCCGGTTCGGATTCCCCTTGCCGCTTTTCAACCTATCAGAATATATAGCTGAGAAGAACTGCGACTCTGTAATGTGCCACATCTCAAGAAACAAGCTCTACTCCTTAGAGCAAAAAAATATAAGCTAATCGGTGTCTCCAGCGTCCTCCGGTTGTACACGAAACGTAGGAACTTAGAATAGGTGGGTTGTTTGCAGCTTTCTGTTACCGTTGGAACTAAATCTATACATATTACAAAAATTTGTGTGTATGTTCTACATATCCTCCTAGACCATTGGACCGATTTTAACCAATCTTGGTACAAATATCACTTACTGTCTGGAAAGAAATGCTGTGTGGGTACGAACCACCTACCTATCAACGGGTGGGGCTGAAAAAGAAGTGTAGACACGACACGCTAATACCCAAATTTTATTTATTCAGTATTACAGAATGAGAGTACTTAGTGATCTGCAACAAACTTTATCCATAATTTCAAACCCTTAAGAAACTTTCTTCGCTGACAACCCCCACAAAATGGTGAAAGGAAAAATTTATCGCTTAACTACGATTACGCTAAGCGTGCGGTAAAACTCCAGCATCCCCATGACGATTTACTTTATTATTACTTTACTACTAACTGTTAGCGACAAATTTCGACAAAGGAGGACGGGGAGATGGACAAAAAGTGGGTGCGTGGACGGAGGAGTTGGGCAGAGAGAGGAGGAGAAGGAAACGGACAAAGAAAGGGCAGAGGAGGAGAAGGACAGAGAGAGGAGAGATAAGGAGACGAAAATAGAAAGGAAAGAGGAGATTGACAGAGGGGGAGGAGGAGATGGACAGAGAGACGGGGAGGAGAAGATGGACCGAGAGAGTGGGCAGGAGGAAGTGAATGGAGAGGTGGGGGCGAGGAGAAGGACAGAGGGGAAAGGAACGGATGGACAGGGGGGGCGAGGGGGAGGGAGAGCAGATGGATATAGGAAGTACAATAATATTTGTTTGTGGTTCATTTAAATTTTTTATGACTTATTTTGGTTTAAAATTTTCGTATATTGGTACTATATTTTCTGTATATGTAAAGTGTACTATACTGGAGATTGAAGTTCTTTGCATTGTGTGTGAGTAATGTATGCAAAATACTAGGTAAATTGTTTATTGTGTTAAATAATTTTCTGACGACCTTCCTATTTAAAAATATTTGTGTGTATAAATTGTTCATGTTGTAAATTTGACAATTTAAGAAATGGTCACGCTTTGCAACAATGTAAGAAATAGGTGTTATGTAAAAGTTAGTGTGCTTTTGTTTTAAAAGCAAAGTGGGTCTGGGGAATGGAAAAGGTGACAAGGGCGAATTGGCGGGCTACCTAGAGAAAATGCGGGAAGTAAATCACACAGTCTGTAGGCAGCAGTGACTGAGGCAACACCTTTGTGGAGCAGGAGAAGCTTTACCTGCAAATTCGCACGAAATGCCTCGGATGGAGATTGCAAACGGTTTGCGGCATAGCTGCGAGTTGTTGGGCTACTGTATGTAGAACTGAATGACATCAAGAAGAGAAATTGAGTCCATACAGCAAGAGACTTGCAGGCCGTACAGTGGGTAATGTAGCGTCCATAATTGTTCGCCATACCCAAGCCTACAGCCATGAGATAAGACTTCTTATAGTAAATTTACTTTTGTAAAGCGTGAGCCATTAATTTAAACAGTGTTTTAATAATCATTCTTGAGCTTTAAACAAAGTGGTTCACCTTGTTATTTCATCCAAACCATCCACCTGTATAGGGTCCCTTCTTCGTGTTTTATGAATCCGAGTATCCTATTTTAGCGACTTATGAAGTGCCAAGTTAATATAAAGAGACCCCAGTTCAAATGTTTTTTTTTGTTTTCTTAACTACTGCCAAATCTTATAGTAAAAGTTTTTTAAGTAAAATTCAATCAGAGTGTAGTCAAGTTACTAGAATCTGGTAAATGACTACACAGAGTTTGTTCAAGGAATAATAGCTTCTGCGTGTAAATTCCAATGAGAAAGAGGTTTTCTTGAAGTGAAACGATCAGTCTAAAAAGTGTGTGCTTTAGTATCTACGTATTTTAGTATTTAATTTTGTTTATCAAGAAAATGCTTTTCTATATGTCCCCCCTGCCCAAACATTGTTTATCTTCCCTGAAGTTATCTACTGGGCTTTTTCTCCTTTTTAAAATCGTAATGTATAAGGGTCTAGTAGTCACAAAGAAATTCCAGTGTTTTCCCCAACATTGTTTACGTGGAATAATATTTATTTGAAGAACCATATTAAACAGTAAAATGAAAGTAGGTAAAATTCATACTTCTGCTTTTCCAGTACTTCACTGTTTCATTGCCTGGATAGGCTGGCGAACATTAGTACATGTTTTAAACCACTAAATTAAATTTGAACTGAGTCGTCCTAACTTCAGTATAATATTATTCATACTGGGTTTCTATTTAACCGCTGGGTAAAATATTAGGAGAAGAATTGAATAGTCTGATTAGCTTTCCATTAGGCGCAACACACGGTCAAATCCTGTAGAAAGGGTAACACTATTGATTAGCTTTTCGTATTAACAGGACTATCCTCCCATAGTGTAGTTTATTCGGAAACTAAACTAAAGTTTAGTAAGTGTGTTGTTATACGTGGATTTTCCCGCAACAGAACTACTTGTTCTGTTGGGGTATAGCATACGTGACAACACAGAGACGGGTTTTTCTGTTATTTGGGTAAAAGCATAATAAATTACAATAGTAGAAGTAGGGTTATAAACGGAGAGAGGAGAAAATAGAGGGGAAGAAGAGATGGGGAGAGAGGGAGCAGGAGAAGGGGATGGATTAACAAAATATTAGAATAAACACTCAGCTAGTAGAAAAAAAACTACAGTCGCTCAGCAGCGGAAAGGCTTCTGTACCGGATGAGACACCCGCGAGATTCTACCAAGATTACGTGAAGGACCTTGCTCTCCATCTGTCAACAGTTTATCGTAGATTTCTGGAGCAGCGTCAGGAAAGAAACTGCATGTCATTCCCAGTCCCTAAAAGGGTCGTCCTACAGATAAATACAATCGTAGATCTATATATCTGACCTCAAGCTGCCACAGACATAAGAAATATGTCTTACACTCATCTCCTCAACAAAAATCAACTTTGATTCTCCGAACAAAGGTATTGCGAAACTCAGCTCGCTGTTTTCTTTCATGAAACGCAGAGCGCCCAGATTGATACCGTGTTTCTTTTCTGGAGGTATACGTTCTCTGCCAGTGGTCGTCAAACTTCTTCGCTGAAGAATCCATATTGACCTGTGGTGTATGATAGGTGGCAGCATTTTATGTAGTCTTCAAAATGTCATCTGTAGTGGAGGTGCGTTCCAAGCAGTGAGTTTTCATTGAGTTTCTTTTGTCGGGAAAATCCAGAGCATCTCAGATATTCATAGGCGCTTTCAGAATGTCTACAGAGAGAAGGCAGGCAACAAAACGACGGTGTGTATCTGGGCGGAGCGTCTGTCATCGTCACAGTAAGGTCGCGCAAACCGGTCTGATCTCCCGCATGTGGAGGGGCCGCACACACCTGTGGCTCCTGCAGTGTTGCAACATGCCGAAACTCGACATTTCGATTACACGTCGAGGTGATCGACGGATCACACTGGAACACCTCACTACTCAACTGGACGTCTCTGTTGGTTGTGCCGACACACTCATCCACCAGTTAGAGTACTCAAAGGCGTGCGCCCGCTGGGTTCCTCGCCACCTATTAGAAGATCATAAAGTGCAACGTAGGACTACCTGCGCGGAATTGCTTTTGCATTATAGGGTGATAGCGACAATATTTTGTCTAACATCGTCACAGGCGATGAAACATGGGTACATTATTTCGCGCGGAAAACAAAATGGACTGGCGCCACACGGTCTCTCCTCCGAAGAAAAAGTTCAGAGCTCACTCTCAGCCAAGCTATGGCGACTGTCTTCTGCGACTCTAAAGGAGTTTTCGTGCTTGATGTCCTGCCTCATGGTGCAATGATCAATTCTGAAGTGTATTGTGCTACCCTCAGGAAATTGTAAACACGACTTCACTGTGTTCGTCGCCACAAAACCATAATCCAACTTCTCCTCCTCCTTGACGACACAAGGCCTTGTACAAGTCTACACATCCGAAATGAGCTCATGGAATTTCATTGCACTGTTCTTCCTCATCCACCCTACAGCCAAGATCTCGCACCTTTCGACTTCCATGTGTTTGGCCCAATGATGGATCCACTCGGTTGCAAGGCATCCCATTATGCTCAATAATGTTCGTCTCTATTGAGCTTGGTGGCCAGCGGAAGCGTTTAAGTTTAGAAGAGTGTTCCTGAAATCACTCTGGCCCTGTGAGATGTCGCATTGTCTTGCTGGAATGTCGCTAGTCCGTCGGAATGCACAATGGACATGAATAGATGCATCTATCAGACAGGACGCTTACGTACGTGTCACCTGTTAGAATCGTATCTAGACATATCAGGGGTCCAATATCACATCAACTGAACACGTCCTACACCAATACAGAGCCTTCACCATCTTGAAAAGTCCCCTGCTGACATGCGCGGTCCATGGATTGATGAGGCTGTCTTCACACCCGTACTCCTGCATCCGCTCGATACAATTTGAAACGAGACTCGTCCGACCAGCCATCAGCAGTTCTGTGTCGGTGTTGACGGGTCCAGGCGAGGTGTAAGGCTTTGTGTCGTGCAGTCATCAAGGATACACGAGAGGGCCTTCTGCTCCAGAAGCTCATAAGGATGATGTTTCGTTGAATGATTCGCACATTGACACTTGTCAGTGACCCAGCATTGAAATCTGCAGCAGTTTGTGGAATAGTTGCACCTCTATCACGTTGAACGATTCTCTTCAGTTGTCGTTGGTCCCGTTCTTGCGAGATCATTTTCCGGCTGCAGCAACGTCGGAGATTTGATGTTTTACCGCATTTCTGATATTCACAGTGCATTCATGAAATGGTCGTGCGGGAGCATTCCCACTTCATCGCTACCTCTGTGATGCCGTGCTCCAACGCTCGTGCTCCGACTATAACACCACGTTCAAACTCACTTCAATCTTGATAACCTGCCATTGTAGCAGCAGTAACCGATCTATCAACTGCGCCAAAGCTTGTTGTCTTATATAGACGTTGCCGATTGCAGCGCCGTATTCTGCCGGTTTACATATCTCTGTACTTGAATACGCATGCCTATATCAGTTTCTTTGGCACTTCAGTGTATATGACTGCGGCTATGTCAAGATCAACATAAATATTAAATTTGGGCTTCTCCCGGCCTGATGAGTGCTCATATAACTTACGTCACTGCGGCTGGGGGAAGTCTTTGACATCCTCCGTTACTCCGACGTGTGAACACCCCATCAGTTTCAAGGACAAATGAAACGAGAGATGATTAAGTTCTAATGGTCGGGGTTCACAGTCTTAAAGGATTTTTTAAAGGACATCATATCGCCGTTCACTGGAAAGACTGTTTATTTCACTAATGCATTTTCGGCCTTTGGGTCATTTTCAGGTGGTACTGCGAAAGAGTTTGCTTGAGCAGATGTCAGACTTTTATATATTCTGACATTTTTGACGATGACATGTATACATGTGAGAAAATTTTAAAGTCTGAAATGCACTGAAGCAAAATATTTTGCAGAATCATTTGAAAATGGCCCAAAGGTCGAAACTGCAGTAGTGAAAAACGAGACACGGCTGTCCTTAGCAATTTAAAGCCTTAATGGTTGAGGGAGGGGAGAGGAGGACCGCGCCTGCGAAGAAGATGGGGTATGCAGAAAGACAAGACTCGGTGCATAGCTGGCGCCACAATACAACCTTGCAGTTGTGCCTTGAGAATGGTAGGGTGTGCTCCTGCCGAAATATCGTCGGTGGTCGACGACGTTACCCGGCAGCAAACCCATAAATTATTTGAACATTTGCTAGTTTAACATGTCACTTTGTGAATAAGACAATCCCAGCAACTGCAATCACTGATCTCTGCACAACATCGGATGACAGGTACCAATGGAATGTTCTGGAACTGAAGACTTACCCGGCTGTTCTAAGTGTGTGTCACTCTAATGCTGTATATTCCGTTCCTGATGCTCTGACCGAGATATGACATGCCAGAACTGCACGGAATGCGATAGCCACCCACCATATACAAACTAAGATCATCCTTTTTTTTTTAATTATCAGTCTCCTGACTGGTTTGATCGGGCCCGCCACGAATTTCTCTGCTGCACCAACCTCTTCATCCCAGAGAAGCACTAGCAATCTACTTCCTCATTTATTTTCTGGATGTATTCCGAGCTCTGTTTTCCTCTACAACTTTCACCCTGCGAAGCTCCCTCTTTTACCGTAAAGGTTGTTCCTTGATGTCTTAACTGATGTCCTACCATCCTGTCCCTTCTTGTTGTCAGTGTTTTCGATATATTCCTTTTCTTACCGATTCTCTGGAGAGTCTCCTCATTCCTCGCCTTACTTGTCCACATAATTTTCAAGATTCTTCTGTAGCACCGTATCTCAAATTCTTCGATTGTCTTCTTTTCACGTTTTCCCAGTGTCCATGTTCCACTACCACAAAACGCCATGCTCCGAACGCACATTCTAAAAAATTTCTTTCTTAAGACCTGTTTTGATACTAGTAGACCTCTCTTTTTGCCAATGCTTGTCTGCTTTTCTGTCCTTGCTCCGTCCGTTATTGGTTATTATGCTGACTATGTGGCAGAATTCCTTAACTTCATCTAATTCGTGATCTCTAATTCCTATGTTAATTTTCTCGTTATTTCTGTTACTTCTAATTACTTTCCTCTTTCTTCTTTTACTCTCACTCCATATTTTGTACTCTTTAGACTGTTTATTCCATTCAGCAGATCCTGCAGTTCTTCTTCACCTTCACTGAGGATAGCAGTTTCATCAACTAATCTTATCGTTGTCCACTATTGAACCTTTCTTCTGTTTCCGTCATTGCTTCTTCTATGTATAGATTGAACACGGGGACGAAAGACAACATTCCTGTCTTACACACTTTTCAATCCGAGCTCTTCCTTCTTGGCCTTCCACTCTGATTGTTCATTCTTGATTCCTGTACGCATTGCATGTTACCGTCTTTCTGTATAGCTTACTCCTATTTTCCTCAGAACTTCGAACGTCTTGCACCATTTTTCGTTGTCGAAAGCTTTTTCCAGATCAACAAATACTATGAACGTGTCTTTGGTTTTCTTTAGTCTTGCTTTCAGTATTCAGCCGCAACGTCTGTACTACCTCTCTGGTACATTTACCTTTCCTAAAGCTAAACCGATCGTCACCTACCACATTGTCAATTTTCTTTTCCACTCTTCTGTATATTACTCTTGTCAGTACCTTAGATGCATGACCTGTTAAGCTGATTATGCGATAATTCTCCAACTTATGGACTCTTGCAATCTTGGTAATTTCGTAAATAATATTTTTTCGAAAGTCAGGTGGCATATCGCCAGAGTCATGCATTCTACACACCAACATGAACAATTGTTTTGTTATCACGTCCCCCAACTCTGTCTTATTCGTTCTGGTCTTCAACTACAGACTCTAAACGGTCCCAATCTTAGATGGTGGTAGAAAAATATATTTCACACGATTTCTCAGAATAAGGCTAATTATTTTGGGAAAGCTACCTGTGTTAAGTCAAGAAAGCTGTAGGCCTAGGCTCCACTTCATTATTCTTATCATTCTTCCGAATCACGGTTGGTCGATAGCATGAGAGGTGCGTCTGATCTCTCTTCTACTATGTTTCTTCTGGTAAAATGTAATTTCAAGCTGTCTAAGATGGAAATCTTTCAAGGTCTGAGATGACACAGGTCCTACGAACAAACATATAAACTATTTGTTCGCTCTAAGTCGGTTGGTGACAACTATCAGTCTGAAGATACAAATCAGTGGCTTCCTAGAAACAGTATATCCAAGGTACCATCATATTTCCTCCTGATCAATACATCAAGGAACGGAAAGCAGTCATTATTTTCCACCTCTACTATGAAGCGATATGCAGATGGCTTGAATATGTTCCAAAAACCTTTGCAAATTCTCACTATCGTTAGGCCAAATAACAAAAGTGTCGTTTATATATCTTAAAAAAGGGCAGGTTTCAACACCACAGACTCCAAGGAACTTTCCTGGAAATATTACACGAAAGGATTGACAACATTAGGTGGCAAACGGCTCCCAAACAAAAGCATATCTGTCCACTCATAGAACTGATTCTTGAATAAAAAGGAAGTGAAAATTAATACATGTAAAAGCAGGATAATCTGTCCAGAACCAGAACTAACGCCAATCAACAGGAAGAAATCTGGCAAAGGATCGCGAGTGAACAGAGACCACCCAGCCAGCCCAGCGCATCGTCGGCGTAAATTTCCATGCAGAGCTGTCACTCGTTTCATCCAAACCCAGAAAACGACAGTGTGTTCACCTGTCGATGTACCAGCAGCTGTCGATGACACTACCCGGCTTCATTCACGTAAGATATTGGAACACCGTTCATGTCACTCGATGCAAACAAACATTCCAGGCAGTCAACATACTTGTAAGACCATCACCATGTGTTTGAAACGTAAAATCATGTGAGCTGTCGGAGGATGCTTTTTGTAAATTGTAAACTGGTAAGAGTGTTTAAGTAAAAGGAATTAAAACTAAATTGCGGCTGCTAACTGCTGTATTTTATAAATGCTCTGTATTAAATAACAGCCACGATTCTCCAACGATGTCAATACTTGACATAAAAATATTATTTTCATACTTCTAGAGGGACCAACATCCTTCTCTCACAATTTTTTCGTGTCAGTAGGGGATCCTGAACGTGACTGTAGATGCGTGTGTTCTAGTAAGCTATGATTCCACACAGAATTTTAAATTCAAAAAATTTTGTCATAAATTTATCTTTTATTGACTTTCCTTCTATCGTACGTAATGTGATGAGACTAAGCTCTCATTAGCCCGCAGTTAATTTCATGAACTCTATGTGACTGCCTCCGATGGAAAGAATTTTAAATTAAAGAAATATTATGGTGTCAACGTCAGCATGCATTGAAACCGAGTAGAAAAAGAGAGGTCAGGATGACAAGGGGTTATAACTACAGGAAATCAATGTTGTAACTTAAATGCTCTATGATTACTATGTTTGTATTACTCTGAAGTAACGAAGGCTACAAATATGGATAACAAAAATTTCTTCGCACTGTGTAATTTAAATTCGGTAATTTTAATATTCACTCTGTCTGGTGGTTTGTTTGGTACGTTGAACGAGAAGATATGTGTCCTGCATCATGTGATTCTCATTATGTGTGCTGATTGTTTGATAGATTGTATTTTATACTATTTATAAGAGAGGCAGGGTCAGGGACATATTGATGCCTGTTGTTTGTAAATAAACTTTGTTTGTAAATAGCCAGAAATTTATTATCTGGAACATAAAACGCTCAGCTGATTCGTCATTGCTTTCTTTTGAAGAAATAAAAATAGAATAATATGTTGTTGTTTTTTTTTCAATTTTTGCCAGATATTATACTTCATCGGAAGTACTTTTGACCCCGATAATTTCCATCATTTACTGCATATCGTAACGGCAACAAAAAGTGTATAATGAAGAAAGCTGAGTATTAATATAAAAAAGAATTAGTTACTTTAAAAATTGTTGTAACAGACAATGTATAAGACATAACAAGGAGGTTAATCAGTATTATCTAGTGGACAACGCTCAGGAAAATTACAGTACGGATTTAATATAGTTGTAGTTTTTCTGGGTGATATGCTTGCAAATAAAAGATATATATATATATATATATATATATATATATATATATATATATATATATATATATTCATTTGGTACTTCATATGGCCCCAGAGGAAGAAATCCGTACACGTGAGGTCAGTTGAGCTGGGTGGCCAGGCCACGGGGCCACCTCGGTTCATCTATCGATTGCCGAAGGTGGCTCTCAGATGATTCCTCACAACAATAGTGAAATGGACTGGTGCCTCTTTGTGCTAGAAGTACATCCTGTGTCTAACATTCAGAGGCACATCCTCCAGCAGGGCTGGCAAAACATATTCCACGAAGATGTGGCATCTCTGTCCGTTGAGGCAGAATGAAGAATGTATGGTCCGGTCAACTCATAACCGAGATAGCCGGGCTACACATTGACGTCGAATCGCTGTTGATGAGCACGAGGCCGAGTTCCTCGTGGATTCACATCTGCGCAAACATGCGAATTGTGGATATTAAAGTAGCCTTCACAAGTAAAGAAATCGTCATCAATGTACAGGACCTCAGACGGAAATAGTAGGTACAGGGTGGTCTTTGCGCTTTTGGGGAAACCTTCAAGTGCTAGTGGAGCCACCCGTTGAAGAGGGAAGGGATGAAGCTATTGGTCGTGTAACATATTCCACACAAGGCTATGTTTGATCCCAAACCTGTGTACAATATATCGTGTACTTGTAAATGCAGAGTTTTCAACATGACGTAGAATTTCGTCTTCCATTTCGGGAGTTCGCAGCGCTAGATTCCGATCTGTAAGCCTACCAAGAATACTTACGCGGGGAGCGCCTGTTTCACATAGCAGGCGATACAGTCGTCCGAATGTATGGCATTTTCTCTTTGACGCAAGTACTGTCCAAATACAAATGAAATTAAAAAATAACAACTCTAAACAATGGTCTGCTAATGATCTAGAACACAGATGTTGTACAGCAAAGAAAGTGCTGTCGATACTCTCTCAGTGCAGCTCGTCGATTTCCATTCACAAACCCGATGCGAGTTGTATGTCAGGCATTTCAGTATACATAAACCGATCAATGTTCGCTATTGTGGTCACAAGGCGAAATGGTTGGAAGTGAATCGGTTAGTTTACGAGGAAGTTACCTTTGTTCTCACAAGGCGTTGACGGTTATAAATGAATCAGTGTGTCTCAGCGGCAACCATCCGTTTTGGATGTCAGTACACATTCCCAGTGAGCAACACCAACAGCTTACATCAGTGGCACTAACAAGTGTAATATACACTCCTGGAAATGGAAAAAAGAACACATTGACACCGGTGTGTCAGACCCACCATACTTGCTCCGGACACTGCGAGAAGGCTGTGCAAGCAATGATCACACGCACGGCACAGCGGACACACCAGGAACCGCGGTGTTGGCCGTCGAATGGCGCTAGCTGCGCAGCATTTGTGCACCGCCGCCGTCAGTGTCAGCCAGTTTGCCGTGGCATACGGAGCTCCATCGCAGTCTTTAACACTGGTAGCATGCCGCGACAGCGTGGACGTGAACTGTATGTGCAGTTGACGGACTTTGAGCGAGGGCGTATAGTGGGCATGCGGGAGGCCGGGTGGACGTACCGCCGAATTGCTCAACACGTGGGGCGTGAGGTCTCCACAGTACATCGATGTTGTCGCCAGTGGTCGGCGGAAGGTGCACGTACCCGTCGACCTGGGACCAGACCGCAGCGACGCACGGATGCACGCCAAGACCGTAGGATCCTACGCAGTGCCGTAGGGGACCGCGCCGCCACTTCCCAGCAAATGAGGGACACTGTTGCTCCTGGGGTATAGGCGAGGACCATTCGCAACCGTCTCCATGAAGCTGGGCTACGGTCCCGCACACCGTTAGGGCGTCTTCCGCTCACGCCCCAACATCGTGCAGCCCGCCTACAGTGGTGTCGCGACAGGCGTGAATGGAGGGACGAATGGAGACGTGTCGTCTTCAGCGATGAGAGTCGCTTCTGCCTTGGTGCCAATGATGGTCGTATGCGTGTTTGGCGCCGTGCAGGTGAGCGCCACAATCAGGACTGCATACGACCGAGGCACACAGGGACAACACCCGACATCATGGTGTGAGGAGCGATCTCCTACACTGGCCGTACACCACTGGTGATCGTCGAGGGGACACTGAATAGTGCACGGTACATCCAAACCGTCATCGAACCCATCGTTCTACCATTCCTAGACCGGCAAGGGAACTTGCTGTTCCAACAGGACAATGCACGTCCGCATGTATCCCGTGCCACCCAACGTGCTCTAGAAGGTGTAAGTCAACTACCCTGGCCAGCAAGATCTCCGGATCTGTCCCCCATTGAGCATGTTTGGGACTGGATGAAGCGTCGTCTCACGCGGTCTGCACGTCCAGCACGAACGCTGGTCCAACTGAGGCGCCAGGTGGAAATGGCATGGCAAGCCGTTCCACAGGACTACATCCAGCATCTCTACGATCGTCTCCATGGGAGAATAGCAGCCTGCATTGCTGCGAAAGGTGGATATACACTGTACTAGTGCCGACATTGTGCATGCTCTGTAGCCTGTGCCTATGTGCCTGTGGTTCTGTCAGTGTGATCATGTGGTGTATCTGACCCCAGGAATGTGTCAATAAAGTTTCCCCTTCCTGGGACAATGAATTCACGGTGTTCTTATTTCAATTTCCAGGAGTGTATGTGTGAATTAATATTTTCAAGCTCATTTAAAGAGCCAGCGACCAACCAGCGGATGGTTATTATAACAGTTACTATTTTTATTTATTTAGTTGTTTATTTATTCACTATTAACTTATTACTGCCAGTGACAGGAAAGTATCAAAGAGCTAATTGAATTGTGACTATGATGTACTCCTGTGGAGAGAAAGTTATTTGGCTTTATTGTGGTTGGCAAAATTATTTAAAAGTCTCTCGACTATTTGAACATCTGACTTGAATTACTCTTCATCATATACAGGGTGAATCAGACTTAAAAGACAAACATTCAGAAGTAAAGATACCTTCTGAGTAATTTGGGATAAGAGACCCAGTGTATCCGACGGCTCGTTACTGAGTAGAGCTGCAAAACTGCCGTAGCTTACCGTAGACTATCATAAATAAGCAAAGACTACGATAGTTTTCCTAGTAGCCTTGATCACTTAAGTCGTCCCACGTTACTTAAACGTAGGTGTGTTACATACATACCGGACTTTACCTCATACTGATCGCTTTCTTTATGTACCTGATAAGTGTCTTGCTAGATTCGTCTAAAAAGTGGAAGCTGTGAACCGTCTAGAAACTGCGTGAGGATATATAAAATGTGATTTTCGTTCTACATAGATACCTTTCTGTCTATTACTTTAAAATGAACAGTATTTCTAACAAAATTGAAACTTCTCTTAAAAGAAAATGCAAATTTAAAAAATAAAATCCGCAGAACAAAATCGGTCATCCTCTCAATACTTCGTCAAGCTTATATTGAACATGTTTCTACTATTCACAAACAACATTCGCATAACATGGAACTCTTCCCTTTGTTCCTCGTGGACAACGATCTGTTCGTTACAAAATAATAACAATAATTATAAAGAATTCTCATTGTTATGCATGTAAACTGCACCATGTAAACTGCACTTGCATCAAAAGGAATTACCCTCCGCCACGCACCGTATGGTGGATTGCAGAGTATGTATGTAGATGTAGATGTAGATGAAGTAAACGCTTTGCTCACATCCACTGAGGCGACAGAAGTGATGGGATACCTCCTATTATCGTATCGGATCCTCTTTTGCCCTGCGTAGTGCAGTAACTCGACGTGGAATGGACTCAACAAGTCTTTGTAAGTCCCCTGCAGAAATATTGAGTCAGGCTGCCTCTGTAGCACTCCATAATTGCGGAAATGGTGCTGGTGTAGAGTGTTTTGTACAAATATGTCCCATAAATGTCCGATGGGATATATGTCGGGCGATCTGGGTGGCGAAACCACTCGCTTGACTTATCCACGGTGTTCTTCAAACTAGTCGTGAGCAATTGCGGCCCAATGACACAGCGCATGGTCATCCATAAAAATTCCATCGTTGTGTTGGAACATCACGTTGATGAATGACTAAAAATTGTCTCCAAGTAGTCGAACATCCAAAGGACCCAGTCCCATTCCATGTAAACGCAGCCCACACCGTTATGGAGCCACCATCGGCTTGCAGAGTGCCTTATTGACAACTTGGTTCCATGTCTTCGTGGGGTCTGCGCCACACTCGAGCCATACCACCAGCTTTTACCAACGAAAATCTCCCCAGGCCATGGATTTACAATCGTCTAGGATGCAACCGATCTGAACACGAGCCCACAAGAGGCGCTGCAGGCGATGTCGTGCTGTAAGCAAAGGCACTCGTGTCGATCGTCTGCTGACACAGCCCATTAACGCCAAATTTCTGAGCTCTGTCGTAACGGAAATGTTCGTCGTACGTCCCACATTGATTTCTGGTGTTACGGGACGCAGTGCCGCTTATGTTTCACACCTACAACAAAACTCCACTGTTCTCGGTCGCTAAGTGAACGCCATCGGCCACTACGTTGCCCGTGGCGAGAGAGAATGACAGAAATTTGGTACTCTCGGCACGGTCTTGACACAGTGGATCTCGGAATATTTAATCCCTAACGATTTCGATAGTGGAATGTCGCAGACGTCTAGCTCCTACTACCATTCCATGTTCAAAGTTTGTTAATTCCCGTCGTGCGTCTTCAATCACGTCGGCAGTCTGTTCACGCAAGTCACATGAGTACAAACGACATGTCCTCCAATGCGCTGCCCTTTTATACACTGTGCAACCAATACTACCGCCATCTGTGTATCTGCATATCGCTCTCCCATGGCTTTTGTCACCTCTACGTAAAAGCGCAGAGGTTACTATCAAATATTTTTTATAAATTATAAAACGAAATCTATAACCTGTAAGGATATAAAACACAGAATAGACAAATACTGAATGAAACGCAGTACTGAGGATGTGACAAACAAACGAACATAAAATAAAAAAGAAATCTTCAGCTTCCTGTTCCCCTCCTACACATTCATTTATGTTTGCCTCCCTACCAATGCTACCAATACTACGGTAATTCTACCATTTACTTCGTCATTTATGTACTGTGCCAAAGCTATCGAAACGCAGTTTAGATAGAGAGGAACTCTATCACTAGTCATTACGTAATTACGATTAATTCGTTTTCCTACCGCGATCACTCTTGTTACTGTGAGAATACCTTCACAAAACGTACAGCACAGAGGAATGAAACAACCTTCGGATGCAAAAGTAAAGTGACGTGGTTGAAGTCGTTGAGGGTAATGCTGGGTTCTCAGCTCGTTGTGCCGCATTCCCTCCGTCTGGAATTAGTGAACCAAGACACGAACTGCACGTTGGTCAACACTTCATCAGTAAACCTATGTATCCTTCTCTGTATCACTGTTAATGTACAGGCTGTGAGAGGCAGAAATGTGAGACAGACATGAGCAGTACTGTAGGCAAACTTGAGGATGAAGAGTAGAGTGGCGCTTACTATTGTCAACAGCAACAAAAGTGCATGAATGGAACAGGTTTGCCGGCCGGAGTGGCCAAGGTTCTAGGCGCTACAGTCTGGAACAGCGCGACCGCTACGGTCGCAGGTTCGAATGCTACCTCGGGCATGGATGTGTGTGATGTCCTTAGGTTAGTTAGGTTTAAGTAGTTCTAAGTTCTATGGGACTGATGACCTCAGAAGTTAAGTCCCATAGTGCTCAGTGCCTAGGAACAGGTTTGTTTCCAAACAAGATACACAGCGCATACCGTCGATATCTACGTTGTTTTGCACTATTTTCAATGCAATACGAAGATAACTGGGGCAAGAAACCAAACGAAATGCAATTACTCTGTAATCAGTCGCTGTGCATCCCTCATACCAAAATACGCACGATGTATGCTTGAAAAACTTCTGGAATTTTGTCACTGGAGTACAAGATGATTCAGCAGCCCCTACCTATGTTTTATACAACCTGCAATGCCTTCAGAAGCCATGTGAGAAATTTTTATATTCTCTCGCTTGCTATATGCAAACTATTAATCCTACAGAAAAAAATGAAGAGGATATTCTTGAAGGAAAATTTAATGTAGTTGAATTTGGTACTGGGATAAGTTTCTCTGGAGGCCACGGTTTTCGAGTTATTCAAGAAAAACTTACAAAAGTGACCTCGAAACACGTTTTCCTTGAATAAATCTGAAACTGTGGACTCCAGAGAAAACGTATCTTGTACAGAATTTAACCACGTTACATTTCCGACAGAGAGGCGCTGCTCATTTTTTATTCTGTCTGCCTAACAGTTAGTGCGTAGCGAGTGACATATTACGAAAATTTCCTAAATGGTTTTTGAAGGTGTTGCAGGTTGCATAAAACTCACGGGGAAGGGCAGCTGAATCACCGTGTGTGCTATTCGGTTGTGTTTTTAGCCAAGTTACAAGTGCCTCATAGCTGTTATTTCGAAAATTAGGTACTTTTTCCTACATATATCTATTGTCCACTAATAATTGTGGTCGTACAGACATTAACAGCTATCTCAGGCTTTTAATCGCACCCGAGTATCCATTTTCCATTTTACAGTTATAAAACTTTCCAGTGCGTTGCTTCGAGGAGCAGATGTCTGTTTTCGCTAGAAAGCGCAGCTCACGGTAAGGACGCGCTAATACTTCGCACATTAGCTGGAGACTTCTCACTGCCGCCAAAACACCCACAGCAAGCCACGACACAACATACTATCACCGAAGACCTTTCCCCTCATATGAGTAATCACTGCGATACTTACAATAATTCGTAGATACACACACACACACAAATTTCATAAACTCAGGAAAAATCGTTAAGAATTCTTCGCTTCAGTTACGGTCTTCATCGCTAAAGTAAACAAAGAAGTAACAAAAGTCATGGGATAGCTATATGCACACATACAGATGGTGGTAGTATCGCGTACACAAGGTATAAAACGACAGTGTGTTGCCGAAGCTGCAATTTGTACCCTGAAGTGTCATGTGAAAATCTTTCGACATTATTAGGGCCGCAAGACAAGAATGAATAGATTTTGAAGGTGGAATGGTAATTGGAACTGGACTCGTGGGACATTCTATATCGGAAATCATTAGGGGATTCAATATTCCGCTATCTACAGTGTCAATAGTGTGTACCGAAAATGTCACACTTCAAGCAGTACCTCTCGCCACGGACAATGCAGTGGCCGATGGACTTCACTTGACGATCGACGCCAGAGACGTAGAGTTGTCAGTGCTAATAAGAGCGTGAAGTAACTGCAGAAATCAGTATCGGATGTACGATGAACGCATCTGTCAGGACAATGTGGCGAAGTTTATCGTTATTTAGCTGTAGCAGCAAACGACCGACGCGATTGCCTTCGCTAACGGCAAGACATCACCACCTACAGCGCCTCTCCTGGGCTCATGATCATACCGGTTGGGCCCTAGACGAATGGATAACCGTGGCCGAGTTAGTCGTCCCGATTTCAATGGGTAAGAGCTGATGCTAGGGTTAGCGTGTGGCACAGACCCATGAAGCCGTGGACCCAAGTTGTCAACAAGGCACTGATCAAATCGGTGATGGCTGCATAATTGTGTGAGCTGTATTTACATGGAATAGACTGGATCCTCTGGATTTTTGGCTACGTGGAGACCATTTTCAGCCATTCATGGACGTCATGTTCCCAAACAACGATGGAATTTTTATGGATGACAGTGCGCTTTGTCACCGAGCCACAATTGTTCGCTATTGGTTTGTAAAAGTTTCTGGAGAATTCGACCGAATGATTTGGCCACCCAAATCGCTCGACATGAATCCCATAGAACATTTATGTAACATAATCGAGAGGTCAGTTCGTGCACAAAATACTGCAACGATAACATTTTCGCAATTATGGACAGCTATAGAGGCAGCATGGGTCAATATTTCTGCCAGGGTCTTGCCAACTAGTGATTTTGCACTTTGCCAGGAAAAAGGAAGTCTGCCTAGACATTAAGAGGTATCCCACGACTTTTATCGCCTCAGTGTATATAGACACTAGAGTATATTTCACCATCGTGCACTGCATTAAATCTGTTTACCAATGGCCGTTCTGCTCGAAGATACGTAAGCCAAGCTTTATCTGAAGAAAATGTGGCAGTAATGAAGGCAACTAAATATGATCCAGACTGTTGACTTCAGGTTGAATTTTTAGAGAACACATATGTGTCTAGTTTTGGTCAAAGAGGAGACATGTAGCGCAGGCCAACAGATCACAGTTTCATATTTGAGCTGTGGTGAACTTCCTCTCATGTGTATTAGCTTGGCTTCAGCAAAATGAGTATCTTTAAAAAAAAGTCAAGGTTTCCTACGAATTTTTACCCAAATAATATTTCCAACTACATCTATTATCTGTAAGCCACTGTGAAGTGCACGGCGTTGAGTACTTCCTTTTTCACCATTATTAGGACTGCTTGCCGTTCTGTTAGCGTATGGAGCGCGCTAAGCGTGACTGATACAATGCTTCTGTGCAGGCTTAGTCTAATCTTGTCTTCATGGTCCCTATACGTCTCACTTCATAGGCTGCAGTTCAGTTTTTTCAGCAGCTGCATGATTCTCCCCATGCGTCAAACAAACATGTTACCATCTGCGCTAACCTTCGTGTACGTTCAGTATTTCTTTTTAATCCTGTCTGGTATGATTCCCACTTACTTTATCAATATTCCAGGATTGTTTGCACGAGTGTATTATGCGCAATTTTCATCGGATACTGGTTGCATTTCCATAGTTTTCTGCAAGGCAACTAAAGTCTGCCACCTGCTTTACCTATAGCTAAGGTGGACATAAATTCTAGGCTGATTTGCAGTCGCCTTGGTATTGGTAAATGAGACAGTACTGACCAAACCTCTGTAAACATACATAAGCTGACAAGAAAAGTGAAGCGCTAAGGAGAGGAGTGAACGAAGTGGAACTTCATGGGTTGAAAGGATATGTGTTACATCAGTGATTACCAATTGAGTCAGATTTTCAAAGAACGTGGTAGTATCAGCCCACTTATCGTCATGACGTTACACCCCTTCTGCCCTGTATGCATGAACTAATTCGTTTGGGAAGGATGTTGTAAAATCATTTTATTCTCTCCTGAGGATAGCTCGACCACAGCTGCTACACTTTGTCCATGATATCCAGGATAATGACACTGGGTTGTATTTGACATTGAAGGTGATCACACACATGTTCTATTGGGGTCAGATCTGCCCATCTTGCTGGCTGTGGAAATACCTCAAAATCACCCAGACATATTTTATGATTTTATGAGAATGTTCCTATTGAAAATTACAACTAGCCGTGACCTGAAGTCATATCCGATGGCTCCCCACATCATGGCTTCATGAGTAACCGTGCCGAGCCTCTCCTAAACAATATAATGAGGCCTTTCCCCTCGTCAACGACATGCTCGCTGACAATCGCCATCCAGGGTAGTTCAGAATTTCGATACATTGCTGAACACAATGCGATGCCGTTCATGAGCACCCCATGTCTCCCAGTCATGACACCACAGCCTACTCATGACATTGTTATTCTCTGTTCTCTAATGAAGCTGCTGCTAGATTCAAAATATGTTGTGGGATCGTGAATGATCCTGGGGTGCAGTGGACTTGAGACAGAGAAACACGAATCGGTTCTGCCAAGCATGTCGGTACCTGTGGACGGGACCATAGCCGGCGTAGCGAACATTCTTGGAAGTGAGATCAGCCAGAACACACAGGGGGCGGCAGGCATTGTCCTCTCAGAAGACCGCTTGCGGCTAACGTCCGGCCGAGAACAGAATGACGCTCCGTCCGGGAGTCGGAGGCATCTTTTCATGTTTTCTGACTTCTTTTGAAGATTAGTATCTTCCACTTGTAGAAAGTGCAGACCACAGAAAAACTCCAGCTTCATGGCGCTCCTCTCTCAAATTCTCTAACCCAGCGCCAGGCTGTGGACTTTGGGGGAAAAAGTGTGGTCTGTGTAAAGATGTGTGACATTAGATCACAGCGTAGAAACTAATGTTTTTGGAAGTAGATCAGATGTTATCAATGAAGGCTGGAAAAGACTCACCATTTTTGACGGGATTATCTATTGGAGGGAATCCTCGTGATTGGGCTGCAGTGGTGTGATGGGCGACTGGCACATTTGTGGTGGCATGGATTAGGCAGGGTGTGAGTGAGTGCCGTAAAGGAGGGACTGGGCATTAGGTTGCGAAAGCGTCCGGTTCGGCCTGTGAGTAAGACACGATAGTGTCCGATTCGAAAATCTGGTAGGACGTAAGAGTGTTCACATCGAATTCGGGTTAGGACACCATGATGTCCTCATCGACTTGGCGTAGCAGCGCAGTAGAGGCAGCCACGTCTTGGAGTCCCACAGAGGTGCTGACGACTGCATTTTCGCGAAGGGGCAGCATGTCTGCAGCGCACAGTTCGGCGTACTGAAGTTTTAGTTACGGTGAGCATAATTCGCAGCACCGGTGGAATAGTTCAATTTGATTGCACACTTGTGGAAACCAGGACGATCGCTTGTACCACCTCTTTTTAAAATGGTAATGAATGTGTAGACTTTACGGTTGTAGTCACAAACTGCCAGTCACTGTTCCTAATGAGATTAGAGGCTTTATTAGTTACCATTTATTGGGAGAGAAGAAATTCTTAAGAGAACAAGAAGTAATTTAACTGACAGGCGAGTGATACTAAT
The DNA here is from genome assembly GCF_023864345.2 of Schistocerca serialis cubense. Classification (NCBI taxonomy): domain Eukaryota; kingdom Metazoa; phylum Arthropoda; class Insecta; order Orthoptera; family Acrididae; genus Schistocerca; species Schistocerca serialis. The sequence goes on from NC_064645.1 coordinate 334,643,893, forward strand.
TTCCGTTTAATCTTGATGCAAATCTTGAAAGTCTACCCCTTGTTTGTTATGCTGATTATTTTTCATTTAAGAAGTATCTCCCTTTAATATAAGCGGACGCAGTGCTCCATGGTTCCCATTTCTACCGCTATGTGTCTAATTCTTTCAATTAGACCCGATAAATTGAGATATGGATAATCAAACCCGCTAGAAAAGACAGTATCCTAATTTAAAAATGAAGCAACGGATAACGCAACGGCGGTGAATGGCCATGGAACAATACGTGCACATTAGGGACTGTAAGACTTTCTTTTTTTTTATACTATGAATTCAGTTAGTCGCATAAAGCGCATAATGCATACAATGGATATGCCTGGATTGAAAATTCATAGAATATACTCATTATCTCAGTGGTATGGTTGAAGGATACTGAATAACGCTAAGAGAGAATTTCAATTATCATTCTGATTCATTTCGATAATATTTAAGAAAACTATTACTCTCTGTGACAAAACATACATGAAATCTATTATATTTAAGAAAACTGCCACTCTCAGTGACAAAATCTTCATGAAGCACTCACTATCTCTTGCATCTCGTCATACCGGAAACATAAAACAACACTTCGTCGCCAATTACATCTACTAATGATTAAAATAGGTAAAAATGAATGTTACTGAATGGTGGCCTCGTAACACCATTTAGCTATTGTCGCACCTATTTAACGCGCGGAGTAGGAAAGGATATTACCTTTCACTCTCTCAAACATTACTTGTGTTACTACACATGCAGTACCATACGGATAAGTTCATGTTGAAACCGCGTATTATGCAACCGCAGTACAACGTGAGCCAACCAGCCCAGGCTTCATGACTCCACATTATTCATGCTATGATTAACGAAAGGCAAATCCAGTGACTACCATTATGAATGCTGGCAACACGTGGCCAAGTTCGACAACAAAGAAACGAGCAAAATAAATCGTTGAATCACGGAAAATTTATATTGCTTGTATCCGGAACTTAACTATGCAACAAATGAAACATTAATGAACCTATCTGCTATTGACCTAAGAATAAGAACCGTTGGTTCATGCCCGCAATCACCTCGCGCCCAAGTCCGCTAGTTGAAACACATTAATCTGAAAAATTTCTACAAATACAATATCGCTGAACATTTCCCGGTATTAATTCTCACCCTAACATGTTTCATAATCAATGTTACCACAAAAAACCTACATTATGGACAACTTTTCTCACCATCTATGACGAGCGCCGCAGTCCTGCGTCCGTCTCTTTCAATCGGCGGCCCAATAGTGTCCTAACCTGGCCAACCGTTCAAAAAAACTGGTGGTGTGGGTAGGACCTCAGTGAGAACCAACCTCACAAACTCTGCCCTGCTCATCCCCACTATCTTTGGAATCACGAACTCTCTGCCGAATCTGCTCACGTTGTTATGTTGGTGCTAAACTACCCTACTGCTACCATCTTTGACTAACCCAGATTTTATATATTCCATGCATAATTATGTTCATCCATCCACATACATCACGGGATCAAAGGATGAAAGAGGAGGTGTGACACCAACAGAAGAAAAAATATACACGGAAGCATTATTGAATCCAGAGGTTAATTAGTTAGACGAAACATTGAAAGGACGCTCTCAGCGTAAAATGAATTACTAAACATGTACAAATTAATCATTAGTTAAATGAAGCGTAAACCTGTGACGTTTCAATCTGAATAGAAATAAGTATTACAGGCTTTGATTACTCATTTATATCTTAATCTCATGTGTGTTTATGAATAAACGTGAGTATTGAATTTAATCACTCTTCCTGTTCGATCCATTCAGGTACATTTCGTTGTGGGCTTTCAACCTATATCTAAAAAGATATTAGAAGTCAAATCTACATCGTTACTAACAAACTACTTCAGTCAAATGGCGAAAGTAGAATTTTATGTGCATTTCCCACTTTATGAGCTATGCCTATGACTATAATTTTCGTGTCATCCAATTACTTTGTGTACAAACGTTTCGAAGTGAGTTATTAAAGAGATGATATGCCTGCAATTAGTTTTGTAGGATTAAGGGAAAATCTACACAGTGGGGTTTTGTGAGGTAACGTTATTCGAGACAACACACAGGTTTACCAACAATCGTTCAGCCACAGATCATTCGCGGCTAGAGGTACCAGCGATACACAAAGTACCCTTCGCCGAATACCATAAGGCAGCTTAGCTTTGGAGTGTAGTAAATGAAGATGTACACTATCTGATAAGAAGTATTCGCACCCCTGTATGTAATGCGGAATTGGCCGCTAGACGTCACAAGAGGCGGACCGTCAGTATAAGGAGTATCATGTCAACAGTAGGGATACAGTAACAGCAAAATGGGTCGGTCGCAAGAGCTCAGTGACTTCGAATATAGACTAGTAACTGCATGTCACCTAGATAAGAAATCTATCAGGGACATTTATACCCTTCCAAGCTGACATGATGATGTGACTGTGAAATGGAAATGGGAAGAAAGAAGTAAAGGTAAACTAAGACACGGTAGACCTCATACACTGACGGACAGGACCGCAGAGTGTGGTGGAGGGTGGCTGGAAACTCTGGAAACGTCGCATGTAATCAGTGGAAGGAATCACTCATGAGTTCCAAAGAGTTACCAGCAGTCTATCTGCCACAGTGGCTGCCTGTAGGGAGTTGAAAAGAATTGGTCAAAAAGGTGGAGCAGCTTCTCATAAGCCACACATTTCTGTAATCAGAGCTGAGCGACGATTGTGATGGTGTAAAAAGCGACTGTACTGGACAGCGGGTGGCTGGAAACTGTAGTAACCAAAACCAACTGCGGGCACGCCTTGGGCTGCGGATCGGAGCCGCCAGGCAGGGAAGCCGCCGGCGGTGGAGCACGCACCACCGGGTAAACACAGGACGAGTCGGACGACAGACCAACGACAACCGACAACAACCGACCACGACCGACCATAACCGACACAACAAGAAAGAGATAAACCACAACACCAAACACCAACAGTAAATACACTCGGAACCAGAGCCAGGCAATGTCAACAACGAGCAACGACCAGAACGCAGTACCGCCGAGATAGAGACGCAATCCAGAGCGAGTACCAGACTGACTGGACTAGGTTTTTTTTTCTTTATTGTGATTTTAATACCCACATAAAAACAGGTAGGCTGGCACAGCACAATATGCCGCTCTTCAGCCAAAGATATTACAATGATAAAACAGAGAAGACACACGAGTTGGAACAAAACGGCGGGGAAGAAACAGGAGACACATGAACATAAAAAACATGAATCCGTTCACACTCGATGACAATCCACACTACAAACTGTTGACAGGACGCACAAACACTGAAGATGACGATGGCAATGGTGAACGAAGGAGTGTGACGCTGAACACTGAACACTAAACACGACGAGACACACGAGACACTATTGGCGATGATCTCTGGCGCGCGAATGTCCACGTAGCGTGTGCGAGTCCGGGAACCTGCCAAGAGGGGAAGAAGGATGAGGGGGGGAGGGGAGAACAAAGATGCCAATGGCTGAGGAGATGGGAGGAGGAGTAGACGGACAGGGGAGGGGAAGCCTAGGGGAGGAGTGGGGAGAAATGGAGGAGGGAGGGAAGGGGGGAGAGAATGGAGGGAGGGTGCCTAAAGGAGCAAACACAGGAAGAGGGAGGGAGGATCAAAGTTGGTAGGAGGGGTAGATGGAGGGGAGGAGGGCATCATCAGGGAGCTGGCGGAAGCCACCTTGGGAGAGGGTAAGGAGGGTGGAGAGATGGAGACCGGGTGGGACATGGCAATACAGGTGCGGCAGCGGGTGATGGTGGGAGAGGATGCGGGAGACAAGTGGGTGAGGGGGATCGAGTTTTCGGGAGGTGTACCGGATCTGTATCCGTTCAAGGAAAAGGAGGAGGTGGGGGAACAGAATGAGGTCGTATAGGATCCTCTTGGGGGAGGGGAGACGGATGCGATAGGCGAGTCAGAGAGCATGGTGTTCAAGGATCTGAAGGGATTTGTAAAAGGTAGGGGGGGGCAGAGATCCAGGCAGGATGGGCGTAACAGAGGATAGGGCGGATGAGGGATTTATAGGTGTGGGGGATGGTGGAGGCGTCCAGACCACACGTATGGCCGGAAAGGAGGTTGAGGAGATGGGGTCGGGAGCGTGCCTTGGCTTGGATTGTCCGGAGACGGAAGGATCCAGGAGATGCGACGGTCGAGAGTGACGCCAAGGTACATAAGGGTGGGGATGAGGGCGATAGGACGGCCGTAGATGGTGAGATAGAAATCAATTAGGCAGAAGGAAGGGGTGGTTTTGCCTACAATGATCGCCTGGGTTTTGGAGGGATTGACCTTGAGCAACCACCGGTTGCACCAAGAGGTGAACAGGTCAAGATGGGATTGGGGAAGGTGTTGGGAACGCTGCAGGGTGGGGGCGAGGGAAAGGAAGGCGGTGTCATCGGCAAACTGGAGAAGGTGGACGGGGGGTGACGGCGGCGGCATGTCCGCCGTATACAAAAGGTACAGAAGGGGAGAGAGGACGGAGCATTGAGGTACACCGGCGGAGGGAAAAAAGGTGTAGGAATCCGTGTTATAGATGGCTGGACTAGGTCAGAGCAGGTCCCTATATACGAAACCGGAGGTAGCGGCTATTGGCCGCTGTCTGCACGTGGCGTAGCGGTGGCGCCCTCGCTGCGCGAGAGCCGCTGTGCGGAATAGCCGCCGCCGAGGCGGAGCCCTCTATGGGCTGCCCACGTCCATTTGTTCTGGCGCGTGTTCGACTTCCGAGGTGGGAGGTACTAGAGAAACGAGACACGAATCATACTTTGCACTGTGGCTATCCATTGGAAGGATATGGGTTCGGCAAATGCCTTGAGAACGTTACCTGTCCTCATGTATAGTGGCAAGAGTGAAGTACGAAGGAGGTGATGTTACAGTATGGGAGCGTTTTTCGCGATTAGTATGTGAGCCCCTTATTGCGCTTAAGAAATGCTAAATGCAGAGGGATGCGAACACATTTTACGGCATTGTGTACTGCGTAATGTCACAGAACAGTTCGAAGACGTTGATTGTTTGTATCAGCACGACAGTGTACTCTACCAAGGTCGTGACTGATATGCACGCTTTGAAATAACAACTATTCATTTATTCACCATGAAGTTAACTAAGTACAGACTTAGACGGCGGAGGTCCCGCGCATGAATACAACTCAAATGTCCTTCTGTAAAGACGCATAGTGGTGGCCGATATGACCAAGACAACGACTGTCAGTAGTGACTATGGGATGAGGAAGCAGGGACTTCCGGAGCAGCTGACGTACTAGCAGCAGCGCGGTTCCTGGCGTAGACGCGAGAGGCAGCACTGCGGCAGTAGCAGTCCTACTGTCCATAGCGTAGGCCGGCGATCGGTTGGGGGCGTGGAGCTGAACTGGCTGCCAGGGCCTGAGGGGCGACCTAGCTATGGTCCGCCGGGGAATACCGGCCTGGTGTCACGTGTATACGTGATTTGGAATTTTTTTCTCTGTTGTTATTTCAACGAAGTTTTCCCCATGTGGGTGGTGGCAGGGGGCTGGCAGCGGTACAATGAAACTGTTGTTCAGCCAATAGACATTACTCTCTAACTTAGACACTAATACAAAAACGAGACACATGTATCATTGATTTAGTATTATTTTAAAAGGTGATGTTAATAGGATAACCTAAGAAAATAATACTGTCTTCATGAATTGCTTAAAAACAGTAACAAAAATGTGGACAGACAGCGCAGTTAAAACTCTTTAAAAAAGCCTTGGAGAACAATGAAACTTGAAAAATCATTTGAAAAATACTGAGAACGACAGAAGAGAGACCGCTCGTGAGAAACGAAACACCATACACTTTCATTAAAAGCTGGAAAAGGACCTGTCCTGGTATGCTAACTTTTGATGAAAATAATGGTGAATATAACAAATTGGATGTTCTGACTTTAACACATGAACAGTTGTATTTGCGACATCTGCAAATGGGTTTTGTTTCTGTTATGCTTGGGTCTCGATAGTTCCATGTTATTTATTTTTTCATGAAACAAAATTAGAAGTTATATCACTTACTGCGAAATAGTCGTGTGGGGGAGGCATATTGATCCAAGAATAAAGTACAGTTACTGAACAGAAAACTATAATTGGGAATTTATTTGCATTCTTAATGACCATATCCGTTCGCAGGCTTGAAATGGTCATTACTGGGCTAAATTAGTGACCTGCTAAAGTTTTGTCTTATACTTCTCTTTGATTGTCGTGGTCCTCTCTCCCAAAGTTTAGCGTTATAAGCGTCACTAACGTAGGAATTTTCACGGAATGTAGAACACGAAAATTTTCTCCGTTTAACACTCATGAGTCCGACTTCGACTTGCGGTGAAGGAGAGTATTACGAAGGCGTGCAATAAATAATGGAACACATTATTTTTCTGAAGTCAGGAGGGTTTTATTCAGGATTCTAATACACCATATTATCCCTCACGCTTTTGCGTGAAAGACGATATTTTTCAACATAATCTTCGTTCAATGCGACAGCCTTACACCACCTTACTGGGAAGCCTGTATGTCCTCATGTTACAACTCTACTGATCGACGTCGGAGTCAACGTCGTGCTGGGTGAGTAAGCTCCCCATCACCCAGGTGCAGATTCCCGGGGAGTGCATCCTTCAGTGGGCCAAACAGATGGCAGTCGAAAGGTGCGAAACCGGGACTACAGGATGGAAGAGAAAGAACAGTCCAACAAAGTTCTGTGAGCTCCTCTCGGGTGCACAGACTTGTGTGAGGCCTTGCGTTATCACGGAGTAGGAGAAATCTGTATTTTTGTGGCGACGCACACGTTAAAGTCTTTTCGTCAATTTCCTGAGGGTAGCACATAACTCTTCAGTGTTGATCGTTGCACCATGAGGGAGGACATCAAACAGAATAACGACTTCAGAGTCCGAGAAGACCGTCACTATCACTTTCCCTCTCAGACAGCGGCTTTTTCTTCGGAGGAGAAATGGTGTGGCTCCATTGCATGGGCTGCCGTTTTGTTTCCAGTTCAAACTGCTGAACCCATGTTTCATCACCTGTTAGACAAAAAATGGTCACAATCAGTCTCGTAACGGGCAAGCAGCTCCGCACAGATGATCTTTCATTGCTCATTACTGTCTTTTGTTAGGCTGCGAGGAACCAAGAGGGTACACACCTTTCGGAATTCCAACTAGTGGACGAGTGTGTAATCACTACCAACAGAAACATCCAGCTGAGCAGAGAGGTGTCCAATTGTGATTTGTCGATCACCTCAAACAAGAGAGTCCGCACTCTCCAAAATTGCGGGAGTCACAGCTGTGTGCGGCCATCTCACACGGGGGAGATCGGACAGGGTGGTGCGACCATGTTGCAATGACGAAAGAGGCCAGTCAACGACTCACCGTGATTTTGTTCACTACCAGGTATCCGTAGACATTCTGTAAGAGCCTATGACTATCTGCGTTGCTATGGCTTTCCGCTAAAAGGACCTCAATGACAAATCTCTGCATAGAAAACATCTCCGTTACAGACCCGATTTTGAAGGCTACATACTGCGTCTCCACTTGTCAATATTTCATGAAATTGTAGGAGCTCAAGCAGGAATTTCCACGATGTCCCACAACTAATTCCGCATTTCTTCACCAGAAATTGGCCAAGAAACAAAGTTTGTTCAATTATTTATTGAAAGCCCCCCCCCCCCCCCCCCCCCCCGTAGGTGTTTGCTTTTTACATTTAAATGTGGTGTCGATTTATACACGAATGTGAATGATAATAAACCGCAGCCAAGAGTTGTGCATGTGTCGTAGTTACTGACACAATGGTTATTTTTTTTAGCGGTCGGAAGGCGTGGATTCTGTCCCACCAACAATTTCTTCAAGCAAGCTTTGTTCAATTAACCAGAACTAATTTGCAAAACAAGGTTCCTCTCTCAGTGAATTACGCTAGTTCTAAATCCGAGTGACATTCTAACACCGAGAACTCCGTGCATTACATGCACACATTCTTATATCTGATGCTGTTTGTAAAGAGGATAATTTCTCTTTAATTGCAGAAGAAGGTAATCCGGAAGAATTATAGCCCCACTTCGTAGTTAAGCTGTTTCTTCTTGTGCCCAGTAGTACGTCTAGCTTAAATTCCTGTACCCGTAACACGATTTGCTGTTGTTTATCGCTGTCAACTCTAATCTACTGGTACTTAAGGCAGTAATAAAGTTCATCCCCGGCGTTTGCTATTTTCTAAGTGCTGAAAGATCATTTATTTTCGACACAGCAATTCCAAGCCCTTCGTGCTAGTCAGGTCTATAGTCACAGAGCACCGCTTCTCAAACTAATTAACTTCGGTTCTGACTGCAAATGCTCCAGAATTTCTTTAAAAGAGCAAATTTGTTATGCTAGAACGGAAAATCTACAAAGAACATGAATATTGCATGGCTTCAAGTTGCCTAGGCCAAACTGAAAAAGAAGTAGACCCTATAAAACTAAAGCGAGGGAAATGGTCAGAGAGTATGCAGATTTTCCCGGCGTATTAACTGATGATGTTCTTGAAATTTTAAATATTTGTGTCTACAATCGCAATTTATTTATTTTTCCTAGTGGCTGTCGGTTTCGGTACGCAGTACCTCAGGCCGAACCCGGCATGCAGTAGTCTCTCTTGCTTCTCAAGTAGTTGTGACAACTACTCGAGGTGTGTGAAGTACTCAGTACTCAAGTACTCCAGCACTCTGTACTTAAGAGACCCACTTGGGAGGCAAGCGTGACGACTGCTTGCCAAGGGATAGCGTGACGATGGTACTGTGCAAGGCTACCGGTGGCCACTATGCAAAATAAATAAATTTCGACTGTGGACACATACATATACTTTTTCAGAACTCTATTGGTTGCCGTTTCACCTACAGTATGTCACGAATATGTTATGATATTCTTGTAGGGTCTTCAATGGGAACATACAATCATCTATACACAATATATCTGCGATTAACTTATCTCCATATTAAGGTGAGAACACTGTTGGCCAATTTCTGTGGAAATGGTTCATAGCGCTCTTGCACCAGAAATCGTCGCTGCAGCCTGCTATCCCAGGCCCATGTACGGCACCCCAGTGGTGATAGCTGGCGTAAACGATGAACAGCTGTCGGCTACCTCTCTCGATACATTGTGTCCAGGCGGGTCAAAGATTATGGTCTTTTAATATTAGATGAAACAGGAGTCCAAATTTTACTTAAGAGGTACTCCTTGTCTCTATTTGTAATGCTGTCTAATTTCGATAGTTTTCTTTAAAACAAAATTCCACAGAGAGACGCAGAGGCAACTATTTGTGTCTCATCATACGTCATTCTGTGCCCCCGTTACACACTACTCCACTATCCCACATTTCTCATGTTGTAGTAACCGCATGTGGCGATGATGCCCAACACATGTCTCTAATTGTATGGTCAATATACATTTTCGCACAAGGCAACGGATTTTGTAAAATCCGGGCTTCCTCAAGCCTAGATCATATTTTACCGAGCCGAGTAGGGCTCTAATCTTCACTGGAAAAAGGAATATGCTTTTGACATTATACCTTTTTTAAAATCTTTCATATCTTTGAAGATACGCCCCCAGCATACTGTAGGAAAGCCACCAATCTAAATGCATTTTCTACTGGCTCCGGCTATATTTGAATGCACGACGGATCTGTTTGTCTGTGTAGCCATTCTTCTTGAATAGGATCTTTTTCCCTTTGACTACCATCGGGATATTTGTGTCCCACGATAGGTTATCAGATATCTACTGTGCCTTATTGCTATGTATCAATATACCACTGGTAAAGGGGAACCTATTAGTGGTTAACAGATTTCTTGTAATTATAGACTGCACCTGTAGGATGTGCTGTCTTCATGTTTCGATGTTAACCCTCTTGTCCGTATTGTCAAATCCAATTACTTGGTACCTGCAGGTAGGCAACCCAATTACCATACTTGCAAAGCGGGCTACCTTCGGACTTTCCTGTACACATCGCGTCAACTCCATGCATCCACGTATTGACGGTTGCCACATCACAGGCGAAGTCCATGTGAGCACCTGTATCGTGAATTACATACTTGTTGAATGCTCTGTGCACAGATGTGTTTCTGTTTTCAGTATCTGTTGTACTTTTTGCGCAGTCGTCTTCTGAAAACTTGGATGTACTTATGAATAAGCCTGTATTTTCTACAACCTTCCAAGCCCTCTAGAAAACGGCGGGAAATATTCTTTTCATAATGTTACTAATAAGACATTAATTAAAAGTAGCCATGCATTAATGTTTTTGAAATAAAATTGGTGGGCAAAGAGTTCAGGTGTTCCAAGCCGTGTGTCAAGGTTTCCACGTCCAAGGTGGCAGAAGCCTTCCACGAAAAAATCCGAAGGAGACATGTGCATTGGTGTGATGAATGACAAGTCGATGCATGTTGGTACCGGCCCGTATATGTTTGTTTTCTATAAAACTGTACCCCGGAGTCCGATCCTTCATTCTATAGACAAGTGCGTCCAGAAAGGAATGACTTGATCTCTAACATGACGTTGAGCCGGCATGAAGCCAAGGCGCGCGCTGTAGGTGTCCTGCTTCGTGTAGAAGCTGACGGTATGAATCAGTTTCGGACATAATAGCAAACAGTGTTCTCGTCTGAAGATAGCGGCCAGATGGATCGCAGAGATGTATCTAGATGATTGTGTGATCCTGCTGTAAACCATACAGGAATGTCATCAGTGATCAGAGATGTTTAAACACGTTTATTTTCAGATATAGGCTCCTGCAAATATAGTGGTTACGTCATCTCTGATTGAATTTTCCTACACATAAATGGGATGCACTAGTATATGCATTGGTCTACTCTGTAGGAGTACGTTGCTTTCTGTTTTTATCCAGCCATTCTACACCTCCCTCTCCAAGTACATTTACATCTGTACTTCGCAAGCCACCACACAGTGCATGAATCGTGCCTAGGGAGAACGATTATCGGTAAACCTTCGCATGAGATAGATTTTTCGTTTTCTAAAATCATTGGGGCGAGGAACAAATGACTAGTCAACCTGGTGTGTAGAACGTATTGTTATGGAGAAACAGCTTCACACTTTCGGAAAAATATCATCCACACACACCCGAAGATAGCAAGTCCAGTTAAGTTCGAGAACTATCGCACACCTAATGCATACAAATTACTGACGGGAATAATATACAGAAGAACGAAAGCGGAAACTGGGGTCCTATTAGACGACGATCAGTTTGGCTTTCGGAAAGGTAAAGCCACGAGAGAGGTAGTTCTGCACAGCAATTGATAATGGAAGCAAAGCTTAAATAAAATTAAGACACCTTTAAACCTAGAAAAAGCATTCGACAATGTACAATGATGTGAGATCTACATATACTTAACTAATCAATCCAACATAGTTATATTTATTTACACTATGTAAGCCGGCCGCTGTAGCCGAACGGTTCTACGCGCTTCAGCCTGGAACCGCGCTGCTGCTAGGGTCGTAGGTTCGAATCCTGCCTCGGGTATGGATGTGTGTGATGTCCTTAGGTTGGTTAGGTTTAAGTAGTTCTAAGTCTAGAGGACTGATGACCTCAGATGTTAAATCCCATAGTGCTCAGAGTCATTTGAACTATGTTTTACACTATGTAAATAGTAAAGTATGTTTTGCATACACGATCCAGTCTCTTTAATGTGACCACCGCCTGTGTTCGAAGTCAACGTGCAACAATCACACACAGACAGCAGATGGCAGCACTATCAGTGGAGGGTATACAATGCGTTTGGGGGGGGCAGCTAACACTATAGTCATTGTCGTACTGCAGAAACGGGGCGACATATCTGGCGTCCAAAAGGGCATGATCATTGGCTTTCGGGCCAAGGGTGGAAGGATTGCCGAAACAGCTAAATTTGTAAACTGTCGGCGTGCCGCCGTGGTTGAAGTATACGCCACAATGATGTGAGATCTACAGACATTTAACAAATCAATCCAACATAATTATATTTATTTACACTATGTAAGCGAGCTACGTTAATTTAAGTATTATCTATATTTTTCTTACTTGTCACTTCTTCTTCAGTGTATTTTTGCTTTTAGGAATTTTCGAATACTAGTAATAGTGTTCCACAGATTTCGTGTTTGTTTTGAATACAGTCAGAGTCCCTTTAGTCACCCATAGTGCCAGTAGCGCTAGCGTTTGTTTTGAATACAGTCCAGAGACAGGTAGTGCTTATTTTCATTGTTTTCAACAAGAAGTGTCTAGTAACCACACTTTAGTCAGTTATCAGCCGACTTTAGTAACTTAGCAGTCTAGTTAGAAGTTGATTAACTCTCTACAGTAAATTGTTGATTTCTTAGGATGGACAGGATGTGTGACTGCTGTGTACGGACGCAGGAGGAGCTGGCCACTGTTCGCGAACAGCTGAACGTGCTGATGGCCGTGGCCAGCCGTCTTCATGCTGCTGCCTCGGAGTGTAGCGGCAGTGGGGAGTCTGGTGCGTCGCATGGTACAACCCAGGTGTTACATGCTTCACCCACGGTCCACCCTGTCGAGTCATCTTCGCGGGTACCGGACGCGGTTTTGCCACCCTCTCCCCAAGGGGAGTGGCGGGTTCAGCGGCGTCTGCATCGCACGAGGCGGAGGGCTAAAAATGTGGAGGCTGGCCGTGTGTCATCGCCCGCTCTGCCTGTGAGTGGACATGTCGCCACTCCTTCAGCAAGATCCGAGCAGGCACACGGAGGGACGGGTTTATTAGTGATAGGGAGCTCCAACGTTAGGCGGGAGATGGAGCCAAGGGAAATAGCGGAAAGGTCGGGGAAGAAGGCCAGTGTTCACTCTGTCTGCTTGCCGGGGGGTCTCATCCTAGATGTGGAGCAGGCCCTGCCGGAGGCGATGGAGAGCACTGGGTGCACCCGACTGCAAATTGTTGCTCATGTCGGCATCAATGACTCCTGCCGTCTGGGTTCAGAGGTCATCCTCAGTTCATACAGGCGGTTGGCGGAGTTGGTGAAGGCGGAAAGCCTCGCTCGCGGGGTGGAATATGAGCTAACTATTTGTAGTATCGTTCACAGAACCGATCGCAGTCCTCTGGTTTGGAGCCGAGGAAGGCTTAAACCAGAGGCTCAGACGATTCTGCAGAGATCTGGGGTGCAAGTTTCTCGACCTCCGCTATCGGGTCCCGCTGAATAGGGTAGCGGAGTACGTGTGTAGTGCACATGTGGCTTTTTCAGGTTAGAGAATTCCGTCCCTAGGCCCGACAAGACGCCTCCTGAGACGCGACAAGGTAGTAGAAGGCAAAACGCAACAGGGAATAACAATATTAATGTGGTTATAGTAAACTGCAGGAGCGTCTATTGAAAGGTTTCAGAACTGCTCTCATTAATAAACGGTCACAATTCCCACATAGTACTAGGGACGGAAATTTGGCTCAACCCAGATGTAAACAGTAATGAACTTCTAAACTCAGATTGGAATGTACATCGCAGAGACAGGCTGGACAGTGAAGGGGGAGGCGTGTTTATAGCGATAAAAAGTGCAATAGTATCGAAGGGAATTGACGGAGATCCGAAATGTGATATAATTTGGGTGAAGGTCACGGTTAAAGCAGGCTCAAACATGGTAATTGGATGTCTCTATAGGCCCCCTGGCTCAGCAGTTGTTGTGACAGAGCATCTGAAGGAAAATTTGGAAAATATTTCGAGTAGATTTCTCGACCATGTTATAGTTCCGGGTGGAGATTTTAATTTTCCGGATATAGATTGGGAGACTCAAACGTTTATAACGAGTGCCAGGGACAAAGATCCGGTGAAAATTTTTTACGTGCATTATCTGAAAACTACCTTGAGCACTTAAACAGAGAACCGACTCGTGGCGATAACATATTAGACCATCTGGTGACAAACAGACCAGAACTATTTGAAACAGTTGCTGCATCGATGATTTCAGCCGTAAATAGAAATATTGAAAAAGGTTAGAAGATTTTTATATTTAGCAAAAGTGACAAAAAGCAGATTTCAGAGTACTTGACGGCTCAACACAAAAGTTTTGTCTCAAGTACAGATAGTGTTGAGGATCAGTGGACAAAGTTCAAAACAATCGTACAATATGCATTAGATGAGTATGTGCCAAGCAAGATCGTAAGAGATGGAAAAGAGCTACCGTGGTACAACAACCGAAAAAAAATGGTTCAAATGGCTCTGAGCACTATGGGACTTAACTACTGAGGTCATCAGTCCCCTAGAACTTAGAACTACTTAAACCTAACTAATCTAAGGACATCACACACATCCATGCCCAAGGCAGGATTCGAACCTGCGACCGTAGCGGTCACGCTGCCACACCGGCCGGCTACAACAACCGAGTTAGAAAACTGCTGCGGAAGCAAAGGGTACTTCACAGCAAACATAAACATAGCCAAAGCCTTGCAGACAAACAAAAATTACGCGAAGCAAAATGTTGTGTGAGGAGGGCTATGCGAGAGGCGTTCAATGTATTCGAAAGTAATGTTCTATGTACTGACTTGGCAGAATATCCTAAGAAATTTTGGTCTTATGTCGAAGCGGTAGGTGGATAAAAACAGACACTCTGTGACCAAAATGGTACTGAAACAGAGGATGACAGACTAAAGGCCGAAATACTAAATGTCTTTTTCCAAAGCTGTTTCACAGAGGAAGACTGCACTGTAGTTCCTTCTATAGATGACAAAATGATAGATAACGAAATAGATGACAGAGGGATAGAAAAACAATTAAAATCGCTCAAAAGGGGAAAGGCCGCTGGACCTGATGGGATACCAGTTCGATTTTGCACAAAGTACGCGAAGGAACTTGCCCCCCTTCTTGCAGCGGTGTACCGCAGATGAGCGTATCGATCCAAAGGATTGGAAAAGGGCACAGGTCATCCCCGCTTTCAAGAAGGGATGTCGAACAGATGTGCAGAACTATAGACCTATATCTCTAATGTCGATCAGTTCTAGAATTTTGGAACATGCCTTATGTTCGAGTATAATGACTTTTCTGGAGACTATAAAGCAACTCTGTAGGAATCAGCATGGGTTTCGAAAAAGACGATCGTGTGAAACCCAGCTCGCGCTATTCGTCCGCGAGACTCAGAGGGCCATAGACACAGGTTCCCAGGTAGATGCCGTGTTTCTTGAATCCGCAAGGCGTTCGATACAGTTCCCCACAGTCGTTTAACGAACAAAGTAAGAGCATATGGACTATCAGACCAATTGTGTGACTGGATTGAAGAGTTCCTAGATAACAGAGCGCAGCATGTCATTCTCAATGGAGAGAAGTCTTCCGAAGTAAGAGTGATTTCAGGTGTGCCGCAGGGGACCGTTGCTATTCACAAAATACATAAATGACCTTGTGGATAACATCAGAGGTTCACTGAGGCTTTTTGCGGATGATACTGTAGTGCATCGAGAGGTTGTAACAATGCAAAATTGTACTGAAATGCAGGAGGATCTTCAACGAATTGACGCATGGAGCAGGGAATGGCAATCGAATCTCAATGTAGACAAGCGTAAGGCGCTGCGAATACATAGAAAGAAAGATCCCTTGTCATTTAGCTACAATATAGCAGGTCAGCAACTGGAAGCAGTTAATTCCATAAATTATCTGGGAGTACGCATTAGGAGTGATTTAAAATGGAATGATCATATAAAGTTGATCGTCGGTAAAGCAGATGGCAGACTGAGATTCATTGGAAGAATCCTAAAGAAATGCATTCCAAAACATAGGAAGTGGGTTACAGTACACTTTTTCGCCCACTGCTTGAATACTGCTCAGCAGTGTGGGATCGGTACCAGATAGGGTTGATAGAAGAGATAGAGAAGGTCCAACGGAGAGCAGCGCGCTTCGTTACAGGATCATTTAGTAATCTCGAAAGCGTTGTGGAGATGATAGATAAACTCCAGAGGAAGACTCTGCGGGAAAGACGCTCAGTAGCTCGGTACGGGCTTTTGTTGAAGTTTCGAGAACATACCTTCACCGAGGAGTCAAGCAGTATATTGCTCCCTCCTACGTATATCTCGCGAAGAAACCATAAGAAGAAAATCAGAGAGATCAGAGTCCACACAGAGGCATACCGACAATGTTTCTATCCACGAACAATACGAGACTGAAATAGAAGGGAGAACCGATAGAGGTATTCAAAGTACCCTCCGTCACACACCGTCAGGTGGCTTGTGGAGTATGGATGTCGATGTAGGATACCTTGTGTGGCAAAATGACGCTATCCAAAACTGGCGCCGAGGCATGGGCCATAGATGACAAGCACGATATTGCAGTGCCTGTGTTATTCTGTATTGCGATGCAAAATTCGTTTGTACATGCATGTCCAAAGGAACTTTGCACCGTAATTCAGAAGAAAAACAGACACTATAATTTCGTCTTTATCCTCCGACACCGGCCAAGCGAGATTCAAGTAATATCACCTGTGTGGGAATATAATAATGGATGTAAGAGTACAGGTGGTAGACGCATGGTTCATGACATATGTAAGTTTGGATGTGGTCTTAGGTCGTGCACGGATAGTCAATTGGTAAGGCGATTGCCGGCGATAAGCGGGATGTGTGGGTTCGAGCCCCAGTGCGGCACCAATCGTCTTTCCATTCTACAGCTGATGACTGTCCATATTCGCAACTGCGAATACATTTAATGTGTAGCTGACAGGGGTTAACGAAGGCTGCGGAGACATGTATGGGCGAATGAATACACGTGCAACCGTCGACCAACTGACCTCCAAGACTAACCAAAGGGCTACGAACAGGGTCTCCTAAACGACCGTTCAGCGAACGTTGCTGCGTATGTGTCTCCACAGTAGGCGCCTGGTTCATGTACCCGTGCAGACTTCTGTTCATCGGTGAAGAAGGCTGGAATTTGCACGCCGGTACTGCAACTGAGCGTCTACTGAGTGGCGACAGGTGGCCTGTTAGATGAATCACGTTTTATGCTCCATCGGTGTGAAACGTCTCAAAGCAAACACCCTGCAACAATTGTCGGAAGAATCCAGGCTGAAGGAAGGAGCGTTATGATCTAGGGAATGTTTTCGTGGCATTCAGTGGGTGATGTCGTCATTTTGGAAGAGACAATGGATCGATACTAGTATATTCTATCCCCTGGGTCTATGTCCACGCTTACCTGCAGTTTGTCTTTTCACGACTCTATACCTTCTAACAGCAACGTGTCACACAGCCCGCAGGGTACGTCAGTGGTTCGGAGAGCACTAGTACGAGTTTACCGTACTCCCCTGGCTACCAAACTCCTCGGGTTAAAACGCAATACAGAGTCTATGATACTACCTCTATCGAACTCATGCCATGGATCCTCAGCCGATAAACCTAGCGCATGTGGTCACGGCACTGTAGTCGGTGCGGCTCCACACCACTTGTAAGGTGGTTATACACTCCTGGAAATGGAAAAAAGAACACATTGACACCGGTGTGTCAGACCCACCATACTTGCTCCGGACACTGCGAGAGGGCTGTACAAGCAATGATCACACGCACGGCACAGCGGACACACCAGGAACCGCGGTGTTGGCCGTCGAATGGCGCTAGCTGCGCAGCATTTGTGCACCGCCGCCGTCAGTGTCAGCCAGTTTGCCGTGGCATACGGAGCTCCATCGCAGTCTTTAACACTGGTAGCATGCCGCGACAGCGTGGACGTGAACCGTATGTGCAGTTGACGGACTTTGAGCGAGGGCGTATAGTGGGCATGCGGGAGGCCGGGTGGACGTACCGCCGAATTGCTCAACACGTGGGGCGTGAGGTCTCCACAGTACATCGATGTTGTCGCCAGTGGTCGGCGGAAGGTGCACGTGCCCGTCGACCTGGGACCGGACCGCAGCGACGCACGGATGCACGCCAAGACCGTAGGATCCTACGCAGTGCCGTAGGGGACCGCACCGCCACTTCCCAGCAAATTAGGGACACTGTTGCTCCTGGGGTATCGGCGAGGACCATTCGCAACCGTCTCCATGAAGCTGGGCTACGGTCCCGCACACCGTTAGGCCGTCTTCCGCTCACGCCCCAAAATCGTGCAGCCCGCCTCCAGCGGTGTCGCGACAGGCGTGAATGGAGGGACGAATGGAGACGTGTCGTCGAGGGGACACTGAATAGTGCACGGTACATCCAAACCGTCATCGAACCCATCGTTCTACCATTCCTAGACCGGCAAGGGAACTTGCTGTTCCAACAGGACAATGCACGTCCGCATGTATCCCGTGCCACCCAACGTGCTCTAGAAGGTGTAAGTCAACTACCCTGGCCAGCAAGATCTCCGGATCTGTCCCCCATTGAGCATGTTTGGGACTGGATGAAGCGTCGTCTCACACGGTCTGCACGTCCAGCACGAACGCTGCTCCAACTGAGGCGCCAGGTGGAAATGGCATGGCAAGCCGTTCCACAGGACTACATCCAGCATCTCTACGATCGTCTGCATGGGAGAATAGCAGCCTGCACTGCTGCGAAAGGTGGATATACACTGTACTAGTGCCGAAATTGTGCATGCTCTGTTGCCTGTGTCTATGTGCCTGTGGTTCTGTCAGTGTGATCATGTGATGTATCTGACCCCAGGAATGTGTCAATAAAGTTTCCCCTTCCTGGGGCAATGAATTCACGGTGTTCTTATTTCAATTTCCAGGAGTGTAATATCCCACCTTACAAGCACTCATCTACATACTTTGCCGTGATTTACAACCGGAATTAGGAATCATATGGTAGGTTGTACATCATATATATGAACATTTAAAGAAGACTGACATTGTCACGTACACCTTGTAAATAGTTGTTAACGCTTATTGCATGAAAGGTGACGTAGTGTTCAAAATGGTTCAAATGGCTCTGAGCACTATGGGACTTAACTTCTAAGGTCATCAGTCCCCTAGAACTTAGCACTACTTAAATATAGCTAGCCTAAGGACATCACACACATCCTTGCCCGAGGCAGGAGTCCAACGTGCGACCGTAGCGGTCGCGCGGTTCCAGACTGTAGCGCCTAGAACCGCTCGGCCACTCTGGCCGGCGTGACGTAGTGTCTTTATTATGAAAACGGCATAGTGTATGATTGCCTATACTAGTAGAGGCTGAAACGCCAGTGGAAATGAAACGGTAGGTGTAACTCAAGCCCTGGGTGGAAATGCTCGCACAGGTGTGTTGGTCCTTCTCAACACAGGAAATAGCCAAGACGGACGGTCGGGGCACATGAGCGCTGAAGCACAATACAGCGACAGCTGGTCGGTATTGTAGCGCGGCCAGAAGGATAACCGGATAATACTTAAAAAACTCTGAAAATCTTGGACGCAGCAGAGAGGAACGAGGAAGCGTTACCTCGGAAATCACACAGGCTGTGTTATTTCCGAGGACTTTTACTCTGAGAAGCGTACCATTATATGTATTCCTAATTAACGAGGATAGGTATTTCCAATCAAACTTTCCGCGCTGGACGACAAAAGACTAAAATATGGTTGGTCGGCTTTCGGAAGAATCTGTAGAGTTGTTGTTGTTGTGGTCTTCAGTCCTGAGACTGGTTTGATCCAGCTCTCCATGCTACTCTATCCTGTGCAAGCTTCTTCATCTCCCAGTACCTACTGCAACCTACATCCTTCTGAATCTGCTTAGTGTATTCATCTCTTGGTCTCCCTCTCCGATTTTTACCCTCCACGCTGCCCTCCAATGCTAAATTTGTGATCCCTTGATGCCTCAAAACGTGTCCTACCAACCGATCCCTTCTTCTAGCCAAGTTGTTCCACAAACTCCTCTTCTCCCCAATTCTATTCAATACCTCCTCATTAGTTACGTGATCTACCCACCTTATCTTCAGCATTCTTCTGTAGCACCACATTTCGAAAGCTCCTATTCTCTTCTTGTCCAAACTAGTTATCGTCCATGTTTCACTTCCATACATGGCTGCACTCCATACAAATACTTTCAGAAACGACTTCCTGGCACTTAAATCTACACTCGATGTTAACAAATTTCTCTTCTTCAGAAACGATTTCCTTGCCATTGCCAGTCTACATTTTACATCCTCTCTACTTCGACCATCATCAGTTATTTTACTCCCCAAATAGCAAAACTCCTTTACTACTTGAAGTGTCTCATTTCCTAATCTAATTCCCTCAGCATCACCCGATTTAATTTGACTACATTCCATTATCCTCGTTTTGCTTTTGTTGATGTTCATCTTATATCCTCCTTTCAAGACACTGTCCATTCCGTTCAACTGATCTTCCAAGTCCTTTGCTGTCTCTGACAGAATGACAATGTCATCGGCGAACCTCAAAGTTTTTACTTCTTCTCCATGAATTTTAATACCTACTCCGAATTTTTCTTTTGTTTCCTTTACTGCTTGCTCAATATACAGATTGAATAACATCGGGGAGAGGCTACAACCCTCTCTCACTCCTTTCCCAACCATTGCTTCCCTTTCATGCCCCTCGACTCTTATAACTGCCATCTGGTTTCTGTACAAATTGTAAATAGCCTTTCGCTCCCTGTATTTTACCCTTGCCACCTTCAGAATTTGAAAGAGAGTATTCCAGTTAACATTGTCAAAAGCTTTCTCTAAGTCTACAAATGCTAGAAACATAGGTTTGCCTTTTCTTAATCTTTTTTTAAGATAAGTCGTAAGGTTAGTATTGTCTCACGTGTTCCAACATTTCTACGGAATCCAAACTGATCTTCCCCGAGGTCCGCTTCTACCAGTTCTTCCATTCGTCTGTAAAGAATTCGCGTTAGTATTTTGCAGCTGTGACTCATTAAACTGATAGCTCGGTAATTTTCACATCTGTCAACACCTGCTTTCTATGGGATTGGAATTATTATATTCTTCTTGAAGTCTGAGGATATTTCGCCCGTCTCATACATCTTGCTCACCACATGGTAGAGGTTTGTCATGACTGGCTCTCCCAAGGTCATCAGTAGTTCTAATGGAATGTTGTCTACTCCCGGGGCCTTGTTTCGACTCAGGTCTTTCAGTGCTCTGTCAAACTCTTCACGCAGTATCTTATCTCCCATTTCGTCTTCAACTACATCCTCTTCCATTTCCATAATATTGTCCTCAAGTACATCGCCCTTGTATAAACCCTTTATATACTCCTTCCACCTTTCTGCCTTCCCTTCTTTGCTTAGAACTGGGTTGCCATCTGAACTCTTGATATTCATACAAGTGGTTCTCTTCTCTCCGAAGGTCTCTTTAATTTTCCTGTAGGCAGTATCTATCTTACCCCTAGTGAGATAAGCCTCTACATCCTTACATTTGTCCTCTAGCCATCCCTGCTTAGCCATTTTGCACTTCCTGTCGATCTCATTTTTGAGACGTTTGTATTCCTTTTTGCCTGCTTCATTTACTGCATTTTTATATTTTCTCCATCAATTATATTCAATATTTCTTCTGTTACCCAAGGATTTCTACTAGCCCTCGTCTTTTTACCTACTTAATCGTCTGCTGCCTTCACTACTTCATCCATCAGAGCTACCCATTCTTCTTCTACTGTATTTCTTTCCCCCATTCCTGTCAATTGTTTCCTTATGCTCTCCCTGAAACTCTCTACAACCTCTGGTTCTTTCAGTTTATCCAGGTCCCATCTCCTTAAATTCCCACCTTTTTGCAGCTTCTTCAGTTTCAATCTGCAGTTCATAACCAATAGATTGTGGTCAGAATCCACATCTGCCCCTGGAAATGTCCTACAATTTAAAACCTGGTTCCTAAATCTCTGTCTTACCATTATATAATCTACCTGATACCTTTTAGTATCTCCAGGATTCTTCCATGTATACAACCTTCTTTTATGATTCTTGAACCAAGTGTTAGCTATGATTAAGTTATGCTCTGTGCAAAATGCTACCAGACGGCTTCCTCTTTCATTTCTTCCCCCCAATCCATATTCACCTACTATGTTTCCTTCTCTCCCTTTTCCTACTGACGAATTCCAGTCACCCATGACTATTAAATTTTCGTCTCCCTTCACTACCTGAATAATTTCTTTTATCTCGTCATACATTTCATCTATTTCTTCATCATCTGCAGAGCTAGTTGGCATATAAACTTGTACTACTGTAGTAGGCATGGGCTTTGTGTCTATCTTGGCCACAATAATGCGTTCACTATGCTGTTTGTAGTAGCTAACCCGCACTCCTATTTTTTATTCATTATTAAACCTACTCCTGCATTACCCCTATTTGATTTTGTATTTATAACCCTGTAATCACCTGTGCCAAAAGTCTTGTTCCTCCTGCCACCGAACTTCACTAATTCCCACTATATCTAACTTTAACCTATCCATTTCCCTTTTTAAATTTTCTAACCTACCTGCCCGATTAAGTGATCTGACATTCCACGCTCCGATCCGTAGAACGCCAGTTTTCTTTCTCCTGATAACGACGTCCTCTTGAGTAGTCCCCGCCCGGAGATCCGAATGGGGGACTATTTTACCTCCGGAATATTTTACCCAAGAGGACGCCATCATCATTTAATCATACAGTAAAGCTCCATGTCCTGGGGAAAAATTACGGCTGTGGTTTCCCCTTGCTTTCAGCCGTTCGCAGTACCAGCACAGCAAGGCCGTTTTGGTTAATGTTACAAGGCCAGATCAGTCAATCATCCAGACTGCTGCCCCTGCAACTACTGAAAAGGCTGCTGCCCCTCTTCAGGAACCACATGTTTGTCTGGCCTCTCAACAGATACCCCTCCGTTGTGGTTGCACCTACGGTACGGCCATCTGTATCGCTGAGGCACGCAAGCCTCCCCACCAACGGCAAGGTCCATGGTTCATGGTTCTGTAGAGAGGGAGAATATTCCATGGTTTCGAGAATAGGATTCGACTTCTGCAGTTACGCGGGAGGGGAGCTGAGCTTTGCTGGGAAACCAGCGATGGTGAGAAAGAGGTCTTCCGTTCTGAGCGCCCGTGTTTGACGGTCGCTCAGTATTAGCTTTTGTTGGTACAGACGGACTTGCTGTCTTTGATATCAGGAGATTTTATAGTTAGAACGGTTAGGCACTGTACTGTTGCGAACTTACACGATTCTGGACTTCGCCTCCGGGGAGGGAGTCGTCGTTGATTATGCAGTGTTCAGTGATTGAGAGCACTTCTGCCTATACTCACGTTGAGACGTTATCTGAACTCCGTCCTTGTGGCTTGGAGTTCGCGTTTCTCGTCTGTAGAACACAGAGGAGAAGACAGATTATACTAGTCAGAGACCCGTCTTCTGCTGTCCTAGTGATTGAATGTGTTTTTTTTTAAATATTTGGTGGCTGGAGTTCTTCCGTCGTCGCAGACGTGTACAAGAAGCATCTCTCCGACGCATCGGACACAGTACATACGGTGACACGGCTAATTGCTTCGGCTTATTAGGGCTGTAAAGCTAAACAGCTGCAATCATTTAAATTTTATTTCTACTGAGGTTGCACACCACTGTAGATCATCTTTGGAAATAGTGTCTTCAGTGTCTGGTACGTATGTGATGACAGTCATTTAATATTATTTATATTAGATCGCGTAGCCATAAAAAGGGGAAGTTTGGGCCATTGATCAATCATATTAGTTAGGAAATCCATTTGTGTCTCTTTATGTCCATTGGACATTGATATATAAACATCTGTAATATATAAAGGGGTTTTAATTCCACAATAAATGTATAAGCAGAAACAGCAGTTATCATTTGTAGTTACTAGTTCCCTTAATTATTCATTTATGTTTATGTTATAATTTATATGTTAAAGAGCAAGAAGGAGGAGATAATATCACCACTAAGAGATCCTAAGATCTGCTTTAGGGGATAGTCAGATAGGGCCAAATCTTCATTTTCGCGTTGAGTACTTTTCGTTGCACACATTCATTTTACACCCGCCTGGAGTAGCATCTCGGATCCTGTCGGTATCTTCTTCAGATTAATGTGAATGGACAGTGAATATCTTGCAAAAGAAATGTCGTAAATCTATGCTAACTCGTGTTGGAAAAATATATTTAAATTTGTCTGGAACGTGTTAATACATTTTGAGAGGGATTTTCAAGTTAATTACATAAAGGAATTATCACTATTTGTGTCCAGACAGCGTTATCGCATTATGACTTTTTACTTCACAATAAAAATGCCTCCAATTGGGGAAAATTTATTTTCACTTCTTCTTCTACATGTGTTAGGCATTCTTGTGTTTCATTCTCTTGCTCAGAGCGTCTGTTGACTCAGTTTGGTTATTGTCTAATGGCTCCACCTGTTTTTCTAGGTATGTCATTCTCGTATGTGAAATAGATGGTATGTATCAATAAGTTGAATTAATTCACTCTCTTTATTTTCTGATGGTCTTTTATTGCAATTTTTCTAAGGAATGGTCTTGATCCTCAAAAGCCATAGTTTTTGTTCTCTGGGTCGAGAATTTCAAGCTACAGCCCTTGGCCGATATAAGAGACCGTGCTGAAAAATAATGCTTCCGAATGTTTTACTGTTTTCTCAATATCGGCTGAGGTATTACATGTAGTGCATGTTACTTGGTCGACTTTCCTACTTTTTCTGAAGCTGCAACCGTCTACTGCTAGAGGGTTCCGAATTGTAGGTTTAAACTGGCGGTGTGTAACGTCGGTGGGCGAGAAATGTCGTGCTGTAATCGAGTTTCAAATTCGAAGCGTCAGTCCACACATAGAGCACCTTCTGCTTCAGCGTGATAATGCCAAACCACTCACTAGTGCTGCGACATCAGCAACAATCCGACACCTTAGGTTCACTGTTATCGATCTTCCTCCATACAATCTCGACTTGGCCGCATCAGACTTTCATGTGTTCTCGAAACTTAAAGGACGTCTTCGAGGACTTCACTTTGACAGTGAGGATGCGGTAAAAGCAGAGGTGACGTTGTGACTCCGTCAACGAAGTCGAATATTCAACATAGGCGGTACCAACGAAGTGATCTCTAGTTGGGAGAAACGTATTCTGCGCCAGGGTGACTATGTTGAGAGATAAATATGTAGATCTGAAGAAAAAAATGTGTAGAATACAAATGGCGTTTCTTTTATTTAAAAATCTTTAGTAGTTTTCACGTAAAAATATCGGAGACATTAATTTGCCGCACGAAGTCAGATTTAATTTACGTATGGTCCTGGGAAGGATGTCCTCGCTGCAAGAATGTTCCAATGTGTGTGAAATGGGACTTAACTGCTAAGGTCACCAGTCCCTAAGGTTACACACTACTTAACCTATATTATTCTAAGGACAAACACACACACCCATGCTCGAGGGAGGACTCGAACCTCCGCCGGGACCACCTCGCCGTCAGCTGTTGGAAGTTTGTCATCAGCAAACAGCGTTACCATTACATATTTTTGTTGGTTAAAGTTATTGGTGTAAAAATACACGTATTAGCTATTGTCTCAACACATCAGCAATGTAGATGTTAAAAACTACGGGAGATAAACTGCATCATTGTTAAGTCAATTTTTCTTGTTACTTTAATATTCTCTTTTCCGAATGACAATTTTGCAGTATTGGTATGCCTGTTGCATTACTCATAGTAAGTGGTGTATTTCTCACAACATTCACGTATTCATATTCTTACAGATTTTCCGATAGTCAGCAAACAGCAAATGTATTTCCGTATAAAATTTTACATGTTTTTCACTTATTTGTCTGATGATAAATGTGTTGCCTGATGAGGACCTACACATCCCGAACCCATTTATACTTCTACATCAACATACATACTCTGTAGTGTATGGAGGAAAGTACCTAGTACCAGTACTAGGCGTTTCCTTTTATGTTCCATTGCAAAGAGATGGAAGGAAAAACGACTATCTAAATGCCTCTTATCTTGTCTTCTCAATCGTAAATGCTAAATGTAGGTCGGCGCCAGTAGAATTGTTATAGAGGCAGTTGCAAGTGGCTGGTCTCTAAATGTTGTCAATAGCGTTTCGCAAAACCCTTCAGGGTTTCCCATTTGAGTACACGAAGTTATCTCCGTAATGCTCGCATGTTAACCGAACCCACTGGCAATAAATCTAGAGGACCGTCTCTGAATTGCTTTGATGTCTTCGTTTGATCCGATCTAGTGAGGATCCCAAAAACTTGGACAGCACTCAAGAACGGGCCGCAAAAGTCTTACATGAATTACACTTCCCTAAAATTGTCCCAGTTAACCGAAAACTACCATTCGCCTTCCCTACTACCATTCTTCTGTACTCTTTCTATTTCATTTCACTTCGCATTGTCAGGCATAGATGCTTAGCTGCCGGCCGAAGTGACTGTGCGGTTCTAGGCGCTGCAGTCTGGAACCGCGAGACCGCCACGGTCGCAGGTACGAATCCTGCCTCGGGCATGGATGTGTGTGATGTCCTTAGGTTAGTTACGTTTAACAAGTTCTAAGTTCTAGAGGACTAATGACCTCAGAAGTTGAGTCCCATAGTGCTCAGAGCCATTTGAACCATTTTCCATTTGTTTAGCTGACGTGATTGTGTCAAGCCATTAGCAGTGCGTTCGTACATTACAGGATTGTTTACTCATGTTCAGGAAAACCGACTAGAGATAGGACACTCATATTCACAGGACGTGTACATTAGTATGTTCTGCAGAAATTATTAGCATTTCAGTTACTCGGTTCGGATGTATCCTGTTGCTAGTAGGCACTGAGTCTGCCATGGGTCCTGGTAACTTTTTGCTTGAGTGATGGCGTCGAAGCATATAAGGCACGAATGACGTCTCGTGGTATAACCATCCATGCTGCATTCACTTGGTTCAAGTGTGGTAGGTGGCACTGCGTCACAGCGCTCCACCGTCGTTTCGTCATATCCCATACACTTTCGATGCCGATGTGGCGGGCCAGAGCGAAAGGCTGACATTCTCTGTCACAAAGAAGGCACGTGTTCGTGCAGAAACACTAGGTCGTGCATTGCCTTGATGAAAAATGGATCCTGAGGTATTGTGCGGGAAGGGTATACCTACAGGTCTCATGATATGTGGGTCATTCTTACCAGTGGTCTAGCGGTAGTATTCCTGATTGGTAATCAAAACGTCCTTGGTCTCGGATTTTGAAACCCGCCATCGCTTAAATTTTGATTAATAATCATCATTTGGCTACCGAAGACTTCCGGCATAAGAAGTTACCCTCATTCTGCCAACGGCCTTGTCAAAGAGGGCGGCGGAGCGGGCAGAGGTTCAGGGCACTCTCTTGTCCTTGGGGTGGGAAACTGTCCCTAAAGGCGGAAGGACCAGCATTGATCAACGGCGTGAGAATGCAGAACGTAATGGAAACCACTGCATTACACATAACGTGTATCCACAGGACATATGGCCTGTAATTGAAAAAGTGTCATGGTAAGATGAGTCTAGGATAATAACAACAGCAGAAATGCTATAATGGCTGTAGGATTCGTTATGAACAGGAAGGTAGAGCAGAGATTGTGCTACTGCGAACAGTTCTGTGATAGAGTAGTCCTTATCAGAATCGACAGCAAACTAACACCGACAACGATATTTCAGTTTCACATGCCAATGTCGCAAGCTGAAGATGAAAAGACAGAGAGAGTATATGAGGGTATTGAAAGGGTAATAGGCCTACAGTTCATAAAGGGAGAAGAAAATCTAATAGTCATGTTGACTGGAACGCAGTTACAGGACAAGGAGCAACAGAAAAGGCTACAGAAGAATATGGGGTTGGGACAAGGAATGGGAATGAGAGAGGAGATAGGCTAATTGAGTTCTGTAATAAATTTCAGCTCGTACTAGCGAATATTCTGTTCCATAATCACAAGAGGAGTTATACTTGGCAAAGACCGGGTGATACGGGAAGATTTCATTTAGATTACATCATGGTCAGACAGAGATCCGAAATCTGATACTCGACTGTAAAGCGTACCCAGGAGCAGACGTAGACTCAGATCACATTGGTAGTAGTGATGAAGAGGAGACTGAAGTTCAAGATAGTAGTCAAGAAGAATCAATACGCAAAGAAGAGGGATACAGAAATACTAAGGGATGACGAGACACGCTTGAAGTTCTCTAAGGCTATAGATACAGCAATAAGGAATAGCTCAGTAGGCAGTACATCTGCAAAAAGGGTCATCGCCGATGTTGGAAAGAAAAACATAGGTATGAAGAAGGTAACAGCGAAGAAACCACGGTTAACAGAAGAAATACTTCAGCTGATCGAGAGAAAGAGGAAGTACAAAAATGTTCAGGGATTTTCAGGAATACAGAAATGCAAGTCCCTGAGGAATGAAATAAATAGGAAGTGCAGGGAAGCTAAGACGAAGTGGCTGCATGAAAAATGTGAAGAAATAGAAAAGAAAATGCAGAGGAGAGAGCGGATATGTGTAAAGAGTGCAGTGAAGGCCTCTATGAGGGTCAATATTTCTGTGATGTGATAGAAGAAGAAATATGAGTCGATTTAGAAGAGATGGGAGATCCAGCGTTAGAATCAGTATTTAAGAGAACTTTGAAAGACTTAAGATAAAATAGGGCAGAAAGGAGAAAGGGTAGATAACATTCCATCAGAATTTCTAAAATCACTGGGTGACGTGTCAACAAAACGACTGTTAACGTAGGTGTGTAGAATGTATGAGTCTGGCGACATATCATATGACTTTCGGAAAAATATCATCCACAGAGTTCCGATGACTGCAAGAGATGACAAGCGCGAGAATTATCGCACGATAAGCTTAAGAGCTCATGCAACCAAGTTGCTAACAATAATGATATAAACAATAATGGAAAAGAACATTGAGGATGTGCTAGATGACGATCAGTTTGGCGTTAGAAGAGGTAAAGGGACCAGAGAGGTAATTCTGACGTTGCGGTTGATAGTGGAAGCAAGACTAAAGAAAAATGTAGACGCGTTCATAGAATTTGTCGACCTGGAAAAATCGTTCGACAGTGTAAAATGGTGCAAGATGTTCGAAATTCTGAGAAAAATGGGGGTAAGCTATATGGAGAGACGGATATACAAGAGCCAACAAGGAATAATAAGAGTGGACGACGAAAAACGAAGTGCTCGGATTAAAAAGGGTGTAATACAGGGGTGTAGTCTCTCTCCCCCCCCCCCCCCCTTACAGTTCAGTCTGTACATCAAAGAAGGAATTATAGAAATAAAAGAAAGTTTCGGAAATGGAATTAAAATTCAAGGTGTAAGGATATCAATGATACGATTCGCTGATGAAACTGTTATCCCGAGTGAAAATGAAAGTGAAGAAGAAATAAGAACAGCGAGAATCTTAACATCAGGGTTGATGGTCACGAAGTAGATGAAGTTAAGGATTTCTGCTACCTAGGCAGCAAAATAATCAATGACGGACGGAGCAAGGAGGACATCAAAAGCAGTCTAGCACTGGGAAGAAAGGCATTTCTAGCCTTAATTCGAGGAAGAAATTTCCGAGAATGTACGTTTGGAGTACAGCACTGTATGGTACTGAAATATGGACAGTGGAAAAACCGGGACAGAAGAGAATCGAAGCATTTGATATGTGGTGCTACAGAAGGATGTTGAAAATTAGGTGGACTGTCTAAGAACCCTACCACAACAATTGGCAAAATTTAATAATGATTGTGGTGTTGCTCACGCTGCTAAATACTGCATTTTCGGGCAACAACTAAGTTATTATGTGGCAGGTGTCATTAGAGCACAGTTAATAAAGTCATTTCATTTAATAATGAATAAACTAGGCACTCATCTTTTCCTGTTTCCAACGCTGGTCTCGTTGTGAAATCATGGCTCAATCGTCGAAAATCTAGGTGGTGATGATTCCAAGCTCGGATGCAAAAAGGCCTAGGTTTTATTCTGCTATATTCAAAAGTTTTGTAGATGCGCTTCAAAAACCATTCTTGAAGATTAAACCTTTCAAAGTTAGCACAATGGTGATGTAAGAAAATAATCAGCACTCCGAATTTAAGTTACACTTCTTTTTTATTGCTTTTGTTGCGATAGCACGTAACACACAAAACATCACTTCACAATACAAAACATACTTGAAAACATCTTCCTCACTGTTAAAGTTAACATTTTGTAAAGTGGCTACAATATGCGTCTTTCCAACATGACGTCCAAGACTTGACTTTCTCAAGGTCCGACTCTAACGACTAACAACTAACTAATAATCGCTTACGCGCCCAAAAATCATAGTTACAAGTACGTCAAAGATTATAGTGACAAAAGAAAGAATACACGTAAGAATAATATCATTGCAACATAAACATATCGATGTATCAAAGTACCTCTACATTAATGAAATCAAATCTAAATGTTGTCTCTCAGAAATATGTTAACTACTTTACAGAAACACAGTAGAATATTGCTGGTATCGAGAGGTTCAGTTGAGGTGCCGTAATGGTTACGTAATTCAAGTACCATTACACTGATAAGGTAAGCAATGAGGAGGTTCTGCGTAGAATCGGAGAGGAAACGAATATGTGGAAAACACTGACAAAGAGAAGGGACAGGATGATAGGCATCTGTTAAGACATCAGGGAATGATTTCCGTGGTACTAGAGGGAGTTGTAGAGGACAACAACTGTAGAGGAAGACAGAGATTGGAATACAGACAGCAAATAATTGAGACATAGGTTGCAAGTGCTACTCTGAGATGAAGAGGTTGACACAAGAGAGGAACTCGTGGACGGCCGCATCAAACCAGTCAGGAGACTGATGACCAAAAAAAAGGTCACATTGGTTACAGTGCCCTTTCAGTGCACCAGTTGTGATTTGTGGTTGTATTCAATATCACCCCACACCACACGGCCTTGAGTTGGCGCTGTTTGTCTTGTGCGAATGCAGTCACTGCGATGCCGCTCCTCCTGTCTGTGGCGAACCAAAATGTGGTCATCATTTTCAAACAAACAGAATCAGGATTCGCCCGAAATCGCTACCTGATCCCATTCCTGTCCCCAGTGATGTCGTTCCCTACACCATCGTCGTGTAGCACGTTTCTGCACATTCGTCGAAGGTAGGCGGGAGAGCGAACGGCGCACAAGTAGCCCATGCCGTAATAAACGGCGACGGACTGTCACCTCTGATAGTGTACCATGAGAGCCGAGGCAGACGCAGATCTGTCATGGATGAGCTGTTGATCGTTTTCTACGATCTTCCGTGAATCATTCTGCGCACACCCATTGCATTCTCTAAACACTTCCACACGACCAGCAGTTCCCCGGATGGATGCATCACAGTGTGACATGCCGGTAATGCACCCTCTTTGAATGTCACTGATTTGACGGTAAGGTTCGCGCATACGTCTGCATGGCATCCTGCGCGTCTTCTCAAGTCACACTGATCCATTACCTTCGATTATGAACACATTTTACCGGTAAGTGGTGTTGCACCGCGAAATCGATGTTGAACCTGCGAGCTGAAAGAGTTCAAACACTAATCATTTTGTAGAACGTACTAATGTACGTGTCCTGTGAACACGAATGCCCTATCTCTAGTTATTCAAGGTGTTCTGTTTTTTTTTTTTTTTTAAATATGAGTGTATTTGCCACTCACTTTAACTTATGTTTTGCTACATTTAGAACAAGTTGCCATTCATCATACCAAATAGAAATTCTGTCTGAGTCATCGTGTATCCTGAAATAGTAACTCAACGACAACACTTTCGTATACACAACAGCGACATCAGTAAACAGTCGCAGATTGCTTCTCGCCCTACCCATCAGGTCATTTACGTGCATAGAGAACAAGAGCTGTCCAATCACACTTTCCTGGGGCACCCCCGACTGTACCCTTGTCTCTGATGAGCACTCGCCGTCGGAGACAACGTAGTGTTGTAAGTAGGCTGTTTATGTTTTCTTATTGGCAACGTTACGTAGCGCTCAATATGAAAATCACTGGCTGTGGTGTGTGCAGTCTGTGGCTAGTTTGCATTGTTGTCTGCCATTGTAGTGTTGGGCAGCGGCAGCTGGATGTGAACAGCGCGTAGCGTTGCGCAGTTGGAGGTGAGTCGCCAGCAGTGGTGGATGTGGGGAGAGAGATGGCGGAGTTTTGAAATTTGTCATGAACTGCTATATTTATATATGATGATATCAAGGTAAATACATTGTTTGTTCTCTATTAATATCTTTCATTTGCTAACTATCCCTATCAGTAGTTAGTGCCTTCCATAGTTTGAATCTTTTATTTATCTGGCAGTAGTGGCGCTCGCTGTATTGCAGTAGCTTTAGCGGAGAAGATTTTTGTGAGGTAAGTGATTTGTGAAAGGTATAGTTTAATGTTAGTCAGGGCCATTCTTTTGTAGGGAATTTTGAAAGTCAGATTGCGTTGCGCTAACAAAATATTGTGTGTCAGTTTAGCACAGTCATGTAGAATTGTTCAAAGGGGACGTTTCATATGTCGACCCTTAGCCGAGGATACCTCACTGGAATCTTCTGATTTTTTCTTGTAGTTTGTGAATTAGTGTAGCTTTTGTTTATTGCTAGCGCGTAATTGTGGAGAAAATCTCCTTTGTAGTTGCAGTCTTTCATTGTTGTACAGTAAAACAGTTGTGGCATGCATGTAGATTTGCACCAAGTATTTCGCAGCTGCAATTAACTAGATATTATTTTCAGTGCTATGTTAATGTGTTCTCTTATTTTTGCTCTTCAAATTGTGCTTTTCTGTGTTATCGTGTGAAATATTGTGACAATAATGGCGTGTGAAAAACGTAACACTAGGCT
Source organism: Schistocerca serialis cubense (assembly GCF_023864345.2). Classification (NCBI taxonomy): domain Eukaryota; kingdom Metazoa; phylum Arthropoda; class Insecta; order Orthoptera; family Acrididae; genus Schistocerca; species Schistocerca serialis. The sequence goes on from NC_064645.1 coordinate 334,676,554, forward strand.
ACAAAGTAAACTGAGAAATAATAGTGACGACGAGCGTAGCTTACCAGCACCACTGTGTAATGAATTAACAGACATTCAAAGTAGTAATTTGGTAACTGTGCATAGGGAAATGGAGCGGGCTGCAAACAATGGTGTAGACATTGAAACAGGTAGTGAACAGGGAACCATTATCGATCGATCGGTCGGCAACAGCTCGCCTCAGGAATCCGAAATGACAGGAAACAATCTCGCAAATACTGTAGATTCAGGTTTTGGATCCTCACCGTTTTCTCAAATAAGTCAAGACACATTTTCTGCTTGTCAAAATGTGAATGTTTCCGGTGCAAATTCACTGCTGAAAAGCACTGAGGAACATGTTCCAGACACCAGTGCATTGTTATTACAATTAATACAGCAAATGGGACAAACACAGCAAAAGCTTCAAAAGTTAGACACAATGGAACAAAATCTTAAAAAGTTAGACACAGTGGAACAAAATCTTAAAAAGTTAGACACCACACTTGAACAAACACGTGAAGATTTAACTACTGAGTTACATAACATTGAATCGAAATGTCAAAAAGTCTGTAATGACGTAAAAACACAAATTTGTGAGCATTTTCAACCTATTTTTTCGCGGCATGAAAATGCATTACAGAATCACGAAGCAGCCATAAAAGAACTGCAAGCCATTGTTCATGAAAATCATGAGACCTTGTGGGCTAAAATTGACTCAGTTGCATCTACCGATTCGGTTACGCAACTTGCAATAACTCAGGAAAACTTAAACGACACAGTAGATTCGATTTCAACACAAATGGACACTCTGAAACTTGGTTCAGAAAAACACACTGAGGAAATATGTTCACTATCGGAGAAAGTAGCTGAACTTTCGGATCAGGTCACTAACTTATCTACAAAGGTAGATGATGATCTGAATGACACAAGACCTGTAGCCTTCACTGACACAGAAGAGTATGAACAAATTAGAAAATTCAAACAGAATCAAAATCAAATCAATACACAGTACAAAAGAGAAATCCGGGAAGTACAAGATCAGCTGACACAGGTAATACAAGAATTACATATTTCAGAGGATACTCGCGCTCCAATACGGGAAGAGGGACACAGAAATACGGAACAGCCACAAAATAATAACACAGGGCATTTCGGAAGTTATGAAAGAAATTGGCAATGTGCACCGAATTTTGATATGGAACGGCCGACACGACCTAACAATGACCGATATCCGACTCGGCGACATGATGATTTTGACTATAAGCTGTTCATTACTACACGTAAATTCAAAACATTTAAGAATTCTGGCAACGACATTCATCCACAAGCATGGCTCCATCAATTCTCGCATTGTTTTCCTCCCAACTGGTCGTTAGAACACAGATTAGAATTTATATGTGGCTACTTGGAGAATGAACCAGCTGTAAGAATGCGATCGGTAATTCACGATTGCCACAGTGAAGGAGAGTTTTACCATGCCTTCCTCTCAGCATATTGGTCTCAAGCCACACGACCGAGTAAAACATAGCATCATAATGATGAAACGTTTCGAACAATCTGAATTTTCCAGTCTTATGAAATATTTTGAAGACATGTTGCATAAGAATCAGTATCTTTCAAACCCATACAGCCCCTCAGAACTCATCCGCATTTGCTTAATCAAACTGCCTGAACATTTACGACATATTATTTTGGCAGGACGTTGCAAAGACGACATTGAAGCATTTCAGGGACTTTTACAAGAATTAGAAATTGACACTGACAATCGCGGAATGCGAAACCAGGAACACAACAATTACAGGTCACATCCGTCGCAATTCCGCGATGAAAGAAGTAATAACTTGACACGACAAGGCTATTCTCACAACACAAATCGTGACCAAAACAGACACCACCCGTATGACAACCGTTGGCAGAGTAGTAATAACTACAGGGAAAGATCACCTCTCCGTGGTAATGACTATCACAGAGACAATAAGAGAAACAGACAATATGGGAACCAAAATAAATACTATCAAGGGAGACAGAATAACTTTAGACGCAACGGTCCAGCGCGCAGTTACGATTCAGGGAGAAATTCTCCACCACTTAACCGACAACAAAGAAACTACAGGAACTACCGACATGACGACAGACGATGTGATCGTAACGACAGACCTGAATTGCATCAGAACTGGCGGGATTTAAACAGGGCAGGGCCCTCTCGTCACGGTGAATTTGTAGAAGCTAGGTCTCCTAACCCCAATAACGACGAGCGCCAACAAAGGGACAGACAATGACTCGCACCGCAGGCAGCCGCTTGCGCCGGCTGGCTCAGAGAAAAATGACATAGACGCTAACCTTAAGAAAAATTCCAGTATTGTTTAACGACGTATACCGCATGATAATTGCGTTGAAGTTGAAACTCTGCGTACTAGGAAGAGTAAAGGTTTACACCACATTTCACATGTAAAACCGTTTATTGAAAGATAATCTGCTTTTTAACTTTGTCTTTGCCATAAAACTTTTCACTTCACATTTCTAGTATGCTTTGTCAGACTTAAGAAACTGTTAACATGCAACAATGTTTGAAGTTAAATATCCAGTCTAGAACCTAGGGAACATTTTTAAACAGAAATTACGAATGCATTGTTATAGTGAACAGACGACACAGTGTTGTATTTGTACATTCTTGCTTGTTAGTTGCACGATTACGTAACGACTATCAGGCTTACATACTTAGGACACATACTGGTACTGCTAATGAGATTTTAATGCAACATTTTGGTTTACTTGAAAATACATTCTGGGTTTAATGTACTTTCTGTGAGATACCAGACGACACAGTGGTTAGTTTAAGTGACAACTACATGGTTTTATCACGACGCTACTAATGAGTGACAATTTACAATGTTGCTTTTGCAGTGTATCTGTTTTATATCTGCACAGTTTTTCTGAATTCTTCTGGAAATCAAAACATGTTTTATTAGTAACTTTTGTGGTATAGCTACAAGGAGACAGTCTTTTCCATAGCACAACAATACGTTACAGCACAGTACTTTCATCATCACAACAATAAGCATAATAACTAAGATATCTACGCAAAGCATTTCACTTTTGTTTATCATGAGGTAAGTACATTGGCTTCTGCAGAACATAGCTTTCGGAGGACGATAACTACGACACTTCCACACAGATTATGTTGCAACAAGACGCACATTTAGCGCTACAGTACACATATTTGAGTGATTAATTTTGTACTTGAAACATTTATTTTTAAAGATTTTTGAATTACAAAGAAAGTTTTCCGTGATACATTTCATTCCATTGCTGTAATCTGTAACACCTGAGGGTATAATTACATTAATCCTCAGGGGGGTATACGCCTACTTTGTGTACCATGTGTGTGGCAACCACAAGGAACCCTAGCTAATATGGTATTTGCTTATACAACTTTACACATCGGTACCATATTTCTCTAACACACAAATTACACAGCTATCTGATCATGTAACTGAGAGATAAACTTTTTTTTATTACATCAGTGACAGATGTTTACGCAATTACACAGTTGGATAACTTCACACTTACGAAATTGTATTTTGTCTGTACTGTGTGAACTCTTCATATTTTTTCGGAACCATTGTGATACTATGAGAGCTTTGAATGATGTATTTGGTATGGATTCATGATTTTTAAAGTACGTTTGAGGCAGATGACACTTTTGACATGAGCAGAGAATTTTTTTAATTATTGGAGGAAGCTACGACGATTTTGAGATTTGACTGAGGTGTTATGATGTTATTTTTACGACGACGATGTGTATTATGCTGCTGAGGTATGTTTATGATTAATAGGCTGAGGCTATATGAGTTATTTGATTATGCTTCATATTTATAATGACGAAATATTGACGAGTGTCGATGGATACGTATATGTGTAATAAGGTAAGGAGTAATGAATAGTGGGTAGGGACTCTTGACTTGTGAAACAGGATGTTGGAAACCAAGAATCGTACTTTAAGAGTTATGAAATGTGTGCAAATGCGTGAATGTATCACAATGCCGGCGAAAATTTTTTTGGACACTTATATTTATAGGATTTTGTTTCTACAGATTTGCAACGCTAATTCTTGACCTGTGAAATATTTTTATGTGAGACTGTCACTGTAGCGGAAACTGCTGTCGTAAATATTTCCGTAAGAAAGTTAAGTGACCACCTGCACGTAATGCGTCGCGGGCACCCACCTGGGCGAAGGCCGCCCGAAAAAAAAAAAAAAACACCCTTAGCCTTTCAGGGGCACAGGTAGAAAAAAAAAAAGGGGGAGGCCATTGTCCGTGCTACTGACATTTCCTTGTTGAAAGCATACTGTGGAGCTCGTAATTTATGATATTTACTGAAATGCCTAATAAAATGACAAGAAATATTTTTACATCTGCACACCTGATTATGACAAGCGTCTTTCTATGAGAGTTGAGAGAATTTCTACTAACTTATGAAATGTCACATGACTACTGCATGATATTTTTATGCTTTGCTTTTCATAGTTGCTTATTTCATTTGATATCTGGTTTCCAGCTGTGTTGCAGCATTGCTTTTATAAAATGAAATGCATTTGCTAATGTGAACACTTGCTGTCAACAGATCTATTAAATAATTATTTTATGATCCACATTCTTTAAAAAAGGAGCACTTGGAAAGGAAAGAACAATAAGAAGGAACTAGTAACAGTAACACATAATTTTCTTTTCAAGTACATGGTAATATTTTTTTTACAATAAGTTGTTGTGGTGCATCACTTTAATTACTTAGACATTAAGATGTGATTATACATTTCCCTTATCTGCATTGTTATCTTTAGTGTACTATTTTTCTGCGTGAGCTATGTCATGTTTAGATATAAGCTGCTGTTTGCCAGGCATAGTGCTACTGAACTTTGATTTGTGTTACTCTGCTAAGCCAGATTTATTTTTTTGTTTGCTGCGCATTGCCTCATATTAGTCGTAATGTTGAATTGCTTGGTAATTTAGGTTTACTGTAGCTTGCTTTGCGATTTTCCATTTTTCTTTCATTGCTGTTTATATTAATCGTTTTATGTGCTGCTGCATTGCCTCGTCCCTTAGTTTAGCATCTGAGCTCAGTAGATTTAAGTTAGCTTAAGAGGGGGTAGACTATATAAGAAACTAACTATGATGAATTGGAAGAAATGCATTGAGAAGATATAAGAATATGGTTTGGCCAAAAAAAAAGTATTTTGAAAGAGGATATGAACCAAAAAAGTAGGGTTTAGGGACAACAGATTTAGGTAGGATTTTCTTGGAAATAAGTCATGAGGCAAGATAATGGAAAATAAATAATGAGGTAAGAAATATGTGAACATATAAATACAGAAAGCATGCTTGGATAGAATTTTTTTGGTGGAAACAAATGTTGAAATAAGAGGAAAGATATATCGATTGAAGTTTTGGGGTGGACTGCAGTACCAAATGTCACACTAAAAACAAACCCTGTCCTGTATTTTTGTGTTATTACACTATGTGAATTTGTGTTTTTCCTGTCTTAATGTGTTTAGCTAATAAGAGTTATGTTTTAGAATTTATCTGATAATATGTTATTTTCTTTGTAAAGATGTTTAGACATTATTTATTCTGTTTTGTATTAATGCTCATGTGTGAAGTTGATGTTTCGAAAGTTATTCTGATCTTTTATGTATGTACTCATGTCATAATTCCTGTAACACTGACGTATGTGTCTATTTCTATTCTCTTGCAATGCCTGTTTTACTACAAATGTTATCTGTATTGTTATATTCTTTAATGATGTATTTTGTACCTTTGTTATTGTATTCTTATGTTATAAAATTGTAATTGACAGCAGTTCATCAAATTAAGTAACTTGTAAGTTACATTTCACTGCACACGTTTCGGTTGGTCATAGTATATGGACAATATGTGAGAAGTAGGGACTGTTAGTGTCTGCACGTGTGTTGATACTTCAGCAAGGGACTGGTTAACAGCATTGCTCGTTCTGAGGACAATTCCAAAAACTTTGTGAGTGCGCAAGTGGTGGTTATGGACTTGCTATATTATCCGCAAGAATCTTCGATGGTGATTGTGCACCTGCACAGTCGCAACAGATGGCTGCTGGCCATTTCTACAAGGACTACAGTGGGTCTACACCTTTGCTGACTCACCAGTACCATTATTTCTACAAGGACTACAGTGGGTCTGCACCTCTGGTGGCCCACCAACACCATACTCTCTACCAGGACTACAGTGGATCTGCTCTGTGATGACCTACCAATACTCCTCAAAACTTCGATTGACTCTGCTGTGGGTTTGCTCTGTTGTGGACCAATACCTGTCTCCATGTCAAGAGTCAGCACTGTCTTTCCGTTGGAAGGACAACGCTACTTCTTCAAGACTGCATGGAAATCCACTACTTCCGTGTGCATTTTCTTCTACTGCTCAGACTTTGAGAAAAACACTACTATTTTACCATGATGAATGATCAGGACTATCTTTATGGACTGTGAGAAAATTTTAGCTTTTGACCAACATTGTATCAATAAGTGTGTGCATTTGATTTCTTTGTTATTGTAATTATGAAAAATTTTATCAAATCATTATTGGCCACTGCCCAAAAAAAATTTGTAAATTTTTTTGTGGGGAGCATGGGGGCTATGTAAGTAGGCTGTTTATGTTTTCTTATTGGCAACGTTACGTAGCGCTCAATATGAAAATCACTGGCTGTGGTGTGTGCAGTCTGTGGCTAGTTTGCATTGTTGTCTGCCATTGTAGTGTTGGGAAGCGGCAGCTGGATGTGAACAGCGCGTAGCGTTGCGCAGTTGGAGGTGAGTCGCCAGCAGTGGTGGATGTGGGGAGAGAGATGGCGGAGTTTTGAAATTTGTCATGAACTGCTATATTTATATATGATGATATCAAGGTAAATACATTGTTTGTTCTCTATTAATATCTTTCATTTGCTAACTATCCCTATCAGTAGTTAGTGCCTTCCATAGTTTGAATCTTTTATTTATCTGGCAGTAGTGGCGCTCGCTGTATTGCAGTAGCTTTAGCGGCGAAGATTTTTGTGAGGTAAGTGATTTGTGAAAGGTATAGTTTAATGTTAGTCGGGGCCATTCTTTTGTAGGGAATTTTGAAAGTCAGATTGCGTTGCGCTAACAAAATATTGTGTGTCAGTTTAAGCACAGTCATGTAGAATTTTTCAAAGGGGACGTTTCAGTGTGTTCTATTATTAAAGAAATCTTCGAGGCAGTCTCCAGCTAGGAACCTATTCCGTACGCTCGGGCCTTCGTTAACAGTCCACAGTGGGGCAGCGTGTCAAACATTTCCCGGAAATCTAGGAATGTCTATCCCGCCTGTTGCCTTCATCAACGGGTCATAGGATGTCATGTGAGAAAACATTCACCTCAGTTCAGTATGATCTATGCTTCCTAAATCTGTGCAGATTTGTAGGAAAGAGCTTTTGTCTGAAAAGATAACTATTGGATTACGATTATTCATCCAGCAAGACACTGTGAAGGAAATGTAATACTGTGCATGGTTTGCCGTATAATATTAAATTTTATTAATCCTGGTTGTGCGCGCCTCTGAAATTGTCACACGAACTGTACACCAGGTTCACAGTCACGTTCAATTATTTGCTGGTGAAATTGCCTGAGTGTAGAATATTTATAATTGAAATGGACTTTCCTATACTGAAAACGTTTTATTTCACCTCCGTAACGTGCTTTTTCAAGCAGTTTTAGTACATTAATGCACCCGAAACTAGAGACTAATTAAAAACTGCTAAGGAAGATTTTCAATGATGAAACTTGAAAGTGATTCAGATCTGAAGACATTATTTGCAGTTTAATCACATGAAAATGCTACTCATTTACTGAAACGCACATATTACACAAATATCTTGAGATGTTCTCAGTAATTCATAAATCCGTCCATTCACTATTCCCACATTTTTTTGGGATATGGACTGAATTGTTATCGTCAACTGGCTGGCCCCTTCCATTAGGAACAGCAGTTTTTCAACAACGACCTGCCTTATCCTGGGAGACCGTATTTTCTTATTCGCTGTCTGAAGATTCGGGCCGGCCGAAGTGGCCGAGCGGTTCAGTCTGGAACCGCGCGACCGCTACGGTCGCAGGTTCGAATCCTGCCTCGGGCATGGATGTGTGTGATGTCTTTAGGTTAGTTAGGTTTAAGTAGTTCTAAGTTCTAGGGGATTGATGACCTCAGAAGTCAGAAGATAAGTCCCATAGTGCTTAGAGCTATTTGAACCTTTTTTTTTTTCACCACTGTACCTAACTAAGTCTCTTACCTTTCTCACCTCATTTTCACGACTGAGGTCTTCTAACAATGCTTCCCGTACAGCATCATCCGTTAATAAACTGTCATTTATAGGTGCTATTTTTAAATCAAGGTACTTCATATTCAGCTACTGAACAGTTGCACAACATTATACCATGGTCATAGTGACCCTTCAAGAAATATTTCTCTCACATTAATTAAACAACAGTGTCCCACAACTGCGAACGTCCGTCCTCTACTAGATCTCACTCAACTCAACTGTGTTATGTGCTGTGGTGCATGCACAGTAACAAACAAAACCCTCCAGGGTCAGGCTGATCCTGGTGTACACTTCTAGGGCTAATGTCAAGCAAATTTCATCAATAAAATAAACTAACGATTTGACTAACTCTGTGCACTCAAGTACCATTTAACAGCAGGACAGCTCCATACCATCTTGTAAGTTAATCAGGGGATCTGAAATTACAATTGGCTGCAGAAATTTTGTGTTGTCAAAGAATAAATAAGTCTTTGTAAGCTATCCCTTGAAGCTGCCTTGAAATGACGATTGCAGGAATTCGAGCGGCACCGTGGTGCATTGTGCGCAGGACCAAGGCGGGTTGTTACGCTGCCACCGCTTGAAAGATCCCCACTCCCACACGCGGGCCTTTTCCCGGAGTTTGCGGGGCACACGCAGACAGAAGACGGCGCGTGAAAGCTAAGCAGTGGCTCGTCCCACGTACTGTTCCGGTATTCTTCTCTGGCAGACGGCGCAGCGCACAGTCGCGCCTCACACTATCGCAGACTGATGCAGCTCTACGGGCGCAAAACACGCACCCCAAAAGCGTGCTTTCCTTGAAAAGCGGCACTGGAGCGAGGCGGACCTTCCCCAGTTCCACGTACAGCTCGCCAGAGACTTGTGAGGTGCGTCGCCCCGTGTCTCCCGACCACGTTGTTGTCTACGTGTCGTTTCGCAGCATTGTACTTCTTCTTCAGAAGCCTGGTTGACGCCAGAACGACTGGGAGCGAATACAAGCGAACAAAGACCAGTCGCAGACAGTTCGCCAGCTTTCAAGACCATTCGCTTCTGTGAACAAGTTGGCGGAAGAGAACGAGAGAACCCTCCGTTCCCGGTTTTGGCGCTAATAATCGGCATAAGGGATACAGCATCACATGGTTAGAGCCATGGTGCTGAACTTCGATACCGTAAAGAATTACTGTGCTTGGAGAACGTAATGTGTTTGACGAAGCAAGCAAAATGATGTACAAAAAGAAGAATTTGGGCGTCTGAATTTGTATGCAAGAGTGAGATACGTGGAGATAGTGCAGTTAACACGTGATTGGAGCTCTAGCTTTCCTTAGCATTATTCCAAAACTTTGCTTATAAGTCGATTGACACTTTTCGCTGGCTTGAGGAGAACCAGAACACTAATTACCGACGACAAACATTAGGTGAAGAAAGAGTAGCATTTACACACTCGTTATTTCCAACTGGAGAAATTTACTTTAGCGATGTAATTTTTCGAATTCAATTCCCACGTCCAACAACGTGAATATCTCCTCAGGAACACTTTGAGCAGACATCAGGGAAAAAAAGTCCTCTAGATAAAGATAGATGGAGTACACAAGTTCCGTCCCAGGTGGAACTGGTGGTTTTAGGAAGGACATCTGCACACAAAACTACCAGTAGCATTGCCACAACTGAAATGACACGCCGGGAAAAGTCGAGAAGGAGGCAGAGAAAGAGTAATTGTTCCGCCTTACAGTCGCTGCTATATCTAAGGTAGTTTCTGCTGTCTGTCGTGATATACGCGAAGCGCTTCAGGGATTTTCTTAAAAATACTAACAAGGAACATGGCAATAAAATCTGATAACTGAAATGTGAAATACATTTACCACTTGTCACATCGGCTACTTGATAGAACCTACTACATGGTTTGCCAGAAACCAAATAGCGTCATACTGAGTACACCACTTTTATTTATCGTAAAAAATCTCTAATATGAGAGTGATACATCAGCCATGTAATTACGTAAGCAACCAGAATTAATTTTTATCAGGATAATAAATATTATATAATCACACTTGTTCACTTTCAGGGATATTTAGTGTGCTTTTATTTTCTGATAGAATGGAATACAAAACTTACGCTTATTCAATCCATTCCCATCTGATTGAAGCATCTAATTAAATTTATTGTCTTTTCCATATCCTTCTATAAGTTGCATATTTAGGTTCTCGCCAATTCTCTATCAAACGTATTTCTTTTACTTCGACATTTGTGATGTGCATTTATTGGATCCCAGAACTATGATATCTGCAGGCTATAACTAAAATTCTTTTACAGACTTTGAGGTAAGGTTGTTGTCCATTAAGCTGGTACCTAAAAAAATTGCATTGATTCAATTAAGACCTAAACATCACCAGAAGATTCCTATTTTTGCAAGACCCTCGCAAGGTCGCCACAGTGTATTAAAGGGGTGGGTCATGATTTTAGTATGTTGCGATCTGACAAGCCCTGATACGATTGACCTCCCTCAGACGTTCGTAAATAACCTACTCAGGTTCTGTGGGGTGTACACTAATCTCAGTTAAATAAAAATAGTAGGATACTATCAAGATATTTCTTATGAAAAATCAAGGGGTCTGAAGACAGAATATGTACAATACATCATTCAATTATTTCCTCTTTTCAGACTAAGTTTACAATAGGCACAACACCTATCTTCTATGCAAAAATCACCCCCTCCCCCCCCCCCCCCCGCCCCATTTTTACAACAGGAACGTTTAAATGGTTGATACTGTCTAGATTCTTCGTTACTAGAAACCTTGACCCTCAATGGCGTTGACAACAGAGAACTCAGAGTACAATCTAATGGAACTGAACACATTTATCGTTAGAGTGCTCTTTTCTCAAGATGTGGGGCACATATTAGCATAAATAGTAGAGTGGAGAACACGTCTGCCGTGTCTGCAGCAGGCTGTGAACATCAGGGAGATTGAGCGACGTGCAGATATGAAATTAACTGCACAGAGGGTACCTGGTTGCATCTCCAAACACCTACATTGAAAGGTCCTCGAGTGCAGAGTCCGCTCACTAGTCAAGATAACCTGCTTGCACTCTTGCCAGAAGCAGGCACTTGACTCAAGTGAGCGGTCGTAAGTGAGCACTTGGATTGCTAAGGCTCTACAGAAAAGCACCGATTTGTTCCTCTGCTCATAGAGAAACAAAATGATTCTACTTCAAGTGCACAACTGGCACTTTCTAAGTTTAAGAGTCATCCCTGGAAACTTTGCCAGCAATGTTTCAAACAAATTATAATCTCCCCAGATACAAGTGTCCCCTAAACACCTACTAGAGAGTCTCCGACACATTCTGCCTTGATATTAACAAATGTTAGTTCACTAATGTGGACTCTCGACTCAGCCAATGACGGCCTTCATTACAACCTGATTACCTCCCTCTGTTTCTAACATGAAACCACTGACCAACCCTGAGCAATTTATATGAAATGTTAAGGAAGCTTCTCAAACACTTGAAGTCAATGTCTGCCCTAAGGGCTTAGCCAATCACAACGCTTTCTCGATACAGCAGTGGGGAAGCGCTAAGTGCTCTGCGTGGATATAAATCTTAACAAACGACTCTTGGGCTCCTCTGTGACGTCAGGAGATGCACTTAAATGGTGCTAAAGAAACTGCAGGAGATTCTTGTTACTTGTCTATCTTTACTGCCCCTTTCAAATTTCGCCCATGCTCCTGAGAACGGGAAGCGACACTCGCTGGGCCTCTCTACAGTACGGCTTGGCGGTGGGTTGTAAAATTCTGCCCTTCGGCCGCTACCAAAAAAATCATAGCTCGCCCCCGATCTGTCTGATCTCTGTCACTTTCTCAGCCTCTCTCGCTAATCTAGCCAGTGAAAAAATTACTTTTGTCAAGCATGCAGTCCTACGGCTCTTAGAGTGCAGCTGTGTAGTATCAACCAGTACGATAAACTGCTAACCCCATCTACCCTTCGTTCCGAAATTATATAAATATGTTAATCTAAACAATCAAATTAGTTCCGTTAGTTGGTCATGTTAGGAGACAAAATACCGCCGTTTAACAAGGTCTCCCCAAAGCGCACCTGGTCCTCAGCTTCCAGTTAATGTTAATATTATCTTGCTCGTTTATTTCATAAATGCTTTGCCTTTCATTGTTTTATGTGTCCCCGCACATGTAATATTACTAAAATTAGGGTACCAAGACGCTGGTTATAATTTCTTGCGTATTCTTTTGTGTAAGTTCACTTGCTGTTCTCGTGGTCGCTTCTCGACATTTATTTCGTGAATACTCGGAAATTTGCTATGCTAAAAGAGTGGTGTGCCAGGATCATTCTGGGGGGTGGAGAAATTCTTGCTTAATTTGAGTCTTTGAGTACCACGTGGTGACTGGAGAGCTCCATGTCCTATGTATTATCAGGTAGGAACGAATGAGATCAGAATCTGTACGACTGTTTCTAGATAAGAATGGTCTCTCCTATGATATGGGTAGTTTTGGTTTTTTGAGTCAGATTCAATGCATTTTTCTTTTGTTAACTGTGGGAATCCAAGGTCTTTGTGATGAGTTTGTGTAAAGTGTGAGTGGGTCTAAAGGGACGCCTTATAATAACATCTGTACATCATATACTGTGTAATTTCCGTTGTTAATTCTATTTTTTGAATGCGCAATTTAAATGAAAATACAATTCATGAGTATTCGTTAGAGATTTTTCTTATTCCTGAACCCTTCATCCTAGGGTGAACAATGTGTGACATGTGATGAACAAGGGGGCGTTTAGTTAATTGTGTTTCGAGAATTTATTTTATCGCATGCGAATAATGTGCACATATTATTATCCTATTGCGCTTTAATAACCTGTTTTGTAGATCTATTTCACACTAGTTCTCCACATGTCATCTATACCTGCAACTTTGATTCCTTTTTTCGTTAAACCAAATCTTTTATCTGAACATAAACTACCTGTATTATCTCCAAGAGTTAGTACAAGGTGATCCGCACTAGAAAATGTGAGAGGTTTGATAACAAAGAGGTCACTACCATGATAGTATATTCCGTGTATACTTGTTATCAGGTACGGGACAATACCGCTTTCTTTCAGCCTTACTTTACTATCAAGTATAAAGTGCACAGCAATGAAGGCCACAGGTGAACGCTAATTATCCACTGTCTCTACAGGCCTTCTTGAATGTTTTAAGGGCGCCTGCTGTTGCGCGAAACACGTTCCGTGCTGCGTGTACATGCACACGACGATAGGCATTTTCTGCAGTCACCTAACAGTCTTCTTCAGTAGTACATCTCTAGCTGCAGTGTGCAACTTCTGTCTTGATGGGTCGTGCAAGCTTTGATGGAAGCTAACAGAAGGGAAATCAGGCGGGAGGATTCGTTTTCACGACGCCGCCTGCCGGGCACGCACACATGCACTCTTCTTCCTTCTGTCATGAGGACGACGTGCCGACCTGGCAGTGAGTATAGACGCTCAATCTTGTGACAGTGAAACGTGTGCATTCATCCAGCTTCGTTCGGGATTATAATGAGATTGTATCTGGCTTTGCGTATATGTGCCGCATTTATTTGATGGTGAATTTTCTGGCCTTCTACGATATATTCCGCTGTCGTGTTTAACATAGGGAACGCTATTTCTTCTTTTGCCCGTTCAACGTCTTGAGAATACTCAATACATTGAGGTGACAAAAGTTATGGAATACCTCCTAATATCGTGTCCGACACCTTTTATCCCGGTGTGGCGAAGCGACTCGACGTGGCATGGACTCAACAAGTCCTCGGAAGTCTTCTGCAGAAATGTTGATCTATGCTGCCTCTACAACCGTCTATCATTGCGAAAGTATTGCCACTGCAGGATTTTGTGCACGAACTGATCTCTCGATTACGTCCCATAAAATGTTCGATGGGTGGCCAAATCATTAGCTCGAAATGTCAGCTTGTTCTTCAAAACAATCACGAACGACAGTGGCGCCGTGACATGGTGCATTGTCATCCATAAAAATTCCATCGTTGTTTGGGAACGTGAATTGATGAATGGCTGCAAATGGTCTCCAACTAGCCGAACATAACAATGTCGAGTTGATGATTCGTTCAGCTGGACCAGAGGACCCAGTCCATTCCGAGTAAACACAGCCCACCCTGTTATGGAACCACCATCATCTTGCCCAGTGCCTTGTAACAACTTAGGTCCATAGCTTTGTGCGGTCAGCGGTACACTCGAACGATACTAACATCTCTTACCAGCTGAAATCGTGACTCATCTGACCAGACCACGGTTTTCCAGTTGTCTAGCGTCCAACCGATATGGTCACGAGCCAGGAGAGGCGCTGCAGGCGTTGTCGCGCTGTTGGCAAAGACTGCTCTCACAGCCCATTAAAGCCAAATTTCACCGCCCTGCCCTAGCGGATACGTTCGTCGTACGTCCCACATTGACTTCTGCGGTTATTTCACGCAGTGTTGCTTGTCTGTTAGCACTAACAACTCCACGAAAACGCCGCTGCTCTTGATCGGTAAGCGAAGGCCGTCGAGCCTCTGCTTTGTCTGTGGCTGAGAGGTAATGCTTGAAATTTTATATTCTTGGCACAGTCTTGACACCATGGATCTCAGAATATTAAATTTCTTAACTTTATCCGAACCGGAACATTCCATGTTTCTGATGTGATTGTTGCCTCAGGACGGTAATTAACAGACTTTGAACACGGAATGCCAGTTGGCTGGCTCCAACTGCCATTCCACGTTCAAAGCCTGTTAATTCCCGTCGTGAGGCAACAATCATGTCAGAAACTTTTTCACATAAATTTTCTGAGTACAAATGACAACTACGCTAGCGCACTGACTTTTATACCTTTGTTGCTGCTATTACTGCCATCTGCATATGTGCATATCGCTATTCCATGATTTTCTTCACCTCATTGTAAAGAACAACGAACGACCATCTCAGTAAAGGAGGCACTCCACGGAAGGCAATACGTTGATGTTCGAAGAGCTTATTGATGCAGCAAGATATTGGCTCCGGCGTCAATCACTGGTACCTTGCGAGCGTACAGCCCTCCCAGTAAGGTGGCATAAAGCCGTCCTATTGAACGGAAAATATGTTGAAAAATTGAGTTTTGTAGCTAAAAGTGTGGGGAGTAATATGGTGTATTTGGATCCTTAATAAAACCAGGTTCCTTTTAGAAAACAATGTATTGTATTACTCATTCTTCTCACTGAAGCCCATCTCAGCTAACTTTATATCTTAACGTCTTTATTTAACTTTCCATTGTAGCAGAAATATTGGGCTGAAATTTTTCGAAATCGGTCACTGTAAATGCGACACAAGACTGAAACTCACCAAAGTTATCAAGAATGTGACAGGCTGTGTTGTATGAAAATGTTGTCCGCACCGATAGCTGAGAGGTCAGTGCGACGGAATGCCGTGCAAAGGGGCCTGGGTTCGATTCCCGGCTAGGTCAGAGATTTTCCCCTTCAGGGAAAGCCAGTGTCGTCTTGCGCGTCGAGAAAGCAGGTCGTAGTTAACTTCCGCCAGTGCCGCAGCGTCGCTTGTGTCGAAGTTAGTCAGTCTTGTTGGTGTAACGGCCGGAGTCACATCGTAGTTGCGTAGCTGAGTTTGTTGTCGTTTTCCTCTTGGTGGCGGTGTTTTCGGCCCGCGCAATGGTGTTTGTCGAGTCTCCTAAATCTGTTTGTCAAGCTACTGTTCGTTTCAGTTTTGACAAGAGTACACGTCGTGTTCAACTTGGCTCCTTAGAAATTCGCGATTGATTGGCTGATGTTATCCGAGTTACACCTGATCAGGTAGACACTACTTACTTTGATTCTGATTTGTATGCATTCTTTGTGAAGTTTTATGATCCCATTCAAGTAGAACGGCTTCTCTCTCGGGTTGGTTCTAAAGTGTTGTTTACACATCGCAATGGTTCCGTTAGTCAAGTCCTCCCTGACAATGCGGCACTCGAGTATACTCCGGTTAGAATTTATAACCTTCCTCCTGAAGTGGACGATTCATTTCTTAAAACAGCGTTGCTTCCGTTTGGAGTAATACATCATATCCGATGAGAACGCTTGTAAGCACAACATCGCTTCGCCGGCCGAGGTGGCCGAGCGGTTCTAGGCGCTACAGTCTGGAACCGCGCGACCGCTACGGTCGCAGGTTCGAATCCTGCCTCGGGTATGGATCTGTATGATGTCCTTAGGTTAGTTAGTAGTAGACATCACACACATCCATGCCCGAGGCAGGATTCGAACCTGTGACCGTAGCAGTCGTGCGGTTCCGGACTGAAGAGCCTAGAACCGCTCGGCCACCGAGGCCGGCTTATAAGGAAGAAGATGTTTATTTACTCCGACGGAACCAATGCAAGGTTTTATGGGGGGGGGGGGGGGGGTGGCATTTTAACTGCGTCTTACGTCGTGTAGATCCCCCAGTTATACATTTTGTCGTGAACTTAATGATATGGTGACGTACTTGCATCTCCAGGATGCTTGGGTTTGCAGATATCCTACATTGGTGCGGTTTACTTTTTTTACAGCTACTTCAAGTAGCCGATTGGACCGCTTTTATTTATCTGCCCCCATATGTCGTCAGCTTCTATCGACTGACGTAATTCCTGCCAGTTTTATTGATCATTGCGCTGTTTCAATGACTTTTAACCACGCCAAGCAGCGGGTCAATCTTTCGTGCCCTTCATGGAAGCTAAACACTCTATAACCCACGGACCCCTCTCTGGAAGGTATCATCGCAGACGTATGGCGGCGGACAACCCAGTCCCAGGCACGTTATTCCTCACTTCTAGAATGGTGGGTTACCTTTGCCAAACCCCGGATTCGAAATACACTCAAGCATTTTAGCGCTGAAAAAGCGGCTGAAATACGGCGCACTACGGATTTTTATTATACTGTCCTTCGCGATCTTTACGCTAATACTCGTGATGCTCCCTTAAGGGTCGTCGACGTCCACCGTGTGAAGGCGAAACTTCTACTACTCAAACATAGGCAAATGCATGGTGTCCCACTGCGTTCCCAGCCTCGTTTAATCGTTCAGGCTGAGTTGACCTCTATCTATCACCTTCTCCGGCTTCACGAGTGATCTCAAAGGACGTGTCTTTCTACCATTCGTTCTCTAGATGGGCGTGAGTGGTCCTCCCAATCTGATATTATGCGTGAACTTTACCAGTACTATTCCGAATTTTATACTGAGGCGGATTCAGACGGTCCACCGTCTGTTGATTTCACCTCCCTCCTTGATAGTGTTGTTACGCCAGCTCTCCAAGAAGAGCTTTTCTCTGTATTCCATCGTGAAGATGTAATTGATATTGTGGCTCGTTTCCCTCCCACAAACCGCCTTGCCCCGATGGCCTTTTAAAGAATTTTATATTCGATTTTGGCCCCTGATAGGAGATACAATAACTTACGTGGTGAATGAAGTACTCCGCGGAGGCCTTTTCCCGCCCAGCTTTAAGGTTGCTAAAATTGTCCTGATCCCCAAAAAGCCGTGTGGCCGAGTGGTTCTAGACGCTTCAGTCTGGAACCGAGCGACCGCTACGGTCGCAGGTTCTAATCCTGCCTCGGGCATGGATGTGTGTGATGTCCTTAGGTTGGTTAGGTTTAAGTAGTTCTAAGTCTAGGGGACTGATGACCTCAGATGTTAAGTCCCATAGGGCTGAGACCCATTTAAACCATTTTTAAACCAAAAGGCCGGGACGTTTGCGTGATGATCAGATCCGCCCGATATCCCTCTTCCACTATGATTATAAAATAGTGGCGCGAATGGTAATAGCCGACTATCGATATTGTTGGCTACCATTATCGCGAGCCATCAAAGTTGTCTTTCGGATCGTACTCTCCTGACTCCCGTTGCTGAATGTCGTGATATAATTTCGATTGCTTCCACCATTCCAGCGCCAAGCGCTTTGCTTTTCATTGATTTTCACCAAGCGTTCGACCGCGTTAATCATGTATTTCTGATGCGAGTGTTGACGACTGTTGGTTTTAACGATGCTGCATGACGGGTGTTTAGCTCTCTAATCACTGGTCTTTGGGCGTCCATTGACGTAAATGGCCATCTTACTTCCTCAATCGCGGTGTGTCAGGGCATCCTTCAAGGGAGTCCATTATCTGTGTTGCTCAACGTGCTGTTTCTAGAACCCTTATTGCGAACTAAAGCTGCTCGTTTGGGTGGTTGGTCGTTGATGGGAGAAAGGTTTACCGTTCGTCCATATGCTGATGACGTTATGGTTATTCTCCGTACCCATAATGATATACCAATGCTGAAGGAAGTTTTCGATACCTTTTGTCGCCTTACGGGTGCGCGGGTTAGGGACCAGAAATGTCGCTTACCCAGTTTGCAGGGATTTGACGCTGTTGAAATTTCATGGGCTTTGAGGTTCACCCGATATCGATGGTTAGGTGTTATTATTGACAGTTGTCTGCTAAAGAAGTCTACGATAAACTGGAAGTCTGTCACGGATAAGATTCAGGGAGCAGTCATTGAACACGAGCGTCGCTGCCTCTCACTTCTTCATAAGGTCCAGGCCATGGAAACGAATGTGTTAAATAAGGCTTATATTATTGCACACAGATTTCCACTACCTGCGATGATGTACCACAAGTTGCAACGTTTCTCTGGCCCAACTCCATATTTCGCGTGCGTTATGGGGTCATGGCGCGCCCCCGTCTGCTGGGAGGTTTGGGCCTCCCTGACATTCGGGTTAAGGCTTCTGCCTTATTCATCCGTCGCACCGTTTTAACATGTCAACGAACCCCCCCCCCCTCCCCCCAGTCACTTACAGCTCGTCTTTATGACTGTATGAGACCGGCAGGTTTTACACCTCCAGCAGATATTAGTAGGTCAGTTATAAACTACTGCACGTTAAGGAATTTTTTCTTGAGGTCAGGTACTTAGGAGTAAATATCACTTTCTAAGTGAATCTCTCACTAAAAATGCTGTTAAGCGGCTGGCCAATTCATCATAGTGTTCCCTCTGTGGAGGCCCTGTCGCCAGAAACGAATTGCAAGATTGTTCGGTCTAACATTAGCCTCCTGATTTTGCCGATGGAAGTGGCATCCTCGAGGTACCAAGTTGTTCATGATATTGTACCTATCAACGTGCGACTTTTCTAATATGCTGTATCTCATTTTTCATCGACAAGGCGTTGTATGAGTTGACATTCCCCTTTTTTTATGTGGACATTATTGTTTGGATTTAGATGTTCCACGATGTAGAAGTGACGGAGGAAAGAAAGTGGCAAGTTAAGATTAATCCCCCATTCCTTCACATACGTTTCTCTGATTTAACCCATTTGTTCTTGCCGAAATGACTTCTTTTGTTTTATTTTAAATGCCTTCAAGAAGAAAAACTGAGTGAAGATTTTCGTTTTTTGAAGGAATACACTGCTATTTGAGTGTAAAAAAGGGCTCATTCGGAGAGAGCGGAAAAAAGTGGTCAGCGCTACGGAATGCCGTGCAAAGGGGCCCGGATTCGATTCCCGGCTGGGTCGGAGATTTTCCCCGTTCAGGGACTGGGTGTTGTGTTGTCCTAATCATCATCTCATCCCGATCGACGCGCAAGTCGCCGAATTGGCGCCAACTCAAAATACTTGCACCAGGCAACCGATCTACCCGACGGTAGACCCTAGCCACACGACATTTCATTTTATTAAAATGTTGCAACAGTTTCTACATTCTTAGTCAATGAAATGTAATATATTACGAGTCCGACTTCAGAATAGGAAAATTCACTCCAGACTGGAGCCTACCTTCAGGGCACCAGCGTATCGATCTGGTTAAATTTGAATTTTAATATACGCGGATGCGGTACAGGTGCGGACAGCATTTGCTTAATCCGTACACTCTTCTAACGACAAAAATCAGCAATGCTGACCTTGGAGTTCATTCAAGTTCTTAACAGTGTCGTATTAAAGGAGCGATGAGCCCGGGTTGGAGCTGAGATGGTAAAATACGGTGATTACAAATGAGTCATCGGCATTTGGATGAATGAATTTCAGAATAGAATTACATACAAAATTGTACGAATTGCATGAAGAATTTCAATTTAAAGTTTCTTATACCTCATTACAAATGTTCTACGTGTTCTCCTCGTCCTGCACGACAAAAATTTGTGCAGTATGAATGTTCGACAAATGTACTTCCGACCATGTCCCTGTCAATGTTCACCAGCGCATCAGTGACGCAATCGGCAGAGACGTTACACAAGCACTGCCTTCCACGTATAGCCAAAGAATAAGAAAATCACAAACTATACAGTCGGGAGACCTTGAGAGCCACCTGAACAGTGCCAAATCATCCTGAGTACAGTGCCTAACATACCGGTTCTTATGGCGACGAGTTACTCTACGCCAATGAGGCGGAGCTCCGTTTTGTAGGAATATGATATTTGAGATACCTCTCAGTTTAGGAAACAACCACTCTTGCAAACATGTGCAGGTGTATTTTAACAGTCAGTGTTTGCGCAGGAAAGATGCCAGTGCACTTATTTACGCGGAACATCGCACAAGGCGGTCAGCTATGGAGAATATATTTTCAATCTCCACTAAAACATTTGGATTTGCCATGCCCCGTATACGGACATTGTGATGATTCACTTGAACTATTAACTGGAATACATTAAATGTATTCGCAACTGCAAATGTGGACAACCATCATCAATGAAAATTTGTGCTGGTCCGGGACCCAAACCAGGATTTCCCGTTTATCGCGAGCGGTCGCCTTACCATTTGGCTATCCGTGCATGCCTCAAGCCCAGATCCAGACTTAATCTAGTGCAGGTGAGACGTTTTACTTGAAAGTCGCTTGCCTACTGTCGGCGGATAATGCATTATTGGAGTGCCTGAGTTGTTCTGAATTACTATGCAAGGTTCCTTTGGACAAGCATGCGTGTACAACGGAACTTTGCATCATAATTCAGAATAACTCAGACACTGTGGCATCGTATTATGTGGAACATGGAATCATCACTGACCACGAATCGTGGATGGAGGGGGTGGGGGTAAATTCAACTTCCATTGCTTCTTGGAAAAATCTCAATATTCCTATGTGATCGAACGTTAGCTTGGCCGTATACATTGCAGCAGCTGTATGCAATATTGTTTCTCGCTTGTGCAGGTTCTTCCAAACACTTGGCTAAGCAATGCTGATTTCGTGTTTTGCACAAAGTGTAAATTTCTTTGAGCTACGCCTCTCGGACACTTTCCACTGTTTCAGTTGTAACACTTCATCATCCCGAACTTTTCCCTTTACAGAGGCAACCCGTATCCTTGAACTGCTGTCGATACCACTGCAAAACGCTCTGGTCTGTTATTGGCTGTAGGTGTACTGTCTTCGTAACTTAAGCTGCTCAGTGGTCACGGATTCAGTCTTCTCATATTGCAGCACACCAAATGCCTTTCTTCTGACGTAACCACAAACGCTGGAACGAAGACGAAGACCACAAGACCAGATATGCCAGTGAAACAACATCTGCCAATTGTGCGCCGAATAAGACCGCACCACAATAGTAGCGCCCTCAATGCGAAGTAAATATAAGCGCCGCACCTGCCATCCTTGGCCGCCCAGATCGGTTCAGTATACAGACATTAGTGGACAGGATTCGCAGAGTATTAGCGCGGCCTAGCAGAGAGTGCTACGACATCAGATTGTAGTGATCCATATCCATTGCTTGTATATAGCAGGGACTCTGATTTATGTTGCTTGTCGCCCATCGCTTGCGACACCTTTGTACATTCAAGATAAGTATTGCCAATCTGGTTTATTGAAATAAAACTACTAATGTTATATGCTTGACCTGATGTATAGCATTCCGAGAACGCAGCATCCCTTAGGCTCCATTTACGAGACGAGTGGGCAAGACCCCATACTGGGCGACAAGGACTCAACAGCTTTTGTGTTGATTAGTCACCATTTTGCAAACTGCTATCAGTCTGCTAGCTTGTGACTCAGCAGGATGAGAGTGGGGCAGAGGCGGTCCCAATAGGAAGCACACTGGACTCACATTTGGGAGGACAACATTTCAAATCCGATAATCCACATTTTTGCTTTCCATAATTTCCCTAAATCACTTCAGGAAAATGCAGGGATGGTTTCTTTGGTTTCCTTTCCCATTCTTGAATCATTCCGAGCATGTCCTCTGCCTCTGTTGTTACGGTCTTCAGCCCGAAGACTGGTTGATGCAGCTTTCTGTGCTGTTTTTGTTATGTATGTTGTTTTTCTGTTCTGTACGTCAAGCGGTGTGCTTTAAGTGTGTGTACATGTGCAGTACAGTAAACTGTATAACTTACAGGCTCATATACGTATATTTACACATCAAATGACGCCACGCAATTTAAAGTGACTACACCAACTATCACGGGCGAATTACACAACCTTTCTTATGGGCTGGCCGGAGTGGCCGTGCGTTTCTAGGCGCTACAGTCTAGAGCCGAGCGATCGCTCCGGTCGCAGGTTCGAATTCTGCCTCGGGCATGGATGTGTGTGATGTCCTTAGGTTTAATTAGTTCTACGTTCTAGGCGACTGATGACCTCAGAAGTTAAGTCGCATAGTGCTCAGAGCCATTTGAACCATTTTTTCTTATGGAAATATTATTTGAAGATTTGATGCCCGGAATATGAAACACTTAAAGAGCGGTGTGAAGCACTGTACTAGGTCGTTTGTTAACAAAGCATCTCAGGTTCTTTTTGCACTGTAATTTCATTGAAATTAATACTACTTAAATGTCATATGTTCGCGTAGAGAAATATTATTGTGTGGTATATTTATCACCGATCATTTCGGAGTAAATTAATTTCTGTGAATTTACATAGCTGAGATAAAAGATAGCCGTTTTGCGGCAACCACAAGAATGTAACGAAAACTACTGTTAATATTTGCAGATAAATTAAAATGAGACTGAAGTTAAATAATATAATTAAAATGCAAACTTTGTAAGTTATTTCCGAGGCTCTGTGGATTTCAGTATTGTCAACAATCAAATAAGACATTGCGGCCATGCAAATGAGCGACAGCCATCATTCATAGGCCCACGCTGTACTGCACATTCTGATATTCTGAAAAAATAACTCATTAGTTTCCGAACATGTAGGGATGCGAAACATACATAAGTAAAGTTTTTAAGAGCAAATAAGGGCATATATACAACCAAAATGCAACGTAAGTACACTTACAATGCCTCGCACGTCTGTCCTCAACCAAGATCAAGACCAGAGTAGGTAATTGCATAAAATCATTCGACTGTTTCACAGCTATTAATATTTTTAGTATAGAACAAAGAATAACATACATAATAAATCAATTTTGTTATTAAATACAATTACGTTGATTGATAAAGGTAATTTTTGTACATTTCTTCGTATGTCTTGGAATCATAACATTCTCAATTCATAGCACTGTTTGTAATTCCATATGAATATGTTCTCCCAAGGGCAACAAGTAGAATGGCCCCCTGGGATTACTGTCCCACAAATGCACATCATTTCTGTGGACAGTAATTCCACCTGTGCTGCCTCTGCACTGTCACAGCTGATCACCTTATTCGCACTTGTGAAAGAGACACGTTACATTAGTTTGAGTTTATTGTTACAATTTGTATGATCTCCTTTTCATAACGTTAATTTGCGTTTATACGAGCGCTATATTCTTGACTTTTGGCTCCCTTATACATTACAGTTATCGAAAAGATTTTCGCAAATTTATATTCCACAGAAACATATTCACTGACTTCCCAAATCGGGTTACAGGCAACAATAAAAACTGGGTACTACTGAAAACCATTCTCAGAGTCATCAGACTGTGAATGATTCAATTTTACATACCAATTACCAAGTCCTTTACAGGTTACGCTACTGCAGTTATTAAGAATGAGGTAAGAAACCAAAAGTATTGCGTTACGATTATGATATTTATAAAAACATATTTGTTATACAAAGAACATTACAACATTGGTTTGCAAGATTGTCTTTTGTGTATCAGGAACATGCATGAATTCAAAAGTCTTTGCCAAAAAAGGTTTATAATACAGTTCATGCTGATGTTTGGGAGGTACGATATTTTTAAAATCTTAGTTCGCGAATACGTAAACAATTTTTCGTTAGTTTGTGTTTGCAGTGTGAGTACGGTGCATTGGAACAGAAGTCCATGGTTCGACGTATGGTTGGCCGGTGCGGATAGACGGCTCGAGGTCAGGTACACACCCTCTCGGCAATCAGCTGTTGCGAACAGCTCGGCCCCCAGAGGCGATCAGCTGGTCTGATTCTGCACGCTCCATTTGTTGCCGTTATTGTTACCAAGACTACATGAAACAGCACCGAAGACAGTATTAATATCTTATCAGGATTGGTGGTTCAGTTGTAAAGAACTTTTGGTAGTCTGCATTGATTCCACAGTTATTCTTGTGTGTGAATAAATGTTCTCGCATGTAATAAGAAGATGTATTTCAGTCCAGGTTTCGTACACGTTTGAGTCGTAGGAACTCAGTGTTAAGAAGAACCTACACAAAGCATCACTTTTCATTTTGGCATAGCACTTCTAACATATCGCCTTGTCTGTAGACACTGTGGAGAGAGTTCGTAATAGGCTTATCGGGATCATGTTGTAGTGCTTTTAGTTTTCTTGATTGGTGCACCTGGCGTTGCAGCGTTTTGATGCGTTATTTTGAACTGACACTGTCCATCTCGCGAGTAAACACAGCTGGTTTCCACTCGCTCAATTCGTCTCTTTTTCGTAATGCACAGTTCTAGAGGTATAGAGCGTGAGGTGAAGCATAACTCATCTAAATATTTAACAGAATAATTGAACTCACTGATAATTTTACCAGTCAATTGATTTCTGTGATTCCGCAGTTCTTGTCTGTTTTCGTCACACACAGTTTATCACTCGACTAGAGCGTTCTTGCACTTAAAGCACAATTTATATTCACAAATCCACACTTACAATGTCATTCACATCTTTCAGTCCGTAGATTGAAAATGATGAAAAGGAAGCACTATATAAATTTCTGCAGTTCATGAGCCTATACACACAATGTGAGTTACATCTACACGTTACGTTTTTTCATTCGCAATGCTTTGAGTTTTCGGCACTTATGATCACGTCAGAAATAATGTAGCATCCCCTAATGCCGAAAACTTGACCATTTGGTGATTCTGGACTAATTCTTGTGGTTTTACATTCATTAATACTACTTCATTTTACAGAATACTATCACACACACGACACGGCAGCATCCCCCGAAGCCTCGCTACGAAGTGCACAAATCTCTCACGCATGAATTAACAGTTAATAAAATAAGCAAAAAGGTTAGAAATGTCGATAACCAGCACAAGTCCCATCCTGGAGGAAAGTGAAAATCACAACGGTGTGGTTAGTCAGTCGAAATCATAGGAGGAAACAGTGTCCCCGGAGAATGGGATAGTTGCTTACTGAGCGCTAAACTTGGGGACTGCTAACAACGGGCTGCTACACTGTGTGATCAAAAGTATTCGGACACCCCCAAAAACATACGTTTTTCATAATAGGTGCATTATGCTGCCACCGACTGCCAGGTACTCTATATCAGCGACCTGATAGAGAGCAGAATGGGGTGCTCTGCGGAACTCACGGACTTCGAAGGTGGTCAGGTGATTGGGTGTCACTTGTGTCACACGTCTGTACCCGAGATTTCCACACTCCTAAACATCCCTAGGTCCATTGTTTCCGGTGTGATAGTGAAGTGGAAACGTGAAGGAACACGTACAGCACAAAACCGCACTGGCCGATCTCGTCTGTTGGCTGACAGAAACCTGAGGGTCGTAATGTCTAATAGGCAGACATCTATCCAAATCATCACATACGAATTCGAAACTGCATCAGGATCCAAGTACTGTGACAGTTAGATGGAAAGTGAGAAAACTTGGGTTTCAAGGTCGACCGTCTGCTCATAAGCCACACAGCACGCCGGTAAATGCCAAACGAAGCCTCGCTTGGTCGTAAACATTGGACGACTGAACAGTGGAAAAATGTTGTGTGAAGTGACGAATCAGGGTACATAATGTGGCGATCCGATGGCAGAGTGTTGGTATGGCGAATGCCCGGTGAACGTCATCTGCCAGCGCGTGTACTACCAACAGTAAAATTCGGAGGCGATGGTGTTATGGTGTGGTCGTGTTTTTTAGGGAGGGGCTTGCACCCCTTGTTGATTTGCATGGCACTATTACAGCCTAGGCCTACGTTGGTGTTTTAAGCACCTTCTTGCTTCCCACTGTTGACGAGCAATTCGAGGATGGCAACTGCATCTTTCAACACGATCGAGCACCTGTTCATAAGGCACGGCCTGTGGTCATCAAGGGTAAGAGTGGGCCAACACCATACTAAACTCCCGCATAACCGGTGGATGGCGTCACGAACTTGTAAATCATTTTCAGCCACGTATCCGGATACTTTTGATCATGTAGTGTATCATCCTTTGTGGATGCAACCTTTTCCTTGTTTCAAACGACAGAGCTGGTAGTTCGGCAACATGTCTCATGCGGTCTCCTTTTATTATGCCCGGTTTCTCCGAGAATTTCGCTGCATAATATTTTAGCAGCCGTCCGAGATGGTGCAGCTGATTTTCGTCGAGATAATTCGTCTCGGTGACCGTAGTATCGATTCCTTTTTTATGATGTCTACCTCATTCTCGCCGTTCTTATATAAAAATGGGTAGTCTTTCCGTATAAACTCGCAGGCGATGTGCAATAACTTCGGCCAGTCGTAAGTAACCTTTAACCCCCTACGATACTGTCCGTCCAGGAAGGTTGTCTTTATCACTGCCAGTTCTACAATACTGCCATCATTTCTCAGTGAATCGAGGTATTTTTACATCCCTCGCTCTCAAAAATTTACATCAGGGAAGCACCAAATTCCTTACAACTAAGGCTGCACGTGATTCTGGATTCGTTGCATTCGACCACGTATGGCTCCGACAACTTTTCAGTTCTGCACCGGCAATGGCGGTAACTTATGTACCTTGTTTATGCACCTGAATAAGTCATAATCCATCAGGGATACACTTGCACCAGTATCGATAATGATGTTCACGGGCATTCCAATCTCTCGTTGTATCTGAGCATGGATACTTTTAGTTGACAATTGCTCCCTTCCCCCCTTTATGTCCCTACGTCCGCATGCCGAGAGCTCACATGGGTAGTGTGGAGTTTTAGGACGTTCTGGGCTGGGATTCGTCAACAACTAACGTATGCGATTGCTGCTGCATGTGCGGCAGCATCTCGTTTCGTAGCAATGTCCACTGTTAGTGTTAGAAGCTGACATTTGTATTAAATTGACATTATTTACGGGATGGTTTCTATCCCGTGATGAATTCGACTGCCAGTTTATGGGATCTGCTCGTTGTCCAGGGTACCGCATCTCACGCGTGTTTTTAGGTTGGAATTGGGCATTATAACCGTTTTCATTCCGCCTTTTTCTGTTGATATTACGGTTTACATTGCGAAACTGATTGCTGTTCGATCGGTCGTTATGTTTGTTTTCTTAGTCACGCTGATTTACATGCCCATTTGATTGATTACTGTTATTCCACGTACAGTAATCATTACTTCTATTTTGACCGTTCTTCTGTGGAATGTTGTCATTCAGATTTTTGTTTTTATGTAGTGGTTTTGACCACAGTTCGTTGCTTCACTCTGGTTCGCATCCTCTTGGATAAGATCGAGCGAGTTAACTGTGGCCATAAACAATTCCAGGACTGTCTCAAGGTCGTGGAGTAGTTTATCGCGTATAGCGATCGGTAATCTGCCTTTCAAAATTCTTAACAAGTCGCACGAAGGCATGGCTTCATCCCAATACAGTCTTTGTTTAATAGCTTTTCAAAGTACTTGCGGGGGTTTCACTGCTTTGGGTTGTACGGCTCAGGATTATAAACTTGTTTTCTTCGACCAGAAGCGACCCAAGATTGCCTTCTCACATTCGAAAAATGTTTGGTAGCTATCAGCGATCTCCATCGCCTACAGAGATGCGTCACCAGTTATAAATGAGATCACGAACTGGATATATTGTCTTTCAATCCACGACGCAGGCAGTACATTCCGGAAGCTCTTAATAAATATGTCCAGGTGCGTTTTATTACAGAATCATTATGTTTTATGTGTACCAATGTTGGTTCTGTCGCTCCAGCGCTATAAATAACAGCATCCTGTTACAGTCGTGTTCTACGTTCGTTTCCCTCGTAACTCGCTGCAACATTCATATGCTGCATAGTCGCGGCTACTTCAGCTTCAATTTTTCTAGGTTGATATGAAACCGTCTATAGCCATCGTAATCTTTTTAATCTGCTCTTTTAGCGCTTGATGCACGTCCCTCACACTAGAGACTGAATCTGCTTACTGTATTCACTCATGAGCCTAGTTCACTTATTTTCTTAGGGAAATCTTTGTGTTCTGTAACAGGTTCTTCGACCTGGAAACGCATTTTATTTATTTCATCTTGAATACTGTCAACGATCCGCTTATCTCGCATATCGAGGAACTTACCGACCTGTTCTGCTAACTTCTTGTCTCTTTAGGTTTCTCTTAGCCTTTCTTCTTCTTCACGTTCCAGTTCGTTAACTCTTTCCTTCTCCTCTCTTCCCTTTTCTTTCGCCCTCTCTTTCTCCTCGCGTTTTAGCCCCTTATCAGCTAGCATTTCCTTTACACAATGGATTAAAGTAGAGAAAAAGTAATTTCCTTCGAACGTCTCCAGATTAGAATCAGACATCAAGATCTCTAATTCAAACTTTTCACTTTCGAAAGCTTGGAATTCAAAGTTAATATCATCTGTATCGGTGAACGGTAACTCCCTGATACTCTGAGTCTCTTCTGAATCTGTAATACGGTCACCTTCCGCTGCATTTTTCTTCTTTGGGCTACCCGTCTTTGATGACTAAGTACAAAGCGCACACTAGATATACACAAATATAACACACAAAACACCAAAAATAGTCTGACGCTATAAATGTTGGAGTAAACTGGATAAAAAAATTTCCCCCTTTACCAAACCTACTCTCTAATAATCTAGTGAAACAAATGTGTGATTGAAAGTATTATCCCACAGTACTGCAGTATGTGCAGCAACAATAAATACTTTTAGAAAAATGCACAAACACAAATCACTTATTGCATGCCCCCAAGACACTGGTTACATGTATCCTTGAAGCGTGGTGGACATAGAAGCGTCTGCTTACTTTGAATGTCCTATTGTATTGCAAATTTTCTCAGAATCTGAATTAGCAATGCCTCCTCTCTCTTGTAGAATCCTTTCCAATTAGATTCTATCTCGTTGTTGTAGGCGACGTGGTAAATGAAAGAAAAAACAATGCATATTGCAATAAGGTACAAATATAGTATAACCTAACCACACAGTTATTTATGGCCCTACGTTGGGAGCCGGTGTGTTGTTTCTATGATGTATGTTGTTCTGTTCTGTACGTCAAGTGGTGTGCTTTAATTGTGTGTACATGTGCAGTTCATTAAACTGTATGGTTTGTAAGCACAAATAAGTATAGATGCATATCAAATGACGCCACACGCACTAAAGTGACAGCACAATTTATCACAGGCAAGTTACACAGTCTTTTTCATGGAAATATTATTTGAAAGTTTAATGCCCGCAACGTGAATCACGTAAAGAATGGTGTGAAGAGCCGTACTACCTCGTCTGTTAACAAAACATCTCATACTCTTTCTGCATTGCAATTTCATTGAAATTAATACTGCCTTAATGTGATGGGTTCGCGTAGAGAAATATTATTGTGTAGCGTATTTACCACTGATCATTTCGGAGTAAGTTAATTTCCGTGAATTTACGTAGTCGCGATAAAACATAGCCTTTATGCGGCAACATAGGCTCGCACTGTATTGCGAGTTCTGATATTCTGAAAAAACAAGTCATTAGTATCCTGACATGTAGAGATGCGTAAGATCCGTAAGTAAAGTTTTTAAGAGCAAATAAACACATATATTCAACCAAAATGCAACGTAAGTACACTTGTAATGCCTCTCACGTCTGTCCTCATCCAAGATCAAGACCACAGTAAGTAATCACATAAAATCATTCTACTGTTTCACAGCTATTAATATTTTAACAAGAATAGTATGCACAATATATCGATGTTGCTTTTAACTACAATTACGTTGACTGATAAATGTTTTTTCTATAAATTTTTTGTCATTTTGTCTTTCAAGAATCATAAAAGTCTTAATTCATAGTACTACTTCTATGAATAAATATTGCTCTCCCCTGGACAACCAGTACATCTCCACTTTACTCCATCCCGTGCAAGGTGGAATCTGCTTACCTTATTCACCTCCTTTGGTCTCCCTCTACGAATTTTATCACTCACACTTCACTCCACCACTAAACTGATGATCCCTTGATGTTTCAGAACGTGTTTTATGAACTGATCGCTTCTTTTAATGAGGTTGTCCCACAAACTTCTTTTCTTCATAATTCTATTCAGTACCTCCTCTTTAGTAACCCTATCTACCCATCAAATCGTAGCTGTTCTTCTGCAGTGCCACCATTTAAAAAGCTTCTATTCTGTTCTTCTGTAAACTGTTCATCGTCCACGTTTCGATTCCGAATATGGTTTCACTCCAAACAAATACTTTCAGAAACGACTTCCTACCACTTAAATCTACACTGTCCAGTCATATTAATATAACCATTTGTCAGGAGCCTGAATAACTATCTTTTGCAGCGCGGACCGGTGTGGGACGTGCATGAAGAGAGTCACGAAAGTTCTGGAAGTTAACGACAAGAATACGAAATCATGCCGAGTGCAGTGCCGTGGCCAACTGCGCTAGGTTTCTCCGTTGAGGAACAATGGAGAGATCAGCCCGGTCTAGATGGTCCCACAGATTCTCAGTCGGGTTTTAATCCAGAGTTTGGTGGCCGAGAGAGTAAAACTCATACTGATGCTTCCAGAATGAAATTTTCACTCTGCAGCCGAGTGTGCGCTTATATGAAACTTTCTGACTGAATGAAACTGTGTGCTGGACCGAGACACGGACCTGGGACACGAACTCGGGACCTAGCCTTTCGCGGCTGAGACCCAAGCACGACTCACGACGCCGTCCTCACAGCTTCATTTCTGTCAGTACCTCGTCACCTACCTTTCAAACTTCATAGAAACTCTCCTGCTAAAGGAAAACTTCTCTGAAGTTTGGAAAGTTGGAGACGAGGTACTGACAGAAATGAAGATGTGAGGACGGGTTGTGAGTCGTGCTTGGGTCGCTCAGTCACTAGACCACTTGCCCGCGAAAGGCAAAGGTCCTGAGTTCGAGTCTCGGTGCGGCACACAGTTTTAATGTGCCAGGAAGTTGCACCCTGGTGCTCTATGGAAAAGCACTGCTGCAGGTTCCATCCTGCCTATGAAAAGCAAACTGCATTTGTGGGCGGAGATGGTTCCCAGGGTTAGATGCATACTTGTGTTGATCCATTGGACCTTTCAGAATGACGAGGTCACCCAGGCAATACCACAAAAATATTTCCCAGACCATAATGTCCCCTCCTCCTGCCTGGATTTTTCCAACTATTCTTGCAAGGTGGTCGCTTTCAGACGTTTCACGCCGATGGAGCATAAAACTTGATTCATCTGAAAATACAACCTGTCGCCTCTAAACGGACGTTCAATTGCGGTACTGTCGCACAAATTGCAGACATAGTAGCCGATGAGCAGCAGTCAGCATGAGGCCATGAACGAGGCGCCTGCTGCTGATGCCCATACGCAGCAACCTTCGCTGAACGGTCGTCGAGGCGACGCTGCTGGTAACCCATTGGTACGTTTGGGTGGTCAGTTGCTCATTAGTTGCACGTCTGTTCCGCCGTACACATCACTGCAACCGTCGCTCTACCCTGTCATCTATGGTCTGTGGTGCACCACAATTCACTCAGCGTCCGTCTTGAGTAATGAACTGCCGGCTGGTGTGGCCGAGAGGTTCTAGGCGCTTCAGTCTGGAACCACGCGACCGCTACGGTCGCAGGTTCGAATCCTGCCTCGGTCATGGATGTGTGTGAAGTCCTTAGGTTAGTTAGGTTTAAGTAGTTCTAAGTTCTAGGGGACTGATGACCTCAGATGAAGTCCCGTAGTGCTCGGAGCCATTTGAACCATTTGAGTAATGAACTGCCTCGCATCGATGCGGCAAAATGACGTCATATTGACAGGGTGCCTTCATCGTGATGACAGAACAATGTGGAGTAGGAAGGCACATTCAGAGTGTAAGAGCACCCATTCAGCAGGCAGGCGCTGCAGAACATGTCCGCCATCACCTCTAAAGGCCCAATATGGGATATCTTAACAGTGGAGGCAGGGCATCAAGGAAAGCTAATGGGACAATAAAACTCCAAATATATGCTGCAGCTGTAATCAGAGTTAAGCGCTCGCAGCGCCCTAAATTCATGGCAGTGAAACACAATTATCACATCCGATACGCAGTCTTTTTCCTATCAGATCACGGCGGCGACTGTCTTAATAACGCAATGAATTTCAGTACGACATTTTGTAAGTTTTCGTTATACCTTCAGCTCTCTTTGGGTTGGAACGACACTGGCGACAAAAGGCGAGTCATAAGAGATCAATTTAAACATAATTAAAAGTGAAGTTACACGATAATTTTCATTATGCACCTGGCCGGTCCTCATCCCGTTGCTTTGCGTTAGAGGAAAAGGCGTCGCTCCATCGTTCTGAGGGAGGGGTTGGAAGAGGGGGAAAGGATGGGGTGAAGCGAGAGTTCACTATCTGTTATTTCTTGCCCCACCCCATTCCAAAATATAAGTTGTCACCCTCACTTTTGACGAGTCACGGACGCCTACCATTTAACAATCAAAGTACTCCCGTACTCAAAGAATGAATGTAAGGAGACAGATGAAGAAACTCGTGCATGCCATTCTAAGCAAGGCACTACTTGAGGTAAATTCCGTTGTCTTCCACCGAACTTTTAGCAAGCGTCAAGTAAGAATATGTGTTGTGTGGATGATTATAGTGACTACATGTGGAAAGCGGCTTTGAGTCTGTGTTGGTATGGATGAGGCGAAGAGAGAAACAGAGAACCAGCACACAGCGTATTCCTCGTCAATAGCACCAACTAGACCGCTGAATTTAATGTGCCCCATCTGATGAATGGATCACTATGAAGTGTGTCACATGCCCCCATTTCGCCAGACACTCCGGAGAGGTTTGGAACTGAAGCCATGGCACTGGCGCAAAGACAGTTATCAGAAATTTTAGGCCACCAGGCTTCCTCCCCTAGCTGGCCAAATGCCGGTTGTGAAAATTATGCACCTCCAAGATTCGGACCGCGGTTTTGCTTGTTTACTAACTCTTGTTCTTGCTTTAAATTTATCAGTATAATGTTTCTATCCTTCATGCGCAGAACTGAATATCTAGCTAGAATTGGAAGGAAAATCAGCATTGGCCGTAATTTGTTGTTTTATTGTCAGCAAAATCGATTTTCGGTCACTTATTGACCATCCTCAGTGCCAGAAGTTAAAAATTTTCACATAACGATCAGAGAGCATAAAACCGAAAATTACAACTACATCTGCATATGAACACAATAGCTGGTAGGAACATACCTGTAATATACAATTAAAATTGGTAGGCACTGGTATCAAGCTA
Organism: Schistocerca serialis cubense; assembly: GCF_023864345.2. Lineage (NCBI taxonomy): Eukaryota > Metazoa > Arthropoda > Insecta > Orthoptera > Acrididae > Schistocerca > Schistocerca serialis. The sequence goes on from NC_064645.1 coordinate 334,710,512, forward strand.
TAACCACAAGCTTAGAGCGATCACATAAACTGAGGCCGCTGTTTACATGCACCTGTACAGCAGACCTCTGTGTGACAGCTCTTGCTACGCCCTCTATGTGACATGTGTCACATGAAGACTTAATATTACTGGTTTTGCAAGATATTAACACCAAATACCTCTTGTGCATTTGTGACTATGAAGTAATTCACATTTAAAATGTACGTAAAAAACATAACAGACGAAGGGGGAAGGAAACATCTAAAATACACTGGAGTATTGTTTTTTAAAAAACCAAACTACAAAACATAAGACAGATCGATAATGAGTTGCGAGAGTGCAGGACAAATAAAAGAGAAAAAGAAAAGGGAAAAGAATAACATATGAATAACATGAAATGAGGTATAACACAATTTTTTTTAAAAACATAGTATCCACCATCTGGCGTGGGAAGTTAGAAGTACAACGTTTGTGATTTACGTAAACTGTTACGCTAAGACTAAGGAGTCAAGTATATATAAATAGTAATAGTACGAAAATGCCATTACGTAATAATTAAAATGCCGAGAAACACAATATTCATTATAAAAAAGTTTTGAAGGTGTAGACAAACAAATTCGTTATCATACTTAACCGACATGATGATATACATCTCGTTTGTCCCTTTGTACAAGCTAACATTATTATAACAATGGTTATACGCTTCCACATAAGCACTAGGTTAGGTCAGAACCCATACATACATGACATCAAACATACACGGTTGCTCAATGTAAAACATAGCACCCACAATTTGGCGTCGAAAATTAGAAGTATTTCGTTCCTGATTTAAGTAAAATATTACGTTAAAACTGAGGATTCAAATATATAAGAAATAGTAATAGTACGAAAAGTTCCACTAAGTAACAATTCACATACCATGAAACAATATTCTTTATAACAACAACATAAATTTTGAGGGTGTAGACGAACAATTTTGTTATTATATTTAACGACGCGATGATGTACATATCATTCGTCCCATTTGGACAAGCTAACATTTTTTTTTTTTTTGTAACTCTGGTTGTACGCTTCAACATCAGCACTGGGTAGGAACCCATACATACATTCACAGGTTGATAAAACAGTAATAAAATTGCCAAGCAACCGGTTCTGAATATTAATAAAAATAATTTGATTTTACATAACTTATAGTAGCAGTGGGACCCATATGAAATAAAAACAGACTTAAAAATTCCTATAATTCTAATTGTGTTATTGAAATGAATTTAAAGTACAAGGTGTGAACAAGTAGTATACACCATGCATCGAGAAACCATCATTAGGAAGGACAGATAATAGTGCCACTTATTCCAGAAATGTACATAATACTGTAGAGAAATTAAAAACAGGTTATGCACGATATCCAGCATTTATTCGAACCGAAACGGAATTGTTAACATACACGAAAAATAATTATGTAAATGTGAAAACAGGTTCAAATCACTTTGTGTCATCGCCTAAGAGATGTCGACTTGATGTCATGTATGTATGGGTTCTGACCCAGTGCTTATGCGGAATCGGTTTTTTTTCTTTATTGTTATTTAAACACCTTTCTAACATTCTGCGTGGTGTCTGTTCTATATCGTGTCTCCCTACCACTTTTGCGCAACGACACTCTGAGCGTGTTTTTTAGGGAATTGACTAGTTTGAACCTGGGACCTGTTGCTGGCAAGGAGACGCCAGACCACACATTACATGTAGAATTCAGAAGAGTTCAGTGAAACTAGCGATGATACAACCAAATACTTAATGATTTCAGCGTCAGCTCCACTGCACTCCCTGTAAAAGAATCTTAATACTAACTAAATTTAGTGGAAGGGGTCAAGGCTTTCCTATTTTTAGTTAGCTGGTAAAATAACGTCGAAAAAGCAGTTAGGTTTACCATTGGAAATTTTATTCTACTCACAAAACATTGTTTATAAATTGCACTATTGATAAAAGGAAATGTTTTAATACAGGATGGTAAAAACCAACTGCGTTAAACAAAAATGTGAACGAATATTCCCTGAGTTCTACAATGGATCGAAGGATGACCTATGCCATATCACATTTATAATCTAAGTTTAAATTAAGTTTCACAAAAGAGAAAACTATCAAAATGATCTACAGTGACCCTCAATTATCTTTAATTACTTATCTAACTTGTCGTAAATTACAGTGGCTGATGTGGCTTCTCAATAACTATATAACAGAAAAATCATCACGTTTCAGATTTTTGCTTCAAGTGGCACCATGAGCTTTAATCGACACTAGTATTACGCAAAAAGGGGGTGTAACAGATGAGAATTCTGCAGTTCTGAGTGAAGCTTTATGTGCTGTTATGCGGCATCGCGTGCGATCATTACCTTGTCAGTGTTCGTCAGGGGGCAGCGGACAGCACAGCTCCGCTCACCTCTCCGTCCCGGAAGCAACTGTCTCCTAACTTCTCCTTACTACAATTTACCGAAGTTGGTATAAAAAACTATCTGACTGTGTTTTCATCTGACCAGTCAGGGTCTCAAAGTTAACCTTAAGCTCCACCTACAAAAATTCTGTCTATCCAATGAGAATCGTTATATTTTTCGTGGTGGGGAAATGTTTTTAAAGTTTGCAACGTAACTGAGACGCGAAAAAGTCTCACGCTAGAACTTGCAGCTGGTGTGGTCCTTTTAGTGTTATCGTAAGATCTATACTGTTCTTCTGGAGGGCTCTATCTTTTAACATGGGCTGGGGGTTGTCCTGATGTAACAGAGACGGGAAAAAGCCTCACGCTAAAACTTGCGAGTGGTGTGGTCCTAGCGGTTAGCTGGCGACGTGGGTGTCCGTCCGTCCCTTATCGTAGGGCCTTCCAGCTTAACACGGTTCTGCTCTCGGCTTCTGTTCTCGTTTCTCCCATCGGAACTGCATCTGTCTCACGGTGGGAAGGTATGACATGCATTTAGGCATTCTTGTGTTAGTCTGTGGTATTCCATTTGCTCACTCGTTACTCGTATTACTTTGGTTAATTTAATGTCACGATTTATTCAGAGCTATGTGACATACTACTGGATTTGCTTATCATGTCAGGGTTTTCATGGAAGGTGTAGGATTTGCCTGACACCTTACACCTCACATAAGGTGGGCTGGCAGCAGCTTAGTACGTTGCTCTTCAGGCACACGTTTTACAAAGAAAATACAAAGGAGACACAGAAGATACAGAACAAAGTAGGGGGCAAAAAAAGTAGACACAGAAACAAATAACACAAAGCCGTTCACACTTGACGAAAAACACTAAAAACTGTCGGCACTGCGCACAAACACTGAGGACTTAGATGGTACAGGTGAACGAAGGAGCGTGACAGTGAAGAACACTAAACCACAAACACGATGGCACACACACGAAAAACTGATGGCGATGATCTCCGGCGCACGAATGTCTACTTAACGTGTGCGAGTCTGGGGACCTGCCAAGAGGGGAAGAAGGCAGTGGGGGAGGGAGAGGGAAGAGCAAAGATGCCAGTGGCAGAGGAGATGGTAGTAGGATTGAAGGTATGGGGATAGGGGAAGCCTGGGGGAGGAGTGGGGAGAAAGGAAGATGGGAGGGAAGGGGGAGAGAAGGGAGAGAGGGTGCCCATAGGAACAAACACAGGAAGAGGGAGGGAGGATCAAAGTTGGTAGGAGCGGTAGATGGAGGGGATGAGGGCATCATCAGGGAGGGGGATCTGGCGGAAGCCACCTTGGGAGAGGGTATGGAGAGTGGAGAGATGGGGAGCAGGTGGGACGTGGAAATATAGGTGCGGCAGTGGACGGGGGCGGGAGAGGATGGGAGAGACCAGTGGGTGAGGAGGATCGAATTTACAGGAGGTGTAGAAGATCCGTATCTGTTCAAGGAAAAGGAGGAGGTTTGAGAACGGAATAAGGTCGTACAGGATCCGTGTGGGGGAGGGCTGACCGATGTGATAGGTGAGGCGAAGATCATGGCGTTCAAGGATCTGAAGGGATTTGTAAAAGGTAGGAGAAGCGGAGATCCAGGCAGGGTGGGTGTAGCACAGGATAGGGCGGATGAGGGATTTATAGGTGTGGAGGATGTTGGAGGGGTCCAGATCCCATGTACGGCCAGGAAGGAGCTTGAGGAGACCTAGTCAGGAGCGTGCCTTGGCTTGGATTGACCGGAGGTGGGGGGGGGGGGGGTCCAGGAGAGGCAACAGTCAAGAGTGACGCCAAGGTACTTAAGGATGAGGGCAATAGGACGGCCATAGATGGTGACATAGAAGTTGAGGAGGCGGAAGGAAGGGATGGTGTTGCCTACAATGATTGCCTGGGTATTGGAAGGATTGACCTTAAGCAACCACTGGTTGCGCCAAGTGGTGAATCGATTAAGATGGGACTGGAGAAGGTGTTGTGATTGCTGCAGGTTGGGGGGAGGGCAAGGAAGGCGGTGTCATCGGCGTACTGGAGAAGGTGGATGGGGGGTGAACGCGGCGGCATGTCTGCCATATACAAAAGGTACAGAAGAGGGGAGAGGACGGAACCTTGGGGCACACCGGCGGAGGGGAAGAAGGTGTAGGATGCGGAAGCGTATAACCATTGATAAATAATGTTAGCTTGTCCAAAGGGACAAACGAGATGTATATCATCATGTCGGTTAAATATGATAACGAAATTGTTTGTCGACACCTTCAAAACTTTTTTATAATGAATATTGTGTTTCTCGGCATTGTAATTATTACATAATGGCATTTTCGTACTATTACTATTTTTATATATTTGACTCCTTAGTCTTAACGTAACAGTTTACGTAAATCACGAACGTTGTACTTCTAACTTCCCACGCCAGATGGTGGGTACTATGTTTTTTAAAAAAATTGTGTTATACCTCATTTCATGTTATTCATATGTTATTCGTTTTCCGTTTCTTTTTCTCTTTTATTTGTCCTGCACTTTCACAACTCATTATCGATCTGTCTTATGTTTTGTAATTTGGTTTTTTAAAAAACAATACGCCAGTGTATTTTAGATGTTTCCTTCCCCCTTCGTCTGTTATGTGTTTTACGTACATTTTAAATTTGAATTACTTCATAGTCACAAATTTGGTGTTAATATCTTGCAACACCAGTAATATTAAGTCTTCATGTGACACATGTCACATAGAGGGCGTTCCAAGCCCTGTCACACAGAGGTCTGCTGTACAGGTGCATGTAAACAGCGGCCTCAGTTTATGTGATCGCTCTAAGCTTGTGGGTCCAGCTTGATACCAGTGCCTACCAATTTTAATTGTATATTACAGGTATGTTCCTACCAACTGTTATGTCCATATGCAGATGTAGTTGTGATTTTCGGTTTTATACTCTCTGATCGTTATGTGAAAATTTTTAACTTCTAGCTCTGAGGATTGTCAGTAAGTGACCGAAAATCGATTTTGCTGACAATAAAACGACAAAATACGGCCAATGCTGATTTTCCTTCCAATTCTATCCACTATTTGGTCGTGGTGCACACAACACGCCATGGAGCCGTCAATCAATGAACATGTATTCTTCTTGTTAAAGTTGAGAGACGCTATTTGCGGAAACACATCATTTAAGAGTTCCATTATATGTGAGAAACAACTGAAGATCATTGTTGTACTTCGCACAACTTCAATAAATAGTTCCTCCCAGTCAGTAAAAAATCCTGACTGCATATATATAATACGCGGTGAACATTAATAAAAACCGAGCGAGGTGGCGCAGTGGTTAGCATTCGGGAGGACGGTGGTTGAAACCCGCTTCCGGCTATCCTGATTTAGGTTTTCCTTGATTTCCATAAATCGTTTCATCCAAATTCTAGGATGGTCCCTTTGAAAGGGCACGGCCGATTTCGTTCCATCTTTCCCTTATCGCCGGCCGGAGTGGCCGAGCGGTTAAAGGCGCTACAGTCTGGAACCGCACGACCGCTACGGTCGCAGGTTCGAATCCTGCCTCGGGCATGGATGTGTGTGATGTCCTTAGGTTAATTAGGTTTAAGTAGTTCTAAGTTCTAGGGGACTTATGACCACAGCAGTTGAGTCCCATAGTGCTCAGAGCCATTTGAACCATTTTTTCCCTTATCCGATGGCACCGATGACCTCACTGCTTGGTTCCGTCACCCAAACCACCAAACCGACGAACCAACCATTACTAAAACTTACGAACTGCAGGAAGGATTCCTGACTGGAAATCGAGAATAAGAAGGTCCTAGGACCATGCGTCCGGAAATGCGTCGTTGCCATGATAGAGGTCGCTGACGAATGAAAGTTCCGCTGAATACGTGCGTTGTGTTCCTTGTGTGTTGCAGGCTGTGTGCTTGACGCAGCATACTGTAAGCAGCAGAATACTTCTGTATTCATGTCAGGAATAAGCCGAGATGGTGTTTGTGCACAGCCAGTCAGATGGAAATGTGGAGAGGTAGCATGGCTACACCGAAACAAGAACCGTCACAGACACCAACACCTCAAGCCCTTTTTGGGCTTTAGTGTGATCATGGCTACGTACAAGGGAAGAGGGAGGGGCGGCGGACTTCGCGTGCACCAGATTTGGAGGACCGAGTTCGATAACATGTGAAGACAAACCCTAATACAAGCTCCAGGCAAGTGGCCCGCCGCCATGGTGTAAACCTAAGTGTGATTATGTGTTGTTGATAATAGATTTCAGCTATCAGTCGTCCTTTCTAAATTTTATTGGCAGATCTCGATTTCAGCTAGAAACTAGTCATTCCCAATGCACTATCATTTTTGATCAATGCATGCAATCCAATGAACCGGGGATGAAGCCCGACCAACGGGCGTTGCATGCATTGATCAAAAATGATAGTGCATTGAGAATGACTAGTTTCTAGCTGAAATCTAGATCTGCCAATAAAATTGAAAAAGGGCGACTGATAGCTGAAGTCTATTATTTACAAGTCAATATAAAAGCCGTTGCGTGCAGCAACCTTCTGAATGGAAGGGTAACCTGATAAGATTATGTGTGTCCTGCATGACAACCGCTACTATCCCTATCACCTGCAGCGAGTGCAAGCACTATCAGCAGCGGACTTCCCTCTACGGGAAGGATTTTGTCGATGGTTTTTGAACCAAGCCATCACAGTTATGGCATTTCTGTCACCAGCAATCCATGATCTGACGTGTGAAAGCGTGCTTTGCATCCCACGGAGGCCATTTGAACATCTGTTGTGACGTGGATGCGATGCAGCTCTGTACCGAATTCCGGGACGATTTGTTGTCGGTGTACGCACGCCGTCCATTTCCGGACACATGTTAATAGGACATGTTTTCTTCTATTTTCACTCAGGAATCCGTCCCTGCAGTTTGTCGGTTTTATTAACGTGTGTGTGTGTGTGTGTGTGAATGTGTGACGGTATTCGCATCTTTTATGACCGTATCCTTCTTGTCTTGATTTCACCTGATAAACGCCGCATGCAAAACATAGATATTCTATGTCAGTTGAATTAATGCAAAGCAAGACGGATGCGACCATGAAAGAGTCGCAGGTCGTCGCAGTCTAGAAGTCGAGCGACGTCATAAAAACATTATTTCATCATTTTAATGTATATCATCTTGCAAAAAATCATCATATTTCATAATACAACTTCAGCTGAGGAGCAAGACATTAACAGAGTAGAGGTCATTTCAGCATCCAAGAACACTAATTGGCGTACAACGTTCTTTACAGACATGTATTTCTGCAGTAACAGTACGCTTGATGAATTTGACTACGACTTTGTGCAGACGATCAACAGTACGGCAAATGATATGTTATGATACTTTCTCAGATACGATGTTTATGCTATGTAAAACTAGGCCACCTCGAGCCACAGTCGCCTTTTTAGTTATTGAGGTCAGCATTTAGTTCATGAAGAAAGGCGACTTGGAGCCCCACTCATTTTATAGCTATTAGTATTAGCATATATGTATGTAAACAGGCCATTTGTAGCCTCTGATTGATATTTTCTATTCAACAGTTTTAGATATTAAGATTTTCATGTATTTCATGTGCTAGGCCACTTGAAGCCATTCAGTTCTTGATTTCAATGTTAGGTTTTCTTCCATAATTACATCTCAATGTTGCATGTACAAGGCCACAGAGAGTCACAGTATAATGTTATGAATCAGTGATGTGTGTAATGTTTGGTTATTCTATGTTTAATTGGCAGCCTGATACCACACTTATTGATGTTGCCTTATTCAAAGTTCACTTTCAGTTTTACCTATTCATTCTGATATAAAGCACTGTTACTTCTTCCAATCTATAATTTCATTAGGATACTGAACTTTTTCTAATCAGATACATTACTGATGTTGACATAGGTAGAAATGGTCATGATCCTCTACGTTACGTTTGCTACTTTTTTGTACCTTTCATTATCCAGTCTTCTACCACTGTTAATGATATTGGAGCAATTTACTGCTGGTATTCATACTTCAACATAAGCGACTATATATATCTTTGGATCTGAGAAGAATCTCCACCATGAAGAGCAGTGATGATGCCGGTCACCACGTTACTGGTATTATGATAATTGCCAACTACGGATGTTGATAATCTGTTGCTAAGTACCTATTGTATCTCTGCACCAGACTGAGGAACATAGCACGGAGTTCAGATGTCTTGTTGCACTGAATGCAATCCACGTTGGTCACTACTAAGTTGTTGAACCTGCACAAAACAAAAAGAAATGGACTTTATGATGCAGTCACTTCAACATGCTCATAGGCTTCTGCCATGACTCTTCCTTTCCCTTGCCCAACCCTATACCATTATCTTGACGATTAGGATTGTATACTGATTCTGATTTACGTGTTAGCAACCTTTGTTGTCAGATAACTTACTCATAGTATAATCAGATTATGATTTATGCTGGTGCACCTGCGCACTATCAATTCTTTCGAGTTTAATGATGTTATACAGTTAGATAAATTTGCCGCACATTTATTGTTCTAGGTACTTCCAAATATGTGTCAAATTTGTTGTACTCCGCTGGAGCGTTGTGAAAGGTGTATACTGAGGCACATTTGTATAAGACCGCAAACCCAGAGATACTGCTTCTGGTCTGACGTTATTGTAGTGTTGAACTAGGAGAGCGCTTGGCGCACAGTTGAAGGTATCTGTCTTTGAGGGAAAAACGATGGAGTAGGCAGTTTTTGTGGTGTGCTGTGTGAAGCCACCAAGTGTTAGATTAATGTAGGTGTGTCCATATTGTTGTAGTAGGAAGTCTTCATGCAAGCAAGGTAAGATTGTTAAATAATTCTGATTTCTGTTTTTGCCAGTTTGTTAGTATAGATGATGAGCTGGCTGATAATTTGTAATTATTGAGTAACCTCAGAATGCACGTAAACTGTTTTGGTAAAAAGTCTAGTTAGATATTTCATTTTTGTAATGCTTATAATATCTGTTAGCAGATCTATATGTAATTTGATGATTAGCATTTATACTGGTTTAATGAGGTTAGATAATACTTTCTGTTCAAATCTCATTGTTTGTAAATCAATTGTGAGTAATGTAACTTTAATTGTGACATGTTTTTGCAAAGCCAAACTTAACGTGCCATATAATTTTGCTAAAATCAGTACCACCTCCCTCTCCAGGTCATTGGATATTCATAAACGTTTTCATTTATCAGCCAAAACAGTTTCATGTGCATTTCGAAGTATTGCCGCCAGCACTGCACACGGCTGAGCCTGTTGCTAGCACATTTTTGTTTTTCATGAGAGACCAGAACATATCGCGTTACTCCGTTGCTGCTCTAGACGTAAGGCAATTAATTTTATTTGTTATGTGCGCAGGGGCCAGAGTTATCAGTTTTGAAGACGACCAGAGGATTCAGTGCCTAAGTGGCTGAATGTATTTTGCAGTGACTGTATTTCTTTATTGGTATTGGGAGTTGCATTGCCCAATCAATTCGTATAAAGTTTTGCTAACACGCTACATAATTCGAATTCAGTACCCATTCCACAGCTCACACATTCAATCAACGTAATCTTAAAATGTTTATTTTTTATTAAAGAAAGTTACAAACTGCATATCAAAATTTTTTGCGTTATTTCCTTTTTATCGTTCTTATGTTCAGCTTGATTAATTACAGTTACTGCATATATTAGATATGTTTCACCACATATGTTGTTAATAGCTTCTGATTTATTCCCTGTTCTTCTATAATTATTTAAACCATATGATGACGTTAACTTTTTAAGTATAGAACACGTAGTAACAACAAATCTGTATATACATTTATAAGTATACCATGTAATCCGTACGCATGTGAAAGCATGTGTTATCAATACGCTCCAAAACGCCGCCCATAAAAACGCGATTTTCTCGAGGTCTATTGATGGCATAAAGGTAGGGGTAAGTGTTTTGCATAGCCCTTGGGCTAATGACCATTTGTATACCCTACTTTTTTTCAAAGTCAGCAGCAGACATCTGAATAACTAACAGCAACAAATTGCTCAAATTTTAACGGTATATTCTCTAGGCATTTATCTAGGAGTGCCATCCTTTCATTTTCAGAAATATTTATCCTTTATCGAGAAATTGGCGTACCAAACCCGAGCCGCAGATTCCAAGACGGCTATGCGCAGCAAATACAGCAAATGATTGTAATTTTTACTATATGTTCCTAAGATCCCTAACTCGAAAAGCTTTGAAAATTTTCTCGATCCGTTTCCTAGATACAGAGGTTTAAAGTTACTCTACTTGTCCACGTAAACTACTCACGTAAAAATCGGTGTGAGGGGACAACATAGTTTATAAAATGACATAGCATGGAGATATATGCTACAAAGTGTGTCTGTTATCATTAGGAAGTTCTGGAAACTTCATGTTGTAGTACTGAACAACATGCAAAATTTTTGTGGTCATAAATCCGATGTGAGGTGTTAAATCAGTTGTGCGTTATTTCAGTTTGACGTAAAGTAAACTATCGGAGTTTTACTGACCAATATGGTTCTTTCCATATGAGTGACATGTCCTGCTGTAGCAGGGAAAAAGAACCAGTGGAGAAACCCTCATATCGGAGCACAGAAAAGGCGTATTTGCTCCTGTTTAAAAGGCTCCCACTTAAAAGTGGGATACTAGCTGCCTCATACTATCTTACTCACCACCTTTTTAAAGTTTCCCAAAAATTTTGCCATGTGAACACAAATGCTTTTTTTCATTCTGATAGAGAAGGAAACATGGCAATGAGAAACAGACGGAAAAGTAATAAATACTGGAAGATGGTGTGTGAGAGAAAGAGGCCGGCCGGTGTGGCCGAGCAGTTCTAGGCACTTCAGTCTGGAACTGCGCGACCGCTACGGTCGCAGGTTCGAATCTTGCCTCGGGCATGGATGTGTGTGATGTCCTCAGGTTAGTTAGGTTTACGTAGTTCTAAGTTCTATGGGACTGATGACCTCAGATGTTAAGTCCCATAGTGCTCAGAGCCATTTGAACCATTTTTGAGAAAGAGGGAGACACATTGGCGGTGAAACATAGGTAACAGTGACAGAACAGTGCTAGGAAAAGAGTGAAGTGCCGGTGACAGAGGAATAAAGAGAAGGAGAAGGTGGAAGTGGATGAGAGCGAGTGATAGTGAAAGACGGAGTCTACGACAATAGTCAACGGGGAAATGAGGGAGAGTCCCGCCAGTGGGAAGAGGCAGCAGCAATGGGAATGAATGAATGAGATAGTAGCAGTACGAGAGAGCAAGAAGACGGAGTGAGAGGAGACAGTATTAGTAGGACAGAACGAAGGAGACTGTGGCTGTGAGACAAGACACAGTGACAGGTACGGAGACAGAAGGAGATAATGACAATCAGTCGGGTTGAATAAGTGAGTGAGAATGGGCAAATGTAAGGTTATGAGTGACTGGAGTAGGGGTTATGAGTGAGTTTGTAAGAATGAGAGGAGCGTTACACATTGAAAAGAGCGTGAATATGTTCTGAAGTCAAAAATTTTTTGGAAAAGTTTTAAGTTGCTGAGGAAAGTAGAGTGACGTAGCAGTTACCCCATGTTTTAGTCAGAGTCTTTTAAACAGGCGCATTTTCGTCTTTTTGTACTCCACCAGGAGCATTTTGCCGCTGGTTTCCTCCAGAATCAAACGCATGCAAATGAAACTCTGAAAATTTAGTACAAAATACGTTTCTTTTGATTAACGGAGACGGGTTTAGTTCTGTTACTTAAATCTTGGAAAACATTGTCAGTTAATGTATACAGATACAGAGTGCCGGCCGCTGTGCCCGAGCGGTTATAGGCGCTTCAGTCCGGAACCGCGCGACTACTACAGTCGCAGGTTAGAATCCTGCCTCGGGCATGGATGTGTGTGATGTCCTTAGGTTAGTTACGTTTAAGTAGTTCTAAGTCTAGGGGACTGATGACATCAGATGTTAAGTCCCATAGTGCTCAGATTCATTTGAACCTTTTTTTGTATACCGAGTGTTTCCGTAGGAGCGTGCAAAGATGTAACAGGAGACAGACAGTGCTCCACTTAACAGTCTGAAGTAGGGAACATGGGGTTGGAGAAACTAGCTCAAGTAGATATGGAAGTAAACTTGTCTACCACCCGCACGGTTAGCCGTGCGGTCTGACGCACGGCTTTCCGGAGTGGGAAGGAGCGCCTGGTCCCCGGCACGAATCCGCCCGGCGGACTTGTGTCGAGGTCCGATGAGCCGGCCAGTCTGTGGATGGTTTTTAGGCGGTTTTCCATCTGCCTCGGCGAATGCGGGCTGGTTCCCCTTATTCCGCCTCAGCTACACTATGTCGGCGATTGCTGTGCAAACAAGTTCTCCACGCAAGCGTACACCAACCACCATTACTCTACGAAGCAAACATAGGGGTTACACGCATCTGGTATAAGACGTTCCCGTGGGGGCGGGGGGAGGGTTTCACCTTGAGCCGAACCCCACAATAACCCTGAACGAGTGGTTCGGTGTGGGGTGACGGAGGGCTGAAGTGGACTGTGATTGTCGTCGTGGGGTCTCCGTCTTTTCTAGGCTCCCAGTTAACATACAATACAATACAAATTTGTCTACCACTTTGTCTAGCATTAATGTTTTCCAACTTATTTACCACTTTACCACTATCATGCGTGCAAGATTACATGTACTGAACTGTTTATTTACTTGTACATTATTTATTTCCTACAAGGAGAAAATTTCATTAAGCCCTATCTTCTACCTGACCGTCTGAATGACGACCTGTACTTGTTGTTCGAGCAAAGAGCTGAGTTGTTGGAGAACATATTTTTGGCTGTTCGTGACATGATGTAGATATAATATGAAGGTGTACCGCTTCACTCCAGTGTTGATGTCATTGCTGACATCTCAAGGCTGTATTTCCTGGTCACTGGATTGGAAGGAGAGGTCCTATTCCATGGTCTGCGAGGTCACCTGACCTGCTTCCCCTTGATTATTTCCTGTGGGGATATCTAAAGTCACTTGTGTACGAGACCCCAGTGGATACAAAGATGTATTTAGTTGCCAGAATTGTAGCTGCCTGTGGTGTGATTCGAAACACACCTGGGATATTTCTCAGGGTGCGTCAAAATTTTGTTCGTCGATGTCATGCTTGCATTGAGGTTTATGGCAGTACGTTTCAGCGCATTTTGTGAGATACAGTACAAACAGTACGTTCATTGTATCAATGATGGTATTTGCAGATAACTGCAACTAATGTAAATAAAAATGCACACAGTAATATGATTTCTATATTCCTACTGTCTCCGGTTCCAGGTTCCCTACCTCAAATTGTTCAGTTTAGCATACTGAATGTCCTGTCAAATTTTTGAAGGCTCTTACGGAATCACTCTGTAGAGAGCAATATGAGTTTCTTTCCTGAAATCCAGTGATAACTTCCTAGACATGGTCAAGCTTCACTTACATGGTCTTCCGATAACAGCCACAAATGTAGAAGGTAGGAAACGCTGAAATACGTACAATATATGACTGCCAATTAGAGTAATTGCTTAAAATGTTGCGACAGCCGACAATAGCGTGACAAGCGTTCTTCCTTAGGTAGAGAGACCTTTATCGTTGCTATTGTGTTCTGCGCGTGATAAATGCTAGACTATTCTGGAGCAAGCTAAGCGAAGTCAGGTGGGTGGAACGCTATTGACATCCGAGAACGCGGCAGAACGGCGCGTGTGTACATAGCATGCTTGCCAGCCGTACCGTCACTTTAGCAGCGCTAACATGCAAACACGCCACTTCCATTGTGCGACAGCCAACAAAAAAGCCGCGACATTTTGCTTGGATTTAAAAAGCTTTCTGTGTATTGCTGTCCCCAGCTGCCCACAAGTGACTGCATCACACAAGCAAATAAAGTCATTACTTTTCGTTCTCTCAGGGTTCATTCACTTCTTCAAGAGAATCACGAAAAAGCCTGAGACTTTTGTTTGAACGAATTTCGAGTGATGCAATCCTTAATACGATGCCAAGAAAGGTTAGACGTGAATCCGAAATTTCATGTAGGTAAAATGCGATTGTGTTTTTTTGTATTTTTTACATTAATTTCCATGCTTCCGCTTTATTCACTGTTGCACTAAACTACTGTACTTTGTATTTTTTAAGAACGTGGTGCCCCACAGCTAATAAATATTTGAAAAATGTTGTGATTCGCTGTTATTTAATACATATTTTCTGTTTTGAAATGTGTTAAAATACCTATGAGGCGCACTTGCCGCAGCAGCGATACCTTTGCTTTGAGCAGCTGTCATCCAGAGAAGCAATATTAATTGTCAGTGTAGGGATTCATTGCTGCTAATGACATCCACTCGCAGTTCTTTATATGCTATAAAATGAAATGTAAAATGGTTGACAGTCCACTTCGTGACTTATTCTCCCGACTGTCACTTGACGATTGTTAGTTATTCAGGTATTACATTCTGAAGAGACAATAAAACGTCCATGTTCTTCTTTAGTAATGTAAAATGAACCCTGACCTTTATCCAAAACACAGAACTTTATATCACCTTCTGTGATATAAGAAAATTAGCAAAGCAGCCTTCAATTATTCAAATATAATTTAATTATGAGCCCTCCGCTCTGTTTGAATTTATGTTTATGATGTACTCAGCTTCATGCTCTTACCTGGTACACGTGATTAACAACGAAATTCAATTATCTGATTGTTTTTCACGACAAAGATTAGAGCCTGCATTTCTTCACGAAATTCAAACATTACGAAATTCAACTTGCTAACATCATTATAAGTTTAACATTATTAGTACCAGGCAGGACTGACGAGGTGGAGTAATCTGACGCACGTTTGAAAACGGTTTTTAAAACCTTATTATGTCATTAATTATTTGTATTCTAACACCAATTAGTTTCCTGTCTCGTCCAACTGATGTAATCAGTTCTGGAGTGGAAAATAGAACGATTTCGTAAAATCCACAGACAACTACGGAGATCCAACATTGATGGAGTTCGAAAATACAGTTATACCTTTCAAATGGAGTTTTCTGCATCGAGCATTACCAGTTTTTTTTTATCAAAGGAAGGTGAGTTTAGTACTTTTTGTGAATTAGTGATGGTAAAAATGCTCTCCCTAATGACTAATTTAGAATCCAGCACAGATCAATTAGTTGAGGAAACATCAGGATCTAGAGTAAATGTAGCAACAATTAGTACACTGCAGGATATTTTAAGTGTCTTATTGTAAAAGTTAGATGCTATCACGAATCAGCAAATTGCTGTTGCACAAAAGCAAAATGAACTTACGAATCATCAAAGTGTCATGGCTCAAAGCAGGACCAACTTGTGACTCAGCAAAGCTCTAGTGTAACTGAGATTAACAAACGTCTGAATCAGCAGAGTGTTCTGGCTCAAAAGTAAGATGCAATGGCTCAATAGAAGGATGATATCGTAGCTGAAGTTAATGAGATCGTAAGGAGACAGTAAAAACTTACAAAAAAATTGACTAATAGACTTACTGTATTAAAGCAGGCATATTCTAGTTTCCCAGAATCTATGTAGGAACATGGTTCAGGATTAGGGGCTGTTCGGAAAAAGCTGAGCGAATTGTCGAACACAGTTGATCGTCTAACAGGAGAAACGGAAGAACTCACTTTTGGACAAAATCATGCGAATAACAAGCAAATCTATTTGCAGTGTAAAATGCTGGCAGACAAATTAAGTGCTTGGTCTGCAGAAAAAGACACACATTTTACGCAATTACTAGAAAAAACTACAGTAATTAATAGGACAAATCTCCACAGATATTCATGACATAAAAAGCAACATGGATATTTCACTCGGAAGTTAATTACTGAAAACTGATGAAAAATGTATCCAGGAGTATTCACACTGGGGGGAAGTACTCAGTGAACAACTCAGCGGAAAAAAACTAGCGGAGGTGAAAAAGATTGTACAGAATGAGGTATCATGAGTGGATTCCGAAAGAAACTTTTACGCAGAACTGATGTAGACCTACAGAAAATTAAGATTCGTTAACGAATGTAACACATGGTGCAAGGGTGGTGCCATTGTTTGCTAATATGATTTTAGGAGCAAATCTAATGATGCATCACCAATTTCAAGGTTTTATTCTGGGTGAGAAATGTTGGCATCAGATCATGTTCTTAAAACGATTCCAAGGAACTATACCATATTTGTGTATGGGCTCAAAGAAGATTGCATTTATGACAAGTTTTATACTTATAAGAGGATGGAGATTGATGGGCAACGGACGTTGCTGAACATTTCTCAGGCTAAGATGATTTCTAATATTTTTTGTATCTAAATATTAGCCAGCATGCATACAGGAAAAAATTTTGCAGGAACGCCTTTCCACACACATCAAAAAATTTAAGAAACTATTTTGAGAAATACTTGAATAAAATACGATATTTGGATAATACCATATCACAATGAGATGTGAGAAGAATTTTAATAGCAGAACATGTCATATATATTTGGAAAAAGTTATTTGATGTATCTGAATCAAATAATAATTCGTCTCAGTATAAGATTCCATTGACATGATTAAGGAAAAAACGAAAGTGTTTTATCAGAAAGGAAAGAACAATGTTACTAATCTACATAACAATAATCATGAGGGGAACAGAAACTGTGCAAAAAATTATAATAATCAATAGAACGGTAATGAATGGAAATGGAAGACCCCACAACAACCACAATAACAATCCAAATCACAACCTAAACCATTACAACCACAAAAAACAGACGAACCAAGATTATACATTTCTCCCTGGATATGCAAACAGACATGGTACTCCACAGTGGCATTATGAACCAGTTAAGTACCTCAAAACCTTAATTGGGTGAATAACAGTTATTTCAGTAATGATAGTTTGAATGGAAATGGTAATGCAGATGACAACCAACTTCATGTAACTTGTTCAGGAAACTTAACTTCTACCCTGTTTAGCCCTAAATAGTCAAGCATGGAGTGAGAAGGAGACAGACAGGAAAAGATAAGTTAATAAGATACGAGAATGGTAATGATATCTGGAAGAATTTATTTCTGACAACACAAACTATCAGACCCAATCACAAACTGTGCCATAGTCGGCTATACATGTCGTAGTTGGAGAGATAACTGTCATAGTGACAACAGATGCAGATGCTACAGCAAATGTAATTTGTCTAGGCTTGTTTGGAACATTATGTCAGACAATTAAACTGCTGACTTTGTCAATCAATGATTGTAGGATCGTATGAGCTATGGGCGAACGATCTTCAATAATTAAATGGCAGAACCAGGTTCCTCTAATTGCATGTAATGTGGCAATTATAGGAAAATTCCTCATTTTCAAGGTCTTAATCACTGACTGCATAATAGGTATTGATTTCTTGTATGAAATGAAGCCTATAGTAGACCTTAGTAGAGGGGCAACAAGGATGTGGCCCCGCACTCCATTGCTGTCAGATGTATCCAAGATGGTGGCGATGACATCATCCAAGATGGTGGCATGTAGACTTGGCAACAGTGCATGACGTCATTCAAGATGGGTGATTTTGGCGGGAAGAAGGTCAATTGGCTACCTTCACCAAGCTAACCCATCCCCAAAGAAAATGGCGCGAATTTTAAACACTAGCAGGATAACATTTGACACCCAGGTTATCTCTACTAAGTAGGGAAAATGGCTGGAAAAAATTACCTTATTATTTAACCAATTTCAAGCAGGTGTGTTCACCACTGAGTCTGGACTCCAGCTGGCTGTCACCAGGGAGCGCCATCATGACGCAAGATCATGACTCATGTACCGTTATTCAAGATGGCTGCACCAGAGTGCGCCACCGTCATGTCAGGTCATTTCAAAGTACCATTATTCAAGATGGCTGCACGCAGTGTATCGACCACATGGTGTTGGCGTAGTTTCTATCGGCGCAGCGACGTCTGGTGATGACTCAAGATCGTCAGCTCTCTGCCTCTCACTGCGCAAGCTGCCCCCCGAGCTCAAGACTGCTGATGTCACAGCTGTCATACTCGCGCCAGACATAGTCTTCTGTAAATATTCTAACTAAACTATTACCATTATTCAATCTGCATGGTCCAGGACACAGCTAGAGCATGCTCCCATTATGTAATCCAAGATTGTCGCTCACCCCACCTGTAGTCAAGCGCTGAGAGAGAGAGAGAGAGAGAGAGAGAGAGAGAGAGAGAGAGAGAAACAGATATGCTGCAATGCCTTCTCTCTCATATAGGTAAGAAAAGGCGCTCACTATACTTTCAACTATCTAGTTTCAACTACTTTTCAAGGTCGAGGACGCCACCTCTTCCTAGGAACTGGCGCCAAGTTTGAATTCTGGCAGTAAAGGAAAGTCACTTGGGCTTTCGCCACCAACCTCAGAAAAGTGTTGCAAACGAAGCTCACCACCAATAACCTAAGCCTCCATGGCTCAACCCCTTATGGGGGGTTGCTGGCAAAAGGACTCAGCCTGCACTAGGCTGATGGAGAGAGGAAGGAGTGTACTTTATTTCTTTGAGAGCAATTCATTTAAGGATGGAGTACATGTATCACAGAACACATGCTCTGACATGCCCCACAGCATACAAACCTGCAAACTAAACCCACATAACTCATGTATAAGGCTCTGCACACACGCTTGCTAATTGTAAACCGTCAAAAATAACGCACTGCACAGCCTACAGACATGTGAACCACTCGTAAATAATGCAATAAATTTACATCCAGATAGCCAAACAAATCCTAAATTGTCAAAATAATAATCCATCTAAAAGACTCTGCTTGCTAATCGTCAACTGTCTAAATCATATACCAGTCTTTATTCAAACAACTAGAGGCAGCGCCACCACCAAGTGTATTTGCCGCTGAGTCTATAGCCCAACTGACTTAGGTCATATCGACGCCACTAGAGGACGCTGTAGTGACGTCAAGTGATAATGCAAGTACCATAATCTAAGAAGGCGCCAGCTAGTGGCTTCACCACGAGCTCCAGACCCCCAACTGGCTTAGTACATTTCGTCGCCGCCAGAGGACGCCACCATGACACCAACTGATGACGCACGTACAGTTATCCATGATGGCGTCAAACAGTGTGTTCTCCACGAGCTCTAGTACTCAGTACCACCAGCAGAGAATTCTGTCATGCATTTCCTCATGTAAACCAAAATGGTTAGGGAAAATGGTGGCAAGATGACTCAGACTGCTCTGGGCTGCTGGGGAGGGTAAGGATTGACTGCACTCTATTTATTTTGAAACAACTTATTTCACGATAGAGTATATCTATCACACTGATACAAAAAATCAACCCTGATGTGCCTGGGGCCATGTTGCACAGCCCACAGACACGAAACCAACTCGTAATTTCCGTACACAATAGCAAACTGCTGCTAAATAATCCTTCACGCTGATGTGTAGACGCGCTCAGTACTAGTAAACTGTCCAAATAGCTCATAGCACGGCCTACAGAGCCGCTTGCAAATTAATGCAATCAACACGTGCAAGCACAGTCCACCGCCCCCCGTTCAGTAGAGTGCACAGCAGGTATCGATAAGTGATGCATCAGTCAGATGCCAAACCGCATACAGGCCCCTGCTCGGCTTTCGCAAGCATGAGGTGGCGGCACCCCCATTCATACATAACACCTGAGAAATTCCTGTCCGATAGACACCGATGATGATGCGATCGCACGTACGGTCGATACGGCCATCGGTCAAAGCACTCACAGCCCTCCATATAGGACCACACGAGCCACAACCACTGTGAAGTGAGGTAGCTGCAGTTCGGGTCCTGCGCACTCTGTCACAGTCCCTGAGCCAGCGTCATTGAACGGTGAAAGTTGCCTGCCTCTATATAGTCACGGTTATACTATCATAGCATTCCAAAACACGTTCATGCCAGTCTCATATTCGAGGCATCTCCAAGCGCCAGTTGTATTTACCACTGAAGGCAGAATAGAACAGAGCATGTTGACACACGCGTTCAACTGCACATACCCGCCCCAGCGTGACTGACACATCGCTATTTAAAACATTCTCAATGTTGTTCTTACGTCACATGGCTTTGTAAGAAAAAAAATATCATCCAAGTCCAGCTATCTGTAATTTTATAGTGACCCGGAAATAGTTAATGCTCTCTTTCTTTTTGCCTCAGGTTGTATGCGCGAAAATTCCTACACTAACATTACTTGTTTATCAGAATATCGCCGAATCTAGTCTTCCTCCCAGACATAACGTGATAGCCTTCCTGCTCTCAACATACGCAAATGTTCTCGCTGCTCCCATATCCCCCCACAATCAATGGAGCATTCTCATTGGCTCTTATCGAATTTACCAGTCGAATTACTAATGCAGTCCGTATCGAAGCAGCATTCACCTTTTCTTTCTGTGTCTTTCTGACGTTATTTTGCAAAGATTGCTAAATTGCACCGACAGTTCCTTCAATCTATAACCCCCCCCCCCCCCATCCACCCCTCCCCCCTTCCCCCCTGTTCTTTCTTTCTACAGACGCTACTCTCAGTGGTGATAAACTGTTTCACACAGATCACCATTTTGCACCGGCCGACAACCAAACATTGGAAAGTTGTCTACAGGTCATCAAATACGTACGATAATGGCAAAAATATTGGAATGTCAAACCGATCTCCAACCAGGGAATATATCACTGAGTACCGTCTCGATCTAGTAAACATGCCATTCATATCCCCCACCATACCAAATCATCCCCTTTACATCAGTGAACCGAAGTCACTTTGAGAACTGATGGGCAAAGGTAGGTTCGTTTCCCATTGGCACAAACGCGTTACTGTTTTTACTTTCTTGCTCGCATTTCTACAGACGTCTCCAGACTCGTCGATTACAAGAACACCCGTATTTTCGCCATATTACTATACAATTTTCGCCATACTTCTCGATATCAAGCACACAGCAGTAGCCTCCCGATCGCTAACGCAACACTATGCAGAAGACATAAACTGTAAATTATTTCTCCACAAACATCAAACTTTAGCGAGGTGCAGCATGCTGTAAACCATTCACTAACTAGAAACTAGTAAACTGATATTTGCACTCTCGAATACCGAAGTCGGTGATGTAACAGATTCCAGACGATCAATATTATTTACAAACCAACTAGGGTCTTTCTCACGTCTGGAGAACAGCCAAACGTGTGTCCAACACACCACAATCGATATTCCCTCAACTAAATAAAGGCATCAAATGTGCAGAAGCAGTCGACCGAACAATTTACATGGGAGGGAATAACGCTTCCCCGCAAACGCACCATCTTCTCAAAGTTACACTTTATCACGAAAGCTGCCCAGCACATACTAAGCATTAGTTCGGCATTCGGTCGTCTAGAAAATGGTAAAGTTAACTCTGATGCATTACTACACTCCAACAAGCCTCTGCATTCGGAAGACTGCTACCATTAACATGGGAACGCGAATCAGTACCACCACAGACTTTGCATACATGGACACATTCTAGAAAACCCCTCACATATATCTGCTATCATAATACTTATAATTTAATCTTACGATTGCGGTCTCAACTGAACGGTATTCGGCAATGGCCGAAGTATCGGAAATACACTCTGATGACTGCCGTGGCGCTGGAAGTACCTGTACCTTCCTTACGACTAGACATACTCTCCCTTTCGCTATTACAGTACCCCAAGTCAAATCTATACCCTCCCTACAACAGTACATAGACATTTCCTTTACACAAACACATATACTTTATAAACCTGATGCTCAAATGCGAACATATCTCACACCCAGCACTAATACTAAGTATCATATTACCTCGTCAATAACTGCATGCATACGACACCAAATAATACTGACCGAAAATCAACCATGTGTGTGCATGTCTCTTACGTTCTTCCTGTGAGTCATACCACAGTGTCACAGACGTAATCGAGCAGAAGTTAAAGAAAAAATCTCGATCCCAACAACTACTGCATGTTACTCTCACAAGCGCTCTCAGTTCTACAGGTGCACCCAAGTACCCATGTTAAAACCTATAACCGCTTTACGAATCGAGGCACGACATTACCTCTGAATGAGGTGGTGTTTTCTGGACAAATACCGTGACCTTGATCGTAGAAATGTGTGTATTAACAGCTAACGATGCAACCTCGCGATAAACTCAATGGCTGAGAAAGGTGAAATGCAAGCGCTATTTGCGACTCCATCACACCGCACCCAACTACATAATTCATTACTTTTTGCAACGCATTCTGTCTCGAGATCATATCAGACGTTTCAGCGATATATCAGCTGAGTTATAGGTGATGACAAACAGTAGTAGATGATGTGCTGATTGAGGTCCTAAGAAGAAAAATATACACTAACTGCTCAGATCTCTAGCCTTACACTATATATTATAAATTACGCCCATTCGAACACATACTTGCATAAACTAACACCCACAAGTCAGTCATGTTTCCGCAGTCTCATATCTCTAAACGAGTCACCTCCTCGAACCTGTCCGCTACAGTAAAATTACAACCTCGTTTTAATCACACCCTACATATCTTGCAGTCGCACCCATTTCTGCACCTTTCCACAAGTGCTAGTTCCAATTTAAGTTGCAGAAAGACATATTCAACACCTTCTGCAACCTGTATAGAAACAGATCGAGCTGAGTTACTGCAACAAATGGTTCAAATGGTTCTGAGCACTATGCGACTTAACTTCTGAGGTCATCAGTCGCCTAGAACTTAGAACTGATTAAACCTAACTAACCTAAGCACATCACACACATCCATGCCCGAGGCAGGATTCGAACCTGCGACCGTAGCGGTCGTTCGGCTCCAGACTGTAGCGCCCAGAACCGCACGGCCACTCCTACCGGCGTTACTGCAACAGGACCGTGTTTTCAGCATTCGGTGGAAATGCGCACAATGTGATACGCACCCTAACAAAGAAAAATTACGAACTATGAAAGCTCATCCTATTTACAAGCCACCTAGGCGTCGATGAGGGCGCAATGAGGTATAGCTACGGTGGGCCTCCAACGCGAAGAAAGAGATTTCACATAACTTCCCCAGAATAGCGTAGCATGCAGCCATTTAGGCATTCCTAACGGTTCACCAAGTCCGACACCTCAAACTGCAGCTGCCTATGTGTACACGATCATACACTACTGGCCATTAAAAATGCTACACCTAGAAGAAATGCAGATGATAACCGGGTATTCATTGGACAAATATATTACACTAGAACTGACATGTGATTTCATTTTCACGCAACTTGGGTGCATAGATCCTGAGGAATCAGTACCCAGAACAAACACCTCTGGCCGTAATAACGGTCTTGATACGCCTGGGCATTGACTCAAACAGAGTTTGGATGACGTGTACAGGTACAGCTGTCCACGCAGCTTCAACACGATACCACAGTTCATCAAGAGTAGTGACTGGCGTATTGTGACGAGCCAGTTGCTCGGCCACCATTGACCACATGTTTTCAATTGGTGAGAGATCTGGAGAATGTGCTGGCCAGGGCAGCAGTCGAACATTTTCTGTATCCAGAAAGGCCCGTATAGGACCTGCAACATGCGGTCGAGCATTATCGTGCTGAAATGTAGGGTTTCGCAGGGATCGAATGAAGGGTAGAGCCACGGGTCGTAACACATCTGAAATGTAACGTCCACTATTCAAAGTGCCATCAATGCGAACAAGAGGTGACCGAGACGTATAATCAATGGCACCCCATACCATCACGCCGGGTGATACGCCAGTATGGCGATGGCGAATACCCGCTTCCAATGTGCGTTCACCGCGATGTCGCCAAACACGGATGCGACCATCATGTAAGCATGTAAACAGAACCTGGATTCGTCCGAAAAAATGACGATTTGCCATTCGTGCCCTCAGGTTCGTCGTTGAGTACACCTTCGCAGGCGTCCTGTCTGTGATGCAGCGTCAAGGGTAACCGCAGCCATGGTCTCCGAGGTGATAGTCCCTGCTGCTGCAAACGTCGTCGAAGTGTTGGTGCAGATTGTTGTTGTCTTGCAAACGTCCCCATCTGTTGACTCAGGGATCGAGACGTGGCTGCACGATCCGTTACAGCCATGCGGATAAGATGCCTGTCATCTCGACTGCTAGTGATACGAAACCGTTGGGATCCAGCACGGCGTTCTGGATTACATTCCTGAACCAACCGATTCCATATTCTGCTAAGAGTCATTGGATCTCGACCAACGCGAGCAGCAGTGTCGCGATACGATAAACCGCAATCGCGATAGGCTACAATTCGACCTTTATCAAAGTCGGAAACGTGATGGTACGCATTTCTCCTCCTTACACGAGGCATCACAACAACGTGACGGTCGACTACGGTTTGTGTGTGACAAATCGGTTGGAAACTTTCCTCATGTCAGTACGTTGTAGGTGTCGTCACCGGCGCCAATCTTGTGTGAATGGTCTGGAAAGCTAATCATTTGCATATCACATCATCTTCTTCCTGTCGGATAAATTTGGCGTCTGTAGCACGTCATCTTCGTGGTGTAGCAATTTTAATGTGCCAGTAGTGTATTACATATACAAACACCGCAGAGACCACTTTAAACTTTCATCACCTATACTCTAAGAAAATTATCGTATGAGACGCTCCCTCTGGTCGTGATTCAAACACTGGTTTCTAACACGCTTTTGTACACTGCCAAACATCTCGTTTTCTACCACGACTTCGAGATCTGTGTCAGATTCTAAACTGACAGTAAGACACTCTGATCAATGACCTCTCACAGAAAACTAGACATCAAACGGTGTATATCGTATTCTTATGGCGGATAGCATAACACTGGATGATTTTTAAATAAAACGCACTTACAACATAAGGAAACAAGATGAGTTTGGCAGCGTTGTGGAGAGTTTCCAAACTACCGTCCAAATATCTGAATGTTTCAGAAAGAAAAATGCTCCACCAGTATGTGATATTTATCTCCTGTTAATATAAACTTTAAAAATAAAATGGTATTAATAACAAAATGTATTCACAACTACTTGAAAGAATGAAATCTGTTAAATATCGTAAATAAAACGAAAAATTACTATGTGGAAGGGCTCGGTCATTACCTGTTGTCAGTAACCTAAGTCTCTCACCGTTGGGGGCGATATAATATATTTCGTGCTTGCTGTTTTGAAATATATTCAAGATACGTATGGGAGGGCGCCTGGCGCGGCAGCGATATCTTTGCTTTGAGCGGCTGGCATCCAGAGATGATACATCAGTTGCGAAGGTAGAGATTCCGTGCTGCTAAATTGCATCCAGTCGCTGGTTCTTCGTGTATTACAAAATGGAACGTCAAACGGCTTGAGAACCCACTTCTTCACCACTTCCTGAGTTATTCTTGTCGACTTGCACTTCATGATTGATGATTTTCAGTTGTTCAGGTATGATGTTTTGAATTCTGAGACAGTAAAAGTGTTATCTTACGTGCTTGTTCTGTTCTAGTAACATGAAGTAAACCAGAAATTTTATCCAAATGACTGAACTTTATGCCACCTCTGATATATTATTCCAACAGTTTTCAGCTACTCAAATATAATTTAATTAATGAGCCTTCAGCTCTGTTTCCATTTTCTCCATGTTCTCCGTTTCTGATATGGTGCTCATGATTAACAACTAAATTCAATTATCTGGTTGTTTACACTAATTAGAACTGACATTCCATTAAGAAATCCGATAGCCAAGTTTGCTAACGTTATTACGAGAGTTAACATTATTAACTTCAGATAGGACTGACAAGGAGGAGTGACAATATAACCACACGTACTCAGTTGTGGCTTATTCCACACAGGCGTAAATGTGTAAACATAAATCACTGCTCATTATCATTTTATTACTGTCAACACTAATGGTCTTACAACACACATAGTATACTGTTGATTACAATGTATAGAATGTTAAACTCTTATAACTGTCACATATGCTCATAGTAACTTATGATACGCAACATCTGTAATGTAAAGATACTCGTTATAGTAGTCGTAATGTAGATATCGATGTAGGCATTCCTCTGGATCATCTTTGGTGCGACATGCAAATTGTAATCAGGTGTGCAGCCGGCAGTATGCAGAGGAACTTCTCTCTTAACGTCGTAAACTGACTGTTAATATAACACGAAGGAGAGCAGTATCTGGTACATTTTGTACTATTGACAATGTAGTAATTTATACCACTGTTCGATAACAGGTAACACTGTATAAATGTATTAAGAATTTCGTGATATGTATTGATACAGTCTGTTACATTACTTTATTTGTCATATTTCTATTTCAGCTGCCGAATCCTGGGTTTTATGTTATTTCATGCGATTGATTTTGTATCGCCTTGTAAGTTGTTGCAAATATTTTATGAGAGTGGTCGACATTATGCGAGATTTCGTTAACATATATACCATTTAGACGTAGAATTACAGTTCATTTTGCAATGTTCTTTCCACTGATTTATCGGACGCTTGACTGGGTCTGTAGAGCGAAACTGAGTGTAGGATAAAGAAATTTCTGTCAGCAGCCCTTGCCAGTGGGTCATGACGTTTTTCAACTATTTTACTTTTCGTTGAAAATGAGTAGGACATAACATTCTCAAAGAATTATGTTAGGAAATCTAATTTTAAAGCCTGCAGTACCAACGCTTAAGCATCGGACTTCATTGAACTTCTGCAGTGTCGTGTTATTTGTTATTTATGAGAGCCTAGAACTTGGCAGTACTGACGGTGTTTTATCCAGAATTAGAAGCTTAGCAGATGTAAGCACTCAAAGCGATTTAACTGTTCATTAAATCTGTATTCCACTGCAAGGTCATCATATCTGAACAGATTTCACTCACATCATTTCAGATCACTGCATCTTTATCCATTTTATCACCATCGATTCATTAACTTCACTTTATTTCTTTGCATATAACTGCGCTCTCAAGTTTGTAGCAACGCCTTTAGATGTTCATGCTTAATTTTATTTGACACTTGATGGTTGCACTTAGTGTGTATTACATGATGGAAGAACAGCGTCCAACGGTGCGTGGCACCATTACCTGTGAAAAAGGCTCCAATCGCCTGAAACGCTTAGGCTCGTTGCTCCAACTGCTGTGGAAGGTGGTGTGTTGTTTGTTTGCTGAACCTTGCGTCTTAAGGACAGCCTTGGAAAGAGGACCGAGGTAATCATTCCTCCATTTAGCACTTCTGACTTGTGTATCAGTAGCTTCTGCTCGCAGAGCTGTGTACATACTGAAACTGAAACCTTATAAAGCAACGGCAGCGCATTGTCTTACCAATTCAGTTTCAGGAGCGCAACCTCTCAGGGCGGCATAGACAAGATTACACTACTTACAGTAGGTACAGGATGGAATGTTCCTGCTGTGACACATTGCTGTGTCGGACATGCTAATTGAGCAAGTTCTTCTTTGCGAATTCTTGAGAAAAACGCTAACATTGCCCCCACTGGATTTCTTCTCTGTCGACCGCACATTATAGCTTGCATTTATTAGATCTTTGGAGTTTTCACTATTACGATAATGGAAGTTCAGAATATTGGGATGGCACCAGAATCACACAATTTTTTGCGTCTCTAAATCACGAAACGAGAAATACTCTTAAGTTTCAAGAGTCAGTCTAGCATCCAAGTATGCACAAGAGATCACGGTACACAATTATCACTTATTGAGGACAGTGATATATCACATCAATCATCACAAGAGCTTTTAGCCATGTATAACATTCGTCCCTCCGCACAAACGTGTTGCCTTTCAGACTGCTTGTCGCGGACTGTACTTACATACGTGTTCCAATGCTGGTTTAAACTTAAGTTTACTTTTAACTACATGATACTAGAATGTGTAATGCACACACATTGTCAGCACTAAGCTTGTTACGAACTGCGTGATAAGCTACATTGATCAGCACTCGTATTGCCTCTCTGAAAGCCCGTTCTAGACAGCATACAGGAACTAGCGTTCAATTACGCACCTGCTCGTTCAGGGCGCCCTCAAGATTAGTCATTTCAGTCCACCAATGGTATATGAAATGAAACATTTAACTAATTTTGGGGCGTTGAATTAGAGTAATTGAAAGTACAATTAAAAGCCAGCCGTGTGGATAAGGTCATCATACTTGCTGGAACTCTAGACAAACATTTAAATAGTAAATGTAAACAATGAAACCTACGCGCTTTCCGCCAATGCTGACGGGCGAATCACAGCTTTCTCTGTGTACGATTCCGCACGAGTCATCCTCGTTTCCATGCTCTCCGGTCATCATTCGTTTGTAAGATGTGGTGCTTTATTGATCTCGCCTGCTTGTTAGATAGTTACAGGGTCCACACGCTATTCCAACAATTCTTTTATAGGAATAGTGCGGAGCTACTCAGTTTACAGGTTATGTATAAATTATGACTGTTAACGGTAATGGACACATTATTACTTTAATCGTACTCATGCAACAACATTTAGAAATAAGTTGCCTTTTGTTTTACTGCCTGGTAGTTTTTAAGTGAAAATTCGTGACTGTATTAGGAGGAGGTCTCCAGAAGAAATGATTTTAGATTAGATTTAAAATTTCCTTCGCTATCTGTCAGACATTTTATGATATAATCAAGAAATTGAGTTGCTGTACATTAAACTTCTTTCAGAGTCAGTGACGGCTTTAATAATGGGTAACGAAGGACATTTTTAGCTGTAGTGTGGAGGTCATTGTGCTTCTGAATTTGTGATGGATTATTTATGACTAGTTTCACTACCGAATATTGTGACGGCGCAGTTAAAATGCCTAGCTCCTTGAAGAGCCACCATATTGGCTCGAAAGTAATTCCAGGAAAAAATCTTCCGCGAAAATAACTGACTGAGAGGAGAAAAATTACAAAAAAAAAAAAAATTGTACTGAAATGTAAGACGTGGATATGTACCATAAACATTTGTTCTAACATTTGATACAACACATAGGCAACAAATTTTTTCTTACTCTCATCATGATCAGTACCAGTATTCACTTATACACTCTCACTCCTATCATTTTCCTCATTCTCTTTCCGCAGTACGTCATCCTCGCTGCCATCCAGTGCATTCGATATGCATCATTTCTTGAACCCCTTGATAATGGACTCTGATGATGATAAGGACCATGAAGCAAGAATCCACTTGCACAAAAGGGCGACTGGTGGCTTCTTCGTCTTACCTAACGGTGTAAGGACAATGTATTCTTCTAGGATCCTGTCTGAATACATTTTTCGGAAGTTGTCCTCGAACGGTTTTTTTATGGCCACATCTTTTACACGTGCTTATGAAGTCTTTCCTCTAAGTATTACGACAAGCTCTGACTTTTGTGCAGCAAGTTTATCTTTTACTTCAGCAGTTAGATGTCTCGTTAAAGCATCCGACTCGCTTACCAAGCAGTGCCCCAGGTCAGCGATTCCATTCGATAGAAAACTAATCACCCATCAGTTGCGTTGTCATCTAGCCCTTTTCTTGCCAGCGATACTAAAGGTTTCTTTGAGCACGGCTTTTCTCTTCAAAACGATATAAGGGGATAACTTCCCCGTCGGCTGTAACAGCTAACATTATAGTTATTAATTTTTTTTCATTCCAAGTGCTTCTTAATGAGATACTTTTTGCCTCTTTCATGTCTACTGTCGTTCTGTTCGTCATGTCGAAAAATACTGGTGTTCTGTGAGCATTGCCACACTGATGAATATTATATAAGCGACACGTTCGCAAATGGATGACGTAACACTGGAAGTTAATTATGTTCTCCTCGAAATCTGCTTGCATTTTCTATACTAGCGTAGCATTTCGTCGGAGAGTGAGACTATTTCTCCGCATAAAGCGACGACACCAACTAATACTCGTGCGAAATTCTCAGTGTGGCTCGTTTAAGACTTTTGCGATTTCCAGGATGATAAATTGTCGTAGGATAGGCATCTCATCTATCCTCTTGTCTTGCGCATAGGAAAGAACCTTAAGTTCCGGATACTTGTCACATTTCTGTCCCTTGAACGATTTTATCGTTTTCCTCTTTAGCAACCCAACGTCACACACTAGGTTAGTCCAGTCAGTATCTTATTCCGACCTCTCTGTTGGTTGCCTATGTGTTGTATCAACACAACTGTAAGTTTGAAGCTTGCATCGTAACTACGCCGAAATTTCTTGGCTTGATGACGATTTTCATTCTAAATGGTCGTTCATACCGTCATAAATTAGGCTTTCTTACCAATATCCATCTGAAACTGAATTATAAGCCAAAGAAACAGTACTCATAGACCTACACACTACTAACGCAAATAAAACACCATAAAAGTTTTCTTTGCTGGTTAATAAAATGCCTTGTCGCCCGTTTCGGCTACGGACTCTAGTTGTATTGCTGCAAATGAGCTTCATTTTTGTACTGCAATTACTTTTGTAAAAATTCAAGGTAGCGGATGCAAACCGCGAGCTAACATTTGGAACATGAAATCTGGATAAAAAGTGTAGCTTATTTTAGTGTCAATACGTACCTAGGTGACGTTCATGGATGAACACCACATACTGTTCTCGAACCCTGTAGGACTCCATTTGTGATTACTTGCCAGTCACTAGGACTTTGTAGGCTTCCGATATTGTTCAAATTATTCAGCACAGCCTTATGTATTCTATTTGTTAAGTATGATTCAAAGTCGTCTATAATCATCAGTTCTGTAAAACTTGAATTTTCCTAAGAGTGTAATATGATCTACACAGTCAAATACCTTAGAAACACCACAAAAAGTACCAACCCATGATATTTCATTATTTAAGGCTTGTAATAAATGGTGAGTGAATGTATAAATAGCCTTCTCAGTCGGGAACCCTTCTGGAATCCATATTATGATTTGCTAAATCAATTGTTTCCACATAAGTGTAGGAATCTTCGTGACTAGGTTACTTTTTAGAGTATTTTGGCAAAAGATGTCAGTAAGATAACTGGATGATAATTATTTGAGCCTGTCTTGTCAGTTTTCTCATAAAGAGGTTTAAGAATCACATGTTTTAACCTGCTTGTAAAAATTCTGGCCGGTAGCTGTGGCCGAGCGGTTCTAGGCGCTTCAGTCTGGAACCGCGCGACCGCTACGGTCGCAGGTTCGAATCCTGCCTCGGGCATGGATGTTTGTGATGTCCTTAGGTTAGTTAGGTTTAACTAGTTCTAAGTTCTAGGGGACTAATGACCTCAGCAGTTGAGTCCCATAGTGCTCAGAGCCATTTTTGAACCTGCCTCGGGCATGGATGTGTGTGATATCCTTAGGTTAGTTAGGTTTAAGTAGTTCTAAGTTCTAGGGGACTGATGACCTCAGATGTTAAGTCACATAGTGCTTAGAGCCATTTGAGCCATTTTTGTAAAACTTCTCTCTCCTAGTGACGCACTGCATACATCGCTAGCGACGTTACTTTTTAAGCTCTGACTGTTAACACCCCAGCTACCTGCCCTGGTAGTTGGCTTAGTTTTCTGGCAGTGTGTCTTTCCTCATCATGTTGATGCTATCCAGCATAGCATGTAGTTCGACAGCCTTTTAAGTTGTTTGGTTCATATTTTGCTTAGAGTTGTTATTGTTCCCTTCGCTGCTTTTAGACCCCAATTTCTCTATGAAATTCCATTAATAGCACATGAGGTTTTGTTTTTAGAGCTTTTAGAATTCCGTTAATTTCAGCGATGGGTTTTGGCGCTCCTTCTAGTTGCTTAATGTTTATGCTGTTTTTGCTGATACATTTAGAAAGTCATTGTTAAAGGTACTTGTAGCTTTTGAATTACCAGTCACAATATTATCATTAAGTTCATTGTTATGGAATCTTGTACATTGTCTGGCTGTCCTGTCTTCATAGTATCTTGATTTACTCTGACTTTTATATATTTCGCTGCAGCGCGAGTCTTTAGGAACTGTGTGATAAAATATAACTAGATATGTGC
The DNA here is from genome assembly GCF_023864345.2 of Schistocerca serialis cubense. NCBI lineage: Eukaryota > Metazoa > Arthropoda > Insecta > Orthoptera > Acrididae > Schistocerca > Schistocerca serialis. The sequence goes on from NC_064645.1 coordinate 334,742,830, forward strand.
TGAAATGGAGCATAAATGCCACAACTCTCCCAACGATTCATATCAGAATAGAACAGAATGGATGGAAATTGTAGTAAGTCATATTATCGGATGTACCCCATGCCACTGAGCCATGGGAGGCTCGTGTTCATATCGTTTATTGCTTGACATCTTGTCTTAGTGGTACTGCGATCCTGTTTCTTATTCGATTTACTGGCGTCACTAAGTTTCTGGCTTACCTGTCCGTGAGTGGCAGCAGCAGCGCTTATTCATAAGAGCACTGTTTTACTGTCCTCGGAGCGACCGCTAGTGTTTCCGAGTCGTCGTGTGTCGGGAGTTGAGTCGGGCCGGAGCAGCAGTGAGGTCCAGACAGCCAAAACTCGCCCGTCCATTGCCGATACACATGAATTGAGTGGGAACGACCTTGGTTGGTTGCTCGGTCGGTCGTCTCATTGGAAGACGTATATTTGGTTGGTGACCGCTTCTGGGTTCTCTGTGTGTGTCGACTTGTGATTCGTCCTTGTTGTTCCACAGTCACTGGTTTTAGTATTGTTCGAGTTGTTTGTGGAAGTGTTTTGTGGAACCTTGTGTAGCTTGTGTGGTTTTGACTGAGCAGCTATTCCAATGCTGTCTGTGTGCTGCAGGCAGTCAGTCGGTTGGGACGGAGCAGCAACGAAGTCTACACGGCATGCGGACAGGCCGGGACCACTGGAGGCATGCACGCGCTGTCGGATCGTGAGGCGCTAGCTGCGAGAGCGACAAAGTTCGTTGCTCACCGAACCTGGAAGCTGAAGTTGAGTGATCGGTAACATGTTAGGAAACCTCATCTATTGCGACATCTCTTCGTTCATTTGCGGGTTGTTGCTCCCTGGGCCGTTTAGGCTAGCAGCAACCTATGATGTGTTGTAGTCGGCGAAATCTTGCAGCCATCTTCCTATGTTGTGATTAATTATTAAATTGACTGTTGCTTGCCAGCGAAGTGCACCAGCGATATTTTCAGCTCTATGACTGTTAACACCCCAGTTACCTGCCCTGGTAGTTGGCTTAGTTTTCTGGCAGTGTGTCTTTCCTCATCATGTTGATGCTATCGAGCATAGCATGTAGTTCGACAGCCTTTTAAGTTGTTTGGTTCATATTTTGCTTAGAGTTGTTATTGTTCCCTTCGCTGCTTTTAGGCGCCAATTTCTGAAGGCCTTCCGGAGTGGCCGTGCGGTTCTAGGCGCTACAATCTGGAGCCGAGCGACCGCTACGGTCGCAGGTTCGAATTCTGCCTCGGGCATGGATGTGTGTGATGTCCTTAGGTTAGTTAGGTTTAATTAGTTCTAAGTTCTAGGCGACTGATGACCTCAGAAGTTAAGTCGCATAGTGCTCAGAGCCATTTGAACCATTTTGAACCAATTTCTGAAGATGTAGTGATGTTTGTATCCTCGTCCTCAGCCGATATTTTCCATCGTTGTGCCATTGGCCAGGTGGAAGGGAATTGGTTAAATTGTTGTTTGGTTCTCGGGTCGTCCTAGATTGGGTAGCTATCCGATTATTTATCTTCAACTCTTCAAATTCCTTAAAATTGGTTCTATCTGAAATGGTCTGTAATCCAGGCCCTAAGCCATTAGTTATTCGATGTGTTACGTGTGGCCTTCAGCCGAGGATTTACGTGAAGCCCTTTTAATAAGGCCTTCAGCCATGTGTATTCTTTAAAGGAAATTTTTTTTTTATGAGAAGGAAAGGGTTTATTTTAAATTGTTTGTCTGACTTGTTCTTCAGGCCTTCAGCCATTGTTTCAAATTTGTTTGTCGCCTTGAGCCATGCAATAAGTTAATATTTCTTTATTTAGGCTTTCGGCCATTCTGTTGTAACTTTAAAAAGAAATTTCTTAGTTAGAAAAATGTTTATTAATGTGTTTTAATTATAGTTGTCCTTCAGACGTGTAGTGTAGACCTTCAGCCACTAATTGTTTCAATTGCATGATTTTTAATTTTTTTACCTTCCATTTTTAATTGCTTTTGATTTCTAAGCCACGCCTTCAGCTGTTCTATTTTTTGGTGTGGTTTTGGGCCTTCAGCCCAGAAGGCATCTCAAGTTTTCTTTAACTAGGCCTTTAGCCGTATTTTCTAATTGTGATCTTTTAAAGCAATGTGTAAATAAGTGGTTCTTAGAAAAATAAAGAATTGTGCAACTCACAGTAACTGTTTATGGCCCCATCCACAATCGTAACATTATTCTGTGCGCTCTTCGAGTACCTATCAACCAGGTTTCAGCCACGCATCTTACATTGCTTTCCAGACATAGATGTAGAGATGGAGATGTAGAGATAGAGATGTAGAAAAGTCGGTAATCTCTTTTAGATCAGTTTACTTAAGAGAAGAAAAGTATATTTGTAACTGATGACATCAGACAATACGCTATAGGTTCAAGTGTATCCAGACAGTCCAATGTAATGCAGAATTGATTAATAGATGTTAAGATAGGCGGACCCATAAGTGTAAAGGCGGTGGAAAGTACACGGTTGTTATAAATTAGTTGTATGAAAGTAACCCTTAATTGTGAAATGCTAAATAACTTACAAAAATGTTTGATACAGTGTTGAATATAGTATATCTTCAGTTTTTATTTTGCCTGCTAAGACTGTTAGCTCTCGACGTTCCCGCTAGTTGCCATGCGCGAATGAGTTATTCCAACAGTCATCTTGCAGTCATTTAACGGCGCAGAGAGTGAAGAGTGTTGTTTATGTTTTCTTGAATCCAAATCCGCTGCTGAAGTTCAGAGACAATTCCGGACTAAATATCGGAAACCATCACCTCGAAGACCAACTATTATTAATAGGTCGCCGAAACTGGCTGTGTAACACATAGAACTCCGGGTCATGGTCGACCAGCACTCTATGATGCAAAAACAGAATAAGTTCTGTGTCTTGCATTTGTAGTCCGGGTAAATCAACGAGACATACCACTTTAGAATTGAATATGTCTAGTGTTACACTGTGGAAGGTAACACACACCTGTCATTCAAACCCTACAAATTGGAAATGTTGCAAGCTTTAAGAGAAAGTAACAAAGAAAAACTAGTAGAATTTCATGTAGAAATGTTTAACAAAATGCACTCTGAAGATGATTTTCTTAATGAAATTGTGTTCAGTGATGAATTCACCGTCCATACCTGTGCGGTAAAGTGAATCGGCATAATGTTCGGATATGGGATCAGCAGAAACCACGTCACGTAATCGAACATGAATGGGTAATTTCTTTCTTTTTTTGCACTGTAGATCCTTTCTTTTTCGACCAGTCAACTGTAGCTGGCATATCGCACCTAGATACGCTTGAAAATTATGTAATGTGTCAATTACTACAGGATATGGGTACATAATTTATTGTCTCGCAAGATGGCGTGCTATCACATTACTGTCGTGAAATTTTCGCGTATCTCTGTAGTATTGTCCCAACTAGGATTGGACGTCGCAGAAGAATATCCTGGCCATCATGATTACCTGATTTAACCTCAATGGACTTCTGTGTGCGGGGTTACATTAAACGCAGTGTTTGTTCCTCCGTTTTCGGGAAACTCCGACGAGCTGCGACAACGGAAAACACAAGCAGCTGGCAGCATACGTTAAGACTCGCTTTATGGGATTTGGCAGCAAACGGATTACAGATGGGACATTTGTCGCGTTGCAAAAGATAGGCACAGTGAACATTTGGATATAAAACTTGAAGATATACTTCATTCAGTGCCGTATCAAACATTTCTGTAAGGTACTTACCTTCTTTGCAATTAAAGGTTACATCTGTATAATTATTCTATAAACACCCCAGATTCTGTTGCCAGTAGGGAAGCAAATGAGCTGATCAGGAGAGCTCAGCGACTTCGAATATGGACTAGTCATTGGATGTCATCGGGTAACAAATCCATCAAGGACATTTCAGTTCTTCCATATCTGCCGAAGTCTACTGCTGGTGACGTCACTGTGACGTGGAAATGAAAAGGACGGACCACATCTAAACCAAGGCCAGGCAGACCTCATATACCAAACGGATAGGAACCATCGGGAGAGTTACCGTAAAAAATTGCATGAAATGAGCGGTGGGAAACAATTTGGAGTTCCAAACTGCTACATGCATATGAGCTAGCGCAGTGACTGTGCATAGGGAGTTAAAAACAATGGCGTAGGATGGTGGAGCAGCTGTTCAGCAGCCAGACATCCCTCTAGTCAGTGCTGAGCAACGCTTGAGGTAACGCCACTAGACAGTGGATAAGTGGAAACGAATCATTTGGAGTGATGAAACGCGCTACGGCGTGTGGCAGTCTCATAGAAGGGTTGACGTTTGGCGAATACCTGGAGAACATTACCAACCATCATGTGTAGTGCCAGTAGTGAAATACGGAGAAGGTGGTGTTACGGCATGTGGTTTTATTAACTGTAACAAAAGTCATGTAAAAGGTATGCACTCATTTTGAATGTTTTTAATCGTTGAAACAGTGCTAATATGGACACTACAAAAAGTGTACAGTAGTCGCAGCTTTTGTGGTGACTGATTTGTTTAATATGTTAATCTGCAAAACTTACAAAAACTCAAACGATAAAGTGGAGACAGTTTGATAATTGAAAAAGTTACTGCATAAATACTCGACGAACTGAAACATAAGTTATATAATAGTACATACCAAAACATGAAAACGAAGCACATGCGAGAAGCATGGAGTCATGTATCTTAGACATATGCTAAGATGACCCTGGCTAGTTAAGGCGACCTGTGCCGCGTAATTGGCAAACTGCCATTAGACGGCATCAGTTGTCTGGCATAAGCTGTACAATTCGACATTTAACTTACAGATATAGAAAATAGGAAGGCGTAGCCTTGTAGAGCTTTAATAAAAGACGCATTTTTTTTCGAAAACAGAGCCAAGAGAATATCGTTAACATAACACCTTGTGTATAACTGAATGGGAGAAGAGCAGGGGGATGGGATCAATGGAAGGTAACAGGAAGGGAGGGGGTGGGGGAGCGTTAAATACACTCCTGGAAATTGAAATAAGAACACCGTGAATTCATTGTCCCAGGAAGGGGAAACTTTATTGACACATTCCTGGGGTCAGATACATCACATGATCACACTGATAGAACCACAGGCACATAGACACAGGCAACAGAGCATGCACAATGTCGGCACTAGTACAGTGTATATCCACCTTTCGCAGCAATGCAGGCTGCTATTCTCCCATGGAGACGATCGTAGAGATGCTGGATGTAGTCCTGTGGAACGGCTTGCCATGCCATTTCCACCTGGCGCCTCAGTTGGACCAGCGTTCGTGCTGGACGTGCAGACCGCGTGAGACGACGCTTCATCCAGTCCCAAACATGCTCAATGGGGGACAGATCCGGAGATCTTTCTGGCCAGGGTAGTTGACTTACACCTTCTAGAGCACGTTGGGTGGCACGGGATACATGCGGACGTGCATTGTCCTGTTGGAACAGCAAGTTCCCTTGCCGGTCTAGGAATGGTAGAACGATGGGTTCGATGACGGTTTGGATGTACCGTGCACTATTCAGTGTCCCCTCGACGATCACCAGTGGTGTACGGCCAGTGTAGGAGATCGCTCCCCACACCATGATGCCGGGTGTTGGCCCTGTGTGCCTCGGTCGTATGCAGTCCTGATTGTGGCGCTCACCTGCACGGCGCCAAACACGCATACGACCATCATTGGCACCAAGGCAGAAGCGACTCTCATCGCTGAAGACGACACGTCTCCATTCGTCCCTCCATTCACGCCTGTCGCGACACCACTGGAGGCGGGCTGCACGATGTTGGGGCGTGAGCGGAAGACGGCCTAACGGTGTGCGGGACCGTAGCCCAGCTTCATGGAGACGGTTGCGAATGGTCCTCGCCGATACCCCAGGAGCAACAGTGTCCCTAATTTGCTGGGAAGTGGCGGTGCGGTCCCCTACGGCACTGCGTAGGATCCTACGGTCTTGGCGTGCATCCGTGCGTCGCTGCGGTCCGGTCCCAGGTCGACGGGCACGTGCACCTTCCGCCGACCACTGGCGACAACATCGATGTACTGTGGAGACCTCACGCCCCACGTGTTGAGCAATTCGGCGGTACGTCCACCCGGCCTCCCGCATGCCCACTATACGCCCTCGCTCAAAGTCCGTCAACTGCACATACGGTTCACGTCCACGCTGTCGCGGCATGCTACCAGTGTTAAAGACTGCGATGGAGCTCCGTATGCCACGGCAAACTGGCTGACACTGACGGCGGCGGTGCACAAATGCTGCGCAGCTAGCGCCATTCGACGGCCAACACCGCGGTTCCTGGTGTGTCCGCTGTGCCGTGCGTGTGATCATTGCTTGTACAGCCCTCTCGCAGTGTCCGGAGCAAGTATGGTGGGTCTGACACACCGGTGTCAATGTGTTCTTTTTTCCATTTCCAGGAGTGTATAAATAGGTTGCGGAAGATTATTAATTGCGGTAGAAAGGCAACATTCGCATAAAAATACATAATAAAATTAGAAGATCGATAACATGACATCTTAGGGTCTAACAAACAAAAGATACGTGTGTAAAAGGGACAACCACTTAATGTAACAGAGCTTAGGACTGCTTAAGCCGCGTGGGATTAGCCGAGCGGTCTGGGGCGCTGCAATCATGGACTGTGCGGCTGGTCCCGTCGGAGGTTCGAGTCCTCTCTCGGGCATGGGTGTGTGTGTTTGTCCTTAGGATAATTTAGATTAAGTAGTGTGTAAGCTTAGGAACTGATGACCTTAGCAGATAAGTCCCATAAGATTTCACACATATTTGAACATTTTTTGACTGCTAAAAAATAGGGTAAGAGAGTGCCAGACTGCCGAACGGGAGGCGTGTATAGTCAGGAGCTAGAGGATGAAGTCATCAGAAACCAATGAAAATATCATTAAAAATTAACCGAGCTTATGAAACTTCCTTATGTCATAGAAACCAGCGTAACATTAACAGGCTTACACGTGTAAATACGGACATTAATAAAGTCAAATGGACATGCATTGTCAGAATTCTCGTAAAATGCATCCAAAAGTAATAAAAAGTTTTTTTAGTGTTTATTTCGAACGTATGAGAAGGAATAAATTATAGCACTTAAAAGTATAAGCGAACGGATAAACCACAAATTGTTAAAACTAAGGTAACAAATGACTGAGGATAACAAATTCGGGAACGCCTGACAGGCGCGTAGGTGCGTGAGATGCTCGTATTGGTAGAGCGGCTGATATGAAGAATTATGTATGCAGCAAATAATATAAGTAATTCGCAAGCGGTAGATGATTCCCCCCCCCCCCTCTCTCTCTCCCCCTTCCTGGTACCAGTCATTGCTCTCCCCCCTTCGTACTCTCATTGGACTATACACTAACGTTAACGATATTCTTTAGCCTTTGTTTTTGAAAATTTTGTATCCTGCATTAAAGCCCTGCGTGGCTACGACATCCTATTTTGCATCATTTGTAGCTTATAAGCCAAGAAGTACTGCTAACACCACACAACTGATGTCACCTAGCGGCTAGTTTGTCTGTTTACGTGGCACAAGTCGCCTTAACTAGCCAGAGTCATCTTGGCGTGTGTCTAAGTTACATGACTCCATGTTTCACGCATGTGGGTCCTGTTCATATTTGTATGTACTTTTGTATAACATTTGTGCCAGTTTCTGAAATATTTGTGTAACAACTTTTTCAACAATCAATCAGTCTCCGCCGTTCTATCTGAGGTTTAGTTACTTTTCCAGATTATCTGGCGATTATACCGAAACGCGTCATTAAATAAATCAATCGTCACAAAACCTGTGGCTCATGTATTTTTTGTAGTAACCATATCAGCACTGTTTGACTGTTTAAAAGTAGTCTCTTTATGGTTAAGGTGTGGTACATTCATTGTTCATTAGTAATCGGTAACTGTGATAGATGTGAACAAGCCTTGCCGCATTGTGCACCGCGTAAAGTAGAAGAACTGCTCGGAGACAGTGATTGTTGTATCAGCATGACAATGCACCCTGTCATAAAGCAGCAACTATGAGGCAATGGTATGTGGACAATGACGTTCCTGAAATCGACAGACCTGCCCTCAATCCCGACCTGAACCCAATAGCACACTCTTGGGCTGAGTCACGATGTCGACTTCACCCTAGCCCACAGCATCGAACGTCACTACCTTCTCTGGGCTCGACTCTTGGGAAGTAATGTGCCACCATTCCCCCTGGGACATTGAAATACCATACTGAAGATGTCCACAAAAGAGTTCAAGCCGTCATAAAGGCGAAGTTGACACCACATCCCACCTTAATATCCACTAAAAGTGTGCGCCAGCTTTTTTCTTCCATAGGAACAGCACTTGCTATACAGCGACTGATCACTCACACTCTTTTACAGTCGTGCGGCGCTCGCGATTAACTGCCATGCAGTGCTCTTGTTCACAGTCTGTCTTGCTAACCAGCGAAGCCCAATCTATGGTCGCGCGGAGTAGCTGCGTGGTCTGAGGCGCCACGCCTCAGTTCTCGGGGCTCCTCCTGTCGGAGGTTCGAGTCCTGCCACGGTCGTGGGTGTGATTGTTGTCCTTACCGTAAGTAAGTAGTGTGTCAGCATAGGGATCGATAACCTCACCAGCTTCGTCCCCACAGGAACTTAACCATAAATTTCCAAATTTTCCCAGTCATTACAAGATTGTAGATAAGGAGTGCTGTAAAGGTGCACAATCTGTTAGTCATGCTTGGAAGGTAAACGCAAATCTCATTCCAAGCAGTTCAACCGTTCTACTGCTGTTCTCGAATGCATTTGACTATACAACATTTAGCGAACTCATAATGATATTCCTCGTATTGAAGATACATGCCTAGTGACCGAAAGTAGCAGTTTGGGAAGCTTATGCAACATAACTGGGAACTTTGCCGTACAGTATATTACAGGAGATAATACAGTTAGTTGCGCTGAACACACTGACGGCCAACAACGAAATGATGTGACAAGAGACTCGGCTAAGAGCGACAAGCTTTTCCGCCGGACAACGTGACGTCACTGGGACTGGATTACTGCGGAATGATCCGCGCCGCCGCAGCGAAGTCAGGCGCAACTGGCAGATGAAATCATCGCAGTCATCCTGAGAAGCCCCGCACACGAGCGCGCTTGTTGGGTGCCCACAGGGCGAACGCTGCCCAACGCGGCTGGCCTTCTCTCGGATCGCATAAGCTGTAGTACACATTCTCGATTTGTAGTTTCCTGCCTTCATTAATTGTTCATTCACTCTGTAAGTTTACTTCTTAAATTAGGTACATAAAGTACATCTTAACTAACTATTGGTAAAAACTGGAACGTGCTATATGACTCATAATTAGTGCACATCCGGTTTACTATATAACTGTTGTGGAATATAGTCATCTCTGGGATGGAATCTTAAAACTTTAATAAAGTTACACATTTTTTCTCGTGGTCTGGTAGAATAGCTGTACATACATATTGCCATTGTCATCTTTGTGGGACATTTTTTACACATTTACGATTGAAACACTTCTTTGTACATTCCCTTGCTATCTATTTTCTTCCAAAATGAAATCTTGACAACTGCTGATTGTCTGTGTACATTGTAAACAACAATCTTTTGCAAAACTATTAACCTTTGAAAGATGTTTACATCTCCACAAAAAGAAAATAACTGTGCTGTTGACGTAATTTACGTTTATTTATAAGTTACTGCCTGGCGCTAGAATATTCTCAAAAGTTAATTTTTATAATCACACTACATTTCAGTTAACGTTTCAGTTATGGGCAAATATTACTTTCTTTGATGTTAGAATTTAATGTTTCGATACGAAAGATATTAATATTTAAATTAATTACAGATTCGATATCCATCTTTTTAGATTTCACAGGTTCATTTACGTTAACTTTTCCATCAATTTTCTGTAATGACATACATTCCACGAAGCTAACTACATATTCTTAATCGCGTACCAGAAATCTAAACTTTGAGTAAAATATCGCAATTTTAAGTATCCCACATAAAATTCTTGAAATTTGGCGTATCCGCCTGTTGCTCATAACAAATGCAATGTATAGTATAATACAAGAGTGCAGCACTAAAAAAATTGTTATTTTGAATAGTATATATCTATTTGTCCTTCTTTTCTTTCAAAATGATCACTATAACAATGAACCTTTTTTTAAAAGTATTGGACTTACGTACTTGAAAAAAACCAAACTGAATTATTTTGTTAGTTATGTCCCATAATGAATCTAAATCGAATCATAAAATATATCAAAATACAGGGTGTCTGGGCTAGAGGTATAAAAAAGCATTTGTTTGCATTCTAGTACCTATTAAGATTTATAACTTCATTTGCCCAACGTTAGACACAGGAGATCTTACACTTTTACGCATGTCGGAACAGTTAAATGTGGACTCAGTCAATAGCTCGACAGATATCGAAATGGTATTCCACTTCTCGCCACGTGTTCATAAGAATGAACGGTATTATAGCCTTTATTTCAGAGTACATCGTTTGTCTCTAATCTACCAGATCTCGAACGCTTGTTCTGTGAACATTGTCCTTGGTAAATTAATCCCCCATGCACTGAAATCCAACGGAGTCAGATCGGAAGAGCAAGAGCTACCTCAAATGAAACATCCACTTGATAATGGAGGGAGGTATCATCCTGCTGGAAAATGGCGTCGGGAGGCACTTTCGGAACTGCGTAGTTTGCCAACATATCGAGATAGCTGTGTCCTGTCGTTGCTGCGCATGCGCCATGCGACTCAGCGCTGCTTGAATGATGAGGATCACATCTTGGTGAGTATCTCTATCGAGTGTGTACTTACTCAACAACATAAAATGTCGGGTTTTTTCGTTATAAGGATTTATTGGTGTCCTGTATCCAGGACACCGTGTACATGGATCGCCTTCTTCACTAAGGGAATCTTGTCTCTATCCTAATGCATTTCAACACACACGTCCTGTTCCTTAAATCTTGTCATCTATGAGAACCTCAAGGGAAAATGGAACGAGTCAAGTCATACGATAACAAACAGTCTCTACAGGAGTAAATCCAGACGCTTAATCAACAAGAGTTTCCTTTCTCCGCTTGCAAAGTTACCTCTCTTCGTGGCATGGAAGTTGTGTCTTCAGCGTGTAGGTGACTGCGATGGACGTATACCAGGCAAAGCGAACTTAAGACACAGCCAGGAAGCACGGATGAGTGGGAGGGATAGTGGCAGCAATAGCATACCATCTGATACATTTAAAATGAGTGCTGTCACACGCTGCACTCTTATACACTACTGGCCATTAAAATTGGAACACCACAAAGATGATGTGCTACAGACGCTTTTCAGAGCATTCACACGCCGGTGGGGACACCTACAACGTGCTGACATGAGGAAAGTTTCCAACCAATTTCTCATACACAAACAGCAGATGACCGGCGTTGCCTGGTGAAACGTTGTTGTGATGTCTCGTGTAAGGAGGAGAAATGCGTAACGTCACGTTTCCGACTTTGATAAAGGTCAGATTGTAGCCTATCGCGATTGCGATTTATCGTATTGTGACATAGCTGCTCGCGTCGGTCGAGATCCAATGACTGCTAGCAGAATATCGAATCGGTAGGTTCAGGAGGGTAATACGGAACGCTGTGCTGGATCTCAACGGCCTCGTATCACTAGCAGTCGAGATGACAGGTATCTTATCCACATGGCTGTAACGGATTGTGCAGCCATGTCTCGATCCCTGAGTCAACAGATGGGAACGTTTGCAAGACAACAACCATCTGCATGAACAGTTCGACGCCGTTTACAGCAGCATGGACTATCAGTTCGGAGACCATGGCTGCGATTATCCTTGACGCTGCATCACAGACAGGAGCGCCTACGATGGTGTACTCAAAGACGAACCTGGGTGCACGAATGGCAAAACGTAATTTTTTTCGGATGAATCCAAGTTCTGTTTACAGCATCATGATGGTCGCATCCGTGATTGGCGACATCGCCGTGAACCCACATTGTAAGCGTGTATTCGTCATCGCCATACTGGCGTGTCACCCGGCGTGATGGTATGGGGTGCCATTGGTTACACGTCTCGGTCACCTCTTGTTCGCATTGACGGCACTTTGAACAGTGGACGTTACATTTCAGATGAGTTACGACCCGTGGCTCCACCCTTCATTCGATCGCTGCGAAACCCTACATTTCAGCACGATAATGCTCGACCGCATGTTGCAGGTCCTGTACGGGCCTTTCTGGATACAGAAAATGTTCGACTGCTGCCCTGGCCAGCACATTCTCCAGATCTCTCACCAATTGAAAACGTCTGGTCAATGGTGACCGAGCAACTGGCTCGTAACAATACGCCAGTCACTACTCTTGATGAACTGTGGTATCGTGTTGAAGGTGCATGGGCAGATGTACCTATACACGCTATCCAAACTCTGTTTGACTCAATGCCCAGGCGTATCAAGGCCGTTATTACGGCCACAGGTGGTTGTTCTGGGTACTGATTTCTCAGGATCTATGCACTCAAATTGCCTGAAAATGTAATCTCATGTTAGTTCTAGTATAATATATTTGTCCAACGAATACCCGTTTATCATCTGCATTTCTTCTTGGTGTAGCAATTTTAATGGCCAGTAGTGTACATCAGTGCCGTTGCCGTGAATAGCACAATAATTTGATAGGTCGTTTTGTTGCAATACTTTTTTGCACCTATCACACTGTGATCAAATTTTGTCAAAGATCGCAGGGAGAACAGGGAGTATTGACAAACAAAATTACCGCTCAACGTTTGAAGCTTTTTTTTTCCAAATGTGTGTGAATTCCTAAGGGACCAAACTGCTGAGGTCATAGGTTCCTAGACTTACACACGACTTACACCAACTTATGCTAAGTTTAACACACAGACCCATGGCCGAGGGAGGACTCTAACCTCCGGTGGAAGGGGCCGCGCAGTCCGTGACATGGCGGCTCAAACTGCAAGGCCACTCCTCGCGGCCGTTTGAAGCCTATCATCCACTTTGTTTACCTGAAGAAAAACGCCTAATGTTCATTTTGCCGTGGAGTAGCTATCAGTTGCTCAGCTATCTTATCATGATTACAGTCGATAGTGACACTGAACTGAATGCACTTTTAAAGCGAAATTTCAGCTGTTTGCTGGCCGCTGTGGCTGAGCTGTTCTAGGAGCTTCAGCCCGGAACCGTGCTGCTGCTAAGGTCGCAGGTTCGAATCCTACCTCGGTCATGGATGTGTGTGAAGTCCTTCGATTATTTAGGTTTAAGTAGTTCTAAGTCTAGGAGACTGATGACCTCAGATGCCATTTTTTTGTCAGCTGTTTAATAGCGTGTTGCTCCACCTTCGGAGCACAGTGGAGCTGTGATTCCATATGGAAAAAACCTGACAAGTCCGTGGTCTGTGTCCAGCGGTATGTGGCACCAGATGTCAGCACACAGGTCACACACTTCCTGCGGTTTGTGGGCACGAAGCTGGCGCATGATCGCATCCCACATGTGTTCCACTGGATTCAGATCAGACGAATTTGTTGGTCAACACGTCAACGGGAGATCGATGTCATCCTCCGCGCACCGCTGTAGTACGATTCCAGCGTTATGACAAGGACAATTATCCTACTAGATGATGCCATGAACGTCAGAGAAATTTTTTTTTTCTCACTTGTTTCATGCGACTCTCCACGAATCCCTCTCCTGTGCTAACCTCTTCAACTCAGAATAGTACTTGTAACCAACGCGCTCAATTATTTTATGGGTGTATTCCTTTACAGTTTTTAGCCTTTACAGCTCGCTCTACAGTCATGGAAGTTATTTCCTGACTTCTTAAGAGATGTCCTATCATCCTCTCCATTCTTCTTGTCAGTGTTTTTATATATTCCTTTCCTCAGTGATTCTGCGCAGAACCTCCTCATGCCTTACCTTATCAGTCCACCTACTTTTCAATATGCGTCTGTAGCACCACATCTGAAACGATTCGACTCTCTTCCTTTCCACAGTCCATCTTTCATTACCATACAATTCTGTACTCCAAACGTGCATTTTCAGAAATGTTCTCCTCAAATTAAAGCTTATGTTTGATACCAGTACACTTCTCTTTGGTCAGGAATGTCCATTTTGCAAGTGATAGTCTCCTTTCTGTGCTCTTCTTGCTCCATCCGTCAGACACTTTTTGCTACCTAGATAGCAGAATTCCTTAACTTCATCTACTTCGTGATCCTGATGTTAAGTTCCTCGCTGTTCCCATTTCTGCTACATCTCATTACTTTCGTCTTTCTTCGATTTACTCTCAAGCCACATTCTGTACTCATTATACTGTTCATTCCATTCTGCAGATCATTTAATTCTTCTTCACGGCACACAGGAGAACAATGTCGTCAGCGAATCTTATGACTAATATCCTTTCACCTTGAATTTCAATTCCACTCTTGAACCTTTCTTTTATTTCTATCGCTGCTTTTGGATGTAGGGGCGAACGACGACATCCTTGTCTTACAACCTTTTTAATCCGCCCTCGTTTTTGATCTTCTACTCTTATTATTCCCTCGGCTCTTGTACATATTGTGTATTACTCATCTCTCCCTATAGCTTACCCCCATTTTTCTCAGAATTTCGAACAACTTATACCATTTGACATGTTCTAACGCTTTTTCCAGGTCAAAAAATCCTATGAACGTGTCTTGATTTTTATTTAGCCTTGTTTCCATTATCAACCGCAACGTCAGAACTGTCTCTGGTGCCTTTACCTTTCCTAAGGCCGAATTGAGCGTCATCTAATAGATCCTCAATTTTCTTTTATGTTCGTCTGTATATTGTTCTTGTCAGCACCTTCGATGTATTGGCTGTTAAGCTGATTGTGTGGTAATTCTCGCACTTGTGAGCTCTTGCAGTCTTTGGAATTGGGTGGACATTTTTCCGAAAGGCGGGGAGTATCTAGTGAGGCTCAAACATTCTGCACACTGTGAGGTTATGAGATTTTCCAGATATTTTGCAGCCAAAGTTTGGAAATAAATAATTCAGCTGAATGGAAATGAGATCTCGTGTTAATTTTGATTATACACTGAAGAGTCAAATGAACTGGTAAACCTGCTTATATCGTGTAGGGCCGCCTACAGCGCGCAGAAGTACCGCAACTCGACGTGGTATGGACTCGACTACCGTCTGAACTAGTCCTGGAGGGAATTGACGCCATGAATCCTGCAAGGCTGTCCATAAATCCGTAAGAGTACGAGGGGGTGGTGATCTGAACAGCACGTTGCAAGGCATACCAGATACGCTCAATGACGTTCATGTCTGGGGAGTCTGGCGCTCAGCGGAAGTGTTTAAACTCAGAATAGTGTTCCTGGACGTATGGGGTATCACACTGCCCTCCTGTAATTGCCATTACAGAGCCTACACCAGCTTCAGCAGTCCCTTGCTGACATGCAGGGTTCGTGGATTCATGAGGTTGTCTCCATGCCCGTACACGTCCATCGGCTAGATACAATTTGAAACGAGACTCGTCCGACCAGGCAACATGTATCCAGTCATCAAAAGTCTAACGACGGTGTTGACGGGGCCAGGAGAAGCGTAAGGCTTTGTGTCGTGCAGTCATCAAGGGTACACGAGTGGGTCTTCGGCTCCGAAAGCCCATATCGATGATGTTTCGTTGAATCGTTTGCACGCTGACGGCAAAGGGTTGCACTTCTGTCACGTTGAACGATTCTCTTCAGTCGTAGTCGGTACCGTTTTTGCAGGATCTTTCTCCTGCCGCAGCGATGTCGGAGATTTGATGTTTTACCGGATTCCTGATATTCACGGTACACTCGTGAAATATTCATACAGGAAAATCCCCATTTCATCGCTACCTCAGAGATGCTATGTCCCATCGTTCGTGCGCCGATTATAACACAATGTTTAAACTCATTTAAACCTTGATAACCTGCCATTGTAACAGCAGTAACCGATTAACACCTGCGCCAGATACTTGTTGTTTCATATAATCGTTGCCGAACGCAGCGCTGTATTCTGCCTGTTCACATATCTCTGTATTTGAATACACATGCCTATACTAGTTTCTTTGGCCTTTCAGTGTAAATGAACAAGCTTCGTTAGTATAATTATATGCAGTTTTTAACCAGAATAATCGCTCAGAACTTAAGGTTTTAATTTTTACATTAGGAAATTTGTTACGAGATAAGTCCTGTTTTGCATATTTTATTATTTGCATGAGGTTTTCCGACTGGTCTTCCTGCCGTTCCCAGAGAGCTGAAGACGTACTTGGAGTCTCAACGGGCAAAGAAATCATGGGCGGCAAAGAGTCTTCTGTACCAACCATGCTGTCAATGGATACCCATGATCAGAAGTTTACATCAATAATGTCTCTATGTCTGTATTGAAAAAACGCTTGTTATTCGTTACGTAGAAAGTCTTTTGTAACAAGTTACTTATCATCTAATACGTTTAGTATTTAATGGCACAATAAACGCCTTAAAAGATCAGTGTTGTCAAGTCCTCGTTTTTAGTAAAAATTAAATCCTTCTACAGATAGAAAGAATATTTAATAAATCGACAGTGCTCGGACTGTTCCGATCTGAAGATCACAACGAAGTAACTTAAAATATAAACGAACCCTCGCAACACCGAAGTGAATAGTCGTCTTGTTGCCGCTTCCTCCAATCCTTTTAGAAATTGTGATGGAATGTTAACTATCCTTTCTACTTTATTAGATATTAAGTCTTCCAACGCCCTTTTAAATGCTGATTCTAATACTGGATATCCTGTGTCTTCGCTATCGGTTCCTATTTGTTCTTCAATCACATCAGACAAGTCTTCCCCTCATAGAGACCTCCAGTGTACTCTATCCGCGCTCTCCTCTGTATTAAACAGTGGAATTCCAGTTGCAGTCTTAATGTTACGGCCCTCTTTCCGATTTCTTCACATTTTTCATGCAGCCATTTCGCCTTAGCTTCTCTGCACTTCCCATTTATTTCGTTCATAAAGGACTTGTATTTCTGTATTCCTGAATTTCTTTTAGCGTTTTTGTACTTCCTTCACCGATCACTTCGAGTTTTTCTTCTTTTACCCCCGTTTTTTTGCAGTTACCTTGTTTGTACCAATGTTTATCGTTCCGAGTTCTGCGGTTGCCATTTTTAGAGATGTCCAATCCTCTTCAAGTGAACACCATACTGAGCTATTAATTATCGCAGTATATGTAGCCTTAGAAAATTTGAAGAGTACCTCTTCATTCCACAGTAATTCCATATCCCAATTCTTTGCGTATTGATTTTTCTGACTAGTCTCTTAAACTTCAGCGTACTCTTCATTACTACTAAAGTGTGATCTGAGTCTAAATCTGCTCGTGGGTACACCTTACAATGAATGGATATAGGTGGTCCGAAGTAATGTTCACATAGCCCACAGCACTCATACTGCCTTATATTTCTACTACACGTCCCATGGAAGCCCAGATCAGTGTCACTCATGGCATAATACCGTTCGCACCGACCTACAGGGGATGGACAAATATATGGAAACGTCAAGAAAGTTTAATGCTGTTACTAGCCAAGCTTGCTGGTTGCTATGTTCTCTTTGACCACGAATGGCACCTACGTACTGTCCTCAATACGTTGCAAGGGTGAGTCGTGGTCTGAACAGCGTTCTGTGTAGTTGTGACTGCAGTATGTCTGAACTAATGAATTCGAGCGTGGTAAACTTGATGGTGTCCGTATGGCGGGTCCTTACGTAACTATGGTAGCTGAAGTATTACGGCACCGTATCGAATATTTAAACCACTTTCAGAGAAAGCTGAAACATATCATCCCCCAAAACATAGCGCGGATGAGTGTGTGTCGAGTTATCAAAACGAACGGTAGTGGAAGAGGATTATGACGAAAATAAGGGAATGACAGCTGCAAAAGTCACTGCAGAAATTAATGTCGCTCTCTTGAACCCTGTCAGCACCAGATCAACACAGACGGAACTCCATAATTCCAAAGCGGGCTTGAGTTCCAAATTCACGAATCAGTGATGCAAATGCCCGTAATAGGAAAAAGTGGCACCCAAGCCATAAAAACCTAGACTTGGGAGCAATGGAAGGAACTTCTTTGGTCGGAAGAGTCTTGCTTCACGCTGTTTCCTACTTCTGGTCGAGTTGACGTCCCATAGGTGAAACATGGCAGTGACTTGGTAATGATTTAGGCAGCCATATCGTGGTACTTTGTGGGCCCTATGACTACCCTGCGGTTGCACTGTAAGGGTGCATTACTGCCAAGGAGTATATGACCATTTTGGCTCATTGGGTCCACCCCACAGTATAATGATTGTTCCCCAGTGATGATGTTGTATTCCAAGACGACAAGGCCCCTTCTCACATTTCTTTTGTAAGTAACAAGGATAAATTCTACCATTCTAACTGGCCACCACAATCCTCTGATCTCAATAGTGTTGTGCTTTTGTGGTCTACTTTGGAGAGAAAAATGGGTGATAGCTGCCCACCTCCCTATGGTTACCTGAACTTGCTACTACTTTGTAAGAAGAATGCTACAATAATCCATGAAAAATCATTCGGGACATTTGTTTATCGATTCCGAGAAGACTGGGAGCTGTTTTGAACACCAACGAGTTTCCTATCCCCCATTAGGTATGGTAATGTGTTGTGTTTTTGATGTTTCCATTTTTTTGTCCACGCTGTGTACTAGGTTGGTGCACAAGAGTGCTTTGCCATAAGTGTGATAAACACAACAGACACTTAAGTCATCAATAATTTACAACAGTCCACCAATACTGGGCCGGCCGCAGTGGCCGAGCGGTTCTAGGCGCTTCAGTCTGGAACCGCACGACCGCTACGGTCGCAAGTTCGAATCCTGCCTCGCGCACGGATGTGTGTGATATTCTTAGGTTAGTTAGGTTTAAGTAGTTCTAATTCTATGGGACTGATGACCTCAGTTGTTAAGTCCCATAGTGCTTAGAGCCATTTGAACCATACCAATGCTGGTACAAATTTTCGTTTCCGCGACTATAGAAAACACGTAGTTTTGATGCGAAGAACTTGTTGAATCATGTTTGGAACGTATTTTCATCCGTATAGGAAGTTCCTTGCAGGTTGTGCGATAGAGAGCGAAAAGGGGAAAATCTGGGGGCACAAGGTCAGGTGGCGCAATGACTTCCCAACCCAACTCCCGGGTAGTCTTTTCTTTCAGTCTAGCAGAATACGGGCGTACGTCATCGTGGATTAGCATGACTTCACAGAGTCTTCTTGTCGTTGTAGTGGGACTGCATCTGTAAGACGCCTCAGTTGCTGACGACATACGTCAACGGTGATGGTAACACCTCGGGGAACCAATTGGTAGCGCACCGCTTCGTCGCTGTTCCATCAGATGCTTAACATTATCATCTGTGAATGTGCCTAGGTCTTTGTACGTGGATCTCCAGCTTTGTTTTGGCTCGACCATTCCATTCTGTTCCTTATGTTAGAATAAGGGCACAATTTCTCGTCACCAGCATCGACACAGGACAGAAAGATCGGTGTTGTTCACGCGCCAACTGATGACGAGCAAGCAGACATGATTCATTAATAACTGATTCATTAATAACAGAACTCCAAAAGTTAGACGTATGGGCCACAATTTTTGTCTCATTGTAATTCATGGCATGACCAGTGGAAATACCGTGTTCGGCGATGGCAGACCTACAAGGATGAGGAAGGCGAGTATGCCGCTGATGTTCTACAATGCGATCCTGCACAGTACGCGTCGTTTTCCCTATATAAGATTTGCCGTGTTCACGCGGAATCCTGTAAACACCTGCCTTGGGCAGCTCTAGGTCGTCTTTGACAAATCCCAACAGCGACGAAATTTTTGCAGAAGGGCGAAAGGTTGCTTTCACTTTATATTCTCTTATTATTCTGCCTATTTGCGCTGAAATATTACCAATGTATGGTAAATAGGCAGTCGTTTTAAAAGCCTCTTCCTCTTCTTTGTTCCGTCGTTTTAGGTCTTCAGCGCTCTCTCCACTTGCTGGGACGAGTATCCATTCTTTAGAAATACAGTCTTCAGGTGCTCCAGTTCCATTTGCTAACTAACGGTGTCAGAGAAAACGTGGTTCAAATGGTTCTGACCACTATGGGACTTAACATCTGAGGTCATCAGTCCCCTAGAACTTAGAACTACTTAAACCTAACTAACCTAAGGACGACACACACATCCATGCCCGAGACAGGATTCGAACCTGCGACCGTAGCGGTCGCGCGGCTCAGTGAATCAATGTCTTCAAAACACCCATGGTTTGTGCCGGATGGTGGCAAACAGCGGCTTCCAAGTAAAGGTCTGTGTTAGTGGGCTTTCGACATACCGAATGACCAAGTGTGCCATCGTTCTTACGTCGCACCAATACGTCTTCTCTAACTCCATAGTAAATTTTGTATTTTCGTGTATGGAGTTCAGATGTTGTAGGTACTCTCGCAGACGATCCAAACCATGAGCCTAAACTATAAAACTATCATCAACATATCGCTAAAATACTGTTGGGCTAAAAGTGGCTGAGGCGAGTGCTCGCTCCTCAAAATCTTCCATAAAAAGATTGCCCACCATGGGAGATAAAGTACTCCCCATGGCGACACCGTCTGATTGCTCATAAAACTCGTTGTTAAATAAAAAATATGTAGAGGCGAGAGTGTGCTCAAACAGATCTGTAATGTCAGCTCCAAACCTATTGCCAATGAGATGTAGTGAGTCCACTAGAGGTACATTTGTAAAAAGTGAAACTACGTCAAAACTAACCAACAAGTCATGACTTTGCAGCTGCAATAACTTAAGTCACTGATAAAATCACTAGAATTCTTTATGTGATGTGGACACTTTCCTACCTTTGGTCTCAGAAAAGACGCCAAATACTTTGCTAAGTCGTAAGTGGCTGCACCAATATTACTCACAATTGCACGTAATGGCACGTTATCCTCGTGGATCTTCGGCAATCCACGTAGGCCAGGTGGAACTGAACTATTTGGTTTTTGTTTCTTAATTACCTCCTTTGGTTCAAATGGTTCAAATGGCTCTGAGCACTATGGGATTTAACATCTATGGTCATCAGTTCCCTAGAACTTAGAATTACTTAAACCTAACTAACCTAAGGACAGCACACAACACCCAGCCATCACGAGGCAGAGATAATCCCTTACCCCGCCGGGAATCGAACCCGGGAAGCCGGGCGTGGGAAGCGAGAACGCTACCACACGACCACGAGATGCGGGCCCTCCTTTGGTAAGGAACTGCTAGAAGTTCTGCTGTTTCCCTCACCACTCCTTATCTGTTTTGCGATATGTTGAGTCGCCTAATGAAACATTAATCATATTAACATAGTCCACTCGTAGCATCAAAACAGTAGCATTACCTTTGACCGATTTAAGTACTACTGTATCCGGGTCTGTTCGCAAGTTCCGGAGGGCTGCCCTCTCCATAGGCGAGATGTTGCTCTTCGGCGGTGTAGCTCTTGTGAACACACACCAGACTCCCGGCGCTCTTCCTCAGCTTCATCTGTAGCAAGACGACGCACAGCTTCTTCGTTGGGACTGACGAAGACCAGTAGTGGTGGTGAAACAGGTGTAGGAGCAAAATTGTGACTTGCTAACACAGACATAGTCGTGTCATCTATAGGTTTCCCTGTAAAGTTAGTAACGGATAGTCGAGTAGGAACTTCCTCCAGCATTTGTGTCGAAAGTCGGTCGAACTTCGCTATTTGCATCGTCGTAGCTTTGTCATGTCTCCAGTTTGCTTTGGCCCATGTCACACCATCCACCAAGTCCCAAGACAACGTTGACAGTCTTGCTGCCAATTCTAAATGAAGATAATACATGTCCTTCGATACGGAATCCAGTTCACGCCGACTGAAACGAATCCTTTCTTTCACTAATGCCATACTTGCTTTACGTTTGATGTTATTTGCAGCGGTGCTATTATCTTCTTCGTGGGGTTTTGGCTGTTTAAGCTTGTATATTATGCTGCCTGCTTATTGTCTCATTGATTATTGGGCCATGGTTGCGCTGCATGCGACCCAGCTCAGCGAGTGTTCCCTTCGCTTTCCAACTTAGCAAAACTCCCGCTCTGAAGTCTCTATTAAAGCGGAGAAGGCATATTCATTTAAATATCATTTTTTGTGCTCGTAACTCGAATGATAGCTTAAAGCTACATTATGAAACTTCGAACGACTTCACTCGATATCGGCGATCGTTGGCAACGAAGCGCCTCCTTTGCGGAGCGGCTCCTTTGTCGTACAGCAGTATATACCTTGCCACGGAAGTAGCTCCTGTGCGGTGAGTGTGCACGTGCTGTGTGTCGAGCCCTGGTGTTTTTATAAAGAACGAATCTAAATAAAGTACACAAATTTTATCGCCACTTCATCAGTAGATCCCGCATGGAGCTTATAACGTTTCTTAGGCATGGATGTGGGCCCTAAAATCGTGAAGTTGGTAGTGAAAATAGGAACTTTTTGACTGATTCGATTGAATGTTTTACGGTGCATGATAGGCATGGAGCTGTTTCAGTTTGCCTCATATGCAACGGACCTGTCGCTCTTGTTAAAAGTGCCAATTTAAAGCGACACTACGGAACAACTCATCAGCAGTTCCACAAAAATTTTCATTGTGTTACTGAAGCTCGTCAAAGAGCACGAGATAGCTTATCTTCTTACATAAAAAGCACGGCCTTCCTAGTCCGCTCTATCACGGTCTACCTAGTCCGCTCTCTGAGCGAGAAAGAAAAATATGCAGATGCAACGATGCTTCTGTTGCTAGACGCTTAATAAACACCAGAAACCATTTGCAGACTCTGAGATAGTAAGAAAAATGTATGCTGGTAGTGGCCGTGACACTTTTTGAAGAGAAAAAGGACGTTCTTGCAAAATTCCGTTGTCGGCGAGAAGTAACACAAGAAGAACCGAAATGTTGACTGCTGCCGGCCGGAGTGGCCGAGCGGTTCTAGGCGCTTCAGTTTGGAACCGCGCGACCGCTGCGGTCGCAGGTTCCAATCTTGCCTCGGGCATGGATGTGTGTGATGCCCTTAGGTTATTTAGGGTTAAGTAGTTCTAAGTTCTAGGGGACTGATGATCTCAGATGTTACGTCCCATAGTGCTCAGAGCCATTTGAACCATTGTTGACTGCTGACAATAAAAATAGTTCGCTTGAACTTCTGCAGAAGGTGCCTTGCTACGCCATAGCACTAGATGAACCATGTCCTGTTGTTGATGAAGAACAAATGTCCATTTTCGTACGATTTTTGGATATTGAAAATGTAAAATTTACGGAAGAATTGCTAACAATATTACTGTTGAAAGACAAGACTCACGGAGAAGATTTATTCAAGTTTTTTGATGTCTTCATGACAAAATCAAACATTAGTTACAATAAAATGATGTCTCTTTCAACTGATGGGCCATTGCGATTATCGGCAAAGAAAGAGGACTGTTAAAGAGAATCAAAGATAAGAATGCTGGACTACTTTCTTATCAGTGCGTAATTCAACAGGCAGCCCTTTGTGGAAAACAGTGTGAGTGCAAGAGGTAATGGGCACGCTGATTAATTTTATAGGGTCTCGTTCTGCTCTTCAGCACAAACAGTTGAAAGAGATTTTTCTGTATGTGATTCGGTGCAGTCCGACTTACTCCAGTACAACAATGTTCGCTGGCTAAATAAAGGTGAAGAGACTGAACGATTTAGGCAAATAAAAATAGAAGTAACATCCTTCTTAGGAAACTTGGATTCACAAGTAGCAAGAAACCATTTGGAGTTCCTAGGAAATGAAAGCTGCACGCTAGCTGTGATTTTCTTGAAAGGCTTTGTGAAATACGTAAATCCGCTCAACACCGAGCTACAAGGAAATGGGAAATTAATGTGCGATCTGATAGAAAATGTGTCTTCCTTCCGTCGCAAACTGAATATCTTTGAAAAAGACATTGCAAGTCAAGAATTTTTTCATTTTTCAAGAATTTTTGTGATTAAAACAATTCTGAAATATACATTTCAGTATTCTCAAATTTTATGTCAGATATTAATAAGGAATTTGCAGCAAGATTGCAAGACGTTTCAGAGACAGAGAAACTATCGCGATTTTTAAAATCGCCTTTTGAAGTTTCTCCAGTGGCAGAATGGAAGGATGCGGCTGCGAAGATGTTCTACTGTTCAAAACCTTTACGCAAGATGGAGGTAATAGACTTGCAGGAAGATATTTTTTTGGAAACGTATAAAACTGCATCCGATGAAGAATTTTGGAGTAAAAAAGTTCCAAAAAAATAAGAAAATTGGAAAATTAGCCAAATACTTGCCTACTGTGTTTGGCTCACATATATTGGTGAAATTTCATATTTTGTCGTGAAACTTAAATAAAAAATAGTGCTGAATATAGGTTTTTTTCTGGATTTTTCAATATAATTATGTCTATCTACTGTATGTCATATTTTTTGTGAATGAAAATAAAATAAAAAAATTGAAAGTAATATAAGATTGTTTCTGGATTCTTTAATACAGACAGGCCTATCTATTACATTTCTCATTAGTTTGACAGTGGAAACCAAAATAAAAAGTTAGTAATGAATATGAGCTTTTTTCTGGATTTCTGAATAAAAATGTGTCAATTATTGTGATTCATATTTTTTATGAGTCAAAATTCAAGTAAAAAATTTGTGAGAAATACGAGGTTTTTCTTCTGGACCACGATAAAAATTTTCAAAAGTATACGGACGCCGTCTAATATTTGTGAGATACATAACTGCATGTAGGTACAATGTAATCAGTTTCTTTAAACATCATCATAGCTTTCACAAATTATTCTGAAATTACTATGGGCTGAAAATATTGAGCTACACATTGAACACTTTTAATGAAGTGCAAATGCTTCCCTTCTTATAGAAAAGATACGTGCAACACAGATGTGATTGTATGTGGTAAACAATTACATTTTGACAGATCGAGGTAGAAAGAAATAGCTAGCGACTGGAGTTCGACAAGCGGATCTACTATTTCAATAGGTTTTTTTGATGTATATCGGTTTTACATTTCACACATTTAACAGCTCAGTTATTGGTATTTTGTTACGAAAAACAAGGTACAAAACCGCGTACAATATTCACAAAATAGTTTAAAACTGTACATAAGCTATATACAAAATATGCATCTCAAAAACCGTAACTCTTTCACAGATTCAAGTGCTTTTATATTCTCTTATGGTTTGGGACATTCTTTAACCACCGTCTGCAGCGTCAACACTTGACACTGATGCACCTGAAGTGGATCACCTTCAGTTTGGTGACAGGTGATATCCTCTAGTTCATCCACGAAATGAGAAAATACAGAAAATTTTCAGTGAAGATAGGAATGCTGGAATACAGTGGTTCTGAAATGAAATTAATAGGAAATGCGAGTAAACAAGTGGCTACAGGTAAAATATCGAGCATAAATGATCATCAGAACGATAGATTCAGAATACAGAAAAATCTAAATAATTTTCAGAGAGAGAGAAAATGTCGATAACGTGAAAAAAGACGAAATGAGAGTCGATTTTGGGGAGATCCAGTATTAGAGTCGCTGTGAAAGAACCTGAAAAACTTGCAGTAAAACACGGCAGAGAGAACGGGAAAAATTACTTCCTAACGTTTGTTCAAGTTTAAGCATAGCTTGTATTAGACTGGAGACATACCATCAGACTTCTTAATAGCTCTAGGACCCAAGCTACCGAGCAGAGTAAAAGATAAAAACATATAAAATAAAATTGAAGATCTGTCAGGTGACGATGGGTTTCACTTAAGAACTGGTAAAACGTCTGAGAGGCAGTTCTGATTTTAGTCTTGATGATGAATCGAAATGATCGTATGGCATTACGGGCCTGGAGGTTCCCTGTGGAGTTGTTTAGCAGCTTGGTACAAATACTTTTATTTGACGGCGATATGCAAATCTTTGTGATGAAGATGAGATAAAATTGCTAGGACAGCACAGCCATCGAGTCCCCGAGCGAAGAAAATCTCCGACCCCGCCCGGAATTGAAGCCAGGACCCCGCGATCTCCAGGCAGCGTTTCTCATCCCTTCTGTTTGATTCTGTCTGCTTCTTCGTCGTTTTTCTCCAGCAGCTCGTCGCGGACGTAGCATATCATCTCTCAAAGTCCATCGATGGAAACTTCACTCAGCCTTTTTATTAGAGAACGTGGGCAGACTACTGACCAAACACGCTGAGCTGGCATGGTCACGAAGTTTTGATAATGGAAACTAGACATAAGAAATTTCATAGCATCTGTTGCCCTACAAAAACCGTTTGACAACATAAAGCGGAGCCAGCTGTTTAGAACTCTCTGAAAGATGGGTATACGCTATAGGGAAAGACGAGAAATAAACAATATGTACAATACGCAAGATGGAACAATAAGAATGAGAGAGTAAATGGGGAAGTGGTTGGGAATGGGGTGTAAGGGTGGTATACAGTCTTTCTCCTCTAATGTCCGGCCTGAATCAAAATGAGAAAGGATACAGGATCTGACAAACGGAACGAACAGTTTATGGTGCACAGAATATGGACTGTGAGCAAACCAAAGACAGGTGGAAGAACTGACGAGCAGCAACAATGAGATTAGCGTCAATCTTTACATCAGGTGCTAAGACATCAGAGAATGACTTACACGATACTGGAACGAACAGTAGACGGAAGAAATTGTTGGATAAGAAAGAGGTTGGAATGTAACCAACATATAATTGAAGGCGTTGGGCGTAAACTATATTCTGAGCCCTCATGTGAAGAGTTTGGTACAGGAACGGAAATCGTGAGGGATCGTATCAAACCAGTCAAAAGACTGTACCTCACCATTTGTCTATAACAGACTGATTTCGGTGTTTCTATCAACATCACAGACTTTGTTTACGACAATTGTTGTAATAAAGTTACCGTAATGGGAGATGATGAGAAAAATTTACAAAAACCTTCGTTCTTTAACGATTCAGCCCAAACAGAAGACGTGCAGTAAGAGGCAATTACTGATTCTTATGCCAGGAGGTGACTTCATGTGTACGAGGCTAAAATATACATGGATTGATAACGACCTAGCAATCAACGCTTTCTGTAGTCTCTCATCTACGTAAGCCAGAAGAAAGTAGTGGCTCATTAGATTCGTAAGCTGTGTATTACAGAGATTTATTTTGAACCGATGGCAGTTATTAAACAACTGTTTCTAAATCTTATCCCAATTTTTTTCCGAAGTTCTTAACACTCTCAGCGCCTTATTTTAAATCAGCAGCAACAACATAAAATACACTAGGACCGGTAGGCTGTCTGGAGCGAGCTACCAAAGAAAATATCGAATGAAAGGAAGCGTAGAGTTCGTCGTCATAGGCGGGAATATAGGGCAAATTTCACACACCAGGGATGTGTCCAACTACACAGGGGTCTCTGCAACGCTAGGCAGAATGTTTAGGGGCCCGTCACTCAAACCAGGTGTCACTGCGCCGCTCATCTCTCTGTTAGCCCGTGGTGGAAAAAGTCGTTTCTCCTGACTGCGCACATTTAGAAGGCGGAGACACTGTGTGGCCGACACAGTAGAAAAAAGAAACTGAGTATTCCGGCCTTTTTTAAAAGAAAAAGAAGGTGAAGAAGACGGCAAGTTTTTCACGAAAACTCAGCCACATGAATTTCGTAGAGCCTTTTCCGCAAAGCACTTCAGTTCTTTGGCGACCAGGTGATCAGTAATAACAGACTGGCGAACGGTACTCGATCGCTTTGATAAGATAATACAGCAATTGTTAAAGTTGGGATTGCCCCACGATTCCAAGAACAATTGTACACTTATTGTAATACATTCCTCAGATACTCACTGCCTCGTAGCTTAGCCAATAAGAAATGTCTCTACATATAAATTAAAGTCCCTCTCCGCATTTTTCTGTCTCTAGGCCTATATTACAGCTACTCTCATGAAACAGTGTAGTGTGTTTGACGCAGTTTTCACTAATATACAGATTGATTCAAGTGAAAGGTTTGTGTATGAAATTTATTGTTTTAGCAATGAAGAGTACGTAATATATGTATCGTTATCTGTTCCGTATTTAATTGGCTTAACAGTGAAATCTCGTAACAATGATACGAGCTACAAGCTCGTTAGCCAGAGAGGAGGTGGTATCTGGTGGGGAAAGCGTTGAAGAGCCGACATAACTCCAGAAAGCTTGCTTGGAATCTGTTCACATCATAAAGTAAATCCCACCATCGCGGTTTCCTGTCTGTTTGTGAGGGCTAATCGCAGGAACTATTGTTGGGGTTTTGAGGATAGTATGTGCAAAGCCTACATGCGTTGATATTGCAGTACTAGCTTTTTGCATGTAAGTTTTGCGGATTCGGTCTCCCACTTCCTTAGTATGCTGATGAGACACTACACGAAGTTCTAAATTTATTTATCAAAAAGATAGGAGAAAGGGACCAAAGGTATTGCAAAGTGTCCACATCGGCATGCACGCTCCTATTTCTAGTTTGTGTCACCTGTAATTGCCTGACCACAAAGTCATGTTCTGTGTTATGCAAGAGAGCCTCATTAAAATATTTCTTGGTGTTATGTCGTGTCATCTTATAAAACACTTAAAACGTTAAGATACAACCCACGTATCGGCTACATTGCAGCAACTTTTCTTATGGAATTAGCATTGTAAGCATTTTATAAGATAACACGGCAATATACCCAGAAGGATTTTAATGAGGTTGGTACTGGCCCCGGAGGCCTATGTATTTGTATGGAGGAGAGTATTCACTACGATCGCTGGCACCAAAACCCCGGGCATATATCTTTGCCCTATTTTGTGGAAGGTCTTTGAGCATTACTGGACTCCGGACATGCTTGTTATGCTGGTACACGCATTTTAAGCAGCCTAGTGTGAGGTACAGCTGGCGGAAGTTTCACTATTTTCTTTCATTCTCCAAAGGTCAAGTTTCATAATTATAAATTTTATGAGAGATGTGCTACGACTTTCGAATGGTGTGATACGTTTATATTGTGCAATGACTTCTCTTTTTGTTAACGAATACCAAAATAAATACTGGGCCTCGCGGAGTGGACGCGCGGTTAGAGGCGCCACATCACGGACTGCGCGGCCCCTCCCGCCGGAGGTTCGAGCCCTCCCTCTGGCAGGGGTGTGTGTGTGTGTGTGTTCTTATCATAAGTTAATTTAAGTAGTGTTTAAGTCTAGGAATCGATGATCTCAGCAGTTTGGTCCCTTAGGAATTCACACACATTTTAATGTAAATATTGTAGTCTGTAACTTCATACGATTTAAAATTGTATTGTGCAGTATCTATGTTATTCCTAAAGGCCTCACTTTCTGGTATGCTTTAATTACCCACTCCCCATCCCCTCCCGCCACACCACTGACTGGTCAATCAGATCATTTTCATGTGTCTGTGTATGTGTGTGTGCGCGCGCGCGCGTGTGTGTGTGTGTGTGTGTGTGTGTGTGTGTGTGTGTGTGTGTGTGTGAAATCAAGGTCACATAATTTTAGTGTAGCCAATTAAAGGGATGTATTTCCTGAGGGCTATGGTCACCTGCAGTGCAGCAAGAGCACACCTATACGAATATGAATAGTAAATAAAATATAGTAAAATAGTAAATAGTAATTAAAATATATAATGAGCAAAATATGGGGCGGCCACTGTCGGCGATCAGTTCTACGCGCTTCTGTTCGGAGCCGCACTGCAGCTACGGTCGCAGGTTCGAATCCTACCTCGGGCGCAGATGTGTATGATGTCAACAGGTTAGTTAGGTTTAAGTAGTTCTGCGTTTTAGGCGACTGATGACCTCAGATGTTAAGCCCCATAGCGCTCATAGCCATTTGAACAATTTTGAGCAAAATGTGCCTAGGTCAGAACTATTTTAACTTAAATGTCAAAAGCCAGAGTACTTGAGTTGCAAGTGCTGCATACAAATGAAAATAAATATGTATTTAGGCGCATTAATGAAGTGAGACGAAACGCATCTGGCAAAACAAATCCTGCATTTAATCGGTTGCACATAGAAAATACTAACTTAAAATTGAAACTTCCTGGCAGATTAAAACTGTGTGTCGAAACGAGACTCGAACTCGGGACCTTTGCCTTTCGCGGGCAAGTGCTGCAGAGCGAAAATCTCATTCTGGTAACTTAAAATACATTAATATAACAGCAATAGAAACTAAAATTTACAGTTCAGGAGATTTAGGTTGATCAGTAAACAAATAAATAAGCTATTCTGCCGCATTAGTTTAATTCCATTGTTTTATACTGTTAAATCTATTTAAGAGAGAAATGGATATGTGTTTTTATCCCCATTATGTTTTGTGTAATTGACAGTAATTGTAGTCCACAGTGGTGGACAAAGAGACAACAAGCCTATACTGCACTGTTGCATGATCTCTGTTTCACATGAGCTCCCTGAGCATCGTTACCAGATTTCCTTCCGCCTCCCACCTCTCCCAGTTTTGTAGGCCACTTCTGTGATTTAAAAATGACACCAAACTGAAAAGGGCATTGCCGTATTAGCGGAGGAAATGAAAACAGCTGGCATGGTTTCCAAATTCACCCCACTTCTCTAGGCCTTGTATGGTCCCCCCTTCCTTTTCCTCGCCTGTTCCCTCCAGGCCAATTGTGAGAGCCTCGTCATTCATGTTCTGTACACTATGGTGAAACGATCAGCCATCACATCCTAGTGAAAAAGGCCTGATTTTGTATTGTGTCTACAGACTGAAATGAGCATATATTACACTGCCACCAGTCCAAAAGAAAGTAACTCCAGTTTTAAAAGGGACGGGAGTTAAAAAATCTAAATAACACCACTGATATTTTGTAACAAGTCTCTACAGTCAGACTGAAGCATGTATTATTCAGACTCTGGACCAAAATCAGTTATTTCAAGCTCAAAGTGCAAGCATCTGCTACCATCATAGTCAGACATGAAACAAGAACTTTACACACGGTATGTACACACTGCTATCGCCATGGAACATGTACACTACAGATCACAAACCAGACATCGCTAAAATTACGCAAAAAGCCATTGCTTACATGTTAAGGATGTCTATCATCCAGTCACTCTGTACTTTCGGGTGCGGCAGGAAGGACGAATCGGTGGGATACGATGATTTTTATTACACTACTGGCCATTAAAATTGCTACACCACGAAGATGACGTGCTACAGACGCGAAATTTAACCGACAGGAAGAAGAAGCTGTGATATGCAAATGATTAGCTTTTCAGAGCATTCACACAAGGTTGGCGCCGGTGGTGACACCTACAACGTGCTGACATGCGGAAAGTTTCCAACCGATTTCTCATACACAAGCAGCAGTTGACCGGCGTTGCCTGGTGAAACGTTGTTGTGATGCCTCGTTTAAGGAGGAGAAATGCGTACCATCACGTTTCCGACTTTGATAAAGGTCGGATTGTAGCCTATCGCGATTGCGGTTTATCGTATCGCCACATTGCTGTTCGCGGTGGTCGAGATCCAATGACTGTTAGCAGAATATGGAATCGGTGAGTTCAGGAGGGGTCATACGGAACGCCGTGCTGGAGCCCAACGGCCTCGTATCACTAGCAGTCGAAATGACAGGCATCTTATCCGCATGGCTGCAACGGATCGTGCAGCCACGTCTCAATCCCTGAGTCAACAGATGGGGACGTTTGCAGAACAACAACCGTCTTCACGAACAGTTCGACGACGTGTGCAGCAGCATGGACTATCAGCTCGGAGACCATGGCTGCGGTTGCTCTTGACGCTGCACGACAGACAGGAGCGCCTGTGATGGTGTACTCAACGGCGAATCTGGGTGCACGAATGGCAAAATGTCATTTTTTCGAATGAATCCAGGTTCTGTTCACAGCATCATGATGGTCGTATCCGTGTTTGGCGACATCGCGGTGAACGCACATTGGAAGCACATTCGTCATCGCTATACTGGTGTATCACCCGGCGTAATGGTATGGGGTGCCATTGGTTAAACGTCTCGGTCACTCAGTTTTTGTAGCAAAATTGTATTACAAGTTAGGTTTGGTTTTCAAAAACATATGGCAATTGAAGTTACATTACTCACAAATCATTCACAAACAATGAGATTTAAACAGCAAGTATTATCTAACTTCATTAATCCAACATAAATGCATATCATCAAATCATACATAGGTCTAGCTCTGTTAACAAATCTTAAAAGCATTACAAAAATGAAATATCTAACTAGCCTTTAGGAGTATATCAAAATCGTTTACGTACATTCTGGGGTTACTCAACAATTACAAATTGTCAGCCAACTCGTCTATACTAACGCGCAAGCAGAAACAAAAATCATAATTATTGAACGTCTTTACCTCATTTGCCTGAAGACTTCTGCTTCCATGTTCAACAATACATACCTAAATTACGTCTCTCCCACACAGACAGATACCTACAACTGTGCGCCAAGCGCTCTCTCACTCCAACGAAGCAGTACAGTACCTTTGGCTCTGCGGTCGCGCGCAGTCAGCGATCCGCATTATCGAGATCCATCAGAGACACTCATCGTTTATAGAATACTAGATGCATTTTAATTTATTAATATTCTTATCTTATTCTGTTGCCACATAGAAGTGTGCCCCAGTATACTCCTTTCACTACAGGGTGATTGCAAAATTTTATTTCTTTACTTCGATGTGAGGGTTCCTTTCACAGGGCACTAAAAACACCGGTGCTGGCAGCGTTCCTGAGAATCGGCTGCCCACACAGACGCCTGCGGCGTCGAAGCCGAGAGCGCTGCTAGAGAAGACGGCAACAACTAGGCTGGGGCGACCACGAGAGCGCTCAGACGTTGGGTGTGGGCTTCGTGCGCTGCCAGCTGTGACGGTGGGGAGAGCGCAGTAGCAAGGCGCTGGCGCTAGCGGTCAAGGTTTGGCGCCGGACGAAGGCCCTGCTTGCGCCATCAAGAGGACTTTGTTCGTGCTTCACAGCTGCGGAGTAACTTGTAAACAGTCTCGTCCTTGAAACTTCGTCAAGATTAAAGATGGGAGCCAGACAAGGATTTTAAACCAGTACCTTGCTTCTCATGGGCATTACTCGTGGCAGCTACCTTTCATAGAAAACAACACGCGAATTTAATTATTATTCAGTAGCAAGTGCTAAACTTCAGAAACGATTTAGTTCTTACAATTTTGTCTCGGGCGAACCACCGCAATAACGAGCCTAAAATAAAAATCTTCTCGTAAATTTACGATACCAGCACGAAAATGACAACTGACTGCTTACGTTTAGCGTATAATTGCATTAAACATATTCCACAGCTACAGGCGTCTCACATAGAACCAAAGATCGTAAATTTTAAAACAAAGGTTAGTTATTTTCTTAGCTTCAAGCAGCGATTCAAAACGGAAACTGCACACTGTGCTCAGGTACTGAAAATAAAATGAGGATACTTTCTTATCTGTTCACTATGTAAAATAAACCACTGATCACTGATCTAAAATGGCTATGCACACTATCTTATCAAAGTACGTAGCCATTCCTATGTAATGCGGAATTGGGCACCAGATGTCACGAGAGGAGGAACTACCTGTATAAAAGAAGAGGGAATTATTGCGTTGTCTGTAGAGAAACTGTAACAGGAGAGCTCAGTGACTTCCAATGTAGAGAAACTATTGGGTCGGACCTGAGCAACAGATCCATCAGGGACATTTCAACACTTCCAAAGAGGTTCACGTCGCAGATGGTGGTGTGACTGTGAACTGCCAAGTGCAACGCTTATTAACAACAACAGCCAAACCACGACCGATAGATCCCATATACTGACGGACGTGGACCATCGAACATTGCGAAAGAAAGGAACGCATGGAATCAGCGGGAGGAACCACCGGAGAGTTCCAAAGTGCTACCTGCAGTCCATTTAACACTATGCCTGTGCGTAGGAACTTTATAAGAATAGGTACAATTGACGGGCATCTCCTCATACGGCACACATTTCTGTAGTCAGTGCTGAGCGACGCTTCGCGTGGTGTAAACAGCGACGCCGCTGGATTGTGGGCGACTAGGAACGAGTGATATGGCGTGATGAACCACACTATACCCTCTGCCTTCCGATGGAAGGGTCCGGGTTTGGTGGATGCCTGGATAACACTACCAGCCGTCGTGTGTAATGCCAACTGTGAAGCATAAAGGAAGTGACGCTCTGGGATGGGTGTATTTTTTGTGGTTAGAGTGTGAACCCTGCGCCGCGCTCACTCCGAACTATGCATTTGCTTGAACTTGGCTGTCTATCTGCGTTCGGTTTCCCGCCGTTGTTGCGGTTATGCCGTGGTTCTTCCTCCTTCTTTGTGTGGCAGCAGCGATGTGTATCGATATTTGCACCGTGTACCATATTTGGTCTAGTGCATATAATTTCCGGCTAGGGTATGTGCCGGCAGTCGGTCGGTTGGTACGGACCAGGGAGGATATCTCCATGTGGTGCAATCGGCTGGGTCCGCTGGCGGTCCCTGCACAGTGTCGGAGCGTGTGTGGAGCCGTTCGATCGCTCACTGACTCAGGACCCCAAAGCTGAATGGTGTTTTAAGTACCCAAGCCACGTCCGTTCATGTTGTGTCGTTCGTTTCGGTTGTTCGCTGTTGGGGAGCTTTTCCTGTGAGCAACACCGAGTGGTTGTAGTGGTAGTGAAATCGAGTTGCCGTGCGATGGAATTAAATATATTGGTTCACTACAATGCAAGTGCACCAGCGGAATTTTCTGCCTTGTGGCCGCTAGTGTTCTGGTTACCTGCCAGGGCCACTGACGTAAATTCAGGCAGTGTTCATTTTTTGGTGGAGTGAACTATATTACCTTATTTCAAATTCAAGTGTACCAGCGCAATTTTCTGCCTTGTGGCCGTTAGTGTTCCAGTTACCTGCCCTCGCCACTAACATAATTTCAGGCAGCGTCCTTTCCTTACCTGTTGTCGCTGTCCAACACGGTGTGAAGTTTTGACAGTTTAATACATACTTCACTGTGGATAATAACGTTTGTAACAGTCTGGTCTTTGAGTTTTCATGTAACAATTTGTGGCTAGTAAGTTGTTTGGTCTGTCGGTCCGTGACTGTGTCTTAGTTGGGTTACTGACGGATCAAATGTAGTTGGGCCCACCACCTGTGCTACCTAAGTGAACGTTAATGTTTCGAGGGCAGGCCCATATGCCCCCCCCCCCTTCCTGGGGGCGTCTGAGTACCGCGTTGTCTGAGTGTCGTCGTAACTGCCGTCTGCTTCATGTCTGCTGTGCAGCGATCTACGTTAATTTAAGTATTAACTGTATTTTTCTTACTTGTCACTTCTTCTTCCGTGTGTTTTTGCTTTTAGGAAGCTTTAACTGTCGAGTGCTAGTAATTGTGTTCCATAGATTACGCGTTTGTTTTCAATACAGTCAGAGAGAGTCCCTTTAGTCAGCCATAGTGCCAGTAGTGCTAGTGTTTGTTTTGAAACAGTCAATGTGGAGGCTGGCCGTGTGGCATCGCCCGCTCTGCCTGTGAGTGGACATGTGGCCGCTCCTTCGGCAAGGTCCGAGCAGGCACAAGGAGGAAGGGGTTTATTAGTGATTGGGAGCTCCAACGTTAGGTAGGTGATGGAGCCCCTTAGGGAAATAGCGGAAAGGTCGGGGAAGAAGGCCAGTGTTCACTCTGTCTGCTTGCCGGGGGGTCTCATCCGAGATGTGGAGGAGGCCCTGCCGGCGGCGATAGAGAGCACTGGGTGCACCCGACTGCAAATTGTTGCTCACGTCGGCACCAATGACTCCTGCCGTCTGGGTTCAGAGGTCATCCTCAGTTCATACAGGCTGTTGGCGGAGTTGGTGAAGGCGGAAAGCCTCGCTCGCGGGGTGGAATCTGAGCTAACTGTTTGTAGTATCGTTCCCAGAACCGATCGCAGTCCTCTGGTTTGGAGCCGAGTGGAAGGCTTAAACCAGACGCTCAGACGCTTCTGCGGAGATCTGGGGTGCAAATTTCTCGACCTCTGCTATCGGGTGGAGAAATGTAGGGTCCCCCTGAATAGGTCAGGTGTGCACTACACGCAGGAAGCGGCTACAAGGGTAGCGGAGTACGTGCGGAGTGCACATGTGGGTTTTTTAGGTTAGAGAATTCCCTCCCTAGGCCCGACAAGACGCCTCCTGAGACGCGACGAGGTAGTAGTAAGCAAAACGCAACAGGGAATAACAATATTAATGTGCTAATAGTAAACTGCAGGAGCGTCTATAGAAAGGTCCCAGAACTGCTCTCATTAATAAACGGTCACAACGCCCATATAGTACTAGGGACAGAAAGTTTGCTGAAACCAGGCGTAAACAGTAATGAAATCCTAAACTCAGACTGGAATGTATACCGCAGAGACAGGCTAAACAGTGAAGGGGGAGGCGTGTTTATAGCGATAAGAAGTGCAATAGTATCGAAGGAAATTGACGGAGATCCGAAATGTGAAATAATTTGTGTGAAGGTCACGGTTAAAGCAGGCTCAGACATGGTAATTGGATGTCTCTATAGGCCCCCTGGCTCAGCAGCTGTTGTGGCTGAGCACCTGAACGATAATTTGGAAAATATTTCGAGTAGATATCCCCACCATGTTATAGTTCTGGGTGGAGATTTTAATTTGCCACATATAGACTGAGAGACTCAAACGTTCATAACGGGTGGCAGGGACAAAGAATCCAGTCAAATTTTTTTAAGTGCTTTATCTGAAAACTACCTTGAGCAGTTAAACAGAGAACCGACTCGTGTCGATAACATATTAGACCTTCTGGTGACAAACAGACCCGAACTATTTGAAACAGTTAACGCAGAACAGGGAATCAGCGATCATAAAGCGGTTACTGCATCGATGATTTCAGCCGTAAATAGAAATATTAAAAAAGGTAGGAAGATTTTTCTGTTTAGCAAAAGTGACAAAAAGCAGATTTCAGAGTACCTGATGGCTCAACACAAAAGTTTTGTCTCAAGTGCAGATAGTGTTGAGGATCAGTGGACAAACTTCAAAACCATCGTACAACACGCGTTAGATGAGTATGTACCAAGCAAGATCGCAAGAGATGGAAAAGTGCCACCGTGGTACAACAACCGAGTCAGAAAACTGCTGCGGAAGCAAAGGGAACCACACAGCAAACATAAACATAGCCAAAGCCTTGCAGACAAACAAAAATTACGCAAAACGAAATGTAGTGTGAGGAGGGCTATGCGAGAGGCGTTCAATGAATTCGAAAGTAAAGTTCTATGTACTGACTTGGCCGAAGATAGTAAGAAATTTTGGTCTTATGTCAAAGCGGTAGGTGGATCAAAACAAAATGTCCAGACACTCTGTGACCAAAATGGTACTGAAACAGAGGATGACAGACTAAAGGCCGAAATACTAAATGTCTTTTTCCAAAGCTGTTTCACAGAGGAAGACTGCACATTAGTTCCTTCTCTAGACTGTCGCACAGATGACAAAATGGTAGATATCGAAATAGGCGACAGAGGGACAGATAAACAATTAAAATCGCTCAAACGAGGAAAGGCCGCTGTACCTGATGGGATACCAGTTCGATTTTACACAGAGTACGCGAAGGAACTTGCCCCCGTTCTTGCAGCGATGTACCGTAGATCTCTAGAAGAGCGTAGCGTTCCAAAGGATTGGAAAGGGCAAAGGTCATCCCCGTTTTCAAGAAAGGATGTCGAACAGATGTGCAGAAGTATAGACCTATATCTCTAACGTCGATCAGTTGTAGAATTTTGGAACACGTATTATGTTTGAGCATAATGACTTTTCTGGAGACTAGAAATCTACTCTGTAAGAATCAGCATGTGTTTCGAAAAAGACGATCGTGTGAAACCCTGTTCGCGCTATTCGTCCACAAGACTCCGAGGGCCATAGACACGGGTTCTTAGGTAGATGCCGTGTTTCTTGACTTCCGCAAGGCGTTCGATACAGTTCCCCACAGTCGTTTAATGAACAAAGTAAGAGCATAAGGACTATCAGACCAATTATGTGATTGGATTGAAGAGTTCCTAGATAACAGAACGCAGCATGTCATTCTCAATGGAGAGAAGTCTTTCGAAGTAAGAGTAATTTCAGGTGTTCCTTAGGGGAGTGTCATAGGACCGTTGCTATACACAATATACATAAATGACCTTGTGGATGACATCGGAAGTTCACTGAGACTTTTTGCGGTTGATGCTGTGGTATATCGAGAGGTTGTAACAATGGAAAATTGTACTGAAATGCAGGATGATCTGCAGCGAATTGACGCATGGTGCAGGGAATGGTAATTGAGTCTCAATGTAGACAAGTGTGATGTGCTGCGAATACGTAGAAAGAAAGATCTCTTATCATTTAGCTACAATATAGCAGGTCAGCAACTGGAAGCAGTTAATTCCATAAATTATCTGGGAGTACGCATGATGGCATTGAAACAGAGGATGACACGCGTAAAGCTGAAATACTAAACACCTTTTTCCAAAGCTGTTTCACAGAGGAAGACCGCACTGCAGTTCCTTCTCTAAATCCTCGCACAAACGAAAAAATGGCTGACATCGAAATACGTGTCCAAGGAATAGAAAAGCAACTGGAATCACTCAATAGAGGAAAGTCCACTGGACCTGACGGGATACCAATTCGATTCTACACAGAGTACGCGAAAGAACTTGCCCCCCTTCTAACAGCCGTGTACCGCAAGTCTCTAGAGGAACGGAGGGTTCCAAATGATTGGAAAAGAGCACAGATAGTCCCAGTCTTCAAGAAGGGTCGTCGAGCAGATGCGCAAAACTATAGACCTATATCTCTTACGTCGATCTCTTGTAGAATTTTAGAACATGTTTTTTGCTCGCGTATCATGTCATTTCTGGAAACCCAGAATCTACTATGTAGGAATCAACATGGATTCCGGAAACAGCGATCGTGTGAGACCCAACTCGCCTTATTTGTTCATGAGACCCAGAAAATATTAGATACAGGCTCCCAGGTAGATGCTATTTTTGTTGACTTCCGGAAGGCGTTCGATACAGTTCCGCACTGTCGCCTGATAAACAAAGTAAGAGCCTACGGAATATCAGACTAGCTGTGTGGCTGGATTGAAGAGTTTTTAGCAAACAGAACACAGCATGTTGTTATCAATGGAGAGACGTCTACAGACGTTAAAGTAACCTCTGGCGTCCCACAGGGGAGTGTTATGGGACCATTGCTTTTCACAATATATATAAATGACTTAGTAGATAGTGTCGGAAGTTCCATGCGGCTTTTCGCGGATGATGCTGTAGTATACAGAGAAGTTGCTGCATTAGAAAATTGTAGCGAAATACAGGAAGATCTGCAGCGGATAGGCACTTGGTGCAGGGAGTGGCAACTGACCCTTAACATAGACAAATGTAATGTATTGCGAATACATAGAAAGAAGGATCCTTTATTGTATGATTATATGATAGCGGAACAAACACTGGTAGCAGTTACTTCTGTAAAATATCTGGGAGTATGCGTACGGAACGATTTGAAGTGGAATGATCATATAAAACTAATTGTTGGTAAGGCGGGTACCAGGTTGAGATTCATTGGGAGAGTGCTTAGAAAATGTAGTCCATCAACAAAGGAGGTGGCTTACAAAACACTCGTTCGACCTATACTTGAGTATTGCTCATCAGTGTGGGATCCGTACCAGGTCGGGTTGACGGAGGAGATAGAGAAGATCCAAAGAAGAGCGGCGCGTTTCGTCACTGGGTTATTTGGTAACCGTGATAGCGTTACGGAGATGTTTAATAAACTCAAGTGGCAGACTCTGCAAGAGAGGCGCTCTGCATCGCGGTGTAGCTTGCTCGCCAGGTTTCGAGAGGGTGCGTTTCTGGATGAGGTATCGAATATATTGCTTCCCCCTACTTATACTTCCCGAGGAGATCACGAATGTAAAATTAGAGAGATTAGAGCGCGCACGGAGGCTTTCAGACAGTCGTTCTTCCCGCGAACCATACGCGACTGGAACAGGAAAGGGAGGTAATGACAGTGGCACGTAAAGTGCCCTCCGCCACACACCGTTGGGTGGCTTGCGGAGTATCAATGTAGATGTAGATGTAGGAGTGATTTAAAATGGAATGATCATATAAAGTTGATCGTTGGTAAAGCAGATGCCAGACTGAGATTCATTGGAAGAATCCTAAGGAAATGCAATCCGAAAACAAAGGAAGTAGGTTACAGTACGCTTGTTCGCTCACTGCTTGAATACTGCTCAGCAGTGTGGGATCCGTACCAGATAGGCTTGACAGAAGAGATAGAGAAGATCCAACGGAGAGCAGCGCGCTTCGTTACAGGATAATTTAATAATCGCGAAAGCGTTACGGAGATGATAGATAAACTCCAGTGGAATACTCTGCAGGAGAGACGGTCACTAGCTCGGTAGGGGCTTTTGT
Source organism: Schistocerca serialis cubense (assembly GCF_023864345.2). Classification (NCBI taxonomy): domain Eukaryota; kingdom Metazoa; phylum Arthropoda; class Insecta; order Orthoptera; family Acrididae; genus Schistocerca; species Schistocerca serialis. The sequence continues at coordinate 334,783,157 of NC_064645.1, forward strand.
TGAAGTTTCGAGAACATACCTTCACCGACCAGTCAAGCAGTATATTGCTCCCTCCTACGTATATCTCGCGAAAAGACCACGAGGATAAAATCAGAGAGATTAGAGCCCACACAGAGGCATACCGACAATCCTTCTTTCCACGAACACTACGAGACTGGAACAGAAGGGAGAACCGATAGTGGTACTCCAGGTACCCTCCGCCACACACCATCAGGTGGCTTGCGGAGTATGGATGTAGATGTAGATGTAGATGCAGACCTTTTTATGGGTGTTTAATTGTCTGTTGGTAATCTATTATAGCCAATGCTTTAAAAAAATGTTTTTCATTATGTTTCATATAAATCAAGGGCCTTCAGCCTGTATAAGTAAGTTTAATTCTGGCAAGTGGATATTTTGCCGAAAGTTACTTTTCTTGTGCTATCTTTTCATTTAGTGCGCTGTCAGCCACTTGAAACTTAAAGGTTTAAGGTATTTTGAATTTTTGGAAAATCAATTGTGGGTCTTCAGCCGCTTGAAACCTTATTCCTAAATTTAGTTATGGTCGTTGCGTTGCTTTTTCATTTCGTGTGCCTTTGGCCACTTAAAACTTTAAGGTTTAAAGTATTTTTGAATTTTTGGAAAGTCAATTGTGGCCCTTCTGCCGCTTAAAGCCTTATTCTTAAAATTGCCCCTTACGCGAAAACATTGCGGCCTTCTGCGTTAAAAGATTATGGTATTTTAAAATTTAATTGTGGCCTTTAGCCGTTTGTACTGCACATTCTTTGTGTTTGTTCTATCCACTATTGCCTTGAGGCTTTCAGCCTAGCTGTGATATATATATATATATATTATATGCAATTTTAACTGCTTGTCTTTAGCCACTTGAAATTTATTTTGTTGATTTTTAAGATTTCTTGTTTGGAGGCCTTCAACCGTGAAAGAATTGGATTTTGAAACTCGTAGTTGTAAAGGTGTGGCTATGTGCCGTTTTGGTTTAAATGTGCTATTAAATTACAATAAATTACAATTTTGAAGTGAAACTGACCGCCACCTTATTTGGCCCTTTCCATAGCCCTAACCACCTGTTGTACCCAGCGGGTTTACCGGGCGTTTCAGGCCCTTCATTGTGCTTAAGAAAATCCTAAATGCCCAGGAATATGAACACATTTTACAGCATTGTGTATGGCGTGCAGTGCAACAACAGTCCGTAGACGATGATTGTACCACCATGACAACTCACACTGTCAAAAAACGTCTGTGAGGCAGACACTAACGTTCCGGAAATGGAATGGCCTTCCCCAAACCCCGGTCTAAGCCCAATGGGTAGCCTTTGGGATGCGTTAGAACGTCGACTTCGCTACAGACCCCACCGTCTCTGCTTTGGACTGCTGAGGAAGTATGGCCTGCCATCCCTCACAAGACATTAAAACACACCATACCAAGTGTCCCCAGCAGAGCGCAAACCCTGATAAAGATGGTGGACATACCTGTGTCACTGTCAACTTCAGTAATGAGTGTCTCGAAACTTTTGATCAGTTAGTGTACTCTTAAAATAATATTTGTTTCGAAAAATGACTTCTTAACAGTCTTTACAATTATTAATGATAATTGAAATAGCTCTGACGCAAATATGAACTGGTCAGTTCGGAACGAACACAATGCGACTCTCTTACAGTGTCGTGTTTTCTTACGAGACAAAGGTGGGTTGTGGATCCCGTGTCGCTTAGACTGACATTACGAACCTCCACCATATTCACATCGGTCTCCCGCATACTGGAAACTCAGAACGCGAAGCTGTGTGGCACTTCGGACGCTCTCGGCAGTGAACATGAAACTATTTTTTTCCAAAATTATTAACAATAGAATTTTTTCCCACTTGTCACTCTACTTCCACCACTCAACAACAGTTTAAAACTTCGTCTTCCTCTCCTTACATGTGAAATTTATATTTTAGTGAAGAATAAGAGAAACCTGTGTAACTACACTGTCATATGCTCTAACGCTTGACGCACACAAGCACGTAACAGCCTTGTGTGCTCGCAGCAAGCACTCAACGTCAGAAATCGATTCAGTACAGACACGGCAACGTGACACCATTAATCGCACAGCACCCCTACACTGAGCAACAAAACTGAAGCGTCCCTTTTCAGAAACCCTGTAGTTATCCCCCAATGCGACGTAGAATTTTGAAATTTCTCTCAAACGTGCCTACAACATTTCTCTGTAGTAATGCATAAACATGGCACCCAGGGACGTCTCATTACCCCCATCTCACCCTTTTCTTAACACCTGTGTGATGGAGGTCAGAACCGCGACAACCAGTGTTGAAATCACGCATTTTTCTCGAGAGCGGACAAGGAAATCATTTCACACACCGCTGTTCGCAATTGATACGAAAAGACCTTAGGTGCTGGCATAAAGGGCGTCAATGACACTACTTATTCCCTTAGGGCTTTAATTCCCATACATTTCACGGTCAAAAACGACAGTTCGCAGTGTGATGAGCAACAAGACGACGTTCTTGACAACCTCCGCCCCCCTTCAGGACGATTCAACTCTTCTCTAAGGCATGTGGGCTTGTGAGCTTGCAACCCCATTGAACGTGATCTGACCCGTTTGGAGTCTAGTACGACCACAATTTTTTCCATGGTTTAGGGGATGGAACGACTGGAGACCATTAGACAAAATTCTAAAGTGATCTGAAACAGCAAATGGTGTTTATGCTATTTCAGACCGCGTGCTTGTCGCATCCTCCTGTGCCCTAATCCGGGTGGCGGGGAGGGGGGGGGTGGGGGAGGGGCGGTGAGGGGGGGGGCATGGACTGCGGCGACTCTGACTCATATGTGAGTAAAACGGGTCAGGGGCCGTCTAAAGTATCCCAGTTCAACTAGATATTCGGTGCCACTTGCGCACCTTCGTTGGAAACTTTAAAAATGGCACTGCACGAAGACCGGCATTCAATGATTCCTAGGCGCTACTGGAAACCATTTCGACACTCCTCAGCTGAGTGGCGCTACGTCGCTGGTCTAGCAACTGAGGACTACATGATGTATCTGAAGGATGACGAAAGAGGTGCAAGACACGCCGGCTCCCAAGAAACGATGAACGGTGCCCAACAATGAAGGCGTGCGGGTCTCACAGGGAGTGTTGGTGCACTGGGGAGTCTTAGAGAGACACTTCCCCAATTTATTGATGCATATGTCAATGTCGACCCCCCTTCGTCCCCCCTGCCCCCACACCCTCGCCCTAAACTGACTCCATCATGCCACAGGAGGGCTGAAGAAGGATAAATACTCTTTGAAGCATCAAATCACCTTCACATTACCTCGAATGGTTTTGGAAGGTCCACAGTGGCTCCATCCTGCATCCAGAGCAAAAACTGCAGTCACGCTATACTGCACACGGACTGCGTTCAGTGGGGTTGCAGTCCCAGAGTGTCCTTAGAGTTGGACTTAATCATCGAAGGGGTGTCAGCAGTATCAGAGGTTGTAAAGGATGTCATTGCATATCGCACTGTGAACTGTTGTTATCGACCGCGACATGTGTGGTTCAAATGGTTCAAATGGCTCTGAGCACTATGGGACTTAACTTCTGAGGTCATCAGTCCCGTAGAACTTAGAACTACTCAAACCTAACTAACCTAATGACATCACACACATCCATGCCCGAGGCAGGATTCGAACCTGCGACCGTAGCAGTCGCGTGGTTCCAGACTGCAGCGCCTAGAACCGCTCGGCCACGTCGGCCGGCACATGTGTGGTAATCGACAACCAAGGGAAGGGATAGTTTTATTGACGCCATTTATGCCACCCACCAGATATCTTTTCGTCTCGATTCTGGGGGACAGTGTGTCTGAAACAATTTCTCGGTGTACTGTTTCTACTGGGTAGACTTGGGTTTAAAAAAAATTGTAAACTAAATATTACGATACATTTTATAAATAATCGGCAAGTACGCCAAAGAAGACGAGATAGAACTACAATGGACATGTTATTCCTTGGACTCTTGGGCTTCTATGCATGAACTATCTTTCCTTTGTCTTTCGCTTATCTAATCTGCTTGGATTCGGACCTAAGAGGACGTTCTTGTGTAATGCTCATCTTTACCAGTTGATAATGTAATTGTACTTAAAACCCGGAAAATGTAATGGTTATTTTGTCAAAAGAATTTTGTGTATGTGGTCAATCTATGGTTAGTCTGATAACTAGACTGCCTTAAGTAGATATGGGTCTTAACAAAGAATTTTCATTGTTAGGCGTCATCTTGGAAAAATCTTTAACATTCTTCTTTTAGCTCAACTACGAGACGTGCCGACGGTTAGGACAATTAACTTTATTTCAGATCCCACGAGACCGGAGGCAGCTACTAATAATTTAACAATTTTACTTGTAGATTTTCTTTATATAACGAGATAGCATCCCAGGCAGAAAAGGTCTGGTCACAGTATTCCAGTTCCATTATAGGATTTCATTTGTAGATGCTACTCTTGTTATCTTATATTCGGGAATCGAGACGAAACCTCGGTAAGTTACGTATTATAGTATTGTTCATCGAACAGACTTGGCAAATATTCTCTGGTTCAATAAGCACACGACTTCTGACGAACCTGGAATAATATCTCTGGTGTTGAGAAATAAGAAAAGGACAATTAATTATCGACGATTACGTAACTACCTGAGAACTGAGCTAGTTTACTGAGTGCTTATACACGTCGGGCTAAATTAAACAACATATTACACTGTTAATAATATTCCTACATTAGTTATTTCTCTTTTATGCTAAGCCATTGCATTAATGTGAGTTTATTTGTTGTATAAGTCACGGCTCATATTTTATTTTATTACATTACACTAATAGCCACAAAACAAATAATTTTATTTTATTTTATTACATTACATCGACTACCCACAAGAAAAACATGTGTTTTCAACTCTGGGAGTCGTGGTTCTAACTTCCATCGCAGACATATCAACAGGAGGGGTGAAGCGTGGATAAGAGGGAGTGGGACGACCTTCCCATCGTGTGACACCTCCACGGTGGCGTTGGGCAGAGCTGTGGTGTAATTTGGTGTCGATGTTAAACTATTAACTTACCTTATACCCCACATGGAGTTCTGGGCTCTGGCCTTATTTCGCGTGTGTTTGAAACGTCGCCGAGCCCGAGGGTGACGATGCAGTGCGCCCCGCTTTTAAAACTTTACGGAGGAAAGTTCAAGGGGCGTTGAGCCAATTTCAAACTTCTGCGTTGCAACGGCACACAATTACGTGGTTTCGAAATGGTGATCCTTTAATTGTGTTGGGCAGTGTGGAGTGGAAGGCAACAAGTCTGGACATAGACAGAAGAAAGCAGGCAGTATGACTGCTATAAAGTTCAGAACCGGCTGATATAACAGAACAGCTGTTAAACAGTATAGGTTCGGCTCATATAACAGAATATATTTTGAGCTCTTATTAGTGATTAAAGATATATTCATTCAGAAGAAAGTGCCCGCTTGTGCTAGTTAGTAATGTTTCAAGTTTTGAATGGCGATATTCGAGCAAAACTCCCACCATTACAATTGAAACCAAGTGATTATCATGGTATTCTTTGTGAGGTATATCCCCTATTTCAGGACATTTCTTCGCCTCTTGAATAAACAGTTCTACTTCCGAAGTAGCTGCATCCGTGGCAAGCTGACGGTAGCTGCTGCTAGCATTGCGAAAAAGTGTCAACTGTCTAATTCTTCCATAATGACTGTTGCATCACGGTAATCGGAATGAAGGAAAATCAGGATTTAATATGCCTTCGACAATGAAGTCATCAGAGATCGAGCGCAAACTAGGATTGGTTAAGGATGGGAAAGGAAATCGGCCGTCTCCTTTCAAAGGAACCATCCCAGAATTTGCCAAGTGGTTTAGGGAAATCACGCGGCGATCGGAGATATCGTTGCAGTGTTGAAGAGTTCATAGCTTCACTGCCACAGTGTGCGTGGCTCCATTGTTTCACATTACTGTTAGAAAACGCTGTAATAATTCGCTCGTGTGCATGGAAACTTGCCGACTCAGCTATCTATGAGCGACTCACAACTTGTTTTCACAGTTTCATTGCTGCTACTGCATCTTCTCCTTCCTCAAAAACTTCATAGAAGTTCTCCTGCATACCCAGAGAGCTATCGCTCCCCTTGCGGAGAAATGGCTCAGCCACAGCCTACTGAGCATAACTTTCACAAATAATCTAAAATTCTGCAGCTAAGTGCTCGCTGTTTTGAAACATTCAGGCAGATTAAAATGCATGTCAGATAGACACATAAACCCACGACCTTCCTTTTAGCGAGCAACGCACTTATCGACAGAGCCATCCAGGCAGGTGGAAGTAAAGCTGTGAGGACAGTACGCAGGTATTACCTGGATAAATTGACGATTAATGGAAAGATTCTGCATTCTATGCCCGGGTCAGCACACAGTTTGTCTGGTGGGACGATTCAGTCTAGAATCTCTTTTGCCAAAGTGAATAAAACTTCTCGGTTTATCAGCAGCGTCATTTCCAATAACACTCTTGCATTCGATGACTGCCTCCACTATCATCATCAGTAGTAAAAAAACCACTAGCGCCGAGTTCCGCTTCTGCAGGCATGACAGCAGCGTCTGGAATTAGCGCATGCGATTTGAGCAGCTGGTAGCAGTTCCAACTGGCCACGGGACAGGGGCCAACTAGATATACGGGCCGTATGGTGTGCGTCACAATAAGTGGCATTAAAGGTCTTACTACTTACAACCACCGTCCCGGCAGAGACCGAATTACTATTTCGTAGCTGCGCGTTTAAATGTAGTTTAACTCTCAATAACATATGACAACGCTAAGGAGTTTACTTGGTAAGTTTTCATTCTCATACAGATTTTCCGCCAGGATCCGGACGTAACCGTGCCTTTGCGATGTATGTCAGACACGGCAACTAGTGTGAAGTCCCAAATTCGTTGTGGGTCTGTATTTCTCGAGAGCCCCGCACGGGAGCGAGTGGTGTCAGGTGACGCGAGGGCCGGCACCACTTTGAAATTATCGCTGCAACCTCCCTACTTGTTTCAATCGTCTGTCTTCGCTTTCGTTCGATATACAGAGTCCGCCCCCATCCACTTCTGCTCACCCCTGGTCACTGTAAAAATTGCTTCGACTTATTCCAGTCTTGACGGTTATCGCCAGATACTCAGTAGTCCCAAGATAACAACAAATGACCTAAGACTCTTGTCCTTTCAAAACGTATTTTATGTCTGCTCCCTTTATTTAATGTGTCGTTTGTGCTCAGAAAAACACTCAGCAACAATGCGAATAGTTTCACCTATAAAGATGCTGCAGCATTTGCAGGGGACACCATACACACTGGACACTCGAAGAGCTACATCGTTTGTAATTGCGTGTAACAAAGCTTGTGTCTTTTAGGCGGAATGGAACTCTGGTCTCAGTCCATGTCTCCGCAGCACACGTCCTACCTTGCTAATCTTATCTCCACAGTATGGCCGGAAAGTAGCCGGCTCGGCCTCTCCCGCCGATTCACGAGGCGTCCTTAGTCGGTGGCAGCTTTTATCGTTTGCATTATCGCCCTTGCTATAACCACCTTCTCTGCACATTCATCTTAAGTGCTGCCTTTCAGGCTGTAGATGGGTGTCGTCAAAAATAATCTTCGCTGTGTGTGTATTAATATGTTCATGACCGACTTCTTCTGTACATGGTAGTGAAACTATTGGTGAGTAGTCGTTGGTTCAGTGTACACTAAGAGAACAAGACGGTCTCCTGCATTCCACTCAAATCACATATCCTACGTAGATAGCTTGCTATCCTTGAGACATCTCAGTACCAAATTAAGTTTTTTATTTCCCTACCGGATAGGACCACACGAAAAATCTACAAATGGCGATAACATTGAATCTTACAAAAACTTTTACTGGCAGACAATTGAAGACAGAGGGCGTACATATCCTCACGTACAAGACACAATACTGTAGGAACTGAGCCAGCCGGTGTGGCCGAGCGGCTCTAGGCGCTACAGTCTGGAACCGCGCGTCCGCTGCGGTCGCAGGTTCGAATCCTGCCTCGGGCGTGGATGTGTGTGATGTCCTTAGGTTAGTTAGGTTTAAGTAGTTCTAAGTTCTAGGGGACTGATGACCTCAGATGTTGAGTCCCATAGTGCTCAGAGCCATTCCTTTTTTGTAAGAACTGCGGCTTCAGCGGTATGGAATGGTGGTAGGTTGTGTCACCAACCAACGAAAGACCTGATGTATGGAAGTGGACAGAGGGCTGCCACTGGAAGCAGCAGTGTCCGTTGCCAAGCTCCCCATTCTCAAGTGTTTGGAAGTGGTTTTCCACGGATACATATGACATACAGCTGCAGATTATTATCGACGGCTACTGCGGCAGTTTCGTGCATTAGTTCAACAATATGTACTGCATGCAACAGATATGTCCCAGAGCGTACAGTGCGTCATTGTCCATTTGGCACCAAAAATAGGCCAGTTCACATAGATATTTCCGTTGCGCATCAGGATCGCGTCAAAGTTGCAGTCGGCTTCCGGACATTTAGGAATGATGACCTCCTCTTTAAAATCTGCTACAATACCTTGAAGCTGCCACCGAGAGGAGGAGGCACCGGACTCGTAAACGTGAGGAATAGTGTGCATGCAATATTTCATAGTACGATGCAACGCTTACGGAGAACCGAGCACGTCACCTTAACGGGTGACCTCCCATTCGCCCTGTTCACCAGTCAACATTGGCCACATTACAGCACCGCTCGCACACCTTCGGGACTTCATTGTCGACTACAGTTACATTTATGACAAATTGCTTGAGATCAGGCTGACCACAGCGGAAGATCTTTATCGAAGTTTCCTTCAACAACACCCTCACAATGTGATCGAACAAACGTATCCAACAATAAAATGGCAGAGAATCTGGAGTGCAGTTCATTTCCCCTCTCTTTCTACATGCGTCGTGGTATGTCGCGGTGAACGGTGAATTCCTGAATCATCAACAACTGCACTCTGTTCACCTGCTCGACTCACTGATATGCCACCAAAGCACGGTCGTCATTTGGTTTGTGGCAGGAAATCCTGTGTTGGCTTGTCACGAAGAAAATGCTGTCCCTCTTATTGCGTATGATCCACACATAATCAAAGCTGATGACCTACTCTCCGCAGACGATATTTACCTTTCCAACGTCGAGACAAACGCCGTGAACTGGATAAACAGGATGGTGACGAATTATCTGTTTCGCACTGGTGAAAATGTCTTATACCTCTTGTACATATTGCAAGAGTACCGTATGATCTCGTGGCGAAACATAAGATATAGAACATGTACTTGGGTTCGTTATTCACGGACCATTAGGTAAGCTGGGGTGTTCTGTGTGCGACAAATGAAGTGAGGAGATAGATCACGATTCAGAGCTTACGTTCGTGCGCGATGTACTCAGGAGACTATACGGCATTTTTACATTAGCGAGAAGCCAACCTGGTGGCAAGCCAACTGGGCAAGTGTGACGTTGCACAGCCTAATTACTTTTGTTAGTGAATTCGTTTAATATAGACGCCTTTGGGAGCCATTTTCCATTTGGATGTGTCGAATGGCACCTTCAGTTTCTTTGTGTTAGCACCTGTAAATCGCAAAAAAGTCCATCTCATACCTTGGACCACTTTCCCAGGAACAGGAGGGAGGAGACATTCTGACCATCCCTCGAGTTGCTACTCCTGTCCACCCTATCTCCATCAACCCACGACCTGATTCCCTAAATCCCAAGTGAAATAAAAGTGGTTTAAAGTACGTGCCAGGAAACCAAGAGCTCGCGGCATCGAATCTTGGTAGGAGCACCGACTTTTCAGTCTTCGTTTTAACCTGGCCTTTACCCCTCAACGATATGAGGAATCACCAGAAACAACACGTGGTTCGGCTTCCTCGTTAAACTGTTCGTCTCCTTTCCTCAGTTGGATAATTTGGTACGTTAGGGCCACCCAAGCCCCAAAAGTCGAGTCCAATAGAAAGACTTTCACCAGGTCACTGAGCCACACATCACTGCTACAGATGTGTGCCATTACCTGCAGTTGGCTGAACCCTGTGCTCTTCATGGCATCTGGAAGGACCCACTCCACGTCTGGAATGACTCCACCCTGTACGCACACGGAGCGCACGTTGGTTTTCTCGCGCTCCTTGGCAGCCACGTCTATAAGGTGCTCCATAACACGCCCAACATTGGAGATGCCGACTACCAATAATCTCACCCACTGATATTGCCGGATCTTGCACGCAGAGAGGTTTCCTCTGAAACAGGACAAGCGACTGCATCTTGCTGAGGGGCAGTGAAGCCGCAGACAGCACCAGGGACCTGTTTGCCAGATTAACCGGGGAGCCCTTACGTGCAGCCCCTTGGTAAGTCGTTCGCTGAAGGAGACCTCCCCCTCGATCACGGGTGAGGAGTCTAGATCAGTGCGAACAGTAGCTGGGCTGGCCACTAGTGCGGACCTATCAGTGGATTCGCGCGTGTTCGACGTTCGTTGGATCCGCATGGCCGGCCCAGGACAGTGATGGCCATCCACTACAGCTTCAAGCTGTGTAACAGAAGTCATAACAGCGTAGAGCTGGGAGCGAAGTGTCACCAACGCGACTTGCATCCGCACACAGCAGTCACAGTCCCTATGCGTACTAAATATAGTGAGACCTACACTACACAGACAATTATTTGTCTGTGTAGTGTAGCTCTCACTCTATTTAGTATAGTATAGACACTGAAGAAAGCGCAAGAACTCTGTCTAATAAATTAGAGTAATACGCAGATATTCAAAAACTGATCTATCGAAGCACTTAGGCAAGACTGAATAAATCGTTCTTGATTAAGAACTTTTAATGGGTCATAAAATCTGTTTGCTTTCCGACACAAACGAAATCGCCAGAACTGTGTCTAGCAGATATTAAACTGTAAGTATGCTGTTTAGGTTTTTATGTTGGTAACGCCAAGTAGTGCCCTGTATAAAAATCGCTGAGAGTGCTGTGTGCAGTCTGTGGCTGGTTGGGTTCATCGTTGGAACATTCGCCAGTGTAGTGTTGGGCAGTTGGATGACAACAGCGCGTAGCATTGGGCAGTTGGAGGTGAGCCGCCAGCAGTGGTGGATGTGGGGAGAGAGATGCCAGAGTTTTGAGGGGTTCCTATGAGAGCACGAGCTGGACGTGTGTCCATCAGAAAAAGGAAATTTGTTTAATTTGATGTCACAAAATTATATATATAAAGACTTTTGAACATTATTAAGGTAAATACATTGTTTGTTCTCTGTCAAAAATCTTTCATTTGCTAACTATGCCTATCAGTAGTTAGTGCCTTCAGTAGTTAGAATCTTTTATTTAGCTGGCAGTATTGGCGCTCGCTGTATTGCAGTAGTTCGAGTAACGAAGATTTTTGTGAGGTAAGTGATTCATCAAAGGTATAGGTTATTGTTAATGAAGGCCATTCTTTTGTAGGGATTATTGAAAGTCAGATTGCGTTACGCTAAAAATATTGTGTGTCAGATTAGTGTTGATCAGAAAAAGTAAAGAGAAAACTGTCTGAGTACGTTGAGTTATGCTCAGCTGTTTGAAAATCAAATAACGTAAGAGTTTTTCTAGCACTGTCATTCATAATTTTTCAAAGGGGACGTTTCAAAACTAACGCGCAGGAACTCAAGAAAGTAAACTACCAAAGTACACAGATGCAGTTCGCTCCTGGTTAGAAGCGGTTACTTCCCTGATGCTGCATGTGTCTCGGTCAGCTGTTGCTTGACTTACTCGTTATTTTCCTTTCTTCTTTTCTTGTTAAGGATTTTACTTTTTTTATATTTCCTCTAATTTTTCTTTCTTTTTCGTTTCTTCTATTACTTCACAGTGTTTCTTCACCCAATCTTCTCTAGCCTGGTCAGTTAACATTTTCATTTCATTGTTAGGTTTTATGTAATCTCTTCTACCTCCTTACGAATTGTCATTCCTCCATTTCCTGTAGTCATCCATTTTATCTAACATCACTCCTGTTCTTCACTCTTATTAAATTCTTCTTCTTTTAAACTTTTCACTAAGCACTGACAACAGAGACAATGAACAAGATGACATAAGAGGCAAACGCCTAACACTTGGAGAAAGGGGAAAAGAAGAACTTTAAACTCTTAAAAGCATAACGCAGAATTAAAAGTTGACTTCGATTTGCTGCTGAATAATAGTCTCTGCTGCAGTTTTCAGGTGTGCGCATCCACTATACCGCTGCATGTTTACTGTTGGTTGCCATCTACACAGTCTTTAGGTGGATGGTACGGTCATTGCCTATCTGCTTGCGTCAGGGAATGGCTCGTGATTGTGCTGTTGAAACGTCCCCTTACAACAATTATACATGACTGTGCTTAAACTGACACACAATATTTTTAGCGCAACGCAATCTGACTTTCAAAAATCCCTATAAAAGAATGGCCCTGACTAACATTAACCTATACCTTTCACAAATCACTTACCTCACCAAAAATCTTCGTTACTCGAACTACTGCAATACAGCGAGCGCCAATACGGCCAGCTAAATAAAAGATTCAAACTACGGAAGGCACTAACTACTGATAGGCATAGTTAGCAAATGAAAGATTTTAATAGAGGACAAACAATGTATTTACCTTAATAGTCATCAAAAGTCATAATATATATAGCAGTTCATGACATCCAGTCTTACAAATTTCAAAACTCCGCCATTTCTCTCCCCACATCCACCACTGCTGGCGGCTCACGTCCAACTGCGCAACGCTACGCCAACTGCCCAACACTACAATGGCAGACAACAATGCCAACCAGCCTCAGGCTGCACACAGCACAGTCGGTGATTTTCATACAGAGCGCTGCGTGGCGTTACAAATATAAAAACCTAAACAGCCTACTTACACTGTCACGGTTCACCTCTGCTCCTCTACTGGTGGGAGCATTGTGCGAGGCTGCGGCTGTATTTATGGAACAAGGGGCAGACGCGCTGGCGTCCCGTCGAGGTATGCCCAGTGTCGCAATAACCTGGCCAGCCCTCATCCCATCCACTATACTGTAATTGCTGAATCAAAACGTAAGTCTTCACAAATATAGATCAAACCTTCCCTCACTAGTTAGTCACATACACACTAAATTCTATTTAGGAAAGAAATTATCGGTAGTCATTAAAGTCTGGCTTACACCGGAGCGACTCGAAGGGAATGGCAAGCGAATGAACAGTCGCAGACAATTTGCCAGTGTTCACTGCCATTCGCTTGCATCTGTAAACAAGCGTTTACGCAGGGAAGAACAGAAGAGAACCTTGAGAGAATGAACAGAGCCAATGAGCAATGAGTTATTATTGTTTGGTGATAATATTCGGGGCACAGGATAAAGCACTGTATAGTTAGAGACATGATGCAAAACTCTAATATTCAGTGAGGATTACTTTGCGTGGCGGGGGCAATTTCTGAGGAAGTAACCAAAATGGGGTGAGAAAATAAGAATTTAAGTGTCTGAATTCGTACGTAAGCGTGAAATGCGTGGAGGTAGTGCACATAACACCGAACACTGCTGCAACTTTCCTTAACATTATTCCAAAATTTGCACGAACGTCGGTTGACGCTTTTCGCTGGATTCTCATGACAATTGAGGATGAAGTTAAAAACAATAACACTATTTATCAACATCTACACCTACAACATACTGCGCAAGCCATGTGAGGGAGAGTGGCGGAGGGTACTTCTGACACCAGCAACGGATCCTCCCCTCTTCCGCTTGCAAATGGTGGGTGGGGAGAATGATATTCAATAAGACACTAATTTCTTCAATTTTCTTGTCGTGGCCATTTCGAGAGATGGATTTGGGAGGAAGTAATAAGTTGCCCTACTCTTCCCTGAAAACGCTCACTCGAAATTTCAATAGTACACTTCTGCATGATGGACCCCATGTGTCATGTTTCCTTAAGATTCTTTCTCTGATCCTCAATCTATCATCTGATTTTTCTACTATTTGTTTTCAGTGTTAATTCTACTGAAGGTCGCTCTGCGTAGTTAGCCTTCATATTTTACGGTAGATACTGTTTCCAGCAATTTGTCATCATTAGCGTAGTTGTACAGTAGTGGATTTCCACGTATGCACAATGTGTTGCATTTATTTACTTTATGGGTTAACTGCCAGAACCTCCACCATTCTGCAAATCTACATAGTTTTTTTGCGTTGCTACTTTCCTACAGAGAACAGCATCATCTGCGGACAGATCATCTGACGCTTTCTATTAGGTCACTTGCTTACATTGCAAACAATAACGGTCCTGTCACAACTCCTAAGAGTATTCCGGAAATTGCCGTTACGACTGTCGATTTTGTCCCGTTAAAAGCGAAGTCTTGAGTTTTATCTGCAAGGAAGTCTTGAATCCAATTATAAAGCTGGTTCGACACTCGATATTCTCGTATTTTTTTCACTACACGGTATTGCATGATAATGCCAAATACCTTTGTGAACTCTTGGAACACGTCATGTAGCTGAGAACCGTTGCCTACAGCGCTATTGATCTCATGGAGAAACAGACCAAGCTGAGTTTCGCAAGATCTCTGTTTGCGGAATTCATGTTCCTTTTTAAAGAGGGGATTTTCGTTCCCCAAAATCGTCATAATTCTTGAGCGTAATACAACCAAAGTAAAATGAAGAGAGACTAGCATTTACAATCTGGTCATTCCCAACTAGAGCAACTACAGGTTGAAAAGTATTTAGACTGACAAACTTTGGGAGGTTGTAGAGGACATCAAAACAAATATTTTCCCTAATGTCATTTTTTCCTATGAGGAGTATTTAAACCGGTAGAGGAAGATTTCTCTGACGGCAAATTACGCTCCTGGAAATGGAAAAAAGAACACATTGACACCGGTGTGTCAGACCCACCATACTTGCTCCGGACACTGCGAGACCGCTGTACAAGCAATGATCACACGCACGGCATAGCGGACACACCAGGAACCGCGGTGTTGGCTGTCGAATGGCGCTAGCTGCGCAGCATTTGTGCACCGCCGCCGTCAGTGTCAGCCAGTTTGCCGTGGCATACGGAGCTCCATCGCAGTCTTTAACACTGGTAGCATGCCGCGACAGCGTGGACGTGAACCGTATGTGCAGTTGACGGACTTTGAGCGAGGGCGTATAGTGGGCATGCGGGAGGCCGGGTGGACGTACCGCCGAATTGCTCAACACGTGGGGCGTGAGGTCTCCACAGTACATCGATGTTGTCGCCAGTGGTCGGCGGAAGGTGCACGTGCCCGTCGACCTGGGACCGGACCGCAGCGACGCACGGATGCACGCCAAGACCGTAGGATCCTACGCAGTGCCGTAGGAGATCGCACCGCCACTTCCCAGCAAATTAGGGACACTGTTGTTCCTGGGGTATCGGCGAGGACCATTCGCAACCGTCTCCATGAAGCTGGGCTACGGTCCCGCACACCGTTAGGCCGTCTTCCGCTCACGCCCCAACATCGTGCAGACCGCCTCCAGTGGTGTCGCGACAGGCGTGAATAGAGGGACGAATGGAGACGTGTCGTCTTCAGCGATGAGAGTCGCTTCTGCCTTGGTGCCAATGATGGTCGTATGCGTGTTTGGCGCCGTGCAGGTGAGCGCCACAATCAGGACTGCATACGACCGAGGCACACAGGGCCAACACCCGGCATCATGGTGTGGGGAGCGATCTCCTACACTGGCCGTACACCACTGGTGATCGTCGAGGGGACACTGAATAGTGCACGGTACATCCAAACCGTCATCGAACCCATCGTTCTACCATTCCTAGACCGGCAAGGGAACTTGCTGTTCCAACAGGACAATGCACGTCCGCATGTATCCCGTGCCACCCAACGTGCTCTAGAAGGTGTAAGTCAACTACCCTGGCCAGCAAGATCTCCGGATCTGTCCCCCATTGAGCATGTTTGGGACTGGATGAAGCGTCGTCTCACGCGGTCTGCACGTCCAGCACGAACGCTGGTCCAACTGAGGCGCCAGGTGGAAATGGCATGGCAAGCCGTTCCACAGGACTACATCCAGCATCTCTACGATCGTCTCCATGGGAGAATAGCAGCCTGCATTGCTGCGAAAGGTGGATATACACTGTACTAGTGCCGGCATTGTGCATGCTCTGTTGCCTGTGTCTATGTGCCTGTGGTTCTGTCAGTGTGATCATGTGATGTATCTGACCCCAGGAATGTGTCAATAAAGTTTCCCCTTCCTGGGACAAAGAATTCACGGTGTTCTTATTTCAATTTCCAGGAGTGTAGTTAAACCAACAAACACTTTTCCATTTTTTATGACCGAGAGACAAACATTAACACAACCCAATTTCAATTACAGTAGATTTTCAAAAATACCTTCATTGACATGTAAACAAAGGTTACACCGTCGGATCATGTTCTGTCTGACTAGGGCAAAAACCGTAGGAGTATCCTGAATTGTTCCTGCTGCTGCAACTATCCGGGCAGCCAGATCCTCTTCTGTTACAACAGGAGTTACGTAAACAAGGTTCCACATCTCTCCCCACACAAAAAAGTCCAAAGGGAACATATCTGGGGATCGAGCAGGGCATGGTACAGGACCACCTCTGCCAATCCACGTTTCTGGGAACCGTCGGTCTTCCAACAATTCTGGCAATGCTCCGGCGAGAAAATTGTAACAGGTAGCAGATACGGCCCAATTAAACAGTCCGCAACAACACCGACCCACACATTAACGAAGAACCGCACTTGGTGAGCGCCAGTCACTGTGGCATGTGGGTTATCCTCACTCCAAACGTGCGAATTGTGCATGTTGAAATCACGCCCGAACGTTGCTTCATCGGTAAACAACACAGAGGATGGAAATGTAGGATGCATTTCACACTGTTCCAGGTAGCACTGCGAAAACTGTGCTCTGGGTGGATAATCAACTGGTTCCGGGTTGTGGACAGGCTGTAAGTGAAATGGACGTAACAATTGCTCTCGAAAGACTGTTCTTGCATTCGTCTGGTTCGTCCCCATGTTACGTGCAGTTGCACGAGTGATGATTGAAGGATACCGCTCCACATGCTGCAAGACAGCTTCCTCAAATTGCAGCGTTCTTACCGTGCGACGGCGTCCCTGTTCAGGTAATCTGCTAAATGACCCGGTCTCACGCAGACGTTGGTACACAGCAGCAAAGTTCGTATGATGTGGGATACGGCGGTTAGAATATTGTTATTGATAAACCCGCTGTGCAGCTCGTCCGTTGTGGTGCGCTACGTTGTACGCAGGAACCATATCAGTGAATTCACTCCAGGTGTATCGCTCGATTAGTAAACAGAGACAATGCACTACTACACTGGTGGACAGCTGTTGCCTACAACTGAAGAGCGTAATACGGCCTCCACCGGTTTAAATAATCCTCATAGGAAAAAATGACATTAGGGGAAAATATTTGTTTCGAAGTCCCCTGCAACCTCCCACAGTTTGTCGGTTTAAATACTTTTCACCCTGTAGAGACATTTACGTTAGTAATTCTTTCGTTGCTGTATTTCAGATGGTTTGCAATTGATGTCTGCAGTGCCATATGCGTAGAACGTCAAGGATGTTAATAAAGTACATATAAGGAATATAATGTCAATAAAATGTGGTTATTGAAATGTGAATATAGTGCACGCGACCTGTCACATAGGCTACTTAAGAAAAATCTACTGTAGAGTTCCTTAGAGTGCAGAGAGCGTGATCTCAGGTGAAACGGTTTTACTTATCACAAAAAAATCTCCATTATAACAGTAACACAACAGCCGTGTAATTACAGCTACTATGAATGCCAGCAACGAAAGTGAACAGATCTTTCGTGTATTTTTAACTACCTCAGCACCCGACATTGCCCGGATGTGTATTATTCCTTCTACTCCTTCCCTCTCTCTCCATCCATCTCCTCCTCCACACCATTTCTGTCCTTCGCCTCCACCCTCTCTCACTACCCACCTCCTCCATCTCTCTTCTCTCCTGGCCCTCTCTCTGTCCATCTCCTCAAACATGTCTCCGTCCATATCCTCTTCCTCCCCCCTCTCTCTGTCCATCTCCTCAAACATGTCTCCGTCCATATCCTCTTCCTCCCCCCTCTCTCTGCCCATGTTCTCTCCCCCCTCCTCTTTCTCTGTCCATCTGCTCCTTCCCCCTTTGTCCATTTCCTCCTCCCCCCCTCTAGCTTCATCTCCTACTTCCGGATACTAAAGTTTTGCTACATGAACATCAAAGATGCAATAAGCTGTAATTTTTTCCCTTTCTTATTTTGTGAGGGGGTGAGAAAAAGTTTCGAAAACGGTTGAAATTATGTGTAAATTTTAATGGAAGTTGCGAATGCTTTGATTCTCAAATACTGGATAAATATAGTCTGGGCCGTGAGTTGTAGGACGCAATCAAAATTTTTCCGTTTGAGGGCGTTGCTGCAATGTGTATTCAAAGTGGCGCGACTCAGATGTGGGTATATAAGCACCGACGTGTAGGCAGTGGATTACTGTGGCATTCATGTCTTTCCGACTAGTGTGCTATCGAATGCGTCCAAACAGGACCAACGTGGTATTATTCTGTTCTTGGCGGTCAAAGGACAACACCGTTAGACACACATCGGAAAATGAAGAATGTGTGTTGGACTGCATGTGTGTGGAAAACTGCCGTATTACACTCCTGGAAATTGAAATAAGAACACCGTGAATTCTTTGTCCCAGGAAGGGGAAACTTTATTGACACATTCCTGGGGTCAGATACATCACATGATCACACTGACAGAACCACAGGCACATAGACACAGGCAACAGAGCATGCACAATGCCGGCACTAGTACAGTGTATATCCACCTTTCGCAGCAATGCAGGCTGCTATTCTCCCATGGAGACGATCGTAGAGATGCTGGATGTAGTCCTGTGGAACGGCTTGCCATGCCATTTCCACCTGGCGCCTCAGTTGGACCAGCGTTCGTGCTGGACGTGCAGACCGCGTGAGACGACGCTTCATCCAGTCCCAAACATGCTCAATGGGGGACAGATCCGGAGATCTTGCTGGCCAGGGTAGTTGACTTACACCTTCTAGAGCACGTTGGGTGGCACGGGATACATGCGGACGTGCATTGTCCTGTTGGAACAGCAAGTTCCCTTGCCGGTCTAGGAATGGTAGAACGATGGGTTCGATGACGGTTTGGATGTACCGTGCACTATTCAGTGTCCCCTCGACGATCACCAGTGGTGTACGGCCAGTGTAGGAGATCGCTCCCCACACCATGATGCCGGGTGTTGGCCCTGTGTGCCTCGGTCGTATGCAGTCCTGATTGTGGCGCTCACCTGCACGGCGCCAAACACGCATACGACCATCATTGGCACCAAGGCAGAAGCGACTCTCATCGCTGAAGACGACACGTCTCCATTCGTCCCTCCATTCACGCCTGTCGCGACACCACTGGAGGCGGGCTGCACGATGTTGGGGCGTGAGCGGAAGACGGCCTAACGGTGTGCGGGACCGTAGCCCAGCTTCATGGAGACGGTTGCGAATGGTCCTCGCCGATACCCCAGGAACAACAGTGTCCCTAATTTGCTGGGAAGTGGCGGTGCGGTCCCCTACGGCACTGCGTAGGATCCTACGGTCTTGGCGTGCATCCGTGCGTCGCTGCGGTCCGGTCCCAGGTCGACGGGCACGTGCACCTTCCGCCGACCACTGGCGACAACATCGATGTACTGTGGAGACCTCACGCCCCACGTGTTGAGCAATTCGGCGGTACGTCCACCCGGCCTCCCGCATGCCCACTATACGCCCTCGCTCAAAGTCCGTCAACTGCACATACGGTTCACGTCCACGCTGTCGCGGCATGCTACCAGTGTTAAAGACTGCGATGGAGCTCCGTATGCCACGGCAAACTGGCTGACACTGACGGCGGCGGTGCACAAATGCTGCGCAGCTAGCGCCATTCGACGGCCAACACCGCGGCTCCTGGTGTGTCCGCTGTGCCGTGCGTGTAATCATTGCTTGTACAGCCCTCTCGCAGTGTCCGGAGCAAGTATGGTGGGTCTGACACACCGGTGTCAATGTGTTCTTTTTTCCATTTCCAGGAGTGTAGAATGGTGCGCCAAGTTCTGTGATGCTGCTGCAAAGTTGAATCGGATCCTGTTCTTTGACTTCTGAGGCCCATTGCTTATTGATTTCAAGTAACCTGGTGTCTGCATCTCTGGGGAATAGTAATCGAAACGCTGGACACAATTCTGGCGTGGAATTAAGGCGAAATGTCCGGGAAAGCTGCGAGGAGTGTTGCAGTTTCATGATAACGCACTGTTTGGACAACTACAACTACAGCCACAGTAATACCTTCTTGCTTACAACACCACATAGCTCACAAACATGCAGCTTTCCACTCAATGGTACACCGTTTCATATCTGTCCTCATGTTCACAGATGATTTTAAAACACAGCTAGATACAATAAAATTTATTGCCTCAACTAATCGCTACAATCCAGTCCTGATTGATCGCATCTTACATAGGAAACAAAGACTGAAAATTATATCCCTCCTCTACGTCCCATCTGCTGTCCCTCCCACTGTTTTCAAGAAGCAGTCTACATTAGTATTTCTAGGAGAGGTATTACGGAGTGAAGCAAAAACATTGAAACCTTGCAAGTATTCGCTTTCCTACTATGCTAAGAACACCACAGCCCAGTGCATTTTCAATACCAAAGATAAGATCCAGTTATTAGCAAACAGTGTGGTATACAAAATTACCTATTCTGATTGTGAGATATTTTACATTGCTCAGTCAGTCAGAGACATAGCAACTAGGCTGCCTGAACATGAACGCAGCTGTAGGTTGCAGAATTCTGACTCCGCATTTGTTGCTCATATACTGAGTGATGGTCTCAACTATCAGCCCATGTTCTTCAATTAGCAAACAAAGTCTAAAAACTTAATCTGCTGGAAGCCCTGGAAATCAACAAACACCTAGCTCACAGTCCAGATCTAATCTTAAACAGCCAGACGCAGCTTAACACATTCCCTCTCCTAAACTTTACATAATCCTCTCTGTTTTTCATTATTTTCCTCACTATCTGTTCCTACACACTCTCCCATTTTTCTATATTCATTGAGTTCCTTTATTTTATTGATTTATGTATGTAATCCATACAGACTTTAGTTACAATTGTTAAGTCTCTCTTTGAACTGATACCTGTATTACTTTCTATGTTTAATACCTCTTGTAGTTGCCTCATCATGCACTGCTTTTTTTTAAAAGTGCGTTCATTTATTTAATGCAAATTGTTACGAGTACAGTTTTGAAAACAGTGTTAATGTCTTTCCAGTTTGCTCCTTTTGTATTTGTTTACTGTCCAACGTTTTACTTTTTAAAATGCAGTGCCATGACACCCCCAAAGGTGGCATTTAGTATATATTCGCCTACACTCCTCCATTTTCTTGCATTTACCCATTTCTGTTTATTTTACTAATATTGCTTGGGTTTCTTATATATTCTGTAGTTACACTGATAATTCTTTCTTCCTTTTATTGCTATTGTTTTCCTCTATTAACATAAACTGTTATGTAGATTTGCTGTTCCAATTTTTTCCTGTATACTCAGTTTACATGTATTTGCTGTCCAACTTTTTACTTCTTACATTGTATTACCACCACACTGTCAAAGATGGTTATTTACTGTACGTTTCTACTTCAATACGGATGTGTAACTTGTTTTCCACGGTTAACACAATAAAAGTATTACTGTAGATCAAAATCAAACTAGTGGCTTTCATTTATTATAGTCAGGTATCTATCCTTTACGTAAAATTCCATATCCTTTTTTGGTTGAGCAACACTGGTGAATGTAATATGTCCTAGAAATCCCATAATCCTGCTTGTCGCTACCAGGCACCTCTTTTAACCTTTAACGCAAAATTTTACCTATTAATATGTTTTCAAATTCTATCAATAATGATACCAAATATTGAAAATCAAATTTTTGTTCTCCTTGGAAGCTTTTAAATAACCCTCCGCCAACCAGGACTCGCTGATGTGTGACGATTTTGGTCGTTTAGCAATACGGGTAGTACTCCTTGTACAGCAATGATTTGAGGAGTATAAATGTACGTGAGGACGCATATGTAGATGTAGATGTAAATGTACATATAAAACTGACACTAGCCCGAAGTTGAGTTTGAGCACTACGTTCTCTCATTACGCATGATGCTGTTGCAAGTCATATGTCTTTAAATTCCTCCGTCCTTTGAGGTCACTTGCTCAGCCCGTTAAAGGGAGATCTTCGAAACACTGGCTACTAGGCATTTTTCCACATGAACCTATCACTCCAAGAGGCGAGACAAGCAAGAAGTGACAGAATAATGTCCTAGCACTGACCAAGGTATGAAGACCAATATTTGGATTTGTGGTATGAAACCTATCCACTTTGTCATAGAGCCACTGTCATTAACGATGGCACTGAAAAGTTAAAGGCACTCTTATGGCAGTATGCCGCTATTTTGTCTACGGAGGCGACTAAGAGTTAACGAAACAGAAAATGAGGATGGGTCGTGAGTCGTGCTTGGGTAGTTCAGTCGGTTGCCGGCACGGTAGCTCAGCGTGTTCGGTTAGAAAGCTGGCTAGTCTCCGTAACAAAAAAAAAAAAAATAACAAAAAAAAAAACTGAGTAAATGGATCAACAAAAAAACTTCAACGGGTGTCATGGACGTCCGGTACGGCCAAATACAATGAACAAAACGCAAAAAAAAGGTCGGTGGAGCACTAGCCCGGGAAAGACAAAGGTCCAGAGTTCGATTCTCGTTATAGCACACAGTTTTAATCTGCAAGGAAGTTTCATATCAGATCACACTCCGCTGCAGAGTGAAAATCTCATTCTGGAAACATCCCCCAGGTTGTGGCCAAGCCATGTCTCCGCAATATCCTTTCTTCCAGGAGTGCTGGTTCTGCAAGGTTCGCAGGAGAGCTTTTGTGAAGTTTGGAAGGTAAGAGACGAGGTACTGGCGGAAGCAAAGCGGTGAGGACGGGTCGTGAGTTGTGCTTGGGTAGCTCAGCCAGTCGACCACGTGCCCGCGAAAGGCAAAGGTCCCATGTTCGAGTCTCGGTCTGGCACACAGTTTTAACCTGACAGGAAGTTTCAAGTAGAAAGTACTAATACTAGGAAACGGGTCACGTCGAATTAGTTTTAAAGAAATGAGTTGCATTGTGTTTCAAATTATACGTCATTTTACGACGGTGCTGATCCACGGTTACAGAATAGCATGTCTGATCCCTACTTTTATCCAGGAAAATCCACACTGCTTTGTTTGAGTTTTCTTCCTGTAATTCGACTGTCTTGTACACACAAAGGAGTTACTCTGATTAGGTTTTGAAAGGCAGGGAACGAAAACTACCAGTAAGTTATTCTTTCGCTAAGTGTAATATTTTTATTATTGCGTGTGGTATTTTCTGACCCGAAAGTTTCAGTGTGTTATGCCAGGTTCAGTGAGTAATCTGTTGAAGTTGTTTATTTGTAGCGATGTATTTTAATTTTATCTGGCTGAACTAGATTTCCTTCTACTAGACTCCTGCTAGGCCTAATAACTGAGCAAAGAAATGCTCTACTTAAAAGCTTGAAAGTACGGAATTACATTGTAGCGGCTTGTGATTTGTGACATAATGTGGCAGGAGGGGCTAATGTAGAGACTTCCACCAAAATATATTTTCACAGTGAATTCCTACTTGAAATTAGTGGTTCAGTGGAATATTGCCTACATCATATTTAAATATCCCTGAAAAATGATGATACTAGCAAGAGAAATTATCTCTGACAATAAACATTTTGCAGGTTGGAAATATGTGGAATGCTTTATACCACCTGTCGAACGTAAAACTAGTAAACGAAATCCGATATCCCACTGTGCTTTTGCCTCGCATTACATAATCAGGAACCAATAGCGCCTACAAAACAAATACGACGCTAAAACGCTACTCGGCGAGGGTGGAGATTCTATTTTGCATCTCACAAATCTGTAATCTCTGTGTGCATAGAGACAGGGGCTTTACTATCAATTCATCTGTTTACTTTTATCATACATGCCTTTCATCTCTTGAATATGGCTAACGGAAATCCGGTAACTGTTTCTCCAATAGGAAAGACAACAAATAAACTGCATTCACTAGCATACACAACAGACCAGAGGTAGCGAATTTTTTGCTTGACTTCAATAATGCGAAATTACAGTTACTACAAGCAGAAATATTAATTATTTTTAAGTGTTTAAAAAACTTTTCCGGGTTAAAATAATCGTATACACTGAAAAATAAGATTGATAATTTACGGTACGAAACTGGTTGGTACTTAAAGTTTTTCACATTTTCGTTACAGGTTCACGAACATTGTATGTATGTATGTAATCAAAAGTCGTTTTTTATCACTTTATTATCTGTTGTGTAGTAACTGCCACAATAAAAACTCTGACCTTTCCTTTCTTTCGGAATATTTCATGTTTCATTGCTTGCGCAATTTATCTCTAAGTCATTTTTCCATTCACTGACATAATGTATGCCATGATACGACTTCATTTAAGCATGATGGTTTAACACAGTGTATGTATGTATTTGACTCGCTGGAATGAAATACTTTATAATTTATGAAGCTCATTGTTTGTAAAAGTGTTAAAAATGATGTATGTAACTCTACCCACTTGTCAGTCCTTACTGCCCGTTCGGACATATTTTGCCTGGATGCACAAAATAGAATTTCTATCTATTCTTTTATTTTTGTACAAACTCCTTTTCCGCAGTTTTGCTTATAGAAATAGGCTGCTCCTATTCTTCAGACTAGTTCACAAGCCTTACCTCTCAACATTACTCATTGTTTTTATAAGATCAATGAACACCGAGGTAATTTCTTTCTTAATTCGTTTATATTTTCGAATATTTACCTCACCATTAAATCAGGACACATGAATGATCCTCGTTTTCTGAATTTCCCTTACTTAAGTCCGAGATTTAAAAATTCACCTTGCTATTCTCACAATGTACATTTTTCAGGCTCGATCTAATGGTATACAAGTCACAGGTACCTTAATAAGAAGAAGAAAAGGGGGATAATTTCTTTCATTCGAAAACTTTTGAACAGTTCCTTTAAGCGTAATCCTTCAGGTGAAAGTAACAGCTGAAAGAATTGCACTCACATCAGTACAGCGTAGTGCATATATCAAGACGTGATTGGTTTCCGCCGTTCCAATAGCACCGATTTGAATTAGCGAGCAAACTATGATCGTGGCCATACGTCACAGCCGTGACGACATTTTGAGAGCTAAAATTTCAAATAATTTCTAGATGTTAACGTCTTGTCTGTCCTGATGCTGACAGATATCACGTTTCTGTAAATATTTCACACGTGTTCGTTCATTCTACCAGTTCGCAGCAGTGACTAGGGTCCGTCACTAGATGAAGAGAATAACAGCATAGTACTCTTTATCATTACTCAAACACTACGATACCACGCAGTTTCTGTAGACTAGTACTGTTCGTTGTAGTGCCTTTTCCTACAAAGTGAGCTATAGGCACTATCGCAAATTTCAGGCCATACGCGCACTTGGGCACCATAGAATCCTTGGATACTAAGAAACTGTCTGTAACAAAATTTCGACCCGGGCATGTTTTCAGTAGAAAATTTATTTAAGAAGAGACATTTTGGCAACACCGTAAACACTTACACGTCAGGTATCTCCATTCAATATTCTCTAGACGTTCTTCCGTCACAGCACAGTGGATTGAGTTTGGCGTTAGAATACTCGATATCGAGTGTTTGATCCTGGTTCTAGGCTAATTTTAGACTGCACGACGTTTCTATCTTCTTAATCATGATACATAAATTACAGCGGGTGTGAAATGGTAGTACAATCGTTTACATGATTCCACCTTCAAAGACATGTTTTGCCCTTAAACGCGTACTCCGCTGTCTTCCGTGCACTACAGCCCTTTGTGCTTTCCAGCCCATTCTTAGGACTGCTTACACTCTCTTTTGTTATGCCTTTTACCCCAAAGTAAAAGAAAAAGTAACACTTGTCAGTGTGTGGGTGTTATGTTGACGAGTTGCGTAATGGATTGATCTGACAAGTACCCTTTGGCTCCTGCAAGAAGCAATTTCCACCCCACACTACTACAGAAGTCAGACAGACGCTCTTAACTTACCAAAAAGAAATGCCTGAAAAACTTTCAGCAATAAATATCTTCTGGAGCCGTCCGCTGTAAGGAAAAGACACAAAAATATTCTGTTCTCTTACGTAACTAGTGGGATACTTGGGTAATGGAGTATTGCTAGTTATTGTAAGAAAAACATTAAACGAACGGAAAATATTATTTATTGCAAAATTTAAGCAAATCAAGTGAAACTTTTATTTATAAACTGATACACAAATTTCCAGGTTCTTTTCGGAATAAGAGGTTACCTCTCATAGATAGGAATCCTGTTAATGACATTTATATACAAAGTGTGGAAAAGCTCTTTCATCCCTCTTCTTAAGGAATGTTATTTAGTCGGCAGAATGGCTTAGAGGCGCGCCTACTAAACTTGAATAATTATCTGATTGAATTTTTCTAAGTACGGTCGAGGCTATCGCGTGAGAAATGTGATGGAGTGACGTGAATGAAGTATGTTATTTCTAATGGAGGAAAGATGGGTATCGCTTACGCTGTAGCGCACAATACTGTGAGCTGCGACGACTGCTTCCTGCGTCGCTCGCCACTGAAAAATAACAAAACTATCTCTTTGTATCTTGATTGACCTTCACCAATCGGACTCTCAATACGCCTTAATGAAGTCAAGGACTCCTATCTGTCCCTAGTCTAACTATTGGCGTGGTACACCGGTCAGATAACCAGTCCACTGCAATGACACTCACTGTTCGCTCGCAAGCGCTAACTAATGCTCTGTGTTCAAACTGCACATTAAGTGTTGTGGCCAACACAGTGAACAAACGCTGAATCGTGAGCGACTCAATATAGATTATCACTTTGATTCGCTTCCGACAGAGGTGCTCTTTCAGTGAAGTACTGAGTAGAGACTTTGTTCCTTGCTCTCTGCGTACACGCATGAGCGCACTCGCTCCCACTATGTGTTCCCGCTACAAGAGCGTCACCGGAACGACTTCCCTCCACGCAAAAAGCGAAAGAGTATATCATCCGCTGTCTTTCCCTCACTCCTCTGGCTCATTGTGTCACAAATAGTCCACCAATCAGCGTTACTCTTACAAATGGGAGAATGGCTAAACTGACCAATCTGTTTTGGTCCGTGGGTGGTCGGCCGGCCGGCGCAGCTGCGTGCTAACTCACCCTCCTACAGACTTTCCAGCGGGCTGGTTGCCTCTGCCGAACAAAAACTCCTGTGGCCATTGTGTCTTGAATGTTCATGTACACCAGCCTCGACTTTTTAATCTCAGTGTGCATTTGCGATTTATTTATTGGATTTGCATATCGATTAAATGGAAATATGTAAAATTGACTCTATCCTATCGAGTTTGGGCTCGAATGAAACGTCTTGATACGCAGAATACGATGATGATGTCGAAATATGTTTGAAATGAAGGTCAGGAGACCAGGCCACCTTACGCACTGAACAACAAATTTGAAGTGAAAGTGTGTAACTAGCATGATTTTGAGTTAGTTATGTTTATGTCAGTATGAACTGATACAAAATCATCATCTTCATAAATATTTAGCTCTAGCTTTTTAAAAAAAGTAATTACATTTTTCTATACATAACTAACTAAATATACATTCATGTTCCAAGATTCAGCATAAGAAATTTTAAGCGAATAATTACTTGGATTATGCAGTGTGTTATTCATTGATAACTTTCGGTGCCATTCTGGAAGTAAAAAAGTAAAACATTATGAAAAAATTAAGATAACATTACAAGAATGAAAATACTTTGTAAGTCTACTTTGTTCCAGTACTATGTAAAGCATAAAACAAAATATATAAATTAACTGCTCGAAATGTACATACTCATACCCGGGAACATCTCTTATAACAGTCCAGCCGTAATCTGATAAAATAGTAGGGCTCCACTTTTCGGCATACCTCTTCTCAAATGTGGCAATATCTTGATTAAATCGCTCCCCATGGTCATCACTTACTGCACCACAACCTTTCTGGAAGAAGTCAAGATGACTATGTAAGAAATGCATTTTTAGTGACATGTTGCAATCATAAAAACATGTTATCTACAATATCCTTGTAATTTATTGCTCGTTTGTTCCCTAAGAACTGTAAACAGACTAACATTCCCATGCATGCTTCTCATCACCTTGTATGGTTCCATCTAAAGTATAGTTTCCAAAAACTCTCGAATTTCTGGGTGCCACGTGGGGTGGCTACGCGGTTTGTGGCACCATGTCACAGACTGCGCGGTGACTCCCACCAGAGGTTCGAGTCCTCCCTCAGGCATGGGTGTGTGTGTTGATCATAGTGTAAGTTAATTTAAGCAGTGTGAAAGTCTAGGGACCGATGACCTAAGCAGCTTGGTCGCTTGGGAATTCAAACACATTTGAACATTTCAACATTTAATCTGTGGGCCTACAAAGATGCCCTCCTTTACTTTGGCATCACTTAAGTAAGCGAATTTTTGTCTTAATTACTTAAACTCGTCACCATCTTTGTTCATTCCCTTAACAAAGTTTCTCATGAGACGCAACTTAAGGTGCAAGGCGGGAGCAGAATCTTTTAAGGTCTACTAGAGGTTCACTCTTAATGTTCTTTACACATGATTGAAGAGATTTTCTGGTGGGCCATTCATGTTTACTGTAATGAATTGCACGGGCTCATATATCCCATTCACAGAGAAAGCAGCAATATTTAGTATAACCTAATTGCATACCCAACGGCAGTACAACCACTTTCAAGTTGCCACAAATCTGCCATTGAGAGTCATTATACTTGATGGCTTCTAGTAAAATTTTCATGTTTTAGTATAACTGTTTCATATTTACACTATTCCCAACACGCATAGAAGGAAGCTCATTACCAATATGTAAAAGCACTGCTTTTAAACTCAATTTTGACGAATCAATAAACACTCTCCACTCATCAGGGTTGTAATTAATTCTGAGAACCTTCAATAGACCATTTATGTCTAAACATGCCACAAGACTATCTTGCATCTTAAAAAAAGGAGAGAATTGTTGCTCTTTTCTGCGGTAGAATGAAACATTTCCATTGCTTTCCAGAAAATTGCGCTGCTGCAATCTTGATGCTAAAATATCAGCGTTAGCTTTAGAGAGCTCCAAATTTCTAATGAGATCTCTTAACACATTTTGAGACAATTTTTGTGGATCATCAGTTAATATATTTGGAAGAAACTCTTGATCTTGTGGTGTACATGGTTCAGGACATTCAGAATCCCCATTCAAAGTAGTTTCGTACTCTGGCGGTGGTTCAGGTATTGGATATCCTTCCCCACGTAGTACTGGACGTATGTCAGACGGAATGTTAGGATAGATCACTGTCCGCTTTATCTTCTTAAATATTCCCTTCTTGATAGGAGAAACCATACAGAAGTAGCAGATCATGGCACTCCAAAGGGCATCAAACGTCCTTTCCCATGCATCCAATTCCTGAGGTTGCTGGCATAAGTGTTTCAGATCACATGTGGAGCCCACAGTTTATCCTGATCACCTTTTTTGCACCCAAAATAACAACTGTAAGCTTTTTTCATCAATGGAGTTATTTGCTGTTGTTGTGAAGCAAATGTCGCTTCTCCACACACATAGAAAAATGTGTCAGCACTGTTAACACAAACTCATGGCATTTTTGTTTATTTCAATAGTAGTCAACTTGAACAACTGCTAGTTAACCTGGCAACAAATGTGCCAAAATTATGACAAGCATCAATAAAGTCAATGAAGTTGAAGAGGTGGGAGAGAAAAAGATCACTAAAATTGGTATGAAAATGTTTATATCCAAAATATTGCACACAAGTAAGACCAGGGACAATAATATAATTCATTGTTACTAGTTATTATGTCTCTGAAAAACCATTATAATATTTGATTTTAAACTTAACATAAAAATCCGTATATAATTGTCTCACCATAATAAAACAGTGTAAAATTAAAACTAGAGCTAGTTTTGTATTGTCTTTGTGATATTCGCGATCAGCACATTAGAATTGATAGTAATTGTCTGTTTTCATTCGATTTACATTTCTATTGTTGCACAGTATAATCAGAGAACTGGCCACTGTTACAAGTGAACATTCCCGAGTGTAGATAAATATTCTTGATGAAACTTGAAGAGTATGAACCGGGGGTCAAAACAGAGCAGTAAGTAGTTTTTCGTTTTTGATCTATTTCGCTTTTTAGGAGTAAAACATACACTGAAAAGTAATTTGGTATATTAGTTTTAGTGGGAATATCTACAAAACCATGATAAAAAATTTGTTTCACATAAATATTGAAGTTCTGTTAACGTTCTTGAAGATTGTATAACGAACTTCTCTTATAATTTAAAAATTTTCAAAATGCGCCACCACTTTTAATTAATTTTCAAAAATGAAAACTTTCTTTAGAACATAGATTAAAAAAAGTTTTTTTGTTTATTGAAAATCGTAAGTAACTCATTAAGATACCAAATCATTACAATAATGATTGTGTGTAAAAAAATGCTTAAAACAACGTTTCTTTTACATCATCCACGTAAAATGAACGAAATTTCTTCACATAATCCACAAAATGCAAAATAAATTTCAGTAGGATTCGCAAATTATGGCGGACGATCCTCTAAATATTCTGTTTTCTACCAGGTATATTTGAGTATAATTGAAAATTCTGGCGAAGAGTTTGAATACATACTACTGATCGCTGCTCACCTGGTTAGCCGAGAGGTCTGAAGCACGGCTTTCTGGCCGGGAAGGAGCGCCTGGTCCCTGGCACGAATCCGCCCGTCTTACTTGTGTCGAGGTCCGGTGAGCCGGCCAGTCTGTGCAAGGTTTTTAGGCGGTTTTCCATCTGCCTCAGCTCCACTATGCTGGCGATTGCTGTGCAAACAAGTTCTCCACGTACGCGTAACCACCATTACTCTACCACGCAAACATAGGAATTACACTCGTCTGGTGTGAGACGTTCCCAGGAGCCGAAACGCACAATAACCCTGAGAGAGTTGTTCGGTGTGTGGCAGTGAAGGGGTGAAGTGGACTGCGGTAGTCGTCGTCGTGGTGGGGTTGTGGACCACTGCGGCTGTGGCGGGGACGGAGCCTCTCCGTCGTTTCTAGGACCCCAGTTTAACAATACAATACGATACAATACTGATGACAGCTATATTACATTGTTTCTCAAGTGGAGATTCACAAAATTCATCAGAACTAGACTGAAAATCTCGCGAAGTTTCTCCGTCATCGAAAGCTGCGTACGTCCAATGGCTCTACTTGTCCTGTCGAGCATTTTAGTACCACAAGCTGCGCAAGTTTCTTGTCCTCAGGAACGCGGCTTAGACCCCCTCCCCCTTTTCAACGAAACATACATAATAATGGAGAGTTAGGGCCGACAATTGGAGAATCTCTTTCTGAAGTCCAAAATAATCTTGTGGCGGCATCGATATATTATAAAGGAATGTCTGACAACTTCAAAAGATGTTTTACAGACGTTACCTTTCCTAGTACAGGAGAAGAATCTGAATTATTGTTAGATTCTTTGGGTGGTCAATGTGGAAAAGCCGTTTTGAGCATCGTGCCTGAGGCAAAAGAACTTGTTCATCTGGTGATCCTAAGAAGACTCGGCGGGGCACGTACAGTAGTGGGACATATACGGCATTCGATGTTGATGAAACTTCGTGAAGTTATTTTCAGACATAGTTCTGATGAATGATTATGATGTTAATCTCCACTTGAGAAATAATGTAATCAAGCTGCAGTCACTGGTACATAACCAATTCTCTTCGTCAAGGTTTTCTAGTGTATTGAAATCAAGATTTTTAGGGGATCGCCAGCCGCAATTTGTGAATCCTTCTGAATTTTGTCTTACGTTGTGTTGTCCCTCGTGCGGAATATGTGAAGAAAATTCGTTCACTTTATTTATATGGCTTACAGGAAACGTTATGCTCCAAGAAATTCTTTACAGATTATCATTATCTTTACGATTGAGGATCATAATAATTTCTTACTTATTATTTTCAGTTAATAAAACACACTTACGTAAACGCTAACCTAAAATAAAAAGGAACATGTATTTAAAACGTAAGTCCGCAGCTCGTGGTCGTGCGGTAGCGTTATCGCTTCCAGCGCCCGGGTTCCCGGGTTCGATTCCCGGCGGGGTCAGGGATTTTCTCTGCCTCGTTATGACTGGGTGTTGTGTGATGTCCTTAGGTTAGTTAGGTTTAAGTAGTTCTAAGTTCTAGGGGACTGATGACCACAGATGTTAAGTCCCATAGTGCTCAGAGCCATTTGAACCATTTAAAACGTAATTACAATGTAACACATAAAACAAAAAGAAATAAAATGAGTATTTAGAGTAATAATGAATTTTCATAAATTTTAATTAGGTATGCTGGAAACGCTCTGACAGCACGCTGTGTACATGTCATTTTCCGAAAGTGGCTTTTCAGAAACCAGCTTTATTACACATGTTTTTCGTCACTTGAAAGCTTCCTTAATTTATGTTACAAATCTCTCTTATAAATCTCTCTTGAAAGTAAAATTGGGCAAAAACGAAAAAAATACCATTGCTGTACTTTGTCCCCTCTTCATATACGACAAGTTTCATTAACACCGCTTTTTTACGCTTTTTTACTCTTGGGGTGTTCTACTGTTAGAGAATAAAACAAGTATGTTCAACATCTCTGCTTTGATAAGTTTTGTAGTTGTTTGTGTCCTAGGATAGGTTATTACGAATTTTATGACATATCTGACCAGTAACTGTTATGTTTATCGTCAAATTGATATGTGATGCTATAATAGGACGTTGAATATTAGGTGCACTAATGAGATGGGAAATGAGCTCTGCGCAGAATTAGCGAGGAGAGAAACATGTGAAAAATATAGGGAAGAATTAGTTCCAGGATTGTGGGACACGTGTTAAAGTATCGGGGAATAATTCCCATCGTACTCGATTGAGCTGCATGGGGTAAAAATTGTAGGGGACGACAGCGATTGCTATATAGCTAACAAATAATTGAGGCTGACTGCAAGTACTACTCTGAGATGAAGAGTAAGCACAGAAGAATAATTCGTGGTGGGCGCATCAAACCAATAAAGACTGATGACACAAAAAAAAATCAATATTTCGCAGAGGAGGCAAATACTACACATTTTGCATAGGCAGCAGCCAGTATTAAACAAACGCGGAAAAATCATTGCAATTTTTGACTACACACTGATCAGACGCCTGAGTACCGTTCCCGTGTTGTCAGTTTCAACATCCACTGCATGAAGGCGCATGGTTGTACGAAACTGCAACGTCTGCCAGCTTACTTCGCCAGCTGCTGCAGCCGTTAATAACCGCGCGGTATGTTCTCGCACCCCGCTTGTCAGAGCATCTTGTTACGTAATTACTCTGGCGGAAACACAAAACGAGGAAACACAAGTTGCAAAACGAACATTCAGCGTTTTCTCAGCACTTGAAATGGCATAAACATCATAGAGCAACTATATAACAAGATATGAAAATGAACAACGCAAATACCACTATCCACGCAAATACTAAACCCTTACGCAAGTCGCCGCAGAATGCAGTAAAGTGACACAGGAAATCTGTAATCATAGACGTGACAGAGGCAAAAAAATCGTACAACAAGCACTGAACTGGAGAAAAATTAGTTAAATTAGAAAGAAGTGAAACATTTGAGATAGAGAACGGAAGTAATAAGTAAGTTTCACATATTACTTAAACTACACATACATGAACAATGAAATTGCTGACCATAGACGTCACACACCAACGGTACCACAACAGAACGGGAGCAAAAGAAAATGAAGATGTCCTACTCTAATGAAGGCAGTCATTAGAGGCACTCTTAAAATTACTGTATTGGATTAAATCATTCGTAGTAGAAAATGTCGAAATCCAATCTCCGATTTGGTTTATCAATTAAATATTGTTAGAAATTATCATTTAAAGCCCGTTGTGAATAACTCATACTGTTAGTTACCAAATATATTTTAACTGCTCAAAGGATAATAATAATTTGCTAAAGGAACAATTATTCAAATTATTATCTATTAGTGATTTTGAAAAAGGTTGCCTGTACTGGAACCATAGTACAACAACCCAAAATAAATCTGAAACACTTAATCCAAATATCCCGCTGTACGATGTAACGGCTAGCTTCCTTTTCAATACTTTCGTATTGTGACTTCTAAGGAATCGAATGACCCACTTGTCCAACAGTTACGTCTTTGAAACTATGTACGAAGGTAATATTCTCCGCCAGTTGTTCGGCCGTTCTTCACAAGTAAAGTCGACCATGCCCAAAAAAGAACCATTCCGAAACGGTACCAAACAGTTACTCTCCATTATTTTTCCCCAGATGTATAGGTCCATCTCTATTTTGGGTCCATGCATGTCTGAAGGAACAATGCTTCGTACTTCACAAAACAGGTATTGCAGTACCGTATTTGTCCTCAGATACCAGGCAGCGACTTTCAGTTAAACTGTCTCTCTCCTATACGGAAACTGCATAATATGTACGAGTTCAGGTTGTGACGCAGAAACAGCGACAAGTGGGAGTTTAGGTTTGGCCATGAGTCGTGTGCACAGGCAGCAACAGCGGCTAAGGTGACTGCACGCATAAAGCGGGAGGTCCGAGACTCCAGTCTGGCACAAATTATATTGTCATTCTGCTATGCAACTGAAAAAGTACATATTCCCAACTGCGAATACCCTTCATGTATCATTCGACTATGGCATATTTTACTTATTTTCTATTTATAACCAAGTCCATTGCCTTACGTCAGAAACTTGTCAACCTCGTTGCATTCACCCTACGAAATGCCAAAGCTAGTGTAAGGTTCAGAAATGAATTCCATGAAATTTTTGAGATTCATACTGGCCTTCGACAAGGCGATGGATTGTGTCAATTATTGTTCAGTTGTGTGCTGGAGAAAATGAAGCGTGAATGGAACAAGATATGCCCACCATCTGTTACGATTGGAAGAGAGATTCGACGTAACTGCCTTGCATTTGCAGATTATTTGGCGTTGTTAGCAAACAATATTGATCAAGCAAAGGTTTAGACAGAACAACTAGAACGATTGGTGGCAAAGGGTGGATTGCAAATGTAAGTAGGCTGTTTAGGTTTTTTTATTGGCAACGCCACCTCTGTATGAAAATCACTGGCTGTGCTGTGTGCAGTTTGTGGGTAGTTTGCATTGTTGTCTGCCATTGTAGTGTTGGGCAGCGGCAGCTGGATGTGAACAGCGCGTAGCGTTGCGCAGTTGGAGGTGAGCCGCCAGCAGTGGTGGATGTGGGGAGAGAGATGGCGGAGTTTTGAAATTTGTCATGAACTGCTATATTTATATATGATGATATCAAGGTAAATACATTGTTTGTTCTCTACTAATATCTTTCATTTGCTAACTATCCCTATCAGTAGTTAGTGCCTTCCATAGTTTGAATCTTTTATTTAGCTGGCAGTAGTGGCGCTCGCTGTATTGCAGTAGCTTGAGCAGCGAAGATTTTTGTGAGGTAAGTGATTTGTGAAAGGTATAGTTTAATGATAGTCAGGGCCATTCTTTTGTAGGGATTTTTGAAAGTCAGATTGCGTTGCGCTAACAAAATATTGTGTGTCAGGTTAAGCACAGTCATGTATAATTGTTCAAAGGGGACGTTTCATATGTCGACCCTTAGCCTAGGATACCTCACTGGAATCTTCTAATTTTTTTCTTGTAGTTTGTGTAATTAGTGTAGCTATTGTTTATTGCTAGCGCGTAATTATAGAGAGAATTTCCTTTGTAGTTGTAGTGTTTCATTGTTGTACAGTAAAACAGTTGTGGCATGCATGTAGATTTGCACCAAGTATTTCGCAGCTGCGCTGGCAATTAAGTAGGCATTATTTCCATTGCTATGTTATTTTATTTTGCTCTTCAAATTGCGCTTTTCTGTGTTATCGTGTGAAATACTGTGACAATAATGGCGTGTGAAAAACGTAATACTAGGCTCCAAAGTAAACTGAGAAATGACAGTGAAGACGAAAGCAGTGTGTTAGCGCCGCAGAGTAATGAATTAACTAATGTTCAAAGTAGTAATTTGGTAATTGCGCATAGGGAAATGGAGCGGGCGGCAAACAATGGTGTAGACAGTGAAACAGGTAGTGAACAGGGAAGCGTTATCGATCGATTGGTCGGCAACAGCTCGCCTCAGGAATCGGGAATGACAGAACACAATATTGCAAATACTGCAGACTCAGGTTTTGGGTTCCCACCGTTTTCTCAAATGAGTCAAGACACATTTTCCACTTGTCAAAATGTGAATGTTGCCGGTGCAACTTCACTGCCGAAAAGCACTGAGGAACATGTTTCAGACACCAGTGCATTGTTATTACAATTAATGCAACAAATGGGACAAAAGCTTGAAAAGTTAGACACAATGGAACAACATCAGAGACAAACACAGCAACAGTTAGACACAATGGAACAAAATCAGAGACAAACACAGCAAAAGCTTCAAAAGTTAGACACAGTGGAACAAAATCTTAAAAAGTTAGACTCATTGGAACAAACACTTGAACAAACACGTGAAGATTTAACTACTGAGTTACATAACATTGAATCGAAATGTCAAAAAGTCTGTAATGACGTAAAAACACAAATTTGTGAGCATTTTCAACCTATTTTTTCGCGGCATCAAAATGCATTACAGAATCACGAAGCAGCCATAAAAGAACTGCAAACTATTGTTCATGAAAATCACGACACCTTGCAAGCTAAAATTGACTCAGTTGCATCTACCGATTCGGTTACGCAACTTGCAAAAACTCAAGAAAACTTAAAGGACACAGTAGATACGATTTCAACACAAATGGACACCCTGAAACTTGGTTCAGAAAAACACACTGAGGAAATAAGTACACTATCGGAGAAAGTAGCCGAACTTTCGGATCAGTTCACTAACTTATCTGCAAAGGTAGATGATGTTCTGAATGACACAAGACCTGTAGCCATCACTGACACAGAAGAGTATGAACAAATTAAGAAATTCAATCAAAATCAAATCAATATACAGTACAAAAGAGAAATCCGGGAAGTACAAGATCAGTTGGCACAAGTAATACAAAAATTACAAATTTCAGAGGACACTCGCGCTCCAACACGGGAAGAGGGACTTAGAAATACGGAAAAGACGCAAAATAATAACACAGGGCATTTCGGAAGTTATGAAAGAAACTGGCAATGTGCATCGAATTTTGAGATGGAACCGCCGACACGACCTAACAAAGACCGATATGCGACTCGCCGACATGATGATTTTGACTATAAGCTGTTCATTACTACACATAAATTCAAAACATTTAAGAATTCTGGCAACGACATTCATCCACAAGCATGGCTCCATCAACTCTCTCATTGTTTTCCTCCCAACTGGTCGTTGGAACACAGATTAGAATTTATGTGTGGCTACTTAGAGAATGAACCAGCTGTAAGAATGCAATCGGTCATTCACGATTGCCACAGTGAAGGAGAATTTTACCATGCCTTCCTCTCAGCATATTGGTCTCAAGCCACACAAGACCGAGTAAAACATGATATCATAATGATGAAACATTTCGAACAATCGGAATTCTCCAGTCTTATCAAATATTTTGAAGACATGTTGCACAAGAATCAGTACCTGTCAAACCCATACAGCCCCTCAGAACTCATCCGCATTTGCTTAATCAAATTACCTGAACATTTACGGCATATTATTTTAGCAGGACGTTGCAAAGACGACATTGAAGCTTTTCGGGGACTGTTACAAGAACTAGAAATTGACACTGATAATCGCGGAACGTGAAAACAAGGACACAACAATTACAGGTCACATCCGTCACAATTCCGTGACGACAGAAACAATAACCGGACACGACTGGTCTATTCTTACAACGCAAATCGTGACCAAAATAGACACCACCCGTACGACAACCGTTGGCAGAGTAATAATAGTTACAGAGAAAGATCGCATTTCCGTAGTAATGACTATCACAGAGACAATCAGAGAAACAGACAATATGGGAACCAAAACAAGTATTATCAAGGGAGACAGAATAACTTCAGACGCAACAGTTCGGCGCAGAGTTACGACTCGGAGAAATTCTCCACCACATGACCGACAAACAAGAAACTATGTAAACTACCGACAAAACGACAGACGTGAATTTCATCAGAACTGGCGGGATTCTAACAGAGCTGGGCCCTCTCGGCAAGGCGAATTTGTAGAAGTTAGGTCTCCTAATCCCAATAACAACGCGCGCCAACAAAGAGACAGACAGTGACTCGCGCCGCAGGCACCCACGTGCGCTGGCTGGCTCAGAGAAAAATAACATAGACGCTAACCTTGAGAAAAATTCCAGTATTCTTTGCCGACGTATACCGCATGACAATTGCATTCAAGTTCAAACTCTGAGTACTAGGAAGAGTAAAGGTTTACACCAGGTTTCACATGTAAAACCGTTTATTGAAAGATAATCTGCTTTTTAACTTTGTCATTGCCATAAAACTTTTCACTTTACATTGCTAGTATGCTTTGTCAGACTTAAGAAACTGTTAACATGCAACAATGTTTGAAGTTAAATATCCAGTCTAGAACCTAGGGAACATTTTTAAACAGAAATTACGAATGCATTGTTATAGTGAACAGACGACACAGTGTTGTATTTGTACATTCTTGCTTGTTAGTTGCACGATTACGTAACGACTATCAGGCTTACATACTTAGGACACATACTGGTTCTGCTAATGAGATTTTCATGCAACGTTTTGGTTGACTTGAAAATACATTCTGGATTTAATGTACTTTCTGTGAGATACCAGACGACACAGTGGTTAGTTTAAGTGACAACTACACGGTTTTATCACGACGCTTCTTATGAGTGACAATTTACAATGTTGCTTTTGTAGTGTTTCTGTTTTATTTCTGCACAGTTTTTCTGTTTTATTCTGCAAAGTAAAACATGTTTTAGAAGTAACTTTTGTGGTATAGCTACAATGAGATTGCCTTTTCCGTAGCAC
Organism: Schistocerca serialis cubense; assembly: GCF_023864345.2. Taxonomy (NCBI): domain Eukaryota; kingdom Metazoa; phylum Arthropoda; class Insecta; order Orthoptera; family Acrididae; genus Schistocerca; species Schistocerca serialis. Next base: position 334,822,305 of record NC_064645.1, read on the forward strand.
AACAATACGTTACAGCACAGTACTTTCTTCATCATGGCAATAAGCATAATAACTAAGATATCTATACATAAAGCATTTCACTTTTGTTTATCATGAGGTAAGTACATTGACTTCTGCAGAACTTAGCTTTCGGAGGACGATAAGTACGACACTTCCACAGAATTATCTTACAGCAAGACGCACATTTAGCGCTACAGGACACGCATTTGAGTGATTAATTTTGTACTTAAAACATTTATTTTTAAAGATATTTGAAGTACAATGATACAAAGGTTTTCAGTGATACATTTCATTTCATTGCTGTAATCTGTAACACCTGAGGGTATAATTACATTAATCCTCAGGGGGGTTACACACTTACTTTGTGTACCATGTGTGTGGCAACCACAAGGAACCCTAGCTAATATGGTATTTGCTTATACAACTTTACACATCGGTACCATATTTCTCTAACACACAAATTACACAGCTATCTGATCACGTAACTGAGAGATAAACTTTTTTTATTACGTCAGTGACAGATGTTTACGCAATTACACAGTTGGATAACTTCACACTTATGAAACTGTATTTGTCTGTACTTTGTAAACTGTTCATATTTTTTTTGGAACCATTGTGATACTATGAGAGCTTTGAATGATGTATTTGGTATGGATTCATGATTTTTAAAGTACGTTTGAGGCAGAGGACACTTTTGACATGAGCAGTGAATTTTTTTAGGTTTTGAAATTATTAGAGGAAGCTACGACGATTTTGAGATTTGACTGAGGTGTTATGATGTTATTTTTACGACGACGATGTGTATTATGCTGCTGAGGTATGTTTGTGATTAATAGGCTGAGGCTATATGAGTTATTTGATTATGCTTCATATTTATAATGACGAAATATTGACGAGTGTCGATGGATACGTATATGTGTAATAAGGTAAGGAGTAATGAATAGTGGGTAGGGACTCTTGACTTGTGAAAAAGGATGTTGGAAACCAAGAATCGTACTTTAAGAGTTATGAAATGTGTGTAAATGCGTGAATGTATCACAATGCCGGCGAAAATTTTTTGGACAACGTTATATTCATAGGATTTTCTTTCTACAGATTTGCAACACTAATTCTTGACCTGTGAAATATTTTTATGTGAGACTGTCACTGTAGCGGAAACTGGTGTCGTAAATATTTCCGTAAGAAAGTTAAGTGACCACCTGCACGTAATGCGTCGTGGGCACGCAGCTGTGTCAAACACCTGGAGAACAAGCCATTAGGGTGTGCCTTTCCGGAAGCACAAGTAGAAAAAAAAAAAAAGAAAAAAGGCAGGGCTTTATCCTCGCCATTGACATTCCTTTAGGGAAAATATTGCAAATGCGACACCCTCATTACTTCCATTAACCTTGCTATTGACATTCCTTTGTAGAAAGCATCGCAAATATTACACGCTCATTACCTGAAAACATATGATTACTCATAGTTTGTGCTAATTACTGCAATGCTTATGAATTGATGGGAAATATTCGTACATCTGCACACCTGATTATGACAAGTGTCTTTCTATGAGAGTTGAGAGCTACTGACTTACGAAATGCCACATGACTATTGAATGATATTTTTATGCTTTGCTTTTCGTAGTTGCTTATTTCACTTGATATCTGGTTTCCAGCTGTGTTGCAGCATTGCTTTTATAAAATAAAATGCATTTGCTAATGTGAACACTTTCTGTCAACAGATCTATTAAATAATAATTTCGTAATCCACATTCTTTAAAAAAGGAGCACTTGGAAAGGAAAGAACAATAAGAAGGGACTAGTAACAGTAACTGGACACATAATATTCTTTTCAAGTACATGGTAATATTTTTTTTACAATAAGTTGTTGTGGTGCACCACTTTAATTACTTATACATTAAGATGTGATTATACATTTCCCTTATCTGCATTGTTGTCTTTACTGTAATATTTTTTCTGCTTGAGCTATGTCATGTTTAGGTATAAGTTGCTGCTGTTTGCCAGGCATAGTGTTATTGAATTTAACTTTGTATTACTCTGTTAAGCTTTTCTTGTTGCTGCACATTGGCTCATATTAGTTGTAATTTATGCTGCTTGCTTTGCCTTTTGCCTTTTTTATCGTTGCTGTTTGTGTTAATTTGTTATGTGCTGCTGCATTGCCTCGTCCCTTAGTTTAGCATCTGAGCTCAGTAGATTTAAGTTAGCTTAAGAGGGGGTAGGCTATATAAGAAACTAACTATGATGAATTTATAAGAAATGCATTGAGAAGCTATCAGAAAATGGTCTGGCAAAAAAAAAAAAAGGATACTGTACAGTGGAGAAAAACTATTTTTGACAGAGGATGTGAACAGAATACAGAAAGCAGGCTTAGATAGGACTTTTTGGGAATAATGCTGAACGAAGGGAGATCTCCATGCAAAATACTGCAGTAAAACAAACCCTGTCCTTTCCTTTTGTGTCATCCCTCTATATGTTTGTGTACCCTTGTGTATTTGTGTTTTTCCTGTCTTTATGTGTTTAGCTGATGAGAGCTATGTTGTAGAATTTTTCTAATACTCTGTTATTTACTTTGTAAAGATGCTTAGACATTATTTATTCTGTTTTGTTTTAATGCTCATGTGTGAAGTTGATGTTTCGCAAGTTATTCTGATCTTTTATGTATGTACTCATGTCATAATTCCTGGAACACTGACGTATATGTTATTTCGATTCTTTTGTAAAGCCTGTACTACAAATGTTATCTGTATTATTATGTTCTTTAATGATGTATTTTGTACCTTTGTTATTGTATTTTTATGTTACCAAATTGTAATTGTTACCAGTTCTTCAAATTAAGTAACATTTCACTGCACACGTTTCTGTTGGTCATAGTACATGGACAATATGTGAGAAGTAGGGACTGATAGTGTTTGCACGTGTGTTAATGATTCAGCAAGGGACTGGATAACAGCATTGCTGGTTCTAAGGACAATTCCAGAAACTTTGTGAGTGCACAAGTGGTGGTTTATGGACTTGCTATATTGTCTGCAAGACTCTTCGATGGTGATTGTGCACCTGCACAGTCGCAACAGATGGCTGCTGGCCCTCTCTACAAGGACTACAGTGGGTCTACATCTTTGATGATCCATCAATACCATTATTTCTACAAGGACTGCAGTGGGTCTGCACCTCTGGTAGCCCACCAGTACCGTAATCTCTACCAGGACTACAGTGGGTCTGCTCTGTGATGACCTACCCACCAATATTCTTCAAAACTTCGACTGACTCCACTGTGGGTTTGCTCCATTGTGGCCCATTACCTGTCAGCATGTCAAGAGTCAGCACTGTCTTTCCGTTGGAAGGACAACACTACTTCTTCAAGACTGTGTGGAAATCCACTACTTCTGTGTGCAATTTCTTTTACTAGTGAGCCTTTGTGAAAAAAAACCTGTAATTACTATTATGATGAATGATCAGGACTATCTTTATGGACTGTGAGAAAATTTGAGCTTTTGGCCAACATTGTATCAAAAAGTGTGTGCATTTGATTTCTTTGTTATTGTAATTACGAAAATTTTTTCAAATCTGTATTGGCCACTGCCCAATCCAATTTGTAAAATTTTTTTGTGGGGAGCATGGGGGCTATGTAAGTAGGCTGTTTAGGTTTTTTTTATTGGTAACGCCACCTCTGTATGAAAATCACTGGCTGTGCTGTGTGCAGTCTGTGGGTAGTTTGCATTGTTGTCTGCCATTGTAGTGTTGGGCAGCGGCAGCTGGATGTGAACAGCGCGTAGCGTTGCGCAGTTGGAGGTGAGCCGCCAGCAGTGGTGGATGTGGGGAGAGAGATGGCGGAGTTTTGAAATTTGTCATGAACTGCTATATTTATATATGATGATATCAAGGTAAATACATTGTTTGTTCTCTACTAATATCTTTCATTTGCTAACTATCCCTATCAGTAGTTAGTGCCTTCCATAGTTTGAATCTTTTATTTAGCTGGCAGTAGTGGCGCTCGCTGTATTGCAGTAGCTTGAGCAGCGAAGATTTTTGTGAGGTAAGAGATTTGTGAAAGGTATAGTTTAATGTTAGTCAGGGCCATTCTTTTGTAGGGATTTTTGAAAGTCAGATTGCGTTGCGCTAACAAAATATTGTGTGTCAGGTTAAGCACAGTCATGTATAATTGTTCAAAGGGGACGTTCCACAAATTTCGTTTGAGAAAACAGAAATGATGCCCAGCTTCCCAGTTGACACCTGCGATATCATACTTCATAATGATCAAAAAATTAAAGTAGCAAAAAAGTTCAAATATCTTGGTGAGATTTTTACCCGGAATTCTATCGAAAGAGCATCAATAGATAGTAGAGCATTAAAACTGCAGCGAGCGCAGAGAACCACATGGCCAACCAACAAAAAACGATCTCTCTCAATAACTGCTAAATTTCGACATTACTCCTCCATCATTAAACCGGAAGCAACATATGCAAGTGAAACACTATTCGAACTAAGTACACAAGCAACAACTGACAAATTGTAGAAAGTTGAGAGAAGAATACTCCAGACAATTATCAGTAAAAAAATATGAAGTTAGTGGGCAGTGGAGACTTTAGCCCAGTTCAGTAGTGTATAAACAAATTGACTCCATTATTGATACAATGCCGAGAAGAGAATCCTGAAGCAACTTCTTGACTACTTCTGGAACAGTAAAACCAAAAACATCTGGTTTAAAAAAGTACAAATTGATCTGGATGAACTGAACGTCACCACACACCAAATTCAACACAGAGAAGAGAAACTGCTTCTGAAGAACAAATACGCACAGCTGACATTCATACCATCATAACGGAAGAAGAATATCATATCTGCAGAAGATCGAGCAGCCAGATCACAGCGAATGAAGAAATTTAGTCATTGTAGACTCTGAAGTATTATGTTTGATTTTAGTTCTCGAGTGTGGGCGTACTCTATGTAAATAAATAAACAAAGCGGTTTTCTCAGCAATACTGCTATAGGTACTTATGGTTGCCCCATAGTAAATGTTAGCCACCATGTGTTGACATTTATCTGCATTTTCTTACTAGCCTTTTGGCCACATGTGTGTTCAATAAATATATTCAACACACCTCCTCCTCCTGCTCCCCTTTTCTGTGTCCACCTCTTCGTCCCTTTGTCTGTCGACCTCATCCTCCCACCTGCGTGTGCCTATCCCATCCTCCCCACTCTCTCTGTTTCTTCATCTTCTCCTCCACTTCTCTTTGTCCATTTTCTCCACTGCCCAATTTCTCCACTCCTTCTCTCTGACCATATATTCCTCCCCATCCCTCTGACCATATCTTCCTCCCCCTCTTTCTTTCCATCTCCACAACCCCCTCTTCCTTTTACACCTACCCACTACTTCTGTACACCTTCCACCTGCGTCATGTACCTCCTCCTTCTCCCTTTGCTCTTTATCACCTCTCCTTTCCATCTCTATCTGTCCCCAGCTATGCTCATCAGAAATACATTTCAATAAATCAGGTCAATACTACTCCAACACAACATGCCTGTCGTGTACGCCAGAGTACATGTTGGGTGCTGTAAAACTGTTTTCTGTACATGACATGTAGGGTGCCCTCCAAAGCAGATTGATTTGGCAGGCTGTTACTGTTCCCATACACAATGCCTGTTTTGCAGGACAGCCTACAAGCCAAAGGTTTAAAAAACAAGTTTTTGCCCGTATCTCCGTTCCCATTGGAACAAGGAGGTTATAAATACTGCAGTGTGATGCTCATGCGGCCTGCTATTTCTGTGCCAAATTTGGTTGCATTCGATCGAGGAGTTTCGGAAAAGATACCAGACATACACATATATACACTGCTTTACACATACATAACAGATTGCAAAGTTTTTCGCTTCCGTAGGGACTTTAAAGCTGATGTAGGTTAGTTTCAAGTGCTGTGTAGGTGCATGGTAGAAACTGAATTGGAACACTGCCACTAGCAAGCTTTGCTACACTACTGGCCATTAAAATTGCTACACGACGAAGATGACGTGCTACAGACGCGAAATTTAACCGACAGGAAGAAGATGCTGTGATATGCAAATTATTAGCTTTTCAGAGCATTCGCACAAGGTTGGTGCCGGTGGCGACATCTACAACGTGCTGACATGAGGAAAGTTTCCAACCGATTTCTCATACACAAACAGCAGTTCACCGGCGTTGCCTCTATTAAGGAGGAGAAATGCGTACCATCACGTTTCCGACGTTGCTAAAGGTCGGATTGTAGCCTATCGCGATTGCGGTTTATCGTATCGCCACATTGCTGCTCGCGCTGGCCGAGATCCAATGACTGTTATCGGAATATGGAATCGGTGGGTTCGGGAGGGTAATACGGAACGCCGTGCTGGATCCCAACGGCCTCGTATCACTAGCAGTCGAGATGACAGGCATCTTATCTGCATGGCTGTAACGGATCGTGCTGCCACGTCTCGATCCCTGAGTCAACAGATGGGGACGTATGCAAGATAACAACCATCTGCACCAACAGTTCGACGACGTTTGCAGCAGCATGGACTATCAGCTCGGAGACCATGGCTGCGGTTACCCTTGACGCTGCATCACAGACAGGAGCGCCTGCGATTGTGTACTCAACGACGAACCTTGGTGCACGAATGGCAAAACGTCATGTTTGAGAATGAATCCAGGTTCTGTTTACACCATTATGATGGTCGCGTCCGTGATTGGCGACATCGCGGTGAACGCACATTGGACGCGTGTATTCGTCATCGCCATACTAGCATATCACCCGGCGTGGTGGTATGGGGTGCCATTGATTACACGTCTTGGTCACCTCTTGTTCGCATTGACGGCACTTTGAACAGTGGACGTTACGTTTCAGATGTGTTACGACCCGTGGCTCTACCCTTCATTCTATCCCTGCGAAACCCTACATTTCAGCCGGATAATGCACGACCGCATGTTGCAGGTCCTGTACGGGGCTTTCTGGATACAGAAAATGTTTGACTGCTGCCCTGGCGATCACATTCTCCAGATCTCTCACCAACTGAAAACGTCTAGTCAATGTTGGCCGAGTAACTGGCTCGTGACAATACGCCAGTCACTACTCTTGATGAACTGTGGTATCGTGTTGAAGCTGCATGGGCAACTGTACCTGTACACGCCATCGAAGCTCTGTTTGACTCAATGCCCAGGCGTGTCAAGGCCGTTGTCACGGCCAGAGGTGGTTGTTCTGGGTACTGATTTCTCAGGATCTGTGCACCCAAATTGCGTGAAAATGTAATCACATGTCAGTTCTAGTATAATATATTTGTCCAATGAATACCCGAATATCTGCATTTCTTCTTGGTGTAGCAATTGTAATTGCCAGTAGTGTATTTTGAAAGACACAACCAATGTGACCAACTCCCACACATTTGTCGTCTGTTTCACAGTACCATAGATAATTTGCAGGATGACAGTAGATTTTATGAATGATTTCCAACTTTTCCTCACACTTATTCATTTATACAAATCTTTCATTGTTGTGTTTGATTCATACTTTTGGAATCGCATTGAAATTTAATATTTTGCCGCCCCAAGAATCCTGCCACGCTAGTTGGCAGCAAGGCTTATCCCCGTAGACTTGGCCATGGTTCTATGGAGAAAGAGCTGGGACGTTATTGTAGAGCACAAACACTACCTTGGACAGGTTCTGAGACCTTTTCGTCCTGACAGACTCCTGTAACTTCGTCAGGAGGTTTTGGTAGTACGCTCCTGTGAGGGTTTACCCTTTATAAGCATAATCCGTTAGCACCACGCCAAGACAGTCCCAAAGAAACACTCAACATCGGCTTCGCTCGTGCTAGTTAGGTCTTCAGTACTGATGGTGGCGAGGTTCCTCATACTTCTAGTTCTTGCTTTGCACTTTGTCTCAGAGTCTAGCGAGCAGGCAGTTAAATACGTCACCTCGATTGCCCTGACACAGCTGAAAGACTCCCACTTCTGTATCAGTTCAGCGAATTGATTAAAACAGTAAGGGCAGTCGTGGATTGGAACATACGGCAACTCTTTCCATGTCCAAAATGTCGTGTAAGAAGCTGAAAATTGATCAATGATAGGCTTTCACTTTTTCAACTATCGCCTCCACAGTGATACGCCGGTTTTTTAATGTTATATCCTAGCCAGTAATGCCACCCGAGCCCGCTGCCAAAAGGTTGGCAGCATCAAAGTCCGGACGCCGTCCGCATAAGCAGCGCCAGCGAGACAGGAAATCGCCGCAAGTCTGCGCGCGCCACCGCTGGCTTCTGGCTTCTTAAGCGCTGGAGTCGCGAGCGCTAGGACAGTTCTGTATTCGCCGCTCAGTTGTATACTCGCCACCGAATTGTGTACTTGCTAGTCAGTTGTGTGTTCATCGCAGCAGAGTTGTTGTTTGTCGTCAGCCGACGCTGACCTAGCCACTCCGACTCGAACTAGACAGATCTCTGTAGACACGGAGATCACTACTGTGTTTCTGTATCTTCGTTAATAGAGATAAGTACCGACTTTTATTTAATCAGAGTGTTTGGGTTTTCATCTTTCTGTTCGCTGTTCCAGCGGACCGGTTGGCCCGCTATTAAAAGTGTGGCGGTGACTTCGTAAGCCGTTTCTACAACGAATTGCTTGTCGCTACGAACGCCGCCACAAAATTTAACACCCCAGCCACCATTCCGCAATTCATACTTGTGGGATGTAAGAACTGTAGAGGGGATCCAAAACTCTGCTACAATAAGCAGATTCAAATGGATATGGGTTTCAGTAGTTACACACAAATGAATGGGGTTGCACAGTATACACTAGCGTGTATACCTGCATGAAGCCAGACTGAAGGCTACAAGAACAACAGTACTAAACTATCATAAAGAAAAGTACTTGGTATTTTTCTTCTATTGCAGTTCATTAAAATGTACATCCTTGTATCCACTAAATATTCTAAAGAGTCCTATACATGGGGTTACCGAATATAATTACGCGGAACAGTTAGAAGGCCGTACACTCCACAATCGGCATACCATTCATGTAAAATCGCCGTGAGCATTAAGTTAATCATCCCACAACCGCACCAGGTTGAAGATAAACACCACGTCCTGCTGCGTGTAGAACTGCCAGCTGCACATTCTCGTCCGACAGGAGTCGTCGATCATTCAAGGCGTGATAATCGCGTGATATGAGAGAAGTGAGAGAAGAACTATAACGCGGGAGCTCGAGTGTCTCCCAAGTTACGCGCCATCTCCGATGCCACGTAACTTAGGATACTTGCGATATAGGGTCAAGGTGGTCTCCGACAGATGTGCTGCCACATACACATTCTTCACCTTCCGATGTATGTCTACCGGTGTTTGTCCTTCGGCAGCCAAGAAAAGAATAACAACACGTTAGTCCTGTTTGGACGCGTTTGTCAATAACGTCACCGTAGTTCACGTTTCCGTATTTACCCTACGAATGTCGGAAAGACATCAGTGCCACGACAATCCCCTGCACACATGTCGCTGCATATATACCTGCATGGAAGTGGCGCTACGTTTCAAATACACTGTATCAACACTCTCAAACGAAAACTTTTTGATCGCCCCTTATACAGAGCTAGACAATGCCAAAAATATGGCAAGTAAACTAAAAATACTTACTTAAAATACGCAAATATAAAGCATCACAGAACATAGTGGCGAAACGAGTACGGAAACTATAAAAACTCTTATTCACTAAGTGCAAACGGATTTTCAAATCACGGATACTATTTTTATTTCTTTCTAGAGTTAGATGAAAATTTCTCCCAAACACAAACTTTTCACTGTTTTATATCATTTGCACTAGAAACGAAGCTGTCTGAAGAAAACATCGTTAGCAAAGATTACGTGAATTTTACTGACATTCTACTCCGTTTCTATACGACAGGCAGTCACAAAGTTTTAATCATTACCTAAAAATTATATTTACGTAATTAGTTTTTAGTTTGTTTTCAGGTGCATGTTTGTTGTAATTTAATGTGAGCCAAAATAAAACCATGTGATTTTTTTAAAGAAACATTTAAAACAACTCGTGATGAAACGAAACAAAAGCAACTACATTTAATTACGAAAATTTAATCAATGTACAAAATGCTACGAGGTTAGCAAGCGTCATCTTATTTTTTGAAGCCAACACGAATTAATTTTATGTTTATTGTGTTTAAACTTTTCTTCTGATATAAGAATCACATGTAAATATCAATTAGACTTCCAGAAATAAAACTTTAATTTGATGTGCAATCCTAATGAGTGTGGCCGGCCGAAGTGGCCGTGCGGTTAAAGGCGCTGCAGTCTGGAACCGCAAGACCGCTACGGTCGCAGGTTCGAATCCTGCCTCGGGCATGGATGTTTGTGATGTCCTTAGGTTAGTTAGGTTTAACTAGTTCTAAGTTCTGGGAGACTAATGACCTCAGCAGTTGAGTCCCATAGTGCTCAGAGCCATTTTTTCCTAATGAGTGTAAAATACAATTTATAGGTCAGCAGTAATATCACAGGTCTTTTCTCTCCGAAATTATTTCTAAATTTTAACCAAACAGCCTCGTAGATTGAGAAGATTCTCTCAATGGATGTAGTGCTAGCATGGCAAGGAAAGAGGAACTAATAAAAGTAGTTGTAAGTATGGGTTAGTGCCGTTTTAATTAATCATAGGAATTAAAACTGAACTATTTAATAGTCAATACAAAAGTCCCAAAAAATCAGTAAAACCGAAAAAACCCAGTTTTACACACTGGTTTGACATTTTAAAAAATACTCGGATTTTTCTCAACCCTGATGTGTGTAGTCCTGGCATACGTTGAAGTCGCTCCAACACACTACATCAGCACGCCGCTAGAGGAGCAGTCCTCTCGCTAAATGGAGTGCTATGCAATAATACTTTTCCTGCTCTTGAGTACTATGCAATAACACGTTTCTTGAAGGGAAACAACGCTGCAAGAATCCGTGCTGAGTTGATTGTAGTGTATAGCAACAATGCACTATCACACAGTACAGCGGTTAAAACTCTGAATGGCAGAGTACGAAGCAGAAACCGTCTCTCTGTGAAGAACCGGGTCTTCCAAGAGAAGTGGAGACCCTGGTGCTCGAAGGCCTGTGAACTGCAGTCGATGCGACAGTCGGAAAGATTACTATTACGTGGAAAAGTATTCAACATCTTGTTCGACATTTGGACATGACAAGGATCTGCTGTTTCCCCTATGTAATAAGTGCTTCAGTGATTCACATGCTTCACGCTGGATAATGTTGTGACAGCTGCACGTTATCTTCGTGTGCTTACAGACATGTTGCTTTTTGTGGGAGGTTGCGGTTCAAATTGCTCTGAGCACTTTGGGACTTAATTTCTGAGGTCATCTGTCCCCTAAAACTTAGAACTAGTTAAACCTAACCTAACCTAAGGACATCACACACATCCATGCCCGAGGCAGGATTAGAACCTGCGACCGTAGCGGTCACGCGGTTCCAGACTGCAGTTCCCAGGACCGCTCGGCTACCTCGGCCGGCGGGAGGTTATGGTACAGCGTCACCGGTTTAGAGTGGTCTAACTGTCTTCATGTAGGAGTAAAAACTTCCTATAGTACAATAACATCACTGAAAGGACATCATCGTATTCAACGTTAAAGGTGTGACTGTGAGACTTGAAGTCACTTACCACCCTCTTACAGAGGGAGTTCAGTGTTGTCGGTGTGAAGGGTCATTCCTGCATTAATAGTTATAGTGGTGGCCGTACTAAGAATATCACGTGATGAGCGGCTGTATCAAAACTGTTGCATTAGTGGTGGCTGTACCAGTGCTACGATTTGCCTTTGTCCGAAACCGACCCCTCGAACATGCTAAGAGGAACACGACGGCGGTGCCAGTGCTGGGGAGTTGCGCTGCTAACGTGTTGCAAGCCATTGACGATGTTACGGAAGGCGTCCACTTTGTCGTACAGGCGCCTCACCTTCTCACGAATGATCACCGACACAAGGACCATGTTTGTCACCTCGTGAAAGATGGCAGTCCACGTGAGCGGCGGGGCATACAAGATCCATCGAAGCACCATGTTCTGCAGGTGCTGAAGGGTCTGCATCCTGAAGGCACTATTCGTGGCCCACGCTGTGGAACCGTACTTGAGGGAAGAATGGACAACCATACGATACAGTCAGAGCTTGTTATCTGAGTTCAGATACGTGCTGCTGAAGGGCAGGACGATTTTTTTACCAGTTTCAGCCCCTTTAGAGTGGCGTACCCCATTTGTCGGTGCAAAAGCAGTTTGTTATTCATACGGACTCTTACGTATTTGTATCCAGGGGCCGTGACTCTCGAACGCCACCAGTAATGATGTTGTGGCGGAGAATAGGGCGCCGTTTCGTGAAGTAGACCGCTGTAGTTTTGGTGGCATTGAGGGCAAGTTTGTTTTGAACAAAACCAGGTGACTGTTGCGTCCACCTGTCTCTGGAGACGAGCAGTGAGCTGGTCGGTGTTGCGGCTGGTCGTATGGGGCTCCGCACAGAAAGTGTGCCAGGGATGGCTTGCGTATCATTAACATAAACTTTAAAGACGGTGAGAGACAACTCAGAGCCTTGAGCGGTGTTCGTCAACATGTGAAATATTCTCGATATGTTGCTTTTCTTTGTCGGAAGTTCAAATATAGCTTCACCGTTGGCTCACAGTTTTACTGTTTTGGTGGATAGTAAAACTGTTCGATTCGACAATGATGTCATTCCTAAGACATCACTGGAGTCTACGTTGAAGGTGTGTTGGTGAGGCTTGAAGTCCCACACCACCCTTTGACGGTGGAAGTTCAGGTCGCAGGCAAATATTGACTAACTTCATTACAGTGGTCGTTTACGATGGTCGATACCCATCGTGTGGTCTAGTCAACACTAACGCTTCATTAGTGGCCGTAGCGACATGTTGCTGCGGTTGATCGCCAAAATATACGCTAACTCGATGGAAAAGCGCAGACGCCAACGGGTTGGGCTACATCGAGAGCCCCCTGCCGGAGAAACGTGCCACAGTCTACGCATGCGCGACGCCGGAAAAACGCGGCCCAGTACTCGCATTCGGTACGCATGGGAAATACCGACCGTTTAAAATCGGTACCTGTGTTTCAGTTGTGAATATTCGGTATTTCTCGGTATTTGTTTGGTCTCGGTGATAACACACATTTTCTCTCTTCACTGATAACCCGATTATAAGCGATCTATCAATTTTCCACAGCAGTGTTGCCAAAATTTTTGAGTTACATAAAACTTTTTTTAAAAAACCGAGTTTGATAGGGCGGTTTGTGGCGTCTAAAAGATTGATATCGTCTTTGCTTGATACTGCTTCTGATGAAAGCAGTCAACTTACAGATCAACACATTATGGAACGAGTATTTATGAGTAGATTGGGCAATAAATTTTCGCCATTGGACTAATTCATTATTGAAATTTTAACTGTTGTTATGTATTTGTTATATTTTTCCCATCATCTGAACTGTTCACTTAAATTTTTTAAAAGAGCATTTTTGGGTTTCAGCAAAAAAAAAAAATCAATCGTATTTAAATTCCTGTTAAAATGTAAGTATATGTATTTCATTCTAAAGGCTTTTTCATTCGAAATAGCTTAAGAAAAAGAATGCTTTAAGATTTTACGCAAGAACTTATTATTTGCCTGTCATTTCTAAAAATAATAAAAAAGGAATTGGTGGCATCAGTAATAAATTACAAATTTAACAGTGCATTCATACTTTATAACAAAAACAGAAATTAGTTGATCTGACGCCTGTGTCTGCATAATATGCCTTTACCTACGTGCAGCTTCTAGAAACGGGCAACTTCACACGAAAAACAGAGGTTTCCTACCTTAGTTTTCACCCATTAGCATTCACTATTCGTAATGCCCAAATGGTGGTTGATCTTCAATTAAAACGCGATTTTTAACAGAGGTTTAAAAAATTAAAATCAGTAGGGGAATACTGGAGAATATTTTATAGTATTCAAGCTCCCATTACTTTCGAGAAAATCTTTGTACAGTGGACGGACTCAGTTCTCTTTTATTTACCTGTTTTATTTGATATTTTGGTTCTAGCCATCTTGAAACCCATAACACACAAGTCAGAGGGAGTCGTAGAATTCTTCAACCTCTCGCAATATGTTAGTTTATTGTTGGAAATAACAGCAATACTAAAACCGAAAATCGGTTATTTCAGAAACCGGTTATTTCGGAGACAACTGCCGCCCCTAGCGTGCGGGTGCAGTGTTGGCGCCCAGCTTAAATGTCCTCACTCCGATTCCCCGTCTGTATTGACTCGTTAGATTCGTTCGTCCCCTAATACCGCCAGTGTGGTTCCCATGCCTTGCTAAGTTGAAATCCTGTGTCTCTACTAATCAGATCGTTACTTATACGTATTTAGACTTCTTCTTTAATGATGCATTCCCAGTACATGGAGGCTGACGAAAGGATCTTTGTCACTTCATAGTTCATGCTACGTCCCGTCTCATGACAGTGTTTAGCAACAGGAAACTTTACTGGCTGACCTAATCTATTGCGCCTTCTATCATTAACAGTGCGACACGTCTGGCCAATATATGACGTGTAGGCTGAACACATTTCAACGACAATCGAGACACCTGCGTTTATACTTTATAGCTAACTTCAAAATCAAATGGCTCTGAGCACTATAGGACTTAACTGCTAAGGTCATCAGTCCCCTAGAACTTACAACTACTTAAACCTAACTAACCTAAGGACAACACACACATCCATGCCCGAGGCAGGATTCGAACCTGCGACAGTAGCGGTCACGTGGTTCCAGACTGTAGCGCCTAGAACCGAACGGCCACCCCGGCCGGCAGCTAATTTCATTACTACACTCTGTGTTTGTACCTAATTTCATTACGACACTAACGCTTACCTTGCTTGTCAACTATCGTGATATTTTGAGATCGATAATAGACCTATAACGATGCAGCAGCTGAAAAACCTATAGCAAGGATGTATCTTCATTTTGTGAACTGGAAACGAACATATAGGTACATCACGCATGAAAAAATTCTTTTCTTCAGAAATATAAAAGGCTAATGTACACTTTTTACTGTAACAACTCTAGTATATTTTTGGCAATGTTTAGTCACTTACTAGGTACTTAGATGTTGCTGCCATTTGCCGTCCTATAAAGTCATCAGATGACCAAAACCAATTGCAACACGATTTAGACTAGATATCAGTAGGGTGCGAAAAATGACAATTGAGCAAAAAAGTGTGAAGTCATATACATGAATAATGAAAAATAAATTTAAAAAAAAATTTTTTTTTTAAATCTGCTAAATTTCGGTTGCACGACAGACCACACACATCTAAATGCCGTAAATTCAACTAAATACTGCCGCAATCAGATAGGTATTATACATTTCATACTAAAATTTAAGATTTCGTTCACTGCAGACTATTAGGGCAAGCGTGCAAACATGTCAAACACTCTTCAATAAATACTTACAACACACACCGCTTCGCTCACATTGTCCACAAAATTAACTTCGATATGGCTGCATTTCCATAAGGGATCAGCTATAGGGAAAGACAGTTAATATGCATTATGTACTAGAGCGAGGAGGGGACAATAAAAGTGGAAGACCAAGAACAAAGTACTCGGATTAAAAAGGGTATAATACGGAACGTAGTCTTTCGGCCATATTGTTCAATTTGTTTATCGACGAAGCAATGACGGAGATAAAAGAAAGATTCAAGTGTGGTATTAAAATTGAAGGTAAAAGGACATCAGTGATAAGATTCGCTGATGACATTGCTACCCTCTGTGAAAGTGAAAAAGAATTACAGGATCTGTTGAAAGGAATCAACAGTCTAATGAGTACAGAATACGCATTGAGAATAAATCGAAGGAAGACGAAAGTAATAAGAAGTACAAGAAATCACAACACAGAGAAACTTATAAGGCCTGGTGGTCACGAAGTAGATAAAGTTAAGGAATTCTGTTACCTAGGCAGCAAAATAACCGATGACGGACGGGGCAAGAAGGGCATAAAAAGCAGACTAGCATTGGCAACAAGGACGTTCCTAGCCAAGAAAAGTGTGCTAATATCAAATATATCCCTTAATTTGAGGAAGAAATTTCTGAAAATGAATGTTTGGAGCACAGCATTGTACGGTAATGAAACATGAAATGTGAGAAAATCGAAAAAGAAGAGAGTTAAAGCGTTTGAGATACGGTGCTACAGAAGACTGTTGAAAACTAGGAGGAGTGATGAGGTAAGAAATGAGGAGGTTCTCCGGAGAATCGGCTAATAAAGGAATATATGAAAAACATCGACAAGAAGAAGGGAGAGGATGGTAGGACGTCAGTTAAGACATCAGGGAATGACTTCCATCATAAAAACTGTCGAGGAAATGAGAGACTGGAATACATTCAGCAAATAAGAGGCAACCTAGGTTGCAGGGGCTACTCCGAGATGAAGAGGTTGACAAAGGAGAGGAACTTATGGCGGGTCGCATAAAACCAGTCAGACGACTGATGACTCAAAAAAAGAGTTTTACTTCTAAGAAACTTGTTTTTCGGAAATGTGTAAGTAAATGAGGAATATTAGCGCAAGCATTTTGTTTCTCGATTTAAACTGTGAAACGTCCCCTTTGAAAAATTAATGAATGACTGTGCTGATGAACCTCTTACATTATTTGCTTTTCAAACAGCTGAGCAAAATTGAACGTACTCAGACATTACTCTCTTTACTTATTCTGATCAACACTAAACTGACACACAATATTTTTAGCGCAACGCAGTCTGACTTTTAATAATCCCTACAAAGTAATGGCCCTGACTAACAATAACCTATACCTTTCATGAATCACTTACCTCACAAAAATCTTCGTTACTCAAACTACTGCAATACAGCGAGCGCCAATACTGCCAGCTAAATAAAAGATTCTAACTACTGAAATCACTAACTACTGATAGGCATAGTTAGCAAATGAAAGATTTTGATAAAGAACAAACAATTTATTTGCCTTAATAGTGTTCAAAAGTCATAATATATATATCAGTTCATGACATCCAGTTTTACTGTCTCTGATGGACACACGTCCAGATCATCCGCTCTCAAAACTCCGTCATCTCTCTCCCCACATCCACCACTGCTGGCGGCTCACCCCCAACTGCGCAACGCTACGCGCTGTTAACAGCCAACTGCCCAACACTACAATAGCGAATATGACAACAATGCTAACCAGCCACAGACTGCACACAGCACAGCGAGTGATTTTCATACAGAGCGCTACGTGGCGTTACCAATATAAAAACCAAAGAGCCTACTTACAACTGGTACAATTGTGTGTTCCGAATAACTTTATCGAGACACGAAAACGTTAAGTGAAAACGGGGAGTATTTCGGCAACACAGGGACGTCTTGTCATCCTAATGACGTAAAGACATTACACTAGATTTATTTATTCATCCAGAAAAGTCGGCTGTTGCTGAACACTGTCTTGACAAAGAACTACGGAGAGACAAAGATCCTTTCATCCACCTCTATATATTAGGAATCTATCATTAAAGAAGCAGTCGAAATATATATAGCTGATGACCTGATTAAATACAGGATTTCAGCTTAGCAAGTCATAGCGGTACCAAGGCATTGTCAGTCGCAGGCGAACGAAAGCAACGGGTCAGCGCAAACGGGAAATAGAAATCAAGAAACAAATTCGGTGCACAACACTATGTGCGCGCGCACGCAGGGCCACGATGTGTGGCCGCGCTTTACCTTCATCGCGCCTGCGAAGACAATGGCCCGTTTCTCCGGCAGGAGGCACTGGATGCCGATGTCCTCTCTGAAAGGTCTACGATGAGGTTATAGCTCCACTCCTTGGCGCTTGCACTTTTCTACAGCGCCGGTGCATACACTGGCGTGTAACTGCAGAAACATGCGAGGGAGCACCTGAGGATAACGTGCAGGCCTCTCGTTGAGACACTGTTCAGCTGTCACAACAATGTCTGACGCGATGCCCGTGAACCACTGAAGGATGACGAGCATCGTCGTTAGCGCGTCCTACAGCTGCTGAACAAAATCAGAAAGCCGTGAAATGTTGCGATTGTGACATGGCCTATGCAGCCGCATAATAGCCATGGTCGCGTTGGGCATGGTTTACTGTGTCCCCGGTACAAAGGAGAACAAGAAGCAGAGGAAACATTTTGCTTCAGTATCGCCGGACAATGCGAAGTCCCATCCGTAATTGGGCAAGGTGATGCACATTGTTTTTCTCGGATTGCTACACTTTATGCTCGTAAGGCGCAGGCCGTCGCAAGAGCATACTAAAGAAATCTAACGAGGTTACGGGAGACAATAAAGACGAATCACCACAGGCATCTATGTTTTTGATCCACGACAACGTTTTAAACTTATCCTGTTAAGGCCACAGTCACATGTGCTGCTTTTTTTGTACCACCAAATTTTTTCTTTCCTCTCCCTCTTATTCTACTGCCCTGTCACCCAGTGACTTCTTGCTATTTCCTCATATGAAGAAATCATTGTATCGCACCCATTTCCATACTTGTAAAGGTCTCTACGCTGGTCGTAACAATTTCTGCAGGACCTGACCATTATTTTGCAGGAGAATGCTCAATCACGGACAGTGCGAGCTGTTACTGATTTGTTTGACTGATTGGGCTGCTAAGAGCTATACCATCTACTGAACTCCCTTGACTTAAGCCCTCGTGAGTTCAACTCGACTTCTAAACTGAAGGAAACGCTTCATGGTATTCGCTTCAGAAATGCTACAAATTCGTCAGGCAACAGACCATGCCGCTCAAACTGTCAACAAAACTGGCACTGCTAAGAGTATTCTACGACTTCCACATAGCTGGCCACGGGTTATACACAATGCTGGTGACTACTTTGAAAGTCAATAAAATTTTGAAATACGTATCTACTTTGTACGAGTTGTAAATAAATAGTTGCCATTGTGTGCGTGCGTGCGTGTGTGTGTGTGTGTGTGTGTGTGTGTGTGTCAATCTCAAGGGGCATGCCTGGAACGATTTTTCGATTTAAAACGCACTGTCGTCAAATTTATGAAGGAAATAGGAGTGCAGAATGAAAATTGGTATAGCCGGAATCGATTGTAGACCCCATATTTCAAGTGGACTTGACGGCACATTGCGCACAGTTAGACACCGTGAAGTGAGGAACAACTTACTTCTCATCCGATACGAAAGCATTTAAAAATAAAATCTCATTGTGTTCATAGCGAAAGAGAAAATTCTCACAAAAAAGTCGTCTCTTTTTCTAAGCTCACTGGCTTCAAAGAAAACGTGAGGTTTGAAGGATTCATCGAGGCGTTTAAGGAATTAGAAGGCCAGGTTTCGTCCCACAAACTCCCTCAATCAATCAGTCGATCAATCAAGGACACTGGCAAGCCTGCGTCTATTTTTGAGCTTTCTTCGAGACCATTTGCCGTTACACTTTAAAGTGTCCCTGTGCATCTGCTGTTGTAAGAGAGAGATCTGTGATGTAATTCCACTTTAATGACAAATCGCTTGATATCTGTCTCACAAAGTGGTTCCTCTGTAACGATGAGCTCCAGATAATTAAAATCATGAATTCTTCTGTAGGATCGGCTTCAGACTACTAGTGAGTGGCAAGGGTCTCTTGATTAGGCATATGTCATGTTCGTCGCCAGATATTTGTCTTCATTTCATTTACCAGGAGAGTGATTCAATCGTTGTCGCAGCCACTCTGTGACTTACCCGAATCAATTACATCTGGCCTATAGTACCATGTTGTTGACAAATCCGAGATACGTGTTTTTTTTTTTCATCTTCGGCATCGATCGCTTAGAAATTTCTGTTTATGGATCTACCAAAATTTAACTTATCCACTTCAACTGAAATCCATACACAGGAAATGGTAGCTCTCGAAAGGACAATAACACAACGCCGCTATATACTGAGGAAAGAAGATTTGAGGACCTAAAAAACTCTTGGAGAAGCTTGAGAAAGTGTTCCATGGAGTTCTTGGCACGTTAGTTCTGTCAGTCTCGAGAATTCGGTGACTTCTTCCGTCGTCATCGTCAGAAGAGGAGATTTCAGTAGAGACGTCACCAAGTCATGGAGCTTCCATATGCTACCAGAGGTTACGTCGGACTTTATGAGTGAAGATGCTGATTTCCTTGACGGTTAGATGGTCGAAGACTCAATTGATTTCTCTGTTTTCTTTCAGCATCAAGTGGCCGTTTTCCGAGCACCACTACAAGTGTAGCCACTGTCCCCCAGCAAGTTAGTGGTATACACTCTGGTTTCAGCAGGTTGATTGATGACAGAATCCCAGTACGCAGATGCATGGGATAATATTTTCGATTAATGGAACATGACTGTATGTTTGTTCATGAGGCTGCAGCAGATTTGTTGAAATCGCGATATTTAATATGTCGGTGGTTCTCTTTGCAGCGTTCTGATATTGTTCGTATTGTCTGACCAGTTTAACTGATATCACAAACATGATGCATTTCATGAAGTCCTGAAACACCGACGCCAAGACTTTCTTTCAGAGCGCAGTGTCTCCCAAATTTTCTCGGGTGGTCGGAAAATGGATTGACTGCCGTGTCTGCCCGGGACTCAGCCTATTTTGTTTGTTACAGCTCTAAAGAAAAGAAGGAATGCTATGGGCTGATCTTCTTATGTTGACTAAGTAATATCTATTATATTTCTATTGTTATCTGTTAATATACATACCAGGTTGTACAAAGTGGCGTCGACTGCATTTGTCGGTCGAATTTCGCCGGATGGGCCTTGCGGCCAACGATGCCATACGCTCATTTCATTTAATTTTTACTCGATTTTCCTGACGTTTGCAGTTTCTGGTATGTATTTATTTTCAGTCCGTGGTTGTCCAAAGAACATTTTTACATACAATCCATGTCCCTTACAGGATTTGCTAAGACTATTGTACCATCAACACATCGAACACACTCTGCCAGTATTTTATTGCTTTCTTAGCGCTTCAGATTACATATATACTGAAATTCCAAAACTTAGATTGCGAAAATTGTGCATCCGTCTCATTTCGCACGGTTTGGACCATCCATCCTGCCTGCTAGTTGTATTTCCCAGTGATGAACCGTTTTGTGTTAGCAGACAAGCCAACACCGTGCTACGAGTGGAGGCCGAAACGCAAGCGTTTAGCTCACGCAGGCTGGCTGAGTAGGGAAGAACTATACTGACGTGAGGTCTGGAACATGACAAGGAATGAAAATTCAGAAAGCGGACGTAATTAGTTAGATACTTAACTTTAATCCATTAATCATGAACGTCACTCTTGACGGTACATGAGTCACAATATTATCTGTTCAGAAGACATTCTTGAAGATAATACTTACAGTAACTGAATATGGCGCCTTGCTAGGTCGTAGCAAATGACGTAGCTGAAGGCTATGCTTAACTGTCGTATCTGTAAATGAGAGCGTCCGTAGACAGTGAACCATCGCTAGCAAAGTCGGCTGTACAACTGGAGCGAGTGCTAGGGAGTCTCCCTAGACTTGACCTGCCGTGTGGCGGCGCTCGGTCTGCAATCACTGATAGTGACGACACGCGGGCCCAACGTATACTAACGGACCGCGGCCGATTTAAAGGCTACCACCTAGCAAGTGTGGTGTCTGGCGGTGACACCACAAACTGCTGTTGTGCTGCTGAATGTGACTGCTCCATTCCATCACTATCGACACTAAAAAATTGTGTCGTCGCTGGCAATGTCACTAATGCTCCGATTCACCAAAAAAATACTGTAATAATTTTCTGAAATGTAATTTTTTGGTGTTTTCAGCGTGGTCAGTGCTCTTAAGTAACCCACAATAATTACAAAGTACCGCTCCAAAGATGAGCTAAATCAACGGCAAAGACTTGACTGAACAGTTAACAGCTTTGGATAATTTCTTAGATGTCTATGAAGCCCGCACTCAGGTCTGGAAACTTCAAGTATGCTGCACATAGAAGAAACCAGTGGGCAATAGACAGGCCTCTCCGCGTTACAAGCTCTACTTGTTATTCCACGCGCAGTTGTGCGACAAGGACGCGCCTGGATCAGCAGTCCCAACGGATGTGTTGTGAATGAAACACTGCGACGCCGTGGAGCGGATGTCATGACGCTCTGACTAAACGAATATGTGGACTCACTGTTGAAACCACGTGTTCAAGCGAATCTTAGAACAGTGAAATGACGACAGTAATAAAAATTTAAAAAAACACTAAACAGACATTCTTGAACATGCGAAAGGAATGGAATTCTTAAGTTGCGACACAGTACTGGTTCTGACTATGCTAATTTCGTAAGTTTTTCCCTATGTGAAGTTGCTTATGGAGGACGAACTGCAAGGGTAAATCCTAACAAGTGCACTCAGTGGTTCGCTGATTGTTGGAAGATGTGTCTGTTCATCTCAGGTTTTCTGAAGATGTTTCGTTCTCCCCAGGAAAATTCCTCTCCGGAAATCTCAGGTGCTAACGTGGCGATGCCCAACAGCGAAAGCAAGTGGGTTCACTGGGATTGCTACACTTCTCATTGCAATATCGTGCGATATCGCTCAAAGTCTTTACAAAATTTTGTGAAGTACGGAAATAAATTAGGCGATGTGGCAAAACTGGAAATTAGAAATATGTGGTAAGATCTTATGGGACCAAACTGCTGAGGTCATCCGTCCCTAAGCTTACACACTACTTAATCTAACTGAATCTAACTTACACTATGGACAACACACACCCATGCCCGAGGGAGGACTCGAACTTCCGACGGCGTCTTAGACCCGATGTGGCAAAATCAATGTCGTGTGGCTGTCAGTAAAAATCCATTAATCAATGTTACGATCGCAGTGCCTAATCAAAATATCAGGCTCCACTAATATCTGATATGATCGTCTTTTCTTGTTAGTCATTCAACTTCTCATCAAAAAATTACCGAGGCACTTTTAATATTTATTTCAGATTTAATTACAAAACAATAAGTTATTCGTTCGATATGTTAACATCATCTCCACAACTGCTCTCTTCCCGCACTGGACGCATTTCTGTCAGAGACTGGGCATCTCCGCCGACAGTCGATTCATTTTTTTACCTTCCGGGAGTAATTTTCAATAAATAACCTTGCTCTATCCACTTTTATGCGCCTTCTGCCTGCATGTCTTAAGGTACCGAGTGGTTAAGTGCAGCTGCTCACTGAGGACTAATGTGCGCTGTAATTACCGCATGGGAGCGAAACTTGGTAGATATTCTAACGCGTTAACATGGAACCGATTTACGCTGGATAGAAATTAGTTCAAAATTTTGGCCACCAGGTACAAATCTGCTGCTGTACACTGTTTGTACGACTGTGTGACAACCACGCTGTCATTTGACAAGTCATAACGTGAGTGAACAGTACGGCTATCGACCGTGCGCTCTTAGTAAAGCTGTTTTATGTGAAGGGGACAAGTACACCGCTGCCCTGAGAGAGTATCGCCGGCCGGTGTGGCCGAGCGCTTCTAGGCGCTTCAGTCTGGAACCGCGCGACCGCTGCGGTCGCATGTTCGAATAATGCCTCGGGCATGGGTGTGTGTGATGTCCTTAGGTTAGTTAGGTTTAAGTAGTTCTAAGTTCTAGGGGACTGATGACCTCAGATGTTAAGTCCCATAGTGCTCAGAGCCATTTGAACCATTGTTTTGAGAGAGTATCGCTGGCTGAGATGGCTGAGGTGAGGTCCGATATCATTAAGTGGTTCAAAGAAGATGATAATGAAATTCTAAGAGTGTGGTGAGCTTGGTGTGGCACCTGGAACAGGAAGACGTCCTATCCCAGAGGAAGTTACTGACGAAGTTGCTGTTGGTGTAACTGACCATGCAGCACGTGCCCTGGGTAGGGCTAGTGCTCGTGCTGTGTCACCAGAATTGTCCATTCCATGGTCAACAGTACAGAATGTTTTGCAATCTATATTACACTGATAACCGTACAAGATCCAAATGGTGCAGCAATTGAAACTCCATGATACGCAGCAACGTTCTGAACTTGCTCTTCGGTTCCTAGCAAAAAATAGCTCTGAGCACTATGGGACTTAATTTGTGAGGTCATCAGTCCCCTAGAACTTAGAACTACTTAAACCTAACTAACCTAAGGACATCACACACATCCATGCCCGAGGCAGGATTCGAACCTGCGACCGTAGCGGTCGCGCGGTTCCAGACTGTAGCGCCTAGAACCGCTCGGCGACGGTTCCTAGCAGGGATCGACGTTGTTGACATGTGGCCGGGCAATATTCGATGGAGAGACGAGGCACATTTTACGCACAAGGTGCAGTGAATACATAGAATTGCCCAATTTGGGGCACTGTTAAACCATGTGCCACTGCACTCGCGGTATGCAATTGTGTGGTGTGGATTCACAAGCGACTTTACACTCGACCCATTCTTATTTGATGAGAATACACTCAGAGGGCCAGTCTAGTGCTGTGACGTTTGCACGTTATGGAGACCTCCATGTGCACCATGTGATTTCTGCTTTGGAAGAACACTGCTATGTGAAAACCACTAGTTTCATGTAGGATGGGGTAACATCTCATGTCACTCGCCCAGTGAAAGATCTGCTTAAGGCAACCTTCCACGAACGTGTTATTTACAGAATTTTTCCAGATGGATGATCTACAAGATCACCTGATCTGAAACCATGTGGCTTTTGGCTCTGGAAACATCTAAAGGAATCCATTTACCAGGGACTCGTTCGGTCCTGATTTGAAGGCCAGTGTACAGGAACACGTTGCTCAAATTACATGGAAACTGTTGCGAGAAACTTTTTATCACGTCATTTTATGGATGCAGCATCTCATAGATGTTTTCGGTGTTTATATTCTATAGATTGTGTAAGCAACGATTAATAATAAAATCAACATTCTAACTTTCTCATTCGTTCCGTTCCTAATCCACTACACATGGAAACAATTCTGTACGTCTTTCTTGCCTTCACAACGTCAGATTGCATCTCGTACCCAAATTGGAATTCATTTTTTTCCAGCATAACTTGGTTCCAGCAAGCTTCTCTCCCACACGGTAATTATGGCGCACACTGGACCTCTGTAACTAACTGCACTTTCATTATAGCCATCCTGTACTTATAATAAACTTGTAGACACATATGTATACAACAGAACTGTGATCCCGAGATTAGTTACAACCCAGATGAACCTTAATAATGGAAGAGGATCGTACTGTTATCGCACATAAGAGTACAACGATTAATTTCACTCCCTGTCAATATTGTTGAACCATTTGGAACTAAGTAACGAGCATTGTACTTCAGTTTTCTGTTACCCAATAATGCAGCTGTATTTAAACATTTGGGCAGATAAGTCTCACCATAATTTTTCATTGTCAAATTTTGTGGTATACACCGAAGTCATGACATATCTCATAATATCGTGTCGGACATCCATTTGTATTACAGCAGCTCGACGTGGCATGGACTCAACATGTCGCTGGAAGTGCCCAGCATGCTGCCTCTGTAGCAGCTCCATAACTGCAACAGTGTTGGCGATGCAGTATTTTGTGCATGAAGTGACCTCTCAATTTTGTCCCATAAATGCTCGATGGAGTTCATGTTGGGCGATCAGGGTGGCCAAATACGAGCAATTCACTCGAATTGGCCTGAATGTCCTTCAGATCAGTTGCGAACAGTTGTGGCCAAGTGACACGGTTAATTGATATCCATAAAAATTCTATCGTTGTTCGAAAACACGAAGTCCGTGAATGGCGCCAAATGATCTACAAGTAGCAGAACATAACCATTTACTGTCAATGAACGGCTCATTTGGACCAGAGGACCCAGTCCATCCCATGTAAACAGGTCCCGCACTATAATACGGCAACCACCTGCTTGTACAGCGCCTTGTTGACAACTTGGGTCCATGGATTCGTGGAATCTGCATCAAACTCGAACCCTACCATCAGCTCTTTCCAACTGAAATCTAGATCCATCTAACCACGCCACGGTTATCCAGTCGTCTGGAGTCCAACCGATATGGTCGCGAGCCAAAGACAGGGGCTGCAGGTGATGACGCGCTGTTGGCAAAGGCACTCTCGTCGGTCTTCTGCCCATTAACGCCAAATTTCGACGCACCGTCCTAATTGATACGTTCGTCGGACGGCCCACATTGATTTCTGCGGTTATTCCAAGCAGTGTTGCTTCTCAGCTAGCACTGACAATACACGCTAACGTCTCTGTTCTCGGTCGTCAGGTGGAGGCCATTGGCCCCTGATGAATCGTGCATGCGATTGGAGTTTACCTTCTCAGCGTCAGTTGATACCTGAAGATGGTGCACTCAAGCACCGAAGGTGGTAGTGATATAATCAATAACATCGTAAGGGCGGTTGTAGGTGTTCCATTTTATTTCATAAGTGAACGGCCGAAGTCCAAAAAATGGTTCAAATGGCTCTGAGCACTATGGGACTTAACATGGGGGGTCATCAGTCCCCTAGAACTTAGAACTACTTAAACGTAACTAACCTAAGGACATCACTCACATCCATGCCCGAGGCAGGATTCGAACCTGCGACCGTAGCAGCAGCGCTGTTTCGGCCTGAAGCGACTAGAAACACTCGGTCATACCGCCCGGCCGGCCGAAGTCCCAAAAACCCTAAGTCGGAAGGATGCACATATAAAAACATGGTGGCAAACGTTTCTCCAATTTACACGATGGATTACACAATTTTCTCAAAAACAAACAACAATCAGACGCAATTTATGAATGAGAAAACCGCTAGCAATGGGTACCTTTGACCTCAAACGCTCTGAATCGCACGAAACCATACTTAGAATAATACTTGATCATAATATAAACAGTGGTCTGTGTCATTTCCATGCAAAATGTTGCATCCTACCACAAATGATGTCTTAAATAGAGATGACCAAAAAAAAACATATATGTACCACACTATAATTTCCCTCCTGTGGAGGGAAATTATAGTAATTCAAAAACGTCAATGTATCATTACGTTTTCAATCAACAGTAACAAAAACCCTCTGCTTAAAGTAATTATAATAGCACAAAACACATATATCCTACACACCTCATAGTGTTTATATTAGTCCTCATAGTGCGGATGCGTAATTTCGAAGTAGTTACAACAAAGTGGAAGAGAACAATGTGTACACCGCACTAAACGCACGTATTTACATTAAAAATCATTTTCTCATTCAACCAATCCATTATGAAAAGGAACACTAATTACATTTTCAAATGATACGTATATGTCAATGTCATACACTCTGCCTTTCGCCAAGCATTTTAGAACATAGGCGTATACTTCGGTGAACAAAATTACAGAATGAAGTTTGATGATGAAATAACGATCCTGTATCTTAGATTGTGGTTTGGCACACTGTACTGTTAAAAAATCGGTGGTCCTTCTGATATAGAGCTTATATTACCGAAAGAAGTAAACACCAAGCGGTTAGCAATACTATGTTGTTTTCGTTGGCAATATCTTCATCATAACATCTTTGGTTGGAAAAACTTGCGTCTGTGTGACATGGCCAGTAAGAATACACCAGTAGGCTCTTTTCACTTGTTACGTGTTCGCCAAGGACTGAAGTTAGAAAACGTTTCATGTGTTCTTTAACACTTTCCACTTTTGCTTGCCTCCATACCGATGTTTCGTGGCCAGGTTGTTTCAAGTTTCTTTGAAATATTTAGGCCAGAAGTGACTTCCGTCTCTTGAAACCAGATTAACAACTTGTTTGCTAGTCTACCTGTCACTGATAAAGCCAAATCAATTGTGTAACCGTGGGTAGAGCTGTGTACACACTGGAACACACCACCTGCAGTTTTCCCTCCTCTGTAAGACCGTGTAGATAATGAAGACACTTCATACTGGAATTGACTCTGGTCACTGAAAACATTTCCTTTCTCCACATTCTGGTCTGTCACGAGCATATTCACTTCCTCTGTAAACTGTCGTGCCTTCTGACGTATTCTATTATAGTCCTCTATGTCCTTACCTGTGGCAATTGGAGTAATATGCGTGGATGAAATGCCATATTCTGCCCTAAGATTGTCGATAAAAGAAATCGAAGATTTGAAATACTCCAAGCCAACATTTTAGACTTCTCTAGTGCCCACATTTGTAGATGCCAGTTGTGAGCTGTTGATCCACATCACCTTGCTCTATCAAACTGTGATATTACATGCTCTTTTGTGGTTTCTAGCTGCGACAGTTGTTTGCTTTGAAACAAGCTCCTGTTCGCCATTTACTAGACACATAATTCAGAATTAATCTGCAATGTGATTTAGTTTTAACCCACTTATAGCGCCTCATTAGTTTGTTACAGGAATTGAAGTAATGATGTAATAGTCTTTATAAATGTTCTCTAGCATTATCTTGTAATACGCTGATCCTCGACTGTTTCTGGGCAGACAGTTCGTACTGCTTTGGCTGGACTGATCCTGTTGTTCTGGAGATCACTGTCGTGTACTACATGAACAGCCATCCTCAGATTCAGGTCTCTGTCATCCCCATAATATTTCTGAATTATTATGTTATACAATATATCCGCGAACTCTCTATCCTCGACCCGATTTCATTTTCATATTCAGCTCGTCGCAACTTTCTCCCTAATATTTGTACCGCATTCGTGGGATTAGTTCTTCTCATAATATCACTGCACACAGTTTACACGGGAACCCGCAAGAGACCACTCCAAAAGACACATCCGTACTGCAGCAATGCCACTCACACAACTCGAGCATCTGTTAGTGCAGCTACAACATGCCTCCGTCTGATGGCGCTAGCAGCCAAGTGCAGAGTTTTTCATGGAAATGACACAGCCCACTGTTGTTTTTATGATCGAGTGTTAATCTATGCATTGTTTCGCGCGGTTGCGAGCGTTCCAGGTCAGAGGAGACCCTTGTAAGCAATCTATTGTCATGCAAAGAAAGTAGGTTACGTTACTCCTATTTATTCCGAGCAGTTGCATTTCAGTGACAATCATTTACACAGCCCAGCATGTACCCCGCCCCTCTTTACTATGTCCCCTCCCTCCATTTGGCTCCCTCCTTTTTCCTTTTCCTCTCCTCCCCCCCCCTTTTCTCCCTTATCGGTCCGGGTCCTAACACCCTCCCCCCCCAATTTGCCACCGTGTCGCCTCTATAGTGCTGTTTTAAGTGAGTGTTCAGTGTTGTGCGTCCCCTGTCAGTGTTGCGAACAGCCACCATACTGTCTCTAGT
Organism: Schistocerca serialis cubense; assembly: GCF_023864345.2. NCBI lineage: Eukaryota > Metazoa > Arthropoda > Insecta > Orthoptera > Acrididae > Schistocerca > Schistocerca serialis. Next base: position 334,851,496 of record NC_064645.1, read on the forward strand.
TGTGTTACTTATCTCGTGCGAACAGACACCAGACTGTCGCCATGTTTTTTAAATTGTGCCTGCCTATTTACTATGTGTTTTTATCAGCATCACCGACCATTTGTTTTTATATTTTCTTCGTATCTTTTTCTCCATGTTTCAGTTTTCAACAGCCACCGTTTTATCGCCTGCTTTTATTGTTCTCATATCTCCTGATTCTGTAGGCTGCTGCAGATCGGCGTATTGTGCTGCTGCCACCCCCCCCCCCTCTCTGGGGAGGAATTGAAATCCAATAAAGAAAAAAAACCAGCATGTACCATATTTCATACCAATTTGATGTCTGTTGCATGAATAAGTGGATTACCCTACACAGAGTGTGGTTTTGCTCTGAGAACGAGTTTTCAGTAATCGAGAACTAAGGTAAGTTTGTTTGTTGGCTTAATTTTTCTGAAGTTTCCCCATGTAATCAATAAAAATTTTCAACGGCTCAGGTTGTTACTATAATTATTAGATTTCTCGTGCAGAGAAGTACCATTCGCGACAGAGCAACACGAACTTACTTGACTCTACAGGCCTGAGCGCGCACCTTGGTGACGTCATACACTGACGGCCGCATCTGCGTTGGATCTGCGCTGTGGCGGACACTCCAGCTCTGTCGACTTCAGTTTAATTAGTGCTGAGAATGAATTTTACGCTCTGTAGCTGCTTGTACGAGGATATGAAAAGGTAGGAGATGGAATACTGACGGATGTATAGCTGTGACGAAGGGTCGTGTGTTGGGAATATAGCTGTGAAGATGGGTCGAGAGTCGAGAGTTATGATTCAATAGCCCGTCTTCGGTCGGTGTGGTGAGTCATAGCGCTGGCTGCCCTCTGTAATGAAAAAACTAAGATGAAATATTCAACGGTCAGTTTGAACAGGTGTCATATGACGTCCGCCCAGACCAAGTGCCGAAAATAATGACGATCAAAATGAAAAACAAGAAAAAAAGTAGCTCATATAGGCAGAGCACTCGCCCATGAAAGGCAATAGTTCCCATTTCGAGTCCCGGTCCAGCATCAATTTTAACCTGCCAGAAAGTTTCAGTTTAGAGCTGAAACCGCCTCGTTGTGTCTGTGCTTTCTTCTCCTATATTGCGTTCTATTCAAGGTAGGAAAGTTTATGCACTTGGTGGTGGTACGTTCCTATGGGACCAAACTGATGAGGTCATCAGTCCCTAGGCTTACACACTACTTAATCTAACTTGAACTAACTTATGGTAAGAACAACGCACACACGCATCCCCTAAGGAGGACGCGAACCTCCGACGGGGGGAGCCGCGCGAACCGTAGCAACACGCCCTAAATCACGCGGCTACCCCACGCAGCAGTTTACACCATTACGCAAAACAACTGAACAAAACCACCTTATGTTGTCTGAGCATGTAAACTGACTATGACAATTTACTGTAAATACGCATTTGTACGTCTTAAAGCAAACTGAAACTATAATTCGTTCTTTTTCTCTCGGCTCCTTTATTTACTTGTTCTTGGAGTAAAAAAATCAGTCGTATGCATCAAGTAACAGATACATACCGTTTGCAATCATGCAACAGTTTTCCTACAGATTCTAAGAATTTATTTCCCCTGGTTATTTTAATAAATTTTTCTCTCCACTTGTCCTTCAAAACGTGCTGACTGCACACGAAACCTGATGTATAACACACATTATTCGGTGGAATGGAGCATTTCCTGAGTCAGTGTTCATTAAATCAGAAGCCACGACAAACATATTTTATTTCCCAGATTTCCTAGGCCAATAGGTACCCTAAACATGAAAGGTTATGCACCTTTAAATTTCCTGGACTGAAAATACTGTCAGAGTGGTACTGTCAGAGTGTACTATTAATTTCACCATGAGACACTTATCTTGATAACATTCTCCTTGTTATATTACTTAATCTGTAAAACACACAATTAGTTACAAAAATTTTCTAAGGAAATTTGTTTAAGTTCAAAATCATTTATCAAAATAGCTGCATCTGTATAACTGACCAAAGTAATGCCATAGCTATTTGACATACGAATTCTGGTAAAGCAAAAATCTAGTACGAATGATAAGGAATACTAAACATTTCGAGTCACAGAGTCAATAAAAATCTATACTTTAGCGCAGAAAAAGACCTATGATAATATAAAAAGTGAAGTCAGACAGATACCTAACGCAGGCAGTAGTTGTGTTACAAGATATTGGCATTATTGTTTCAACGTAGAGACAAACGTGTTTCTTTTTGCCGGAACATAATTAAAATTAAGTGTAAATATCTTATTTCTGGGACCACAAGTGTAGTTAAAATCGCTAGAGTAACATTCGACATCAGACATAAAGTTTAGTTTGTCACTAATACACAATCAGTCTACACCAGGAAATAACTAATCAACTACAGCAGATTACTTCATGTGGGTATGTCATATAAAAAGCAATATTTCACACTCAGCCGTGAGCTCAAACTGCAGAGATAAATGATAAGCTATTCACAAAAATTGATACCTATTTCATTGTAACGCAGTTGCTATTTGAAGGCAGTTGCGGCGAAAATACAATGCAAATTTAACTGAACTAAAACTTGATACACTCTATGTTTGTGGAAAAGCCTTATCAAAATACATTCGCACTTTTTCACCAAAACTTAACATTCTTGAAAGGTAAGTAACATGTGTTTCTCGTATAACCATCGGAAATTTAAAAATCAGAAGTTATTTCCACAGATATATTATGTGTAACAAAACATCATTTAGAAGTATAGAAATAGAACAGAAGCACCTACATGAGTAATAGTTAATATCACATTACTGTAGGCATAGTATAAAGAAAGAAAGATTGGCTGTATACACAAAAAGTGGAATAAAGTTCCAGGCCATAATTATAAATCGTAAATGAATACTTATTTTAGTTCTGACAGTCTACAGGCCTCAAACAGAAATATTTTTGTACCTCGCCGGGCAATTTGAGTACTAACAATATTTAGCAGAAATGACTAGGAAAGTATTGTATTATGTGAACATTTCAGTACTGACTTCATTCCGCACGATACTGGTTGTACTGAAAGTACTGACGAGGGCATTGCTTTCCAACTTTGGTTTCTTATCCACAGCAACATTCCCAATTAGAAAAGGAGGACACAGTGCTACAGTGGCTGACAATTTATTTCTAAAACCAGCTGTCTTTTATGTAAGAGATGTGAGCACCATAGTAAATGGTTTGTTTTACTATATGAATCATAATACTAGCTCCAATCTGTAATTTACCGATTCAGTACAGATTAGACAATGACTTGGACCGGATATTTGTCATTAGTCCAGCAGATGGCGTTGCATTGCACTAAAATATAGTTTTTACTTAGTTGATTATCTTGAAGTTGGCTTCATTGTCTTCTCATAGAGGTTTGATTATGGCGCAGGACAGCTTTGGACGAAGAACAAGCACTGGTGCAAGGATTCTGACGGGCTGGTGAATCTACGAAATGAAATAATGTCTACGAAATGAAATAAATATCTGCACATTGTATATTCTATTTTAACTCTTCAAACATGGAAATAAAATTTGATATTAATTCACTTCCATGAGTTATCAGTTCCAAGTGCAATGTGTGCTTTCTGCAGCATCACACACAGGTTATGTCTCTACTGTTTCACAGCTTCTCACCAAGCGTTCACAAAGAAGTAGAAACGTAACGTTTAAAGCAAAAAGGTTTACCTCGTTGTCAGAGACAATAACTGTCAACTAAATTGCTGAAAACAATTAAGGCAACATGAATTGGGACGTCCGGTATACTCCACTGAGAAATAATTGACAATGTTACCAAATTATACCCTTATCTTTCATCAACTATGAACGCAAAAAAAAAGAAAATCATCACATTCTCGTTCACTTACAAGACAATAAGTAAAATGTCCAACAGATGTCTAAAACAAAATGGAAACAATAATTTATCCTGTGTGCTTTTCGTTGGACTTTGGAAGCTTCAATAACGTGCATGCCCTCCGTGAGCGATTATCTCCGCCTGACACCTACATTCCGTGCTCTATGTAAGTCTACGAAGGTCACCCTGTGGTATCTATTCCCGTTCTTCAATTACAGTCCTTGAGAGTTATTGGAGAGCATGTGGTGGGACAGCGTGACAAAGAACACGTTTGTCAAGCATGTCTCACATATGCACTATGGGGTTTAGTTCGGGACTCATTGCTGGTCACTCCATTGGTTCAATGTCCGGACTTCACAAGACACCCCCTGTGGCGCCCACCGCATGGGGAGTGACATTGTTGTGTATTGTGTATCAGAAGGAATTCAGAGCCACCATGTATGCAGTAGCCACCACATGGTTCAACAGGATCTGTTCGACTGCTGCCTGGTAGTAAGAGGATCATGAAAAACGAAAAGATCCGTATAGCTGTCAACACAGATGCCTGTCCACACCATCATAGAACCTGGGCCCAATCTCTCAATTTCCTGGAGAAAATTTGGCAGCTACCACTCTGCATGGCATCACCACACACGAACATAGCTGTCGAATTGGTCATGGAAAAGCTGGACTAGTCTGTGAATAACACGATCCGCGAGTGACGAAACCACCAGCTGACATGGGAACGGTAGTACTGACGGCGAGCTGCGAGATGTTGTCGTGTCTTGCGGGCTACTCGAACAGGACGTCTGGGTCCCTTAAGGTCCTTTCTGGGAACTTGTTCCCTATAATCTGATCAGACACAGCGGCTCAAGTGGCCCTTCTGAGGTCGTCTTGCAGTGCTCTAGTGGTACCCGTACGACACCGCAACATAAAGATGAGCGGATATCGGTCTTCGCGTGGGGCAGTAATGCGTCGGCGACCATTTCCAACTCGCCTTTCTCCCTGTGGCGTGTCGGCAACCTATCGATGACAGGTCGGGAGACATTGGCATCTGCAGCAACACGACTGAAAGCTCTTGGATCAATTAGGCGAGTCTCGAAACTTCCACTATATTAAAATGTTACATTTGCTTGGTTGAATAAAACGTCCGCAAATGACAAGTACTCTCTTTGTGCTTCCTTCTGAGAGTCCACCTGATACTGTAATGCATAACACAACCATTAAATGGCGAATGACTGTAGCTGTTGCACGCACTGAAAGCGGAGATCTGAGGCTATGCAGTGAAACCACAGATACCACATGTATCATAATAGATTTAACATACTGGACGTTGATACATGTACTCCCCTACTGCTTTTAAGCAGAGCATTTATCAAAACTTGTTGAATTTAAATTTCAGATTTTTATTTTAGATCTCCAAAATTTATTTTAAAGACATAAGATATGAATAGTTGTTTATGAAACAAGAATTTTTGTGCATATATTTTTCTATTAACTATAAATTTAGGAAATGAATTTATAGGTACCCGACCATATCGAAGAATTCGTAATGTCTAAGTCTTGATTATATCACAAGAGACGCTATTCAGAAACAATTTGCTACATGAACCAACGGTTGACAGGAGGTCGAACTACATTTCTTTCCAAAATCACATCTTTACAATTACACATCTAAGTTTCCATTCAAACAGTCCAGAGATAATAGGAGTGGACACAGAGACAAAGTTGCAAATATGCTATCACAAAAAATGTAATATTTTGGTGGTAGTTATCTGGCAGAAAATCAGAAATCTGAAGATATTCAAAACAAACTTAAAGAGTATCTTGCTAGTCACAACAGTCATTTATTAGAATACTGGGACCACCACATGTATATACAACTTCTAGGTAATACTAATGCTAAAATGATTTTTAGCTATTCCAAAGTACAGGCAGATGAGAATGTCCTCCAAGATGAGTTAAATTACTTAAATGTTCAGCAAAAATTAGCTGTTGAAAACAGCAGTGACTTTTCTCCTGTCATCATTTGTTATTAGTATACTTTACAGGTGAAACCTGCATTGGCTCCTTGTGACTGTTAATATACATCTTGACTTTATCAGCAGAATGGAATTTATGGAAGATAAAGTATGAATGAATGAATAAAGGCAAAAATAAGCAAAGCACACAGAGAAGTATTTGAAACACAGAAATACAAGACAGTGAATCAAGGAAACCAACCCTTCCTCCCCTAGTTTGTTAGCAGTTTGTAGCAACACTTTTGACAGGTGTCAGGCCTGTAGCAGCACTATTGGAAGTGTCAGATTGAAAAGAATTGCCACTCTTTTTCAGTAATATTTAGAACTTTCTCTTCTAGCTACCTTTAGACTGCATGGCTGTTATTTTTCTTTTTTATTACAGTAGTTCCGTAACAATTACTTTTTTGCAACCCAGACAGTTCTTTTCAGAACGTTTTCAGTTGTATGATTGCCACATAGATCAAGCTTCTGAGAATTTGATGACATGTTATGTAGTATCGAACTTGTAGCTTGTTGTTTTCTATTTTATTCCCACAGGAAGTGTTTTTGATATTCAGGATTAAAAACCTTAGACACAGCTGCATAACCGAACTTCCAGCATGCTGGAGTAACTTGGGTCAGCAACTTCTGTTAATCAGTAGAACGAAAAACCAGTCAAATGTTGCAAATTTTTTACTTTTTATTCACTCATTGACTAGTTTCGGTGCGATGCACCCAGTTACAATGGGTAGAGATAACTTTGCATTGTTACTGTTCACTGTTCAATTTTGACATCTTCGGAAATGTCATTTTCGACTATGTTACGATGATTTGATAATGGGTTCGGCCTTAAACTAGTCAGAGTGCCTGTAAGGTAAAAAATTTGCAACTTTGGAGTGGTTTTCGTTCTACTGATGGGTGTATATGACAACATTAATGACGAATTGACATGGCTAGAGCAAGTCTTCACAATCAGTTTCTTATAACTTTGAAAGACTCCTCACAATATTTGACTTTGCAAAGAAACAAAGTATCGTTGAGTACATCACATTTCAATTTTATTGTGCTACCAAGGTGTGCTACTAATGGCCAGCAACTGGTGACACCACTAATGTCAGAATCTGACACAGAGAGATAACCAAAGTTATAAGAAAGTTGTGTATGTTTTGCATTACATTAATTCAATAGTTCAAAAACACTCAAATTGATCCATCTGTTCCATATTTTGAAGAAATCCTTAAAAACATAGAAAACTGTAATTTTTATCTCCACTCCAAAAATTTGACAGATTGTTTTGTACACATCCAAGTTGTCTGTACTTTTCAAACTGGTCCTCAAGAAGTTCAGTTAGAATTTCTCCAGGCAAAATTTATTTTAAAGAAAGTCCACCCACATGGTAATTTGTAATCATAACAATGGAATGTGTAGACGACTTAAAAACAGATAATTTTTTTTGTCAGGTTTCCTATACCTTTTGCCAGCTCTTCCCATTTAACTAGTCAAGACTAAATGTGGTTTAAGGGGATGAATCACTCATTTGTGTTTGAATTAGTTAGAGGTTAGTGCGTTTGATCCCTCTTCAATTCAGTTACACTCCTGGAAATTGAAATAAGAACACCGTGAATTCATTGTCCCAGGAAGGGGAAACTTTATTGACACATTCCTGGGGTCAGATACATCACATGATCACACTGACAGAACCACAGGCACATAGACACAGGCAACAGAGCATGCACAATGTCGGCACTAGTACAGTGTATATCCACCTTTCGCAGCAATGCAGGCTGCTATTCTCCCATGGAGACGATCGTAGAGATGCTGGATGTAGTCCTGTGGAACGGCTTGCCATGCCATTTCCACCTGGCGCCTCAGTTGGACCAGCGTTCGTGCTGGACGTGCAGACCGCGTGAGACGACGCTTCATCCACTCCCAAACATGCTCAATGGGGGACAGATCCGGAGATCTTGCTGGCCAGGGTAGTTGACTTACACCTTCTAGAGCACGTTGGGTGGCACGGGATACATGCGGACGTGCATTTTCCTGTTGGAACAGCAAGTTCCCTTGCCGGTCTAGGAATGGTAGAACGATGGGTTCGATGACGGTTTGGATGTACCGTGCACTATTCAGTGTCCCCTCGACGATCACCAGTGGTGTACGGCCAGTGTAGGAGATCGCTCCCCACACCATGATGCCGGGTGTTGGCCCTGTGTGCCTCGGTCGTATGCAGTCCTGATTGTGGCGCTCACCTGCACGGCGCCAAACACGCATACGACCATCATTGGCACCAAGGCAGAAGCGACTCTCATCGTTGAAGACGACACGTCTCCATTCGTCCCTCCATTCACGCCTGTCGCGACACCACTGGAGGCGGGCTGCACGATGTTGGGGCGTGAGCGGAAGACGGCCTAACGGTGTGCGGGACCGTAGCCCAGCTTCATGGAGACGGTTGCGAATGGTCCTCGCCGATACCCCAGGAGCAACAGTGTCCCTAATTTGCTGGGAAGTGGCGGTGCGGTCCCCTACGGCACTGCGTAGGATCCTACGATCTTGGCGTGCATCCGTGCGTCGCTGCGGTCCGGTCCCAGGTCGACGGGCACGTGCACCTTCCGCCGACCACTGGCGACAACATCGATGTACTGTGGAGACCTCACGCCCCACGTGTTGAGCAATTCGGCGGTACGTCCACCCGGCCTCCCGCATGCCCACTATACGCCCTCGCTCAAAGTCCGTCAACTGCACATACGGTTCACGTCCACGCTGTCGCGGCATGCTACCAGTGTTAAAGACTGCGATGGAGCTCCGTATGCCACGGCAAACTGGCTGACACTGACGGCGGCGGTGCACAAATGCTGCGCAGCTAGCGCCATTCGACGGCCAACACCGCGGTTCCTGGTGTGTCCGCTGTGCCGTGCGTGTGATCATTGCTTGTACAGCCCTCTCGCAGTGTCCGGAGCAAGTATGGTGGGTCTGACACACCGGTGTCAATGTGTTCTTTTTTCCATTTCCAGGAGTGTATATTGTATTGTGTTTTATTGAATCAAGAACTCACGAAATTGTACAGTTTATGCACATGACATTGGACAAAATAAGAAAAAAATTATAAAGTAAGTAGCTGTTGACAAATGATATAATAGTGTAGATGTAAACAGGACACAGAGCCTCCAGTTACATTCCCTGCATGGTTCGTTACGCCTCCTTTTCACATCATACAATCTATCTTTCTTTGCATTCTAAAGATATCCCTATTGTGGGGTGAGTTTCTCAAAAGATGATTCTGTAATGTAACACAGAGTGAAAGCAAGATTAATATAGCTGCAGCAGAAATAAGTTGGTGACTGATTTTTTGGATACCCACAGAAAATAACATACAGCTGACAGCTTATTTGAAATATAATCGAAGTTAGTATTGTAAGGTGGCATGGTCTCCTGACCTTCATTTCCTACATATTCCGTCCTCACAATCGTATTCTGCACATCAAGACGCTTCTTTCGCACCCAAACTCGATAAGGTGGAGTCAATTTTGTATGAATTTATGTAAGCGATATGCAGATCTAATAAGTAAATCGGAAGTGCGCACCGAGGTCGAAAAAGACGAGGCTGGTGTACATAACATGATGCCCACAGGAATTTTCACTCTAAAGAGGCAACCAGCCCGCTGGGAGGGTCATCCCTTCAGAGGGGTGAGTCAACACACACCTAATTCGGCCGGAGCGACCGCCCAGAGAGAGGACAGCTTTTTCCAGAGCGAAGGGACAACGACCCCCATGTCCGACTTAAAAGCAGATTCCGCTATATTGTGTGGGAGCATCCAGAAGACGCATTTTTTGACGGACTGACTGCGTAGTTAAGTTCTCACAGGAGGACAGTACATGCCTAATGGAGATGCTACATATTTCCACATTGGTCGACTTAAACGAAACGTCATTCTCCCATTTAAAATAGTAACGCTGATTGGCGGAATATTTCTGTCACAAAAAGACAGAGGAGTGAGGGAAGACAGCGAATGATATACCCTTGCAATTTTTCCAGAAAAAGAGGCCATTCCGTTGTCGCTCTTGGAGCAGGAAGACGTAATGAGAGCGAGTGCACTCGTATGTGTATGCAAAGAATGAGGAACAAAGTCTCTCCTCAGTACTTCACTGGGAGAGCACCTCTGTTGTTAGCGAATCAGAGTGATACTCTGTACTGAGTCGCTCAAGAAAGAGATACTTGTGTTATTTACCAGCATCGAATGACGCAGGAACCAGTCATCGCAGCTCACAGTATTGTGCACTACAGTGTATGCGAGCCCCATCTGTCCTCCATAACAGTACACTCCATTACATTTCTCACGCAACAGCCTTGACCATACCTAGAAAAGTTATTCAAGTTGAGTAGGCGTGCCCCTCAGCCATTCTGCTGAATAAATAACGTTCTTAAAGAAAAGGGAAAAAAGAACCTTTCCATACTTTGTAAAGTAATAGCATTCTTATCCATAAGAGGCAATCTACTGTTCCAAAAGGACCTGGAAATTTATTAATTTATAAGAAAAAGTTTCACTTGATTTCTCAGAATTTTTTTTTGCAATAAATAATATTTTTCGTACGTTTAATGTTTTTCTTACACTAACTAGCAATACTCCAGTATGCAAGTATTCCATTAGTTATGTAAGAATATAGAACATTTTTGTGTCTTTTCTTCACAGCGGAAGACTCCAGAAGATATTTGTTGCTGAATGTTTTTCAATCAGTTCTTGTTGGTACATTAGGAGCGTCTGTCTGACTTCTGTAATAGTGTGAGGTGTAAATTGTTTCTTGCAGGAGCCAAAGGGTACTTGTTGGATCAATCCATAGAGGAACTTGACAAAATAAAACCCACACACTCACAGTATTCCAGTTAAGATTTTCTTTCAGCCATATACCAAGCAACTTAACAGTACTTATGTTAGAGGGCTCCTACTTGTTTAGGAGTATGCTGGAGATTTCTCGATTTTGATGTCAAGTGCTGAAAGTGATGTGAGCTGTTTCTTGTACATCTACGATAATATTGTTCTTACTGATCCTTTCACTCAGTGATTAAATTTGCTGTACCCACATATATGGTCAAGTTATTAGATGCTCCCAATGTCCTTAATGCTTCCATTGAAAATTTTAAATACTAATTTCACATTTTGATTTTCTAGAGAAAAAAGATAAAGTACATTCAGTGACAACCTATAACGATGTTGCAGCAATACATCAGATTCTAAATCATACAGTACCCGTATTTGCGAAAATGAAGCTTCCAAAACAGACTCTGAGCTTCCAACAATTGGATGAAATATGAGAGATTGTCCTCCAGTTGTCTGATTGAACCAATTATTTCTAATATATTTCACTATGTGCGACAGGGTCAACTACAAGAAAGAGAAGTCTTGTGTTACCTGCAAGATGTTGATAAACAGCACTCAATATTGATTTATATGAGAAATATTTCACATCCATCTCATTTACAAAACTGTTGTCACTTTGAACCCTAGGAACTCTGACACAGAACTATCTTCTTCAAAACTGTGTGCAATAGTTGAGCAGCTAGAGTCTGAACAGACAAAATATGTATGAGAACTTTTAATGGAGACGTTATGCCACTTATCATAGATGTGTGAGCAGTAGTAGCTAACTAATGAGAATCAAAGGCATTTCCAAAAATATATCCATCTTTATTACTAGATGCTGTTTAATGTAGATCTCATTAACCATTAATATTATGATCATATCATGGACTGCAAGTGGGGAATCTTGTACATTATGCAAAATAACAAATTGCTGTCAAAATTTTCTTATTCTGGATCAACATTAAAAACAGAACGAAGCTCCGATGTTGAGCTTTGATGGGGAATTAACAAGTTTCTAGATTGTCCCATGAACTTATAGGCAGCTGGAAAAATAATTTGTACAAGAGGAAAGAACAAGTTCAAAAAATGGTTCAAATGGCTCTGGGCACTATGACTGAGAACTACTTAAGCTTAACTAACCTAAGGACATCGCACACATCCATGCCCGAGGCTGGATTCGAAACTGCGACCGTAGCAGTCGCGCGGCTCCAGACTGAAGCGCCTAGAACCGCTCGGTCACACAGGCCGGCGGAAAGAACAAGTCCTCTGTATTTGAGACGTTAAGAATTGTAAAGCACTTTAATAAGTAGAATCTCCCAATAAGAACATCTAAAATACCTTCTATGATCTCTATTAGGTGCTGGAGATGTATAGTTTTAGATGCACATCACTGTACTTTCAATATGATGGAAATAATTTATTCTCATAGGAAACTTGTATCTGTTCCGCACGTTATTTACTAAAATTCTTTTATAAAAAACCGGAATTTCCAACTGTTTATTAATACTCACAGAATCAGAACAACTGAGGTACAGATCCTGGTGTCTCAATGTTAACAAAAATTACGCTTTATGTCTTGGTGATGATGGTCGTCAAAGAAGAAAAGTTGATTTTATCCCCTCCCTTTGACTGAGATAGGCTATACTTGTAATTCTGTTTTCACTTTCGTATTGATCAGCTGAATTAAGACTTTCATTCGTGGCTTTCTGAAGGTAACCAGGAAATGCCTGTTGACATAAATCCTTTTATCCATGGTCGTTCGAGATTTACTGTTTAAACCAATGCTATCCAAACAATACTCACCACTTGGAAGTATTTGTAAAAAATCTGCAACAGAACAACGCCAAATCTTTCTCAAAATACACTCCTGGAAATGGAAAAAAGAACACATTGACACCGGTGTGTCAGACCCACCATACTTGCTCCGGACACTGCGAGAGGGCTGTACAAGCAATGATCACACGCACGGCACAGCGGACACACCAGGAACCGCGGTGTTGGCCGTCGAATGGCGCTAGCTGCGCAGCATTTGTGCACCGCCGCCGTCAGTGTCAGCCAGTTTGCCGTGGCATACGGAGCTCCATCGCAGCCTTTAACACTGGTAGCATGCCGCGACAGCGTGGACGTGAACCGTATGTGCAGTTGACGGACTTTGAGCGAGGGCGTATAGTGGGCATGCGGGAGGCCGGGTGGACGTACCGCCGAATTGCTCAACACGTGGGGCGTGAGGTCTCCACAGTACATCGATGTTGTCGCCAGTGGTCGGCGGAAGGTGCACGTGCCCGTCGACCTGGGACCGGACCGCAGCGACGCACGGATGCACGCCAAGACCGTAGGATCCTACGCAGTGCCGTAGGGGACCGCACCGCCACTTCCCAGCAAATTAGGGACACTGTTGCTCCTGGGGTATCGGCGAGGACCATTCGCAACCGTCTCCATGAAGCTGGGCTACGGTCCCGCACACCGTTAGGCCGTCTTCCGCTCACGCCCCAACATCGTGCAGCCCGCCTCCAGTGGTGTCGCGACAGGCGTGAATGGAGGGACGAATGGAGACGTGTCATCTTCAGCGATGAGAGTCGCTTCTGCCTTGGTGCCAATGATGGTCGTATGCGTGTTTGGCGCCGTGCAGGTGAGCGCCACAATCAGGACTGCATACGACCGAGGCACACAGGGCCAACACCCGGCATCATGGAGTGGGGAGCGATCTCCTACACTGGCCGTACACCACTGGTGATCGTCGAGGGGACACTGAATAGTGCACGGTACATCCAAACCGTCATCGAACCCATCGTTCTACCATTCCTAGACCGGCAATGGAACTTGCTGTTCCAACAGGACAATGCACGTCCACATGTATCCCGTGCCACCCAACGTGCTATAAGAGGTGTAAGTCAACTACCCTGGCCAGCAAGATCTCCGGATCTGTCCCCCATTGAGCATGTTTGGGACTGGATGAAGCGTCGTCTCACGCGGTCTGCACGTCCAGCACGAACGCTGGTCCAACTGAGGCGCCAGGTGGAAATGGCATGGCAAGCCGTTCCACAGGAGTACATCCAGCATCTCTACGATCGTCTCCATGGGAGAATAGCAGCCTGCATTGCTGCGAAAGGTGGATATACACCGTACTAGTGCCGACATTGTGCATGCTCTGTTGCCTGTGTCTATGTGCCTGTGGTTCTGTCAGTGTGATCATGTGATGTATCTGACCCCAGGAATGTGTCAATAAAGTTTCCCCTTCCTGGGACAATGAATTCACGGTGTTCTTATTTCAATTTCCAGGAGTGTAGTTAAGTTAATGACAAACGTTCCATAAGCCAGCTTTGTAGTAATCTTGTCGAAAAGGGTGTCGAATTAAGATAACATGATCTTGGTACAATATACCTAACTGCTTCTAAAAGCAAATAACAATTATGGAACAATGGGGATAAATAACACATTAAATATTTACTTATACTTGAGTAATACATAAGCACAAAATCATTTCAGGAGGTTGAAGCAATCGAGCAATTTGTCAGCTCCTCTTATTTGGGAAATAGTAACACGTGCACCTTCATTCTTTGTTGAGATTTATAATTTCCCTCGCAGCGGGGACCGCAGAGATTTGTAGCCAGTAGTTTGAACAAGAACAACAAGGCGTATACTATACGAATTATAACACAGTAAAGTGGCAAATACTTTCAACGCAGTTCAAAAATGGTTCAAATGGCTCTGAGTACTATGGGACTCAACTGCTGAGCTCATTAGTCTCCTAGAACTTAGAACTAGTTAAACCTAACTAACCTAAGAACATCACAAACATCCATGCCCGAGGCAGGATTCGAACCTGCGACCGTAGCGGTCTTGCGGTTCCAGACTGTAGCGCCTTTAACCGCACGGGCACCATAAAAATGGTATAGTAGGCATAGAAAACGCACTTGGAAGTTGGAATCACCTCCCGAAACGCGTCGTGTAAAATATGAATAAGAAAAAATCGTGAGTTGCAGCAGAAAAGTGTGTTTGCCACAACCGCAGGCTTTCAAAAAACCATTTATAATAGACATAAGCAGATACATACATCTTACTGCACTGTTATTAGAGGGTTACACGCTTTGGTTAAAGATGGAGACACTAGTTCGAGAAGTACTTTTTAGTGGGTCGTATTCATTGTGGTCCTTTATTCTGAACAATATTATGCAGCCAATAACGTTAATCAATGTGCAAAAGCGATTTCTGCTCGAGAGAAATGATTGTGGCTTATGGAACTAACTGCTTCCGAACGCTCCGCCTATAGCTTTTTGTATGTCACCAGAGTGATCTGGCTGCAACCAAACATTTGGCTTCATATGCACTGGAAACTGCGACCTTTGTTTACAACGACAATGGTAGTGTGAGACCAACAGGAATGGAGATTTTAATATAATTATGTGACCGTCAAGTAGACTTATTTAAACTGAAGTGCCGTATCTTGTTTAGCGTATAAGATATTAATCGATAATCATCACAATTTGTAAAACTATTTCCAAAAGCGCAGAGGATAGAAAGACTGAATTTAAATAAAGCTTTTCGTTATCTATGTAAATATCTTTGTATGATTTTAATGTTTGGACCATCCAAGAACCTTTATCGATTCCTGCTGCTCTGGCAAAACGTATTTGGCCCGTTGCCTGGTAACAGCGGGTCGGACGTTCGGCAATGGGACAGCGACGTAGTGCTTCATGGGGATAAAGGCTCGCACGTGAGCTACGGCGAGTAGGCTGGTTGAGCGTCGACTGCACTAGTGTGACTTGTGGGCGACATTTTACTGACGGTTTCGTGTAATGGCCGAGGCACTGATTTGGCTGGCGCGTCCTCAGAGTATCTAGGCGGACATGTTGACAATTAACAGAATGGCCTCGCTGTTGGAAGGAAGTGTCCACTTTCTGCTTAAGGGGCGGCGAGTCTGGGTTGGAGTTTCAGTCCCTGATTACGCTGCCTTGCCTGGTGGACTGGCGGCTTCTCGTGGTTTTAATTACATCCACGAACAGTCTGGAAACTATGGTAAGCAACTGTTTTATAGCTATTAGGTACGAAGGAGGGGAATTTTAGAAAATTACTGTCTTCTGACTCAGGGTTCCGCCACCCTGATTACAGAAATACAATGTGCTGTAACATTGTGCGGTCCCTACATATGTGGGCGCATTGGTTATCCTCTGCTCTTGTAATAAGCAGGTCAGTTACTTCCTTTTTAAATTTCTGCATCACATTTCGTGGAGGTTTGGCTTGTCAGTATATATGGATTAGGCTGGCGAACGGATATTGTCCGTATGCAATTTATTTTGTTTGTGTTTACACTGTGTATGAAATTGCGTGTGGTCTGTGGCACTAACAGAAGTACTGCTGACACTTATCATGACTTGGCTTTCGATTTCTTATGTGCAGCTTCGGCGTTACCTGGTATTTATATTTTGATTCTTGTGGCCCCTCATGCTGCCGGCCATTTGGCGATTTCTCTTTGGTGTATTCTTAATTTTTGTTTTACAGTCTGAAGACTAGATTTTTGATCTGCTTTGGGTATTTCAAGTTCCGGTTTAATTCTGTGCACTAGCTGAAGTAATAATTAAAGGTTTAAAAAAGTTTTGTGTTATTCAGGCAGCATCTTACTGTTCAGGATTCTTGACATTGTAAGAGATGTAAAATCTTAAAAGACAGCCCAGTGGTGGGTGTTGTTTCCTGAAGTTTCTGTTCAAGAACTGCTTTCAAAGTTTTGAAAACTCGTTTGAAACGTAGTTGGCCACCTGAGGCGTACGGTTAAACTTTGATTTTTTTTCGTTTTGCTAATATAATCTGACAGCTGTCACAGCTAATTGCGAAATGCTACTTCTTTTATTTTGCTTATATTGGTTGCCGACTAAGATGAGCTTCAAATTGTAATTGTTTTTTAAAGTTGTATTTAAACACATTGCTCACCGTGAAGGCGGTTAGTCAATTACTGTGTTTCTTTCTTTTATTGCCTTTAAAGGCGCGTAATAATTGCAATTGATTTCCATATTTTATTGCTTGTGTCCTCATTATTCTGAGTGTTTACCAGAGCGGAAAAGCTAATAGGATATAAATTGCTCTTCTGAAGTGTGTGCCTGGAACATTAAGAAAGCTTAAAACTGATTGTTAGTTTTGTAGTTTAATCCTATTGTTAAATAAACTAACTGTAACTGTATCAGTTTATTTGATCCAATACGTTAGCATTTACCAACCTCGTTTCCTGTGGTTTCAATTGTAGTGTAACTGCGTGAAAGTGCGAAGGAAAGAACGGAACAATGTTATTGTGCAATAATTACGTGCGGAACACAGCAGTTAAAGCTCTGCCTTCGTAACGAACTCGGCGGCAGTCGATGATTTGAAACTCGCACGTTTTATGATTGCATTGCTACTTGCTACAAAATTAAAAGAAAGAGGAAGTGCTGATGGGCGAAAAAGTACCTTCGAAGGCGTTATACACATTGTCGTGCTAACATGCTAAGAGAACTTGCAGCAGAGCCAGATGGCTACCGTAGATTTTTTAAGTACAAATAACGAATCTTTCAACGAGTTAATGAACTTCGTTGCATCTTACGCACACAGAAAAGATACAACTAATACACTCGTCTTATTCCACCTCCTACAATGCTGGAAGCGATCCATGAACCAGAAAAGTACTGTAGACAAACGCTGTGTAGTTCTGTTATATATTTCTGCAGTAAATAAGACAGGCGTCTGTAACGAACAAATGATCAATTGGAACGCTATTTCCCTACTCTTAAACACTTCTGTGGAATGTTTCCACAGCTAATTGTTGAATGAATATTACATATGTATTCAAACTACTCACCTGAATGCACTTCGACAGATGATTTCTTTCATCTGTCTTTCCTGACGGCATATGGCGTCACTGCATCAGTTGTTTGTATGGACGTATATCACGAAATCTCAGCAGGGGCTGCTGTGTATTGAACGATAGCTCCCGTACACGGCGTAATAAACTGCGCAATATATCGAGGGAACGTCAATACTTTTAAAGCTCAGCAATCTCCTTCAGTATATTGCTCAAACTGTCAATTCTGCTCTCAGATGGTCAATATTATTTTTCAGTACTGAATATTGCTCAATGAATGTTGAGTGTCGGAGGGACACCTAATTAAGTACCTGGAATAATCTGTGTCATACTGTAGCGTTGACTGGAAACTACCGACAGCTAGACTAGGGAATTAACCGTTCTATGCACTGGCTGCCCATAAGACCATAGAATAACGGCTGCGATTATAGAGGTCTCGTGCCCGGGAAACATGGACTGCTGATGATTGTCGTCGCATTGTGTTCACCGATAAATCACGCTTGGGCATTGCCTCGGATGACCATCGTATGTCGGTGACCTGAGGAAATGTACCATCTTCCACTGTTCCCATAGGCACAGCAGTGTTAAACCTATCGTCATGCAGCGTGGGTGCATCGGGTATGACTTCAGACGACGGCTGGAACTGATTGATGGAAATCTGACAGTGCAACGGTACGTCAGGACATTCTGCATATGTTACCTTTCGTGCGACAGTATCGTGGTGCCATTTTCCATCAGGACAATGCTCGACCACACACGGCTCGTGTCTCAATGCACTGTCTCCTTGCTGTCGAGGCACGCATGTGGACAGCAAGATCCCCAGATCTGACCCCGATAGGACACGTGTGATACATTTAATGAAAGTGTCACATATCCCTACAGGAGGTAGCGTTGGTCGAAGCCAGAAGAAAAGTTTCTATAATTATATATCCGGAAGCGAATACCCTTTGAGATATGTGTCGTGCACTTGTTACTTGTGACGAATAACGTGTTTTATTCGATGATTTAGGTCGTCATACTAGATAGCATAGTAAACTACCACAACATGTACACGTGAGCAAATGCCATTCTTGAACAGTAGTGGAGGCGAGACATTAAGTTAGCTTCAGCATCAGTGAATGGGCAGGAATTGGTCTCGGACTCATGGAGCCATACTCTTTATCAAACAGTTTAACAGGCGTCATGTATCACAGGTTTGTGCTCAGTGAATTAACAGCGTTATTAAAGAGTGTTACCTTACCAGAAAGAGAACGACAGTGGTTTATGTACAAATGGGGCGCCACTCCATTATCTATGGACCGTGCGACACTACCCCACCGCAACGTTGCATCCTCGATCAGCTGGTCGTGGGGGTCCGGTAGCGCGGCATTCCCCGTTCACAAGACCCGAATCCGTATGCAGCTATACAACTCTTTGACATTCTACCCATGGAAATAAAATGTCTAACAGATACAAGTGGAAGTCTCCTTGAACGCTTTCATTTTTGAAATGATGAAAGTAAAAAGACATTTAATATGTGCAAATGTTCTTTTGAACTACGAATTATGGGTCAACGAGACAATTGGTACTGCTTATTTCTAATAACTTTTCTTCATAGAATCATCCAGCAATTCTCACTGCATCGCCAGTGCTATCTACAAAACCTTCTTAGAAAAGAAAGCTAAGTATCCACTTGTTACAAAAGATGCTTTCTTTGCATCACTCCTCTCCAACGCAGCGCTTGCTTCACCCATACCTTGGACTCCAATTTAAAATCATTAAAAGCCAAGGAGGGCTATACAGCAACTGATATATTGGTTTATATGAAGAGGTGAAAGCTTTCTAGTTTCTCTGCAGACCTGCACCTCCAGCTTAAATGAGGGTGGACTGGGACTACAGGACTTTAACGCAAAATGTGCGGCACT
This sequence comes from Schistocerca serialis cubense, assembly GCF_023864345.2. Taxonomy (NCBI): domain Eukaryota; kingdom Metazoa; phylum Arthropoda; class Insecta; order Orthoptera; family Acrididae; genus Schistocerca; species Schistocerca serialis. Next base: position 334,870,938 of record NC_064645.1, read on the forward strand.
ACTCGTCAACAGAACTAAATGTGTAGTACAAAGGAACCGCACTAGTCAACTGCTGTACTGTTTCACAAATATGTAGACAAGTGTAAAGTGTTGCGAATACATAGAAAGAAAGATCCTTTATCATTTAGCTACAATATAGCAGGTCAGTAAAAGGAAGCAGTTAAATTCCATAAATTATCTGGGAGTCGGTATTAGGAGTGATCTAAAATGGAATGAACATATAAAATTAATCGTCGGTAAAGCATAAGCCAGACTGAGATTCATTGGAAGAATCCTAAGGAAATTCAGTCCGAAAACATAGGAAGTAGGTTGCAGTACACTTGATCGCCCACTGCTTGAATACTGCTCACCGGTGTGGGATCCGTACCAGATAGGGATGATAGAAGAAATAGAGAGGATCCTACGGCGAGCAGCGCGCTTCGTTACAGGATTGTTTAGTAATCGCGAATGCGTTACGGAGATGATAGATAGACTCCAGTGGAAGACTGCAACAGAGATGCTCAGTAGCTCGGTACGGGCTTTGTTGAAGTTTCGAGAACATACCTTCACTGAGGAGTCAAGCAGTATATTTCTCCCTCCTGCGTATATCTCGCGAAGAGACCGTGAGGATAAAATCAGAGAGGTTAGAGCCCACACAGAGGCATACCGACAACCTTTCTTTCCACGAAGAATACGAGACTGGAATAGAAGGGAGAATCGATAGAGGTACTCAAGGTGCCCTCCACCACACACCGTCAGGTGGCTTGCGGAGTATGGATGTAGATGTAGATGTAGGATGATCCCCCGAAATCAGAGCTAGCGCCGGTTAATACTGCCAGTAACAACACTCACAGGGATGCCTCCTAATATCGTGTCGGACCCTCTTTTCCTCGATGTAGTACGGTGGCATGGAGTCAAGTTGTAGGAAGTCCCCTGCAGAAATACTGAGCCATGCTGCCTCTATAGGCGTGCATAACTGCGAAAGTGTTGACGGTGTACGATTTCGTGAAAGAAATGGCCTCTAGATTATGTCCCATAAATGTTCAGTGGGTAGCCAATCATTCGCTCGAATCGTCCGGAATGTTCTTAAAACCAGTCGCCAACAATTGTGCCCGGTAACATGTCATCGTTTTTCGGTAGTATCAAGCCCATGAGTGGCTGCAGATGGTCTCCAAGTAGCCGAGCATAAACATTTCCAGTCAATAATCGAATCAGTCGGTCCAGAGGACCCACGTCATTCCATGTAATCACAGCCCACACCATTATGGAGCCACCACCAGCTTGTCTTGTTGATAACTTGGACTCATGGCTTCATGGGGCCTGCGCTACACTTGAACCCCACCATCAGCTCTTACCAATTGAAATCTGGACAGCTGATCTGGCCAACCGATATGTTTACGAGCCCAAGAGAGGCACTGCGGGCGATGTCGTGAAGTTAGCAAAGGCACTGGTGTCGGTCGTCTGCTGCCATAGCCCATTAACGCCAGATTTAGCCGCGCTGTCCTAAAAGATACATTCATCGTACTTCCAACACTTATTTCTGCGGTTATTTCACGCAGTGTTGCTTGGCTGGTACCGCTGAGAACTATAGGCAAACGCCACTGCTCTCAGTTCTTAAGTGAAAGCTGTCGGCTACAGCGTTGTCCATGATGAGAGGCAACGCCTGCAATTTGGTATTCTCTTGAAACTGTGGATTTCGGAATATTAAATTCCCTAACGATTTCCGAAATGGAATCTCCCATGCGTCTAGCTCAAACTACCATTCCGCGTTCCAAGTCTGTTAATTCACGACGTGCGTCTATAATCACGTCGGAAACATTTTCACGTGAATCACCTGACTACAAGTGACAGTTCCGCCAATACACAGCAGTTTTGTACTCTCTGTATGCGATACTATCGCCATCTGTATATGTGCGTATCATTTTTGTCGCCTCAGTTATTCGTTCAATTGACACTCCTACATATTAACCGTTATCGTGAATATGACTATGGAAAATATAACTAACTATGTTATGGACTCTGGCTAATAAGCACAAGAACGTATTTTTTTCCAGATATTCTGAATATTCCCTAAATGCATCACTTCTCTTACAAGCAGTGGGAAATGTAGTTCCTTTACAAATGTCATAACTGTGTCGGAGTACAGAAAGCTATGGACGACGTGGCTTCCGCATCTCCCTTTAACGCCTCTGCCGCTCAACCGCTAGCGGTTGCCATCGGGCACAACTTCGGATGAGCCTCTAATGCGATTACGAAACGGATTTCCTCGCTGCTAACTCACTTGTTGAAATGAGTTAACGCTCTGTTCCTGTCTCGTCAGGAGAAATTGGGAAATGATTTTTTTCCATCACGGAATTCGTTTCGCTCAGAACGAAAGTAAAATATGTTGTACTAAACTTACGTGATATATGGGTTACATTTAATTTGCTATCAGTAAACTACATGAGGCAGTAACCACACAAAATACCTCAAATTTACAGAAAACTGATCACAGTTATGATCTCTAGACTCTCAGCTGCCTTTTAAATACGGGCATGATAGTAGTGGGAAAAGATGGAAATGATACCACTCTACAAAGTTGTCAAATTTATTCAAAATGGCCGTTGTCCATCCACCTCCTCTCCCTGTACGGTGGATGTAGCAATATCATATGATGTTATGACCCCCACTCCGCCCCCCTACACCCACTTCCCCTCTTCATCCACCACTTTCCCTCTCCCCTCTCCGCCTACCCCTCCCCTGACCCAGGTGGAAATTGGTGAGTAGAGACTCAATCTGTACTGAGCTGCTGGAGTGGAAAGACACAATGTACTGTCTGTGTTCACTTGTGTATTACCCTCTTGTCCTTCAGCTGCCTCCACTTCCCACTGCCATCACCCCAGCTTGGAAAATGGTGGGGAAAATTCCAATCTGTATTGGAGAGGAAGAATGTAAGGTATCTATTTATTTATTTGTTTTTGACAGGAAATGTGGTCAGTTGATGAGATGTTGGTATTGGACAGAGAGAACTTTAATAGGTGTATTACCTGTAAGTATACAGCAAAGGACTGCACCCATAGCCTCCTACATGGTGAATGGAAGGAGGTAATAATGGACTATCATGGGGGAATACTTTTCAGCAAGTAATGGTGATGCTGTGGGATGGACTGCAGATACATTTGCAACTCATGGAGACTATTGCCTGTGCTGGAGCTGTTTGTGTTTTTCGAAATGGTCAATCAATCCACAGTGCGGGAGAGAGCTTTTCCCTATTCCACTACCCCTGACTGAATGAACCAGAGGTGCTCGCCTTGGTGCATGAGACTCAAATGAGAACACTTGAAATTGGTCTTGCTCCCCTTTCCAACCACGTGTGGATATATGTTCACCTCAAACTTTGAAGACCGACTGCTCAAGTTCACAGTACCGCCACTAGAGACTGCTCCAGTCCATGTTAGAAGCAGAAGTCGTTTTTTAATTTTTGTTTTTTGTTTTTTGCAGTGCATGATCTTGATGAGACTGATAGGCTGGTCGAGAAGAATCACAATGAACAGCCTCCTTAGCGACCATCATGTAAGTACAAGAAAAGTTTTGTTTCATAGTATATTTAGAAAAAAAGAAATCCAGTTCTTATTGTTTCTAGTGTTCTGCTGACTGAACTCCAGCCCCCCATCCTGGACTGGGTGCACAGAATGGCGCTTAAGTAGGGGAGTTACGAACCTCAGTCCAACATGTCTGACTGGATGGAGTATGTCCCAAATGATACTGACATCTGGGATAAGATATTGCCTTGGGGAGAGTGGGAAATATGTAATTACTTTTCATAGCAGTAGAGTGTGAATATATTTATTCTCTTTCTCATACACACACTCACACACACACACACACACACACACACACACACACACACACACACACACACACACACACATCTTTTCGCAGCTATACCATCACAGTATGTTGTGGTGTGTGTCAAACGCAGGTGGTAAAACAATCACAATGGAGTCCCATCCGTCATGCCTCACCTGGCATGACAAGACTTGTAGCTACACATATAGCTGCACCCGCCACCCTCGCTGAGGCTGCTGCCCCCACTACCCTCATAGCTCCACTCTGGCATCCACAGATGACACCGCCATCACCACAAAAGCCATCTGGTACAGAGGTCGCCGCTCCTGGTACATTGTGCCAGTCTGCATCCCCTCAGCCTGAATGTAACAGCACACCACCATCTGGAGAAGATGCTGATGATACAGCTTGCTATCCTGCTTCACATCGGCCTGGGTGCTCACACTGGAGCAATGAAGACTGACAGTACCCAGCAACTAGTCATAGTGTTTCTGTAGTTGGCAGCAGTACCTTCTGAGATGCAAGTTATAGGCTTAGGTAAAGTGCTCAGACAAGTAATACACCCCGATACCTATACACATGTACATTATTCAGTCAATGGCGAGCCCAGCTTTATCAAGCTTCCTGATGATGTGTTAGACACTGGGGATGTATTAATGTCAAAAATGAGTATCAGTGTTCCTGTGCTTGGTCACTGCTGGTTTGCAAAAGCAATTACAGTTATAGGGATGATCCATAGCATACATCTCGATGCAGCATGGATATTGGTGTTTGTGGGTCTTGTAATTTCGACAGTATCGGATATCCCATAAACTCCAGGATACACCTATTTTTGAGACACAGAATACCTATATATTGATTCATGTTTATACCATAGATAAGTGAAACTCAGATCAAGGTAAAGTTTTGTCCATTTCTCGGAATTTACAGGTCACCATAAGATGCATGTGAGCATTCTGTTATTCTCAGATGAGAAAAATGGGGGGAAAGGTAATTATTATTATTGTTGGATCATGGACATATTTCAGCTCCTATACAGTGCTGAGTAAACACATTTTAGGTGAATAGCTTTTATTTATGTGAGATTAATCGTGAATAGAAACCTGGGAATGTCAACTGGCAACCTAAATGTGCTACTGAGCTCAAAGCCACACCACTTACATGAAAGTGAAAAGAATCCTGTTTCTGTGTGAGACACGATATTCGTAAGCAAATAAATAAACAAATCAATAATTTCACTCTCAGTAGACTTGGTCAGTGCGAACTGTTTGAAAAAAAAACTAACTGCATAAAACAAACTGTAATGTCGACCTGTATAAGAATGTAACCTGAATCACACGAAAATTTCTGCAATGAAGTATGGTCCTAGTACAAAAAGAAACCGACAGAACCTATACTGTGGAAAGGAAACGAAACAATTACGTATTATCAATCTCACCTGCAAAATGAAGTACTGACAGAAACAGCAACGCAGCAGGACTCCGCAACATCTAAAAAAATAGTGCTAAGAACGAATTACAGTTGGTCCAGGGAAGTTGGGTTCACAATCTTGACACAGAATGGCAATGAAACACATGACTCAACCTTTAAGTACTGAAATTTCAGTTAGGAAAGAACTAATCAAAGAAAACAATTGTAGACTCTAATATGAAAATTCATTTAATCTAAAAATTTCCATGGTACAGTAAATTAACTCAGAAGATAAATCAACAGAATAATGATCAAAAACTTGACTGTGACGAGATTGAAGTGGACCAAAAATACTAGCCTACAAAAATAAAAATAAACTTTTTACCTCATCAAATAATACCTTGTTCTTCATTTAAAAACCTTTTTTATGTCTATATGCTACCCAACCATTGTTCTGAGTCATCATTCCTCCTTTCAACAAATCGACAACTCACATAGCTCCGAAAGTGCGCCCATGCAATATACTGTATACTTAACAAACCGCTGCCTGCTGTGCACCGCAGCTATCCACTATGACTGTCAAGAGATTCTAATGTTGCCATCGTAGACACAAATACTGCTGCCTAACAACTGGTTCTCCGACCACAATTCTTCAAATATATCATTCTCCTTCACAAATATTAACATATTCAATAACACCATAAGAAACAGCGATCTTACAGCATACTTGCTTAAATGTTTGAATTCCCTTTCCAAAAGCGACGTATTACCAAACCACCAAGTCGATTGATCTTCAGGAAATTATTACATGTTATAATACCTACGATGGAAAACAAATACTTAAAGTTTAAGAACGCCAACCACCAGGAGCAAAGCCACTTCACAGTTAAGGCTGATTTTGAATGCCTTCTCGCTCCTGTGACGTGCTATAAAGGCAACCCCACAGCGTCACATACAACCTTCACAGTGCTACCGTCTTCAGTAGCTTATCAAGGTCTACGATCGTATGATTCAACTCTTAACCAGGACAAATCATACACCAGAGGCGATCCTGCGATTTGGCTGCTCACTGAGCATGAGAAATTTTCATAAGAGTTTGAAAAGCTTTACAGTACCAACATTCCCATGACCAAGTCAAAGGAGAAAATGATTTGTACAACAATCCAGTTGACTGTCAGATCTGTAGGCAGCCATTAGACTACAAAGCGGAATCTCCTTGTAAGGAACCTTGTCACCTAACTGGGAAATTCCATGGTGCTGCACATAACACATTCAAACTGAAGTACGAACTACCACGACACATACCTGTCTTTCTCGACAATCTAAGCGGTTATGATGCGCAGTTTATCACCAAGCATTTGGCTAATTTCGGTATGAAGAATGATCATGTCAGTGTCCTGCCTGAGAGTTCCGAACGGAGAAATATATCTCATTCGCCAAATGAATGACTCCAAGAGTAAAGCTCCACTTCCTCGACTTTATATAGACACCACTTTAGAAATTTGTTGAAATATTGCCTTTGGGCGTATGCACATCACCCGAGGTGCACATTCAAATGACGCAAAGTTTCAGCTTGTGACAGGGAAGAAGGTATTTCCACATGAGTATCTGGACTGTATGGAGATATTCAACAAAACCACACTACTTGCCATGACTAGTTCTCCAGTAATATTACAGGAAATGCCATATTAAATGCAGAGTGTGACCATGCTGTTGATGTTTTGCAAGAGTTTAACAACCCAAATTTTGGCAAGTATGCAAGACTGTATATGGACACAGATGTACGTTTGATAGTGGATTTTTTCGAGAAATTCCGGCGTGTATGCATGATCACATGTTCTCCGGACCCTGCCTTCTATTACACAGCCTTCAGACGCCATTCTCAAGAAAACGAAAGTCAACATTGAGCTTTCGTCAGTTGCTGACATACTTCTGTCTTTGAGCAAGAGAGGACTTCGCCAACATTTGCATTGACATGCCACGGCCAATAACCCATGTAAGGGTGAGAGGCTAGCGCATCCACTGACTTGAGCTACATCATGCATCTAGTTGTGATTAACTTGTACAGGCATGTCATCCAACACTCGCTGCCGATTGGCGGGTTTTCATGGCTCTCCAAAGCTGAATGCAGAGGATTGGGTGAAACTATAAATAGCGTGGCAGCTAATTCTGGTGTAGGTTATGTTGTGGTTGCAGACCTCGCATATCCTAATGGTTTGAACGATGTGCAAAGCGATTTGTAGTTATATCCAGGGCAACTAGTTCCACAGGGTGGGTCCAACCCCAAGTTGATGACAACGCTGGGGTACAAGAATTGGTATATCATGCATTATGGAAACCTCCAGCAATGTCTCAGTTTAAGGATGGAGGTAACTGAAGCAGTCATCCTGCTTGAAGGAATATATTGATTTAGATAACGGAAAGAAGGCATCTACGAAAAATGATTTCGAAAAAAACTTTTATAAATTGATTATTAATGCAATTTTCGGCAAGACAATGGAAAATTCGAGAAAACTTTCCGAAACTCTTATTAGGTCATGTCGGAATGGGTTTTATGGCGTAAGGAAGTGTACCACTAATCCAAATTTCAGATGGCCCACTATCTTTAACAAGAACTTAGCTCCTGTGGAGATGTCTAAGATTGCAGGAGAGTTCATGACACCTGCCTATGTGGGTATGTGCATATTAGGCCTGTCCAAATTTCACTAGTACCGATTCCGCTATGACTCTTCAAAACTTCATTTTGCTGATCCTAAGTTACTTTATATGTATACAGATAGCTTCACTTATTGGGTGGAGAACTGTGATCTGTATAAAGTGATGAAGTGCCACAGTGAAGAGTTCGACAAATCTTTACGTACACATGATAATCCTTGGAGTATTGTCTCACAGAACAAGATGATTATTATCCTAATGAAAGACAACACCAGGTGGGTCACTGATTGTGGAGTATTTGGGTACAAGATCAAGAGTTATGCATATTGCACATTGCATCTGTGTATGTATATGCTTATGTATATAGAATGTGCAAGACATGAATAACATTAGTTTTATTTTAATTTTGTACATGAGTACTACTAAGGAGGCGAAATTTAAGATGGATAATAACAAAATGTATGTAATGGTTGCATCGGATTACGCCTATCATGTACTGCACGTTTCACTATGGAAGCAGGTAGCACATGAGAGTGTCCACTTCCAGAGACATATAGCAAACGTGTCTAAAATTATGTCTCCTGTGCTTGAGGAGAACCACAAATGTGGTATCTGGGTATAGTTACACACTAACAAATGTGAAAGGAAAGTATATAGATTGTAAGGTAAAAATTCATTTATTTTACTGCTAACTTAAAAGTAGTTTTACATTTTCACAAACAGACAAAACGCTATTTTCACATTCTTCTTCTTGAGTCGATGTAGAGGGTGACACCCATGGAATTCCTGGTCTTAAATGGCCACTCACTTGAAGATTCGACATATCCTAGTGATGATCTCCTTGCCTTTGACATAGATCATGCTATCCTTGTGGTTGAATAATCGAAGTGACATCACCATACCTTTATATGGTATACGACGATCATCCCGCTAGTTCCATGCTAAAAATATGTTGAAAACTACCTTGTATTCTGGCATACTTCCATCCTTGAAAAGTATCAGTGATGTAATGTTTGCTGAGAATGTCTCTAATATATGGGCATCTTCTGTGTATTCTATGAATGCAACATCTTCAAATATGAACCATCTACATTCATCATCATAGAAACCCTGAGCATCTGCTATGGTGTTCACACCTTGGGATGCCATTGTGAAATGCTCTACGTAAATTGCAGCACTTGTTCATCTATTAAACTTATTTCACAACATTAGTGAGTGGACAATAGATAATCATGCCATCATGTAGAACTACAGCATATGCTGCATTGCGTTCAGGAAAATTTGCAAAAGATCCAACTTCAATTCGATCCGTGCATCTATAGGTCCAGGTTTAATCATCTCGTTCTGTTTTGAACAGTTTATTACAATGATTGGCGTCAGCTCTTTGAATTCCTGTGGGTTGAGTAACCATGCTACACTGTATACATCTTCATTCCACTGCAGGTGGAATTCAGATTTCAGGTAGATCCTGGTATTAGATAATCTGCAACTGTAAAATTTGGTGGAGTCATTTGCTACATTCCTTCTTCTATTGGTACGATAAGCAAGTATGGTGAACCTTGGCGTCTCCAGTTGAGAAGAGGTTCTAATAGCCCACATTTGTCTGCTTGCAATCGGTAACACTGGGTACTCGAAAACCTCCCATGAATGGAAAGATAATTATACAAAAGCACCAGCATAAAGAACTTTTAAAAGCTTGAATGTATGAGTTGTTATCTGTTGCACAACATACCAGAATAATATCCTGCTTAGCATTTAAAACAATTCGTATCATTCCATAAGCAGTTTTAGTGATATACATGTAGTAAACCTCTTGTACTCTCCTACTGTTCTACCGACTGGCTCGTCCGTGAAGCATCCAGCGTTATCTAAATTGTTCAAATCCGAGAGAGAAGCGAAGATACATGCTTTAAGAGTTGACGCTATGCCTGCGTTGTGTGCATGGTCAGTCTCAACGCTGTTAAGTTCATATCGTATATTATGTAACATGAAGACTAAAGCACTATGTGTAATATTCCATGCCACTCTATAAGTACCATCCCTTTTCGTAAATAATGTATCAAGGTATGCGAAACTCCTGCATGGGAGGCCTAAAGCATCTTGGTGTTGGATGACTTCATCGTTCTTGTTGTGATGTTTAAATATGATGTTGTTAAATATGATGGATGCATGGAGATTATACAAGAAGTATTCCTGATGTATAGCCCGTTCATCATATTCCACCCGGGTACTTATATCGAACATCATCACTCTGAGGTTTCGGATGACTGATTGAAGAAACTCATAGCTATCACCTTGCTGTTCTGTTGTGCTGTGCTGTACTGTGTTGTGCAAGTAAAAAAAATGTAAATGGCATGTGACTAGGGCGTCCCGTCGGGTAGACCATTCGCCAGGTGCAAGTATTTCGATATGACGCCACTTCAGTGACTTGCGCGTCGATGGGGATGAAATGATGATGATTAGGACAAACAACACCCAGTCCCTGGGCGGAGAAAATCTCCGACTCAGCCAGTAATCGAACCCGGGCCCTTAGGATTGACCTTCTGTCGCGCCGACCACTGAGCTACTGGGGGTTGTGCAAGTTGGTTTTATATCACACCCCCATCCTGTCTTCGTTGACAATACAAGGACGCTGGGAAGCTGCTTTGTGTCCCAGCTGGTTGATGTACAACGCCGCTGTTTCCGGTCTCCAATCAACGTGGGTTCTTTGTTTTCTCTGAGAGGTTGGGGTGCGTCCACCACAGGTCCTGGCTGGTTGAAGATCGCCGCTACTTATTGGTTTCTACACGGCCAGGGTCACTGCTGATCCTGCTTCAGATGTAGTTGTAGAATGATTTCCTCACCACAAAAATCAATGAGTTGGTATCCTGCTCCATAATACACAACTCCAGACAGACAATGTCTTCACTGTTACTGGGAGATAAATAACGTTGGTTAGGGGTCTCAACGATATTATACCCTCTTCCAACTGATGGGAAGAATCCGCGAATTGTATGAATCAATCTACTGTTGAGATAAGAGTTTGTTGCACTGTTACACTGCAAATGGATTCCACTTCAGAAGGTACATTCACTGACTGGTAAGATCTGTAAAATTTATTTGGGCCCTTCCTTAAAACCGGTCCTTTTGTGAAACGCAGTAGCCATCCTATTGAACCTTACTGGTTAAAGTTAATCATAGCATTTGGTGTCTCTATTTCAGATTTAACTATATTGGTATTTGCACGTAAAACAAACTCTTTCGCAGGCCGTTTTAAAACGTCATTTAAATCGTCAATATCGTATGCACCAGTTTCTATTTCCACTATTTCTTTTCTACCATTAATATCCAGACAAAGTTTCTTGTGAACTTCTGTGATATTCGGAATGCTGTTGTATGTCTCCAATCCAATCAACGCAATAGTCCACTCCCTATTGCTTAAGCCAAACGGTGAGCAGTAATTCACGTGTAATACTAATGATCGGTCTTTTAATGTCAGAGAATACAACATTGTATCTGAACCTCAACTGGTGCGTGATTGTTTAATGCATCTCCTTGTATATCCTTCGTAAACATTAGAAAGAATATGATGCACAGATGCCCACACAAGAACATATTAAAGTCATGGTAGCGACAAAAATTGTCGAACACACGTCTTCTGTCAGTGAGGTATGGTTGTTATTCTTTTGGTGGCTCCAGGTCTCCAAATGACTCAAAATAGTTGACGTTATTTGTATTTTCCTTAACATATGTCACTGGGTTAGTTCCTGGTCACCCAGCAACACCGTAAGTCACAATTTGATAGTCTCTGGATTTGCACATAATGTTTGGATATGTATCTTGCATAAACATACCACAGATTTCCCAACAATCTTGAGCAGATCCATTTTGTAAGTAATCTGTCCAGTAGGACAACTAATAAGCTTTATTTTTATTTATGAAGAGACCTAGTCCTTTCTTGTACAGTTTCATGTATATTCCTTTCCCAATGGCTGCTGCCTTCCATGCAGCTTTGTCTTCTTCCTTCCTCTTTCTGCTCTTGGGTGTTCTGTGCGTTCTTGACCTTTCTGGCAGCAGCCACAGAACCACCAGCCAAGGAACCGCTTCACAGAGAGACCTGTGAGCGCAGGAAGGAGGAAGGGGATAATTCCGCGTGATATGTTGGGTATTGGTAGAACCTGGGATGTTTTAACCAGTCCTTCATGCTTCAGGGGCAACGGCCTTGCCGCAGTTGATACACCGGGTCCGACCATATCACCAAAGTTAAGCACTGTCGGGCGTGGTCTGCACTTGGATGGGTGACCATCCGGGCCGCCATGCGCTGTTGCCATTTCTCCGGGTGCACTCAGCCCCGTGATGCCAATTGAGGAGCTACTCGACCGAATAGTAGCAGCTCCAGTCGAAGAAAAGCATCATAACGATTGGGAGACCCATGTGCTGGCCGCACGCCCCTCCCGCCGAGGATGACACAGTGGTCGAATGGTCCCGATGGGCCACTTGTGGCCTGAAGATGGAGTGCTTCAGCATGCTTTTAGACGCATACATTGCTGCCAGGATACAATTTTTTTAAACATTTCTGCTCTGGCTTCTTCTTCTTCTTCATTTACTTCTTCTTCTTCAGCACACGACCTACACCATTCATAACTGGCTTGAAATTCACACCCAAACCCAACTTAATTTTACCTGACATGGTTTTATCAACTACAAATGCTGCAATGCGTTCACCTATACAAATATCCTTCCTCGCACATATTGCCTTGACTTTATCATATAAAATTCGAGCTGCAGCGTGACGTCCTGGGAGATTTTTTATGTTTTATGTATGCAAACACGTCCCATGTTCCAAACACTTCTCATCATGTAGGTTAATTCCCTTATCACCACAAGCCAAACGTTTTTGAACCTTTGTAGCCCAGGATGTGCAATTCATCTGGAAGTTTGTCAAGAATATCACCACCTATAATGTTTCTCCTATCGTGAATGTTATGCTGCTGTACTGGCTGTGCTCTGTACACCCCATTGTATGGCAAATCGTCAGCATCAGTTCAGCTCTTTTGTGCTGCAGGAAGACGAAGCCATTTAACTAGTGCTCTAATCTCTCGACATCTTGTGACATGCTATATGAGAAACACACGTGGTACTGAGCTATTCTGCATTTTCTGTGTAAAGGCATCCTGAAATTTCAGTGCCACTGCTATTCTTTAAGACTTAAACTCTGGGATTTGTTCTCTGAACTCTGGAAACAGTGAATATCTCACTTGGCCAGTACAGGAGGTACGACTTTCCATGTGCTGTCTTGTGTTTTGAGGTAGGCATCAAATCATCCACATTAAATTTCCGTCCATGTGAATCCAACATTTTAATACACATTGTTCTCGTCAGATACTCCACAATACTCGCCTTTACGTGGGTGTATGTTGAGTAGTAATGGCATACTGCTCCATCACTGTCTTCAAATACCTGTTGTATAACTCTCTACTGTGATGGGTTTGGATGTTTTCTGGGCATCGATTCATCCCTGTCTGCAACAAACACTCAAACACATCTGCAATATATCTCCACATTTTCCAAGCAAATTTTAAGTATGTGTAAATGACCATTAGAAAATATTTGAATCCATTATTCACATGTGAATATTCGTGAATATCTAAACAGCGCCTGTCATAAGTCATCCAAACCCTTAATCATAACATACCTAAAGGGATACGTTCTGTGTGCTGATCTGTGCAGTTCTCTAACTACTGTTGCCATAATTATACGATTATAACTCTCTCTCTCTAAGCTCAGACGTTACTGAAACAACCTTATTCAAATAAGCACTATTACCGCCAGCAGCTGATGCCATGAGCAGTTCTATCAGCTGCCTGGGATCATCGTAGTGTACATACTGTGGGGGTCCATTGCTGACTCTTTCATACTGGATGTCAATACCATCAACAATGCTATATTCAGCATCTAATATAGGTTTTATAATGGTTCTGTATTTCGCACTGCAGTGGTTCCCCACATTTCTATGTACACCAGTCTGTTACAGCATTTCACAATATACCTGCAGATCTTTGGGTGAATAATTTACAGTTTTCGTGGAATTTAAGAAACTGAAGTTCGTCAGAACAGTTGTTCTTTGACATTCCCTATCACCTACCTGTATTATTTTTTTCTTTTAAACTTACAGACTGCATGCCCAACATGTGTGGTTTCTCACCACTGACACTGAATATTACGAGTATGTCTATCCTAGCATCACTGCGACACTTAATGAAATCAGTAATTCCGCCAATCATTGCATAATTTCGCTGAGAGTTATCGAGAGAATCTGTAACTGATTTAGAGGTTTCTCTCAGTGTCTGCTCTTGATCCAAATGTCCTAACATTAACAGCCATAATTTCTATTGGACAGCCTTCCATGCTGCAATGACCTTATGCTTAGTTGACATCTTGTTATATACTAAGCGGACTCTTTTGCAGGATGCACATTATACACATTCCATGCAGTTCTATCAAACTTTAAATTTAAGTCATGTACATTCATTTCAGTTCCATCAACTCTTACGGTTAATTTTTCGGCTTTGTTTCTCAGAATGATCTAGGTATATGTCTCCAGTTCCTTAACCCTTGAGAGTAAGTCATTGATCTTTCTCAGAAGGATCTGGGCATAAGCCTCTCGGTCCTTCGTTTTATGTGTGAGAGGTTGAAATTTTGCATGTATTTATAGACGTATTCTGTGTCCATGCACAACTATCCTCAGAGGCTGAGAGCCTGACATATGTGCAAATTTGTCCATGGCGCAACATAAACTTACTTACTCATCGCTTTTTTCATAGCTATATATAAAGAAAGACCTGGAAGTTCTGTCTATACTTACCATCATCAACATCATACTCAACAAGCCACCTAATGGTGTGTGGCGGAGTGAACTTCTGTACCACTAGCCATGTCCTCCAATCCTGTTCCACTCACGAATAGCATGTGGGAAGAATAGTTGTGAAACGTTGCAGTGGACAGGTGTACATAGAAAAATGGGAAGCCAGTGCAGTGCGAAATATAGAACCATTATAAAACCTTTATTAAATGCTAGATACAGCATTGATGCTAGATACAGCATTGCTGATGGAACTGGCACCCGGTATGAAAGAGTCACCAATGGAACCACACAGCATGTACACTGCGATGATCACAATGTCTAATAGATCGATTGGGACTCCTCATGGCATCAGCTGCTGCTGACCAGAACAGAAATATCGTAGAATTTTATAATGGTTTCCCATGAGCAACATCATCAAATATGAATATGTTGTTTGGCTTTACTTTTTCTGGCGGAGGAAATTCACTGCTTTCACTGAAAGTCATGTATGTTACACCATCTTTTGGAACAGCTGGTACTTGGATTGAAACAGTGTCTTTCAAAATACACACATATGCTCAAAGCAGACACCGTCTGGGTGTGTTAGCATTGACATGACAAACATTCGTTTTGCTGCAGCTGGATATCTGCAATTATATCTTATATATTATTGGGATGGAGTATCCTATTCTTCTTATTTTTCCAGTCTCCTTGAGCACCATCACAGGACCAGCCACAACAAAGTCGTTTTGTTAAGGATACTTTACCAACCCACCACGATCTGGCCATATCAGGTTTTGGTGTGCAAGGAGCTTTTATAGAAAATATATATGTTGCCAGTTGGGCTGCAGTGCTCACATGTTATGTATACACATGAAATGATTCAATGATTCAAATTAACAACGACTGAAGATGTTGACTGTGGTGAAGAGGTGATCCAGAAAGCTTGCTGCAGCTGTGGCATTCCAGGCATTGCAGTGAAAATGCTAGTAGCAGTAACGTTCTTGTGAGACGCATGAACAAAACAAAGACACAGTTTGCAGTAATATACATATTTCATATTCAACAGCCATATATTTGGGTGCACTACAACAAAAAAATCAACTGGTTCTTTCTTTATCTTCACGCTTGCACAGAATTTAGCACATAAAACTCTCTTGTACGCATAGAATTCATAGTGTATTTCTCTCAATCTGATGGGTGTTCCTTTAGCGTCTTCTTTTGACACCATATTGATGCAGTGTTCTAAGTCATCTGCATGTACACTATACATATAGGGATAGTTCACCAAGTCTTTCTACTTAGTTTGAACATACATCAGCCCATGTCTCAGTCTTTCCAACACAAGAGAGAGCAGCATCTGTAGGCAGAGCAAGTTTGTAATGGCGGAGCGTTGCAATAAACGAATCAGTCTCCAGATCTCACCCTGAGTGTTGCATCTTCACACAATGATGTTATAGATAACATCATACTGCCACAGAAAATCTCTGGGAATGGACGATATGGACAACACTTGGAGGTCATCTGTTAATGGATGTAAAATGGTTCAAATGGCTCTGAGCACTATGGGACTCAACTGCTGTGGTCATAAGTCCCCTAGAACTTAGAACTACTTAAACCTAACTAACCTAAAGACATCACACATCCATGCCCGAGGCAGGATTCGAACCTGCAACCGTAGCGATCGCGCGGTTGCAGACTGTAGCGCCCAGAACCGCTCGGCCATTCCGGCCGGCATGGATGTAAAGTTCTGCGCAACACATTTCATCCCATTCCAACTCTGTAAGCTGTGCTTTAACATTTCTGATGCAGTCTCAGTCTGTACCACAACATACCAAACATTGTCCACTGATCCTTCTATACTAATATTTAAGCACTTTTAACCACTATCAGTTAAATTATAAGTTGAAGTAAAGAGTACTAGAGCACTGGGACAACCTGGGAGCTTCTCATCGACCGCTTCATTGCTCTGTTCTTTCAGTAACACCGGAATTTCTGGGATAGCGTGTATGCCAGAGATCAGCACTGACCTGCACCATGTGGTGTAGGAGCCCCAGCACAATTCTTTCAAGACTGGCTGCGTGTCTTCTGTACAGAAACTGATGAGTGAAGTGGATAATAGCAGTTTGTTGTCCTGCTTCAACATGCTGGGCAGGTACGCTATAGGATCCCAAGTTGCCAGTCCCAACAGGCCACAGATCGCTGCAGCTTCTGACAAGCCAATGGTGGCTGCTGCTGGCCTGGAACGCTGGAGGTCGTTTCAGTTGCAGAAATGCTGGGGGTTGCTGTCAGTCTGCACATGCCGGAGGTCACTGAACAAAGAGGAGGAATCAATAAGCATTCACAGACAAAGACATGGAGTTGAACAAAGAGATCGAATCAAACAACATGTAAAGCACTTTTGTGCTTCTTCTGTGAAGTGGAGGGAGATGATCTCAGCTGCTGCGGCACTTCATGGATCTTCCACTTACTGACTACAACTGAGAGCGCATCCATCTTATATCCCCTGACCTCAGAATCATGTGACATGTTATAGTGTTCCTGCATTCCTATTGGCCCCCACCAATGTTCAGATATGGGAGGGGGCAAAGCTGCTTTCCTATTGGTTCCCACCAATTTTTTGCCCATGATGTCACACTTTTTAACACCCTCTGGTGTCAGAATTGTCAACTAGGCCAGTTGGTCTAGGACTGCTGAAGAGGACAAGTCACTGCAGACCACACTGTTTGGCTGCAGGTGGAACTGTTATTAGTTCAGCATATTACTACTATCTGTGTGATGTCCACTACAAAAATGTAGCACATAGGAATAACATCACTTACCTTCTGGACTGGGGGCATTCGCTTCCAAGAGGAAGAGGCAGGTTGATAAGCCAATTCAATGGAGGTGGTCGGCAGTTTGAGCACCAGCAACTGACTGTATGAGTTGCAAACATAACTTGACCCCATCCCACCATATAACCACTATTTGCCAAAAAGTATTCGTTTTTGCTCCTCCATTAACTCATCCTTCCATCCATCAAGGACACTACGGACACAGCCATTGATTATATGTTTACCTGAAATACATTAATTAAACTCCTCTCTGCTTGATGTCCACAGTTCTTCAATAGTACACAATTGTACACACAGGACCTTCCTAAACAACAGCTCAGTGGAAACTGAGCTTTTTCCAGCAGTTCACAAGTAGGGCAGAGGAGGGAGCTATAGGACAATCCACAGTAAATAAATAAAGGCAGTACCTTATGTGCTCCACCTCTAGGAGCTCAGTGCACACAAGTGGAGGAGGGGAAGGGAGAAGCAGTGCTGGAGGGGGCAGTGGGGGAAGGGGTGAAGTTGGAGAGAGGGAAGGGTGGGGATGGTGATGCCATGTGATGTGGCCACATCTACCCCCCAGGGGGAGGAGATGGAGGACAGTCACCATCTTGAATAATTTCGCAACAATGCAAAGTGGCACAACTGTCCCCTTGTCCCACCACTCCTGTTAACAACTTGATACTCCTAGTGTATCTGTGCAACTGCCCATTTCATCGCACTGAATTTTTTTATCTTAGTTTAAGTACCCTATTCAATGTACATTTTTGCCTATCAAACACTTGAGGCACCATTGAACTGCTTTATTTCGCAACACGGCCATCATTTTCTTAACGTACATACATCTCTGTCTAAAGTGTTAATCTATAATTGCCTGCTCATAATATTTGTCATGAAAAACAATATGCAAACATGTACTTATATTTCAAGGGTCAATGGAAATGAGTTACATGTAGATGTATTTCAAGAGTATATGGAACTGTAATACGTATAGTTCGCTGACAGACAAAGCCAAAACACTTGTAAGAAACATAGGGGTAAGCAATGGGGAAAAAGTGGGTAACGTACAATATGTACACGAACCCAGAGGGGGCACTAAGACTGGAAGACAAAGAAGGAAGGGCTGGGATTAAGAAGCGTGTAAGACAGAGATGTGGCCTTGCCTCTGATGTTTAATCTGTACATCGAAGAACAATGCATTATGTAAAGTCGATCCAGGCAAATATCAGGATAGCTCATTTGGAAGGACATGGCTAATTTTATTCACATCCTCGAAACGTAGTCACTTTCTCTTCTGTTCTAGAGTAGACTGTTTTGGCTTTGTCTGTCAGCGAACTATACGTATTACAGTTCCATATACTCTTGAAATACATCTACATGTAACTCATTTCCATTCACCCTTGAAATATAAGTACATGTTTGCATATTGTTTTTCATGACAAATATTATGAGCAGGCAATTATAGATTAACACTTTAGACAGAGATGTATGTACGTTAAGAAAATGATGGCCGTGTTGCAAAATAAAGCAGTTCAATGGTGCCTCAAGTGTTTGATAGGCAAAAATGTACATTGAATAGGGTACTTAAACTAAGATAAAAAAATTCAGTGCGATGAAATGGGCAGTTGCACAGATACACTAGGAGTATCAAGTTGTTAACAGGAGTGGTGGGACAAGGGGACAGTTGTGCCACTTTGCATTGTTGCGAAATTATTCAAGATGGTGACAGAAATACTAAACCAGGATGACCAGATGTTCGTTTGAACCATCGTCCTTTCGAATGCAAGTCCAATGTCCTAACCACTATGCTATGTTACTTGGTGGTGGCATGTCTTACAGTCATTGTTATTTTTCAGATACAGCCAGTGAGGGTATACTTGTCTCATCTGGCACAATTACATTATTGAAAACATTGAGCTGATTATTTATTGAAAACGAAATAATGAATGTACATTTTATTTCACTGAACGTTAATGACATCTGCACGTTCACAGCCTGACCTAACCTAAACCTTGAGCTGTACTACGTATCAGTCTGTCATCATACGTAGATTTTTGGCTTTTACATTCATGGGGCTTACCAAGTCACAACCAGACTTCCACATTCCAACTTAAACTAGACCTTAGCTGAAACTACAATTCAGTCTGTCATCGCAATAATGTTGTTTGCTCTCACATTCATTGGCTTCACCATCCCGCAACCCAAGTATCACATTCACTTTCTGCTAAACTAAACTTTCTGACTTCGCCAACTCACAAACGGACTGGCTGTGAAAAGCTGCTTATCACTGCAAAAGCCACGGGGTCCACAGTAATGTCCCTCTGCAGAGCTGTCACTCCGTGTAGGCATTCCAGCGTCAGTAGGCAAACTTCTAGGTTCTAGTACCGATCCAAAAATTGCTTTCAAGCCATCAGGAAGTCTCAACCAATACACAAGCCACTGCAGAGCGAAAAAGATTCATTCTGGAAACTGACTGGTTTGATGCAGCTCGCCACGAATTCCTCTCTGGTGCCAACCGCTTCATCTCAGAGTAGCAGCTGATTCCTATGTCCTCAGTTGTTTGAATGATGTATTCCAATTATGTCTTCCTCTACAGTTTATACCCTCTACAGCTCCCTTAGGCCCATATATGTTATTCCCTGATATCTTCAGAGATGTTCTATCATCCTGTCCATTCTTCTTGACAGTGTTATCCACATATTCCTTTCCTCGCTCTGTGGAGAACCTCCTCATTCGTTACCTTATCAATCCACGTAGTGTTCATCACTCTGCTGTAGCTCCACATCCTAAATGCTTCGATTCTCTTCTGTTCCGATTTTCCCACAGTCATATTTCCCACAGTTATTACCGCACAAAGCTGTGCTCCAAACGTAGCTTCTCAGAAATTTCTTCCACACACTAAGACCTATGTTTGGTTCTGGTAAACTTCCCTCGGCTAGGAACAACCTTCTTGCCAGTGCTATTCTGCTTTTTATGTCAGCCTTGCACAATCCGACATGTGTTATATAATAAGTTCTTAGACTTTTCCGGTGATTCATTGTCATTTCATTGAACTGGATATATTGGCAATGGTCTGCATCGTCCCACCATGATACTTGGAAACCATAACTCGGCATCTTCATCAGATGTTTCCTGAGCCTGGAAGAGACGGACCACCGGCCGTACATCCGATTCTACGAGATGGCGTGAATTACTTTGGTGCCTATGTAGCGGAATTCCTTAACTTTGTCTACTTTGTGATCCTCAGTTGTGTTTCCTCGTTGTTCTTATTTCTACTGCTTCTCATCACTTTCGTCTTTCTTTGGCTTTCTCTCATTTCGTATTCTATACCCATTAGACAGTTCATTCCATTCAACAGATTCTGTAATTCTTCTTTGCTTTCACTTAGGGTAGCAATGTCATCAATAAATCTTATCACTGATATCCATTCACTTTGAATTTTAATGTCACTCTTGGTCCTATCCTTTATTTCAGCCATTGGTTCTTCGATGTACAGATTAAACATCAGAGGCAAGGCCACATCTCTGTCTTACACGCTTCTTAATCCCAGCCCTTCCTTCTTTGTCTTCCAGTCTTAGTGCCCCCTCTGGGTTCGTGTACATATTGTACGTTACCCACTTTTTCCCCATTGCTTACCCCTATGTTTCTTACAATTTCGAACCGCTTGCACGTTTTGCATTGTTGAACGCTTCTCCCATGCCCACAAATCCTAGAGGAGAACCTGGATTGGCTGGCCTTTGATTAACTGACTCTTCGGAGTATCCAACCATCGGTCCAACACTTCTTGTGCACTCTTTGCCGAGTAATGTGCCATCGTTATTTGCAGGTGTTCGTCTGAGTTATGCTCCTCGCACATATTCACTTGTCAGACTACTGTAATTCTGGAATTTTCGCTTTGCTGCAGGCTTTAATCTGCCGCTTTATCTGTGAGATTTTTAAGTTTATTATTGTGTTCCTTTTAATTTCAATGTTACAATATAGTTTTATACAGTTTCTTACATTGCGATTACGAAGTGTAAGGGATTTTGAAAGACTAAAAATAGTTAAAAATCAAAAAAAGGGAACTTTTTGTGAGCGTAATCGAACAGAAATTAAATGTTCTGCAAAGAATTGATAAAGGTGAGTCAGTTATTAATTTATCCTCTGAAATCTGTGTTGGACTGACAAGCATTAAAAACGGGAAATAGAACCGAAATATCTTGAAGATTTTTTGTTAACTGTTGACGGTGAAAATTATTTTAAAACTAGAAAGGCGTGAAAAAACCAAAACTTAAGGTCTTGAATGACGCTGTGTGGGTTTGGATTTGTCAGGAAAAACGTAAGGGGATTCCACATTCAAAGCCCTGTGATAAAAGAAAGAGCTATTCATATGCACCGGAAACTGGGTCATGAAGAGGATTAACCACAAAAAAGTGATGGTTGGCTTCACTGTTGGAAAAATCGTCAGCTATGGACATATTGTGGGCAGCGAAGTAACGTGATGCAGCCGCAAATGCAAGGTTTAAGAAATTTAAACAAAATACATTTTCAGAATGAGACTTTCACTCTGCAGCGGAGTGTGCGCTGATATGAAACTTCCTGGCAGATTAAAACTGTGTGCCGGACCGAGACTCGAACTCGGGACCTTTGCCTTTCTCGGGCAAGTGCTCTACCAACTGAGCTACCCAAGCACGACTCACGCCCCCTCCTCACAGCCTTACTTCTGCCAGTACCTCGCCTCCTACCTTCCAAAATTTACAGAAGCTCTCCTGCGAACCATGCAGAACTAGCACTCCTGAAAGAAAGGATATTGCGGAGACATGGCTTAGCCACAGCCTGGGAGATGTTTCCAGAATAAGACTTTCACTTTGCAGCGGAGTGTGCGCTGATATGAAACTTCCTGGCAGTTTGCCGAGTTCGAGGCTCGGTCCGGCATGCACACAGTTTTAATCTGCCAGGAAGTTTCAAAATACATTTTACATAATTTTAAATAGATTGACAGTGTGTAAAATTTTCTGTTTCTCTTTAGTATAAATGTATTTTTTTTTTACTTAATATTGATTTGCAACATCGGTTCGAGCTCTGAAAATGACTTGCTTCATTCTTCTCTGATTATAGGACCTTTCTATCGTTCAGACCACCGCATGGTCCCAAAAGTGACGGTAGATCGAGGTTCTACGGTATGAACGTGTCTAGAGTTTTCTTCAGTCTTGCTTCCATTATCAAGCGCAATGTCAAAACTGCCTCTCTTGTGCCTTTACCTTTGCTATCAGACTTGTACTCGGGAAGTGATTGATTGTTGCTGTGCACGGTAACGAGACGACACGCCGCTTCTCCGACCACAGGCGGGCGGGCGTGGAGTGTGGTGGCGGTGCAAGTGTGGGGGTGGTGGTGGGGGAGGGGGAAGCGAACAGTGGCGCACACAGCCAGGCTGATGAATGTGGAGGGGCGAGCGGCAGAGACAAAAGAGCGTGGCTTCCGGTGGCAGCGCGCCCGCCTCAGCTGAATGCGACGCCCGGCGGCCGGCGATCGATGGCACGCTACGTGCCGCCTCGGGCCGCTTTCACTGCCGCCTGCTCGGCTCGGTGCACGCGCACCCGGCCCGCACCTGACAAGGCTGCAGCTGGAGTGGGAAGCCGGGAGAAGAAACGAGCCAGGCTGGGGGGGACCGCCGAGCGCGCAGCCAGCCGTGCCGAGTGTCGGGAAGAAAGGCGGACCCTGAGCGACTCGGCAGGAGCTCTAAATATTCCCAGGACTCCCAGAGTACGACGCGTTAAGGTTCCGCTGCTGACATTTCTCGACAGCATGCATTTGGTAACGCAACCGCTGAGTCGACAGCATTTCGCTCGCGGACTGGAAGCGTACAACTGCCTGCATTCCCAGGCTAGGATTAAATGGTGGAGGGTGTGGGAGGGGTGGGGAGTGGCACAGGGGATGATGAGAGGGTGGTTACCATGGCAAACAAAACAACATTTCACTAAAAGCGTATATACAGGGCACGCCAAAAAAATGTATACACACCATGAAGCGTCAGAGAAAATTTATTTCCCGTTCTACAATGTTAAATTCCTGGAAATGAAAAGCTTAAAGTCCAATTCGAAAAATCAATGTACTTTGCAAATGTGATTAATGTTCAAACTGGTGGCCTTCAGCATCAATACATTTCTGAGTACGAGTCACCACTGGTTCCGTACATCGTACAAAGGTGTTCAATGAGATTTCTGCGCACAGTGCCTGAATCTCATTCCAAAGTGTGTCCAGGTTACGTGGTTTACGTTTGTACACCTCATATTTTACTATGCCCCATAAGAAGAAATCCAGTGGCGTGAGGCCTGGAGAGCGTGCAGGAAACTCGATTGGTCCCCTGCGTCCTATCCACTGACCTGGCGCATTGTGATCCAGGTATGCTCGTACGTCTCTATGATAGTGCGGCGGGACGCCATCTTGTTGGAAGTAAAACTCTTCATTACTGTACAATGCACGAATGACAGGGAATATGGAGTCAGCAAGTATTGTTAGGTAAG